>NC_136061.1:348543451-349168451 GCF_964261635.1 Lissotriton helveticus | reverse complement strand
ACACATGTCTCCTCAGGCCCCGCCCCCTTCCTTCACTATTGAGCGAAATATTCCTCTAAAATCAGCCGAAGTACGAATTCCGATTTACTCACCTGTTATCAGGAGAGACCTCATTGCTGCATCTTTCAGCCCACTATTGATCCTGAAAACTAATTGTAACCATACTTACAGTAACTTGAATTTCCTTCCATAGGCTAACATTGACTGGTTTCAATTGAAAATTTTTCTAAGTGTGGAGTTTTGGAACTTTAAAAAATTCCTCAAAAATCAGCCAAACTACGAATTCCGATTTACTCACCTGTTATCAGGAGAGACCTCAGTGCTGCATCTTTCAGTCCACTATTGATCCTGAAAAGTAATTCTAATCGTAGTTACAGTAACTTGAATTTCCTTCCATATGATATCATTGCCTGCTATATAAAATATATTTAAATTAAAAAACTATAAAAAAATATAAACATATTACAATTAAATTTTTTTTTTAAAACATTTATTTTTCAATGTATCCAAAAAATATGTAATGTAATTTAAAAAATAAAATATCTAAAAATAAATCATTTAAAATAATGTAGTAAATCAGTATAAAAAAAATAACAATTAATACATTTAAAAATTATCATTTACAAAACCTTTGAAAATCACTGAAAAAACCATAGGTTTCACACACGTTATAGTTAAAAATTAGCATTTAAAAACCTTTGAAATTCACTGAAAAAACATAGGTTTCACACACGTTTGAAATTCACTGAAAAAACCATAGGTTTCACACACGTTATAGTTACCTGGACATTTCACTCCTACAAAACCAATGAAATTCCCCCGTTATAGTTAACTATAACTCGCGCGCCCGCAATGCACTGCTGATGACGTCGCATATTACATCACTCATGACATGGTCAGTGACATCACTCATGACATAACTGAGGACATCTCAAATGACATCACTGATGACATCTCAAATGACATCACTGATGACATGACTGATGACATCATCCTTGTGTCAGACCTCCTCTCACCGTAATATAATCTTTGATACACACATTAAAAAATAGAAACTAAAATTTTCAAAAAAAGGAGATACCAATACCAGTTACAACAACCTATTCAGTAATTCCAACATCTACATACACATCCACTCATTCACCAACAATTGTATATAGTCACTCATACATGTATTCACTCATCATATGTACTCATACACCTATACATCCTGTTGCACACCTACACTCATACATAGTTACTCACACATGTACTCACACATGCAAATAAACTATCAAACATCCATTTACTTGCATATACAGCTATACACACACCACTACACTCACTTCTACAGAAACGTACACATACTTACTCTCTTAAACAATCACTTATAGAAACACATACTTATTTATACAGGAACTCTTCCAATCTCTCACTCTCGCATATACTCACTTATATACATCAATACTCGCATATACTTGCTTAAAACATATGTAGTTACTCATAAAGACACTATTGCGACAGTCATTCATTCACTAACACACCCCTACACACACTCATCCACCCATACAGTCCTGCACACATGCTGTCTTCAAAACACATACAAACAGTGAGTCACCCATTCATGCATCTATGCGGTAAGTAATACCCCCCACCAAACCATACAGACACTCCTACTGATACTCTAAAAACCAACTAATAACCCATATCGACACTCATGTAGCTAGTCACCAACCCATGAAGCCACGTATACACAAAGTGAGACACTGATACAGATATTTACATATTTAAACATTACTCGCTAATACATATATTCACTAAGATACACTTAATAAGTCAGTTATACAAATAGTTTTACAAAAAAATCCATTTAGACACTTATTTACACATTTATTCTTCCATCGACCTTTAGATATACATATATAAAACATATTTATTTTTCAGAAAGACACACATTCACTGGATGATGTCATCAGTCATGTGATCAGTGATGTCATTTGAGATGTCATCAGTGATGTCACTGCCCATGTATTGAGTGATGTAATATGTGACGTCATCAGCAGTGCATTGCGGGCGCGTGAGTTATAGTTCACTATAACGGGGGAATTTCATTGGTTTTGTATGAGTGAAATGTCCAGGTAACTATAACACGTGTGAACCTATGGTATTTTCAGTGAATTTCTAAGGTTTTTTAAATGCCAATTTTTAACTATAACGTGTGTGAAACCTATGGTTTTTTCAGTGAATATATATATATATATATATATATCTATATATATATCTATATATATATATATCTATATATATATCTATATATATATTTCTGTTTGGCATGGCAGCTAGGCCGAATCTAGAAATGTAGTCAGCCTTCATTTACATTTATTCACATATATGTCTGCATTCACACAGTGTGGCAATAAAATCCGAAAAACACAAAAGATACCATAAGACAAGACATAACCAGCTGAAGCCAAGCGATGAACAGCTGTACACCTTAGCAGAATGGAAATGTTATTCTGCATACGCATCCTTTCTCCTAATGTTCCCGACTGATCCATACTGATTCTAGCTGCCTCAATATAGTGTTGTCCATTCCTAATCGATGCATTACTTTACTCCAGCTTGGCTGGCCTCCCTAGCATGGCTCATATCGAAACAGTAGGAAGCACGTCTAGATTCAAAATTTCTTTGGTGGCAATGCTCTATACAAAATATAGCATAACTAATAATGACAAATGAGACCAACGTTTGAGGGTTGGGGGGGGGGGGGAGGGCTGGGGTCAAGGCTTCAACCACAAACCATGGTGAATAAGTTCTTGAGCGATAGAACCTGTTGGCGGAGGTTGTCTTTCACAGGGAGTGGGGGAGAGAAGCACATAAGGTGACCACTTGGCATGGAGGCAAATTCTGGAGAGCACTTAAAAGAAAATCAGGACAAAGGGTCAAAAATTCAGGGCAAAGGATGAAAAGTTCCCGGACAAAAGGTTAGTTTCAAAGACCCATCCAAGGAGAAGCCTTACCTCACTACTTTTTCAGTGCATTTATTTACTATTTTCTGCATAGCACTATTTATTCACCATGGTCTTGATATGATTAACTCTAGGTATGTTACATTCAGGTGGCAAAATATTTCCGTGTTCAATAATAAATGAATGCCCTTGAGCTCTGTGTCAAGGGCATCACTCTTATAGAAATTTACTAAATCCTCCTTGGAGAGATAACAGCAACATTTTGATGACGTTTCTAAACTTTTTACAAACCATGGTAAAAAGTTTTGCCAATATTAAGATAAGTGACCTTCTTCAAGTTTAGACACTTAAACAAAAATATCTGGCTCAATTCAACCTCTAGTTAATATTAAACCTAAACAAATAATGAAGCAAAGTAGATGGTGTGAGTGACAGTCTCACACCTGATGTCAGGATGTGAGGTGCCCACAACTTGTCTGTAGTCTCACAGTACTAGAGCGTGTGTTCCGGATTCTACATTTATCTCAATATTGGAGCCCAGACTTCAAAATAAAGAGAATTAATGAGCAGAATGAAATTGAGATCAAATGAACAAAACACAGCAATTGATTCAAAGAGTTTTTGCTAAGAACCTGACAAATAAAGTAGAGAAGAACAAGGTGGGACAGTTCCTAAAATCAGATAAGATGGGACTGCCATGGGTATTGGAAAGTTTTTCATACCTGGGGAGTTGTCTCAGCAGAGAGGAGAGAAACAGAAGAGGAACTGTCAAGTATTTGACCAAGCAGCACCCACCTACCCCGGCAAACTCTGCTGTACAATGGCCGGCTGTGCTAGTGATGTGTGAACAGTAGTCCGATTCCTTTGAAGATTGCACCATGAGCCATTGCCTGCTCTGCTTGTGTCATAAAATGGTTCTACAGTCAAGCTATGGCCGAACCAGTGATGTGGCTCATCCCTAAGAACATGCAGAATCTTCAAAGTATTTTGGATGGAAATCACACAAGCAAAATGTAAGAACATAATAAAGATTTTAAAATTTAAGGAGTGCTTCTTTAACATATGGTAGTGTTTCTCCTTTATATACAACTAGACTCCAGATTGAACTGGGATTCAGTTACTTTTCAATACCTTGGGGTTAATATCCACCAGTCCCACGCTGATTTGTATTATGGAAATCGGAGCAGAGCGACATAGTCCCTCTGAGCCCAGTTTGATATTTTTGGTATTTTCAGTAAAGGGCCCCGTGGCACAAGTTAAGATGGTGGTGCTACTGCGGTTATTGTATTATTTTGCACACCTTCCCCTGCTCATTCCTTGTTCCATCTTCAGACACCTCTTGCTGTAATGTGAATTTACCTTGAAAAAACGAAAGATAAAAGGCATTTGGCAAAACAGGAACAGCTGGTTTAATCAAACTCTTTGGCGGCAAGACAAGTTACAGAGTTGGGGGTCTTAGGACTGTCTCAAAGTACAATTGATCTGAGTGCCATTATATACATTTCTTGGAGCATCATAAAACAATTCAGAGGAATGCAGGCCTAATCATAGAGTCAGTACTAACTCCCACCTAATAACAAATGCAGGTGGGTCTCGACCTTGTGTGGACACATTTAGGGCAAATGAATAACGTGTCCAATTGTCCGGCATGGGGAGTACATGATCACTGCATGTGCAGTGTGCTGTGACCTGGTTGGCTGAGTGTTCCTAACTTCATGTTGCATCTAACTTTCTGGTGTTTTGGGAACGTGTGCAGCCCTCAAGTCATGTGTACTTTACTGGGGCCAAACTCCCCGGACCAATATTGTATTGCTGCGTATCTGTGGGACTGATCTGGGGTTTTCTTGTTTGCGCAATTGTTCTGCTAACTATGTGCCACCCCACCTGTTCTGTCAATCAGTTGCTCGCAGGCCTAGGTCACAAGGCCTGCCTGACCACATATTTCTGACTGTTGATGGAGAGGTCATATCGGGTGATTTTGAGAACATTGATGTGATCTCGTTTTTATAAACACGTGTATCATTACGTTCATCGACATCAACTATTTCAATATTAACACCTCGACGTGTCCCAAGTCTGATGTAGGGGCTAGGGCGCTTCCCGATAGCTCTTTTCACTCTAAAGCAATAGTAACTGTGTGTCGATTAGCCCTTCTGGACTTCATCCCTTGAAGATATTATTTAGCTGCATAGCTTCAAGGGATGGCTCTCTGGTTGTTTGCCCGCCCCCTGCATGAGACTGGGTTTACCCGTACAAACTTTAAGGAAGGCTTACTGCACTATTCATTGTTTCCTACTGACCACGCTACCCAGCACTACCTGGGGTTATTCTGCATGTCTTTTTCTTGCCTTACTAGAACCTTTAAACTCGCTAACATGAAGCAACCCCATGCCTCTCAAAGTTGGGGGATTTGTTTGTTGATGCCGAGCTACTAGATTTCCAAACCCTTGTGGCAGACGACTACAGTCTTTTCACTTATGAACACCTTAAACAATTGTTAAATGCCCTATTTCATGTCTGCCACCTACAACCAAACCCACATGAGGTTTATCAGACGCTCTACACCATAGGGCTAGTGGAAAACTGATAAGATGTGTGTACTGCTCTTTCCTGAAACTTAGGTACAACTCCAGGGCTTTTCTCCGTATTAACTTGGAGACTGACATGGCCAACCCTCAGCACGATGTGGACTGGGCTAAAATATTGGAATATCCACACACAGCAGAGGTCCTCAAACTGGGGAGCGGGGCACCCTGGGGGGCGTGGGGGCTTACGCAATCCCTGGGCGGGCCCCAGGCTCTGGCCAAGAGAAGCATCGTGCTTTGATTAAGGGATAAAAAATGAGCGGCATTTTGTAGTGGGTGATCACTAACTTCTTTTGACATTCATATCCTGACTTCAGAGTATGTATAAAAGGGCTAGACATATTTAAAAATTGCCAAATTAAATGAACTGTGAAAAACTGAAGCCTACTGCCACAGAGTATCCAACGGCTCCCATTTTAAGTACATTCAATTTAATATTTGGAATGGAGCCTACCTTGCACATGTCTGAATTAACAAAATATACCTGGGAGCCGCGGCTGCATGTCCTCATTGTATGCAATTAGATGCCGATTTTCTTCATGTGCTTTGGTTTTGCCCTACACTCCTTTCATACTGGCAGAGAGTTCTTGAGGTGCTGGCAACCCCGATGGGCTGTGTACTTTCAAAATCCAGAGAAGTGGTCCGATTGTGCAGATTCCATCTGCCTACGTTTGAGAACCCCCCACCAAGTTCATTGATCTGGCTCTTCTTGTAGGAAAATGCTATATTAGACTGTACTGTAAGGATTGACTTCCTCTGACTATAGTAAGTTGAACCAAGGTTTTGCTCAGTCTGAGAAAATATTTTATTGCACAGGCATTGAATAATTTGAGTGCTTTAAACACTGCACCAAGAATGATGCTCCCACCCCGTAATCCACCTTGACGCATACACTTCACCTTCCTATGTACAAGGTGTTCTTGCCAAATCTAGGCAACTACACAAGGCAGTGGTCTAAGGGTACCTATCTCCGACACTTTCATGATTTCCCCATTACAGCAATTTCTTCTAAGCACCACAAGTTTCATTGCTCTGCTTCCCTACGCTGATAGTTAGGGCAGCGCAACAGGACAGGGGTTAGGAAGGGACTGTTTATTATGGGTCCGTTTTCTAAATTTTAAAATTGCTTGATAACTCTCTACAAATGTATGTAGCCCTGCACTATTCTTCTGTATTTGTATGATGGAATATATTGCCACATGCCTGGCTACTGTCATGCTATTTAAACTCTTTTGGCATACACCAATGAAATCTTTTAATAAAAAAAAAACATATGATAGTGTTTCGATTTAGTACATTAGCTCACAATATGGCATTGTCATTCATTTGAAGTGAAAAGTTCTAAACATGCAGTATAAAACATTCATTGACCCTCACTCTTTACATCAGGAGTGAGCGTAGTGAACCAACTATCTGGTGTCCCTTACATCATGACCAATGTTATTGTTATAAAGGGTGGAATATTACAAGCTAATAAAACGTACACATGAGTTTTTTGTGCACAGTGCATTTTAAACCGAATTACTTGAAAGTTCTCTCAAATGTCACTATTGAGCAAAATTAAACACATGAAGTACATTGATTTGCATTGAATCACACAATTAAGTCATGCTAGTAATTAGATATGTGAACCCACTCCACCGAGAAGGTGGTTATTTCGGTCATGGACCAACTCAGGGAGGGACTTGACACCAACACCCCACAGGTCCTGGTCCTCTTAGACTTGTCCGCCGCATTTGACACGGTGGACCATTCCATCCTCTTGTCCCGTGTCAAGGCGGCGGGCATGGAGGGACAGGTACTGACCTGGATAGGTTCCTTCCTGGCTGATCGCACTCAGGCAGTCCACCTTGCTGAATTCTCCGCCCCGCCCTGCAGAGTGAATTGCGGCGTTCCTCAGGGCTCTTCCCTATCCCCCCTCTTATTTAACCTTTACATTCTCCCCCTTATTTCTGCACTGCAACAACTGGAGGTCACAGTCTATAACTATGCTGATGACCTCTAACTCATTTTTAATTTCTCATACCCCTCATCCGGCGCCGCTAGCCTCCAGTCTGTCATGTTGTTTATCCGGGATTGGATGAACGCAAACCATCTCAAACTCAACCCGGATAAAACAGAACTGATTTTGACTGGAGGCAGTGGCAACCCCTGGCCCCCTTCCTTTTGGCCCCCTTCCCTTGGCTCACCTCCCACCCTCTCTTTTTCAGTAAAAACCCTTGGTATCACTCTCAATCAGCATCTGACACTCCATTCTCATATTAGTTCTGTTGTTTCTTCTTGTTTTTTCACCTTGCGCATTATTAGGAAAGTATCCCGGTTCTTTTCCCACTCTGCACTTAAATTGATAGTAATGGCCATGGTCTTATCTAAGATCGACTCCGGGAACATTATTTACAATGGTTCTCCCGCCTATGCACTCCAGCGTCTTCAGCTGGTGCAGAACCAGGCTTGCCCGCCTTGTATACGGCCTATCCAAATATCATCACTCCTCACCCCTTCTCACTGCCCTTCACTGGCTCCCCATAAAACAACGTGCCCTTTTCAAACTTGGCTGTCTCACTTTTCAAGCTCGTGCGGGCACTGCCCCGGCCTTCATCAACTCTACCATCACCAATTATTGCCCCCCTAGAGCGTTACGCTCTTCTTCTAAATCTTTATTAGTTATCCCCCGTTTTAAGAAAAAAAGATCGGGAGGCCAGAAATACTCGGTTCTTGCACCCACCTTCTGGAACTCTCTCCCACCCCAGGTCAGACTTTCCCCCTCCTACCTTGAGTTTCGCAAAGCCCTCAAGACCTTCCTGTTTCAACAAGCCTTCAGCCTATAGCCCCCTGTGCCCGCCTTAGCTCAAGAACCCTCTAGCGCCAAGAAACTGCACAGTGAACGTGCGCTTTATACATTTTTCAAAATTCAAACCCAGGCTTCCTGGTCACACACATTGCACTTAAGACACTGACTAGATACATTTATTTTTCTCAGTCTATTTTAAAATCAGAAGACAGTGTTTTTGTACAGTTCTTTAAAATGAATAGTACACTGTGTTAAATAAATACAGATCACAGGTTAATCTGACACACTATCTAAAAAACAAGGTACATAATGAAGGTACGGGAAAGTAGCTGCTAATATCACAAGCTTTTTCAGACATAGCGATTCAATGCTACAGTCGTAGTGCAGTAGAAAAACGTTTGGATACTGAAATGGGGACGGGATCAGTGAGCGCAGAGGCAGAATCAAAGGTGTGGCTACATACAAAGACGTGCTACGCAAAGATTTCTGTACTGGGGTTAATGTATGACGTTGGGCTGCATTCTGTCCATCAACTGTTGTTTTTGCATTTGTCACCCCGAGTGGTAGGGGTATGCCCAGATGTGGGTCCTGTGCTCTCCATGCCACTGGAATCAAGCTGTCCTGGCGGAAGAGGGGTGAAACCCCAAAACCGGTCCTAGGATGCTTGTTTCCAGTCCAGGGAGGACCTGGTTTGGCAGTTTGGGCTGGACTGTGTCCATGAGGCTCCGGGTCCCGAATGTTTTGCCTATGGCTGGGTTCAAACTGGAATGGCATGGTGAGCAAAAAAACGATGGATTTAGGGCCTAGGCCCTGATCTCTGTACTGGGGTGAACGTATGACATTGTTCTGCATTCTGTCCATCAACTGTTGTTTTTACATACTAAGACAACATTTTCCGTAATTATTTTGTTGATCTTTCACCGTCAAGTAACTTCATATATAATTATGCACACCTTAAATGAAAACTACATAAAAATGCTAAAACTAATCAGTAGGAAATGCCCTATTTTGTATGCACGAAATCTGTATTGGTTACTGTGCTCACAATAGATGTCTGTGTACAACCAGAGGCCCATAGAAATGATTCCGGTTTGTTGCAGCAGGGAAATGTGATTTGTATATTTTTTTGTTCTAGTGGGTGTCTGAAAGCACTGTGAATATGTAAGTCATAATGTTTAACGTGTATTACACGCAGTTCAATATAGGCTGCCACAAAATGGGCATATACATTTAGGTTAAAGATAAAAAGTGCTTCTAAACTATACATTTTATTGCAACCATTTTAGGTCTCGGCTGGCGTGGGCTGCGCACATGCACAGTCTTGCTGGCAGGGCCGGACTGAGAACTAAAACCGGCCCTTAGAGGGCTTTCAGTATCGGGCTCTAAGCCCCGCCCCTCTTTCTCATTGGCCGGCATCATCGTGGCCAGCCAGTGGGAAAGAGCTTTTACTGACGTATACATTTCTCTTTTTCTGCCGTCCCACTTGGACGGGCTCGCCTGCTTTCCTTCTGAACTAAAAGGTTTCTTATCTTTATGGGGCCATGTGTCTAAACACATGGCCCCATAAAAACAAGAAATCGTCACGACAGAAGGAAAGCAGGCCGTATGTTTATTTTTGCATCTAGCTTTCACTTTCACTCCGTCTCGCACACTCTGGTCTCTCACATAGACAGCTATGCACGGACGCCTGCGCTAATTCATTCAGTCTCCCTCACTCTCAGCCTTGCATGCGCTCACGTTCACACCCACACACTTTCTCTCTCTCCTCACTTGCCGGCCTATTCACACATTCCCAAATGAGAAGCCTCCATGTTACACTGCTGCTTCTAGAGTAAGGTGCTCTACATACTTGTTAACTTAGCTAGAGCTCCATTTTCCTTGATATTTGTTAAATGTGCTTTACAAGTTGCTAGGATGGGTTGTACCTTTTTCATAACTTTCCCCATTTTTCTCATTAGTAGATTAAAGCTAGATTCCAAAACGTAAATGTTTTGTCGAAGGCTATTATGTTTGAATTAATGTTGCCTTTGAGGAGTTTTTCACTATGGATGTTAGTAATTCGTCCTACTGCGTTTGAGAGTGTTATTATGCAAATGCATTTCCTAAAATTATATTGGTTAGTCAATGGTTTTGTTTTCAGCAATGTAATTACAAACTGATTATCTTGAATACGTGTGAGCCTCCCTTTAAATATGTTTGATTTACATACGTCTTAAAGGGCCTGGGTGATTTTTTTGTGTGTGAGGAAATGGCTTTAACAAGTTTTACGTTATATGAAAGCATTTTAACTCAAAATTCAGCAAATATTTTCTCATGAAGATTCAGGGACTGGATAAGTTACCATTCTAATTTCAGCTGTACAGTTATTCTGGTGTCAGGCTTGTTGCAAATTGTTGATATAATATTTTGTATTGTAATATATAATGGAATATTATGTTCAACTAGCAACTAATTCTGTGGTGTTGTAATATAATGTTTTCTTTGTCACGACTGCTAACCAGATAGCTCGTCACAAAACAGTGATTTATATTAAGATTCTGTTTCTTTCACATGATCATTTATACTGTGGTGGTTTTATTCAGAGGTCTTTAAAAATGTTTTTAAAAAAATTAACAAAATTGTTTTTCCTGCCACTAGTTTTCTACCTAAAACTTACCACACTACATCAACCCACAAGATACTCCGAACTAGCTGCACCCTCTGTCATGTGTAGTATATTTTTCCTTTTGACACTGATTTGTGGAAGTGTTTTCACAGTTGCTTAGATGAACTTTGAGAAGCGACTGGAAGAGGCAACAGGTTTCGATTATGGCATAGGTTAATTTGTCGACTATAACCTCTGATTAGTGTTAACTGAGGTTGTTTATCAGTGCCATCTAAACTGTCTTATAGAGGAAATAAATGTTTTGTCTGAAAAGTGTTTGATGTGGTGAAGGGTGGCAAAGCATGCTACTATGTAGTTACTCTAACAATTTTTAAGGAGCGAATCTGAACTCTCGCCACCTCTCCACTTCATTTCTAACTATGTAGCCTAGCTCAATTTGAACTTAGGCTAGCTTTTGTAACCGGATCTATGTCATTCTCCTTCAGATTGCGGTCACATTCCACCAGTTTTAATGACATGCAGGTGACTAATGCAACAAGCATTGAAAATGCAACAGGTCTCACCTTTGATTACGTTAAAGCCATTTGCATTGCTAATGGTATTGTTTAGCAAAGCAAATCGCTTTAACTTAATTAAAGGCGAGACCTATTGCATTTGTTAAGCTTTTTAACTGTCCATTTAAAGCAAGCACTCCACACCTCAGCTTTGAAAACCTATTAAGTATCTCAGAAAATGAAAATATCTTTGTCATCAGGTAGCTTTAAGTGAATCCATCAATTAATGCCTATACAGGCTACAAAGCAGCCTTTACATTTGCAAATTCACCACTTGCATACAGTTGCATTTCTTTCGAGAAGGAGCCACCCTGGCAAGAAGGCCTGTTTCTTGCTCATCTTTCTTCCCCTCCCTCAAGAACCCAGCACAGGAGACCCCCTCACTTCCACCTCAGCTGGAGAATTTCAATGGTCGAATTCGCTTTTTTACTTATGCGTAAAGTCTAAAATTACGGACAATAGCCGTACGATATAACATCAGTCACTGACAATAGGGCTAATTTATAGAAAATATGTGCGAATTACCGATGGGTTGTCACCCTAGAAGCAAGTAGGCAAGAGAGCAGTGTGGAGTAGGGAGAAGCACACAGGTGAAAACGCTACGGAGGGAAGTGCACAAGGGCGATAGCCACACCAGGGAGAGAGAGCAGCACTGAGGGTGGAAGAGAAATACACAGATACAGCCGAAAAATGCATGCTGTCTCATAAAGTGCTTAACCATAAAGAACAAGCATTTGCAATGCATTAGGTCTTGCATTTACGCAGCAAATAACAATGCCTTTTATTTTTGCCTAACCCATCCACTCCCCCTCCTCTATGATCGCCTTCTCGCCCCCTCTCTTGAAGACCGCCTCTCCACTCCCCCCCACCCCCCACCTTCCTCCCTACTGCAATAACCTGGGGGCAGAGGCACCAGGAGCCGCCCAGAACCTACACCTTGGCTTCGAGGCGCTACCTTCTCTGAATACATGTAGGACATTACCCCTTATGCTTAAATCGAAAATGCCTACTGGAAGAAGAGAGAAGGAAAGGGGGGTAATGGGGAGAGAGAAGGGGCGGAAGAGGATTAAAGAAGAAAATATGTAAGTGATCTTATAAATATCCGCCGAGTCCAAATCCTCCACTTTTTGCATGCCCGTGGAGAGCTGTCAATCATGTGTGCAACACCAGGTGTGAAACAAGCTAACAGACATGACACGGCTGCAGGATGCGACTGTGATAATGGTGCGGTCGCTAGTTGAATGATCAATACAACCGAAAGAGATGGGTGAAATTAACTGCAAGACAATGCTCAATAAACATTGCGACTGACCAGTGGAAGGCAGTCGGTGTAAGAGGTTGAGTTCCAAGTTAGTGCAGCAGCCTCGCTGTAGCACAGTGCAGTCTGTGTAAAGAGACGGTGCAACATTAAAACATGGCCAAGTGCAATGAGTGAAAACCGAAAAACATGAAAAGGACCAAACCTAAATAGAACGGAGTGCCGATAACAACTCGTATAGGGAGCCAGGGAATAAGACTCACTAGTGGCAGGTGAATCAAGGAGTGCTGTCGCACTTCACGGCCAAATGGAAAAAGTGCTTCCCGGCTAATTAAAGGAGCCTGTGTAACGCCACAGGTAAAAGATCCAGTCCTGATGGGCCGTCCCAAAGGGAGACAGGGCGGTAACAAGGAGGCACTAAGAAGCCTCCTTTTCAATCGGAGGCCAGCGTTTAGCATGGAGGGTGATGCCACCCAGTCGAAAAGATGGGCGGGGCTTCAAGTCCCCTTCTCAAAGCCTACTGATGTCAATAAACCTTGCAGAGCGAGGAGCGCATGCGCTCCAACGCTAGGTCTGCGAGACTTAAAAAAGCCGTGCCTGAAATGGAAGCAGTAGGAGACTAATGAGGCCATGCTTCAGTGGAGAGACAAGCACAACAGGAAGGAAAGACCAGACAAGCTCATGAATGAAAAGAAAGCATATGAGTGACAATAAAGCCAACCAATGGTAAGTAGTGGGCAGGCTGTATGTTCACTGTAAGCTGACAATCAATCTTTTCGCAAATAGACAACTTGCGCTAATTGGTAGGTGAGACCTAAAAAGGCACCACATTGGTACTATACAGAGACATTAACTGTTTACCTAGCCCAGCTTTAAATATACTTTCAAGGTAATTTGTATGAGTAGATCTGAGCTACCCGGCATCCCGTACTCTAGAGAAAACTCCCTTCATCAACAGTATTTGCCTTTGCCTGTTTAGCTTGCTTATGAGTCTTCTCCGTGTAGCAGTGCCAAAGTCCTTGGTGCTATCTAGTTACATTGTCTTTATTGCTCTTTCATGTAAGCTATGCGTCATGCGATTTTTAGCTACACATCTCCCTCACAGCCTGTCTGTTGTGGCTCGGCCTTGTGGTGCAGAACATGGGTGGTAGTTTTGGAAGAACGGGCAATAAAACAAATTGTGTGAACTGAAACTGTATAACTGAACCCAGGGCTTTAAGAGGTTCGGGTCCTGCCAGTGCTCAGCACTGGCAGTTCGAAAAAGCTGGGGCTGAGACTGGTCCCTATGGGGCCCTCTATTTTTGCCTTCACCCTCGGGGTGAAAAAAAATCTTAACTCTGCAGCAGGACCACCCTTCACTGCCTTTGATGTAACTTCCAAGAGCCTCGTTATAGTTATTTCACCGTCTCATCATGTCAAAACTGAAGCATTTTCATCATTGTATACAATGAAGCCATAGTTGTTGCTTATTTATCTTACGCAACTAACAACCATTGACATAGCCAATAGTCTTGGCTTGTTGTAGTTGTAACATCGCTTGTTGTAATACATATGTGGATGCAATGACAGAAGCAGTGGCGGCCGGCATGGATCTGGGTGGGGGGCAAGAGGGGGGATAACAGGGTTTAAATAAGAATTACAAACACTTACCTGATTGCTGCGTCTCTCCTCCATATCTCCCCTGGGGCCTGAACAGCAAGCACCTAGGGTCCCCTGAGCCAATCACTATGCTGCAGTGTATCTTTGTGATTAGTCTGAGCGCCGTGGTTCAACTCTCAGCCAGGGAGCCTGGGCATGTTCTCCAACCAGGATGTAATGCAGCCTGCATGAAGAACATCCAAAGTGCGCATGAATGTTTGGCCACAAACCACTCCTCTCCCTGCTCCTCTGTCATTGGAGCAGTCCTGCCTGCAAACCTGCAGCAGCAGAAAACATTAAATGATAACCTCAAGTTATTATTATTTTGTTTCCTGTCTTTCACTGCTTCAATTGAGTGGGGCGACGCTCCTCCACCTAAGCGGAGGAGCCGCCGCTTAGCAAAATACCAGTGGGGCGGCACACTATTCTAAGCACAGATTTTTAGTTTACTGTGTTTTTGAAGCCAGGCCTTTAATTACATCGCCCACTTCCCTTTGAGAGCTCTCCCCCAACCCCTCCACAGTTTTTAGGTCTCGCCTAGCAATCCCGTTAGGGATGCTGGCGAGATTATAGTAAGGCTTTCAACAAGTGTACCCAAACTGCGGATCGGGTACAGTTCATGTGAGCCGGGCGCGTGCACATCGCACACCATCGGCATCACTCATTACTTGCAATCCAAACGTTCAGTTAATGCTTCCTGTGTTTACCACACTCCTTCCGCACACACTCCCTGCTGCTTTACTGTGAAGTGTGTTTGTGTACGTTAGTACGCTTCATAGCGCTTTAACATAGCCATGTGAAATCTATTAACCGCATTTCATTTCTGAACACTCTTGCTTAACCAATTGTGCTACCACAGAGTGAATCCCATGGGACTGCGCTGGGAGCATTGCATCCCAAGCTCCTTTCAATTAGGCATATTTGGCAGATGTTATTTAAGTGAATCCCTTCGGGATCCTTTCTGGGACTTTGCAGATTTGGCGCTCCCTCTCCACAGGTTTTCAAGAAGTCCATGATTGATAGGTTGTGGATGTTGTTGGTCCACTCCCACATTTCGGCTAGAAAGCCCATTGATAGGAGGTCACCTATCCAGGCGGTTCACACATCCTTCGTCCTGAAGACCTGCGTGATGTTTTTTTATAAACACACCTCGAGGGTCGAAAGGTCAACAACATTAATAAGGATTCTTCCAACAAGCCTGAAGATTGTACCACCAGTACAACAGACTGTGTCTTTGAGGTGACCGGATTGAAAAAACAGACGATATAAACTTCTTTTTGTTTTCACCATGTTAATGTCAGGTGCTGATATTTGTTGGAGATTGTTTTATTTACACCTCGTCACCTTCTCATGAAGTCACTAAGTTTGCCATCATGTATGGCATAGCAGCCTTATATGAAACTTTTTCTCCCATACTCCGAGTATAACCTGGATACGTAAACACAAATATTGAGTGATCACAGACCCATGAGTGTGATGCTAAAATCATTTATTTCTGTTTATATGTTCTATTTGACTGGTGCCTTAATTTACATATGTCAAAGAAAGCTGGGGCTGGGCTCATATCAGTCAGCAAAGCTAGGTCTCACAAATCACGTTAAAGGAGAAAATGCCACTGCTGCTGATCACAGATTTTTGGTTTCGTGACCGAACAGTTTAATTACCACAGCCACTGTTTAATTCCTATTAGATTTAAAAAGAACCCCACCCCCAAAATCTATATAATGTATTTACACCAGCATTATACAAGGAAGACTTGGAACACCCTCCCCCTCTTCCTACGACAAACTGAGGACCCGCAGACTTTCAGGAGCCTACTCAAGACCTGGCTCTTCGACCACTAGCAGCCCCCACCCCCCAGCGCCTTGAGACCCTCGCGGGTAAGTAGTGCGCTTTACAAATCCTCTGATTGATTGATTGATTGATTGAAGGAAGTCAGACACACATTCAAAAACAATCAATAGATTTTATTTTTTTGAAAAATCCAAAACCACAACACATTTCACAATACAGCACATGTAACACAAAGTATAATACAATGCCATTTCGACTATGTGTAAACATATAACTGTGTTTATATCCTGTTTCTGAATTGATATAATATATAGGAGGTGTAATAATTCCAACCATTTTATAGCTCCTGCCTGGGGGGGCTTATGCCAGAAAAAGAAACAATTAAATTCTGTGACATTACAGGGGTGTTTTCTTTACACAATGACCCTCATTCTTCCTGTGTGTTCAAAATTTCTTTTAGACCATGCTCTTTGGATTATGCCCTTCGACGTGTTGTTCGAACCCTGAAAGGCTTGGGGGTTCTCCTCAGGGCTCAGAACACATGGGACACTCTTTGGTCAGGGTGAGAATCAATATATTGAGATTCAGAAACACTTCTTGCTGGAATTTCTTTTTTTTTTCATAAACCTTCCAGCCCCTTGTTTCTGCATTAAATCGTCAAAAATCTCTCAAATGCAGGGATATTTGTCTTATTCTGCATGGGATCTTAGACCATGCTACGCACACGTTGAGGGCGAAGCCTCGTGGAGCTCCTACAATTGTCTGTGTTCATTCCCATCAATCTTTCATTTCGAACTCCGATTCAGAACAGGAAAATAATTCTTCCTATTTACATATGTGGCGTTGCTCAGCCACCATTGGTCTGTATGAAGGTGTTTGAGTTAATGCACCTCAATATTTTGTAAAGAAAATCACATCTCACAACCAGAACAGATCTCAATGTAGATTTGTAATAATCAACCGTGAAGCCAGAAACTGCTCTTGGCTCAACAGTTGATGCCTTGGGGTGGACTATAAATATGTATCAACATATGCCATACTGACAACAAAGGTTGGGCAGCAGACAGGGCAACTACTCCTTCCCAGTGCCCTGTTCTTGGCTCCCTTACGTCATCCAACAATCAGGCATTATCTCGCTTCTTGACCATTCATAGGGCTAGCACCAGCGTTCATTCTTCACCCACTGAGGCCATCTATCGTTAATGGTTAACATACATACTCTGATATTGGCCCCCTACGCTATTCAACTGTCAACCTGCCACTTATCTGGATTAATTTATTATTTAAGAACAGCGCTAATTTTCAAGAGTACATATAAAATTCACTACAAGAGCCACCACTAGTCGGGACTTTGTGTTCAACTCGTGCCCCTCTTCAGAGCGAACTACTTTTCCCATCATGCCCGAGCCGCTTCCAGGAAGCCGTCTTGAGGCAGTCGTTGACGCGCTGGATACTTTACTGAGTTGATCGGTCCAGCATTCACCGCAGGTCCTGTCCCTGGACACACACCACAGCGTCCCCCACTGTAACTCAAGCAGTTAAGTGCTGGCGATTTGCTTTAATAAGCGATTTTGCATTAGGGTTCAGGCGATCTCCCAATACTCCGTCTCGGCTGCAACTTGATCGTGGTTACATGCTGTTTTCATTTAGGGGCACACACCGCATGTTTTTGGCAGTTTGGGTCACATCGCTCCCTATATTTATCAGAGTGGCCAGGCGATTTATTTAATTTGGATGCCTCCCTGGGTGAGGAATTTCAACAGAGTAGGACTTCCCCCACCCGGGTATATTGCAACGAGTCCAGAGCATGAGCATCTCTTTACACGCTAGAGCGCTACTCGCATATAGCAAATAACATCCAGTGTTCACCATTAAACAACAGTAACAGCCCATCAATGCTGTCATCACTATTTCTCGGCTTACTTAAACAAGTGTCCCCAGCAAACCCTGTTAGTCTACATGTCTTTTCAATTACTTGATACTGATACAGAGGTATGTTGCTTAGACACCGGAACATTATGAATAACCCCCCCCTCCCCATGCCCCTACCCCCGGCACTCTCCAGCCGGTATCCTGATCATGTCTTGAGTACACGTGATGTACTTTAAAAGCACCAGCACCAATCACACACAGCAACCTACATATATTTCTCGCCACAAGATAACAACCATAACATGCATCTCCTAAATATCAACTATGCATGACCTCCTGGGACAGACAGATTGTCACATTTTCTTTCTTCAAAAGAATCATGCTATATTTACCATACTACACTAGAGAACAGTTTTGGTCTCCGCTTCATTCATTGTTATTTTTTATGCTTGTCATTTTAAACTTGGGCATCTCTTCTTTTTAACGCAACAACCTCTATTAGGTTGGACGGGCATGTGTACCGTAGGCGATATGCCAAGGACAGATGCTGCACAGAACCTGAAATTTGCAGGTGAGTGATGCCACTCGTAGCAAAGGGCATAATATGTCTACAGTCATCATACATCCTTTGTTACATTATAGACTTGTGACTATTGCATAAACAATTGTTGATGTTTATTGTTGTAACATATGTCTTATGTGGGACAACTGCACAGCACTTTTCTATACTGTCTTAATCGCACGGTCTGGTTAGGTCGAGCCTCAGACATTGCTTCAGCAATGCTTGTTGGCGTGATTATAGTAAGGCTTTCAAAAGTGTACCCAAAGTGCGGATCGGGTACAGTGCATGTGAGTAAGCCGGGCACGTGCACATCGCACACCATTTGGGAGCCTGTGCGCCTCGGCATCAGACTTCAAAGGAATCCGCTCCCTCGCCCCCCTCATCAGACTTCAAAGGAATGCGGTCCCCCGCCACAGCAATGCCGAGAGCTTGTTATGTTAGTGATTGTTAAATCCATCTGTACAGGCCGACGCCATCTTTCTTTGCCATGACGTACGAGTGTGTGCTGGTAGCTTGTGTACTGGCCACTCCTCTCTTCCCTACCCCCCCCCCCCCCCATCCGAAACCAAACTTCCCACAGTTGCCGAGTTCACTCGCAGACAATTCTGAACAGCTCGCCTCTGTACTCAGACGCCCGGTTGCGCATAAGCACTGTCACTGAGGAACAGACATAAATGCTCACATTCACCCTATGCCACGCACGCCTGCCTTGGCCCTCTTCGGTCAGAGACAGGCCCTAGCTGCATTCACAAACATTACTAGACAGACAAATAGTCCTCCGCACACTCCAGCCCTGCACACACAGTGCAGAGTCCCGAGCTCGCTCACAGACAAGCGTTCTCCATACCTCCTGCTTTCAAACACCCTGTTCTGCCCAGCTTATGCTCTCACTCATCTGTGTACAGTGCACGAGACTATTGCACCACGTATTTTAGACGGGCGTAGTTGCCAACGGTGCATCAGGTGCAGTGGCACTGGGAACCAGTGAATTTTAATTATAGCTGTAATTTACTGCCTATACAGGAGTCGGCTGGCCCATTTTATCACTTGCACTAAAACCCGCTGCACTATGGTCACTAATGCACGCGTGCACTCCTTCGCATACCCGGGATACTCTTACAAATAATCTGTTAAAACACTGGCCTCTCTCAAAACAGACGCATTATTGGCATGTTACGGCTCACCCGTTTCTTGAACACTTAAGAAATTGTGTTTTTCTTTTTATTTTACTGGTACTGTGAAGTTTCTTCTGGGGGTGACCTTCCCGTACAGTGACCGCTATGCAATTTTAAGACATTGTTGAAATCAACCACTCTCAAGTATATGCTTTCAATCCAAAAACAGGAGGCAAAACATCACCAAGAGATTGTTATTCCATGTCCAAATGTTCCATGTGCAAAAAATCGCATTTATAAATGTTGTGATGTTGTTTATGCCGTGCCGTAATCACGGGTGCCATAAACACTGCACCCTCCTTAACCTTCACCAACTCTCAAACCTGCCAAAAATTAAAAAGGGGAAAATGCCCAAATAAAATGGGACATGCGGAATGTGGTGCTATAAGCACTGTAATACAGTCGTTTTCCCCCTACCATGGTGCAAAACTGGTAATACATTTGGCACCCATGGATTTCATATTTTATTTCGTGCAATAATTACTTTACCTCGCCCCAGGCCACCAGTAATCAGGGCCTTAAAGTTCTCTTTTAAGGTTTGACGTCACCTCAAACAGGGGCCAGCTCCCTATATTACCTTGGGGCTCTTTCCACAAACCCTGTCGGTCGGTCGGAACCCACCCCCTGCCTTCTGACAGGGCCCAAAGGTCATTTCCAGCTATATTTATTATGGAACCACTTTTATTTGCAAAATGTTCTCGTCTGTTGTTTTAGTAATAATTGCGAGTTTTTGATAACACAGCTTTTTTTACTGCGGTTTTACTGTCTCCAGGCACTCTAAAAACAAGTTTACTGCCAGCGCTGCCCACTTTCCATGAGCAGCCCCAGCTGGCTCTGGCGTCGGAAAGGCACACTGCTCTGCCTTACTTACTTTACACCTGCAGCACCCCCCCATAAACAACAGCAAGCATTTACAATGCAATGGGTCTCGCATTTATGCAACTTTAAGCTATTACCATAGTAAATTACAATTACTTTTATTTATGTTTTAGTTTTTAAAACGTAAATAAAAGGCCTTGTCATTTACAATGCCAATAGCTCAAAATCTTGCAATTGTGACACCAGCTTGGAGGTGGTAACCCCCTTCATCCTTTGCGAGTGTGAATGGATGGGTATCCCCGCGCATTATTCCCTCCTCCGAACTTTATTCATAAAATGTGTGGCACCTGGAGTGTCTTTGATGTGGACTTACTTCGGCATCCGTGTGCAGGTTTAATATAACGCTTTTAGCATTTGGGTTCTCGTTTTGTTTAGGGCCGGGACATAAAGTGATTTGGCCAGAATCACATTATGCTTGAGACTCCCCCGACTCGAACCCGGGTCTCCAGCTTCAAGGTCGGCCGCTCTAGCCTTTAAGCCATATCCTCTTACGTTGCCACTGGTAGCTGCCGACGAGGTCGTGTCGAACACAGAACAGCTTTCCGGTGCGGTCTACTGGCGCTAGTGCAAGAGCGCTTCGAATGAGCTGTGTGTTAGTGCAGCACTGGCACAGTGGGCATTTAAGAACGACAGTCTCACAGTACAACGCTGGCACAATGAGCAATGGCACTGTTAGCGCAAGGAGATTTATCGCCCTCACTCTATCTATCGCCCTCAGTCTATCTATCGCCCTCACTCTATCTATCACCCTCAATCGCCCTCACTCTATCCATCTATCGCCCTCACTCTATCCATCTATCGCCCTCACTCTATCCATCTATCGCCCTCACTCTATCCATCTATCGCCCTCACTCTATCCATCTATCGCCCTCACTCTATCCATCTATCGCCCTCACTCTATCCATCTATCGCCCTCACTCTATCCATCTATGGCACTATGTTAGCGCAAGGAGATTTATCGCCCTCACTCTATCTATCGCCCTCAGTCTATCTATCGCCCTCAGTCTATCTATCGCCCTCAGTCTATCTATCGCCCTCACTCTATCTATCGCCCTCACTCTATCTATCGCCCTCACTCTATCTATCGCCCTCACTCTATCTATCGCCCTCACTCTATCTATCGCCCTCACTCTATCTATCGCCCTCACTCTATCGCCCTCACTCTATCTATCGCCCTCACTCTATCTATCGCCCTCACTCTATCTATCGCCCTCACTCTATCGCCCTCACTCCATCCATCTATCGCCCTCACTCCATCCATCTATCGCCCTCACTCCATCCATCTATCGCCCTCACTCCATCCATCTATCGCCCTCACTCCATCCATCTATCGCCCTCACTCCATCCATCTATCGCCCTCACTCCATCGCCCTCACTCCATCGCCCTCACTCCATCGCCCTCACTCCATCGCCCTCACTCCATCGCCCTCACTCCATCGCCCTCACTCCATCGCCCTCACTCCATCGCCCTCACTCCATCGCCCTCACTCCATCGCCCTCACTCCATCGCCCTCACTCCATCGCCCTCACTCCATCGCCCTCACTCCATCGCCCTCACTCCATCGCCCTCACTCCATCGCCCTCACTCCATCGCCCTCACTCCATCGCCCTCACTCCATCGCCCTCACTCCATCGCCCTCACTCCATCGCCCTCACTCCATCGCCCTCACTCCATCGCCCTCACTCACTCTGTCTATCTATCGCATCACCACAACATCACCGAGCACCACCACAGCATCACTGAATGCCACAGCATCACTCAGTGCCACCACAGCATCAATCTGTGCTACCATTCAACATAAACTGGTTCAAATATGTTTTCTCAATGTTTCAAGCTTCATCACAAATGTCACAAAAAGATGTTAATATTTCACTTCTGTTCTTGGATTTTCGTCACAATAAAATACACTGAACATAATCTTCACAAAAGTTATTTACAAACGTTTAAGCTATTGCCATTATAAATTACAATAACTTTTATTTAAGTATTAATTACTAAAAAAAAAAAAATCCATTATTTGTAATGTCAATACATCTAAGTCACGTAAATACAACACATATTTTATTACAAATGCTATAGGTGTCACATTTGCGAAGGTTAAAACTATTGGCATTGTAAATGTCTAAGCTATTAATTTAGCTATTTTCAAAACCAACACATAAATAAAAAAATTGTCATTTACAATACCAATAGCTCAAACTTTCCTAATGCGAGACCTATTGCATTGCAAATGCTTGTTTTTTCTTTTATCTCACCTAAAGCCCTTCCCTAGCCGATATGTGGAGAGGCCTCTCCGTTGCAGGCATTTGCTGCTTACTACAGGGACTGCTCCGCTCGAGTCTCGCGCGCTGCATGGCTTCTTCATCATTGCTGAAGACGGCGGGAATGCTAGGGGACGAAATTGCTTCCCCCTACACAATTAAATTGCTGAAGAGCGCATTTCTACTGCAGTACAGAATACTGCATGGGCTCCCGGGTCGGGTTTGGAGACGTGCCAACAGTAATGTTATCCCATTGTTTTAGCTTGATCTTTTCAGTCCTGTTTTATGGGGTCTGCTTTAATGCCTCTGTCAACGCCCTGTATGCAGAAACAGATGGTACATGAGATTAATATACCTCTTTCTGGGATTTGCTTGCTTACAATTTCTTGGGTCCCACAACTGACCCCGAGTTTTAAGCTTTTTCCGTTATCGCCGAATAACTTCTTTGATTCCTTCCGCTCTTTATTTTCATCCTTACTCATAGTTGACTTTCGCTTCCAGTGGCTCTTTCGGGGTCATTGGGTGTTAAAGGGCAGCACAGTTTAGTGGACAGTGAGCCTAAAAGGAGAGTTAGGGCTGTCATTAACAAGCGAATTGCAGAGCAGTATGGATGCTAGGTGCTGCAATAGCAGGGGATGCTTTTGGGGTGGCTTTCAGAGCTGTGCAGGTGCCGCATAAGGAATGCATTCATTTCGTTATTTATTTCGAGTGTTTCTATAGCACGAACCGAACCTAAGGGCTGCGGTGCACTTTACCTATAGCAAAGTGGTATGTCAGTCACAGAAAACATATTAAATAGCGGTGTCTGCATGCAACTTACGAGTACTGTCCAGTGGCTGAGGTTTTTCGATGCTATATCGTGGAATACAAGAGGGTGCTGCAGGTTAGGTTTGAGACGCTTTGACTAAGCTATTTGGATGCTTGTATCTTGACATAAAAAGGAATTCTGCAGGTCAGTACTGATGTGCACTTACCTAGCTGTGTGAATGCTGCATCCTGGAATAGCTGCGAGCTCTAGTTCAAGATTGGGGAGCATTGACCTAGCTGTGTGAATGCTGCATCCTGGAATAGCTGTGAGCTCTAGTTCAAGAATGGGGAGCATTGACTTAGCTGTGTGAATGCTGCATCCTGGAATAGCTGTGAGCTCAGTGAAGTAGTGAAGTAGAGTAGAGTGAAGTAGTGTGGCTCACTGGTTAGAGGCGGCAGACCCGAGAGCAGAGGACGGCCCGGGACCAGGGTTCGATTCCCGGCGCGGCAGGTTTCTGGACCAGGGTCAGCGGACTCGGTAATTCTCTCGCCTCGGTGCCCACTCTGATCAGCGATCACACTCGGCAACTCTGGGCATTAGCTTGCCTCATCTTCACTAACGGCCCCACCAGACCGCCGGGGATGCCTGGTCTCACCCTGGAGATACCCATTAAGGGACCATCTCTCAGGGAAGCCAGGAAGGGTTTCGCAGCGGTCGAAGCGCCTTGGGACCCTACGGGTAAGTAGTGCGCTATATAAATGCCTATACATTTACATTTACATTTACATTAGTTCAAGATTGGGGAGCTTTGACCTAGCTCTGTGAATGCTGCACCCTTGAATAGCTGTGAGCTCCAGTTCAAGATTGGGGAGCTTTGACCTAGCTCTGTGAATGCTGCACCCTTGAATAGCTGTGAGCTCTAGTTCAAGATTGGGGAGCTTTGACCTAGCTCTGTGAATGCTGCACCCTTGAATAGCTGTGAGCTCCAGTTCAAGATTGGGGAGCTTTGACCTAGCTCTGTGAATGCTGCACCCTTGAATAGCTGTGAGCTCCAGTTCAAGATTGGGAAGCTTTGACCTAGCTCTGTGAATGCTGCATCCTTGAATAGCTGTGAGCTCTAGTTCAAGATTGGGGAGCATTGACCTAGCTGTGTGAATGCTGCATCCTGGAATAGATATGAGCTCTAGTTCAAGATTGGGGAGCATTGACCTAGCTCTGTGAATGCTGCATCCTTGAATAGCTGTGAGCTCTAGTTCAAGATTGGGGAGCATTGACCTAGCTGTGTGAATGCTGCATCCTGGAATAGCTGTGAGCTCTAGTTCAAGATTGGGGAGCTTTGACCTAGCTCTGTGAATGCTGCATCCTGGAATAGCTGTGAGCTCTAGTTCAAGATTGGGGAGCATTGACCTAGCTCTGTGAATGCTGCATCATGGAATAGCTGTGAGCTCTAGTTCAAGATTGGGGAGCATTGACTTAGCTGTGTGAATGCTGCATCCTGGAATAGCTGGGAGGGCGCCAAAGCAGGATTGGAAGACATTTGCCTAGAGGAATTGATACTGCATCCTGGAATAGAAGCCTGTGCTGCAAATCAGGATAGAGGTATAATGACTTAACTGTGTGAATTCTTAGCCCCCTAATAGGATGGGGTGCTGCAAGTCAGGGTTGAGGTACATAAACCTGCCTGGAATTCTGGAATAGCAAGGATTGCTGCAGATCAGGTCTGAGGTGCATTGACTTGATTGTGTGCACGCTAAATCCTTCAATATCCGGAAATTGAATGCAAGTTACAGTGCACTGACATAGCTGTGTGGATGGTAAATCCTACAGTAGCAGCTGTGCTGCAGCGCAGGATTGGAGTCCAATGAGCAAGCTGTATGGATGCTGCATCCAGGATTTAAAGTAGGTACTGGGAGTCAAGCCTGAGGTATATTGATCTAGCTGTGTGGATGTTGCACCCTGGAACAGCAGGGAATGCTGCGGGTGAGGACCTAGTTATATGGATTCTACATCCTGGTGTAGCAGGGAGCGCCACAGGTCAGGATTGTCGTGTAGTAGCCTATTTGTGTGGATTCTACATTCTGAGAGAGCAGGGAAGTCTGCAGGTCAGGATTTGGCTCCATTAACCTAGCTACGTGGACACTGCATCTTGGGATAGCATGGAGTGCTCCTGTTCAGGGCTAGGGTGCATCAGTCAAACTGTGTGAATGCTGCATTCTGGAATAGAAGGTGGGCCTGCAGGCCAGGATTGGGTTTTCTTGACTTAACTGTGTGGATTGAATAGAAGGTGGGCCTGCAGGCCAGGATTAGGTTTTCTTGACTTAACTGTGTGGATTGGCAATCCTTGAATAGCAGGCTGAGTTGTTCAGGGTACAGTGCATTGGCCTAGTCTTTCTGACCAGCTAGGACCTAAAGCTTCCTCATGGCAAGCAAGAGGATATTTGGAGTCCTTGGGTGTAGTTTTGACTTTGTTGTCAGAGAGAGGCTGTATACCAATGTCCTAGCACTTACAATGATGAATGGCTGCCCTATTCACTTTGTGGGTCATTCAGCAACCAGGTAACAGTATAAATTTCTGAAACATAAAGACCAAGACAAATCTAGGGTGGTGTGACTTGCAGGGCTCCCTCTACACTTCTTATGTAGAATGCCCTGCACACCTCTATCATTGGCTCAAATCATGTATTTTTTGCACATTTATGTGAGGGATATTTCTGGAATCTACGGCGATCCTCAAAATTTCTGCTACCCAGTTTTACCTCATTTCTCGTGAGACAAATGGTACCCCACTTGTATGCTATGTCTATCACCAAGGAATAGACCAAACCAGGGACCATGCTAAGACACCATTGACTTTATATGGTCACATTCTTCATCCATTGATGCTGCGGGCGGTAGGCTCGCAACCCAGTTCACACTGAATGAAGCTAGACTGGTGGTGTATAGGCTGTTAACTGGTAAATGTGTGAAGCCAATAATGGCAGAACCTGTTGACTTTCCTGAATCTTTTTTTTTCCTTCTCCTTTTATTTTATTTTTACATTGATGGTCTGTCTTAAGAATTTTCTGGTTTTCTTATGACAATTTGAGGACTGATGAGAACTGATTTCTACCAGGCCTTTGTTTTTTAAAGCAGTGTTGAGGGGCTGTTCTACTGAAAATGTGTGAGAGTTGGGCATACTACTTAATCTTTCTGAAGTTGCCACGTGTCAAGCCCTACTTTAACAACATACGTTCTAATCTTTATTTTGAATATGGGAGCAGTAGCAATGAGAGCTGAACTTGGTGGTTCTATTGCTGTATCATGTACATATTCAGCGTTGGTGCGCAGGCTGAGAAGGTTGTGTTTTATTTGATTGCAACCTTTATACACCGCTTACTACCGCTATGTGGCACACAGAAGCACTTGCCTACGTGAGTATACTGCTATGCCTTATATGGTGTATGGAATGTGCTTTTTCTAAATCATGCACTAGTGTGTAGAATTATATTTGAACTATAGGCATTTCAGCGAAACCGGTGCTTGATCCCCTTCTGGACCTACAATCGACACTAAATGTGTTAATGATACGGCCCCCTGATCTTTCAGTATGAGAGGATGAGTCTCCTACATTCATACTTTTTGACCTATAGGATGTGAAACTTAGAACAGGAATTTTGTGTGCAGCAAATCATGGGAGGACATTGATTCCGGCTGTGGGCTTATGCAGTGATTTTTGTTGCTACAATCCTGATCCCTGAGGTTTCAGAAGTCGAAGCCCTGGCCTACTCTCAGTGAAGGAGAATGGGATCATGATGGTACAAATTGTCCAGGCCTTAGTCAAGGCTCAAAGATCAGCTCCAAAACTGCTAGCCACCACAGAACAATGTGCAGAGAATAAGCTAAACTCAGATGAGGTGAACCATACTCTAAAGTGACTGTCAGAGTGGGTCATGAGAGAGACCTTGTGGCTAGTTGCGTGGTATATTAATTAGCTTACTGTGGCCTGAGTGAGACATAGCAGAAACATTAATTATAGAAAGTGCATTGGAAAGGAGCTGCGACACCAGTGGGCACCAAATCAGTAGAAGTGCAGTTGAAAGTTAATGTTTTCTAGTTTGCACAGAAAAGCAAACATTCACAAATATTCTCTTTAGAATCTTTAGTGGTATTTTTATCAGTTGTAATTGAATACAACCAGTATGACATTGAAGTTGTTCAGCCACCACTGAGTGTAAACATCACTGTTAATACTTTGTATGGAATGCTGACTCTACTTTTGAATGGCTCATGCGGAACCTGCCCTGTTCTCAATTCCTCATTTAAGTATTGCTGCTGCCTTTCCAAGTCACGTCTGGCATATTGTATCCCGGTCTGGAGACTACTTCGAGCTTGTAGTTTTTGCTAGTGGAGTATACATTTCATTGTCGTCCATTTCTACGTATGATCTCTGGTATTTTGTGTTCATGTCCGGTGGCCTTATGTGAAGTGCTGTGCTTATTTCTGGGGCACTTCTGGCTTATGTATCTGAAGGATTAATCTGATTCATTGTTTTCAGTTCGGGCCCCCCGTTGGAATGTCCAATTTTGGAGACGCCAAAGTCAGCACTGGTATTCATGAGTAACTTGAAATTGGAGGTGAAGAAAAGCTCTAGTGTTCAAAACACAGAGCCTTTTCAAAGGCATTGCAGATGTGCATAGAATCCATAATCATTCTCCTTTTGAGCTGTTTTTAATAGTCTGTGCACAAAAGTATGCTACCTTCAACCAGCCTTATTCTTGGTACTCAGGAAAAAAATGACGTTCTGCAGTTGGGAATCTTGATGCAGAGATTGAGGCAAAGTATACACCTATGTAGTTGCTGGTTCTAAACATTGTGATTATCCTCCTAACCTCATAAGTGCTGCGCACGACCAACGGCCGACGGCACCACTACCTCCGTAGTGCTGCCGTTGAACGTTCCAACTGCACCTGCGCAATGGAACGTCCAGCACTGGAGCTGGACGTTCCATCGCAGCTAAGGTGTTAAAGCATACTAAACAAAACGTCACTCACCAAAATAAAGAGGTAATGGGTACCAGGACTAAGCTTTGTTCTTGTCCACTTGTAAGTTGGCTGATGGCCCAATGCAATAGGACTGTTGCAGGTGATCCTACTTTCCTGATATAATCCTTCACCTAAGAGTTTAGTAGTTCAGGCATGTACCAGCAGAGTTAATCCTAACTAATTTCCCACAACCACCCCAGACAAAGAGTAGAAAAGAGTTGAGGCATTTGAGAAACAGGTGTTCTCCTTGGCAAGTCTAGCCCTTCTGTCAGTCATCACCAGCTATTTACTGGGTAGGTGTTAGAATTGGGAGTCTCTGGTTGGCACAGGTAGGTACTTGTGACACGCAGGGACCCTCTCCTCTAGTCAGGGCAAGGGAATTACTCTCTCAAAATAACGCCTGCTCACCCCCTAGTCGGCGTGGCGCGAGCAGTCAAGGCTTATTTCAGAGGTTTAAAAAGGCTTAATTCAAGGTTCTGTGCGAGTCGGTTGCCTTGTCCGGCTACAGCGTTGCTGAAAAGAACACAGAGTCTAACAAATCCAGCGGACCCCGGCGGTCCGGCCCCACTCAGATGTCGACAGACTCAATCACAGTACCTTTCCCTTGAGGTGGCCGGCACGGGTGTGCGAGCCGGTTCCGGGGTTCATAGCGCTGTAGAAAAAGAAAGCGTTGCAGGTCACGGTGTCCTTCCAGTCGCGGTGCAGGCTACGGCTCATTGACTGCATCGAGACTGAGTCGGTGAGCTCAGAGCTTGCGCTATTCGAGACGAATGTTGCTCGTTGCGGTGCTTCCAGCTTTACGGTGCGGCGACAGAGCCCGAGTTCGGGAGCTGGCGTCGGTCAGTCCGGATAGCGGTGCGAGTCGGGCGGTGCGTCGCGAAGCGTGCGAGGTGGTGCCCAACTCCGGTGCGATCACAGCACTCGAAGTCGGCAGCAGTGACCGCGTCGGACAGACCAGTTCGATTCGGTGTAGCGAGGCGTTGCACGTTGCCGTGTGCTTCCAGTCGCGGTGCAGACTACGGCTCGTTGACGGCGTCTGGACGGAGTCGGTGAGCGCAGAGCTTGCGTTGTTCGAGGCGGACGTTGCTTGGTGCGGTGCCTACAGGACACCGGGCCGGTCGTGAGGGTCGGTCACACCTCCCTGCCTCTGTAGCCACTTGTTTCCAGCAGCAATTCACAAAGGCTGATGAAGTCCACTGGTCCTGGGACTTCGGTTAGGGGGCAAGCTCTCTTCCAAGCCCTTGGAGATCTTTGCACAAATTGAAAGAAAAGTCCAAAGTCTTTCTCCTCTCTTTCGCATTTAGGCAACCACTGCAGGCCAATCCCCCAAGCAGCACTTCAGCTTGGGAATAGTCTCTCCTCAGTTTCTTCAGGTTCCTTCTCCTCAGCAGAGATTTTGTCTTGTAAGTCCAGGCGTGATCTAATTTCTTGGGAGCAGGGTCCCAATACTTACACCCCTAAATCCTTTGTTCTCTGAGGGGAGAGGGGCCTGTGCTCAGTTCAAGCCAGTCCTGAAGTACTCTGTTTACCAGACTTCTCCTTTCCTTTCACAGCACAGGGCAGGCACATCAGATGCCCCACAGGAGGTAGAGTCAGCATTGTGGAAGGCAAGTACAGTCCAGGAGCACTTAGTTGACAGTCTTCCTTCTCTTCTTTCATTGTGCAGGGCAGAGACATCAGACACGCCACAGGGGGTGGAGCCAGCATTGTAGAGGGAAGGCCCAGCCCTATTCAGGTCCCAGGTGCGACTCCTCCCTCCCATCTAGATGCAGATCTCACTATTCACCACCAGGCTGTCCCAGCCTGTCTCCTGGAATTTCCCGGCCCTGTCACACAAACTCAGACAAGGAATACACAACCTCGCAGAGGCAGGCTCAAATGGTTAGGCAAGCAAATACCTACTTTCTAAAAGTGGTATTTGCAAACACAGAATATTAAAATAAACTTCACTAAAAGATGTATTTTATTATTCTGAGTCCAGGCATACTAAACTCGAATTTCTACCATGTTCTCTGAGTCTGCTAGGATTATAAAGTGTAATAATTCTAACAGCCCATTCTGGCCCATGGAGAACAGGTAGCCTTGCTATAGTGAAAAACGAAAATGGCTGTAATTCACTATTAGGACATGCCACACACATCAGGGCTTGTCCTACCTTATACTTACAATGCACCCTGCCCTTGGGCCTACCATAGGGGTGACTAATATGAAGAAAAGGGAAGGTTTAGGGACTGGCAAGTGGTTGCACTTGTCCAGTCAGCATGACAGTACCAGACTGCACACAGGCTCTGCAATGGCAGACCTTAGACACATTTTACAAGGCCGCTTCTGTGGATGGCACAATCAGCATTTGGATTTACACGCCCTGGGCACACTCAGAGCACTGTACTAGGGTCTGACAAGTAAACCAAATATCTAATCAGGGAACCACTAATCCATACACCATTTTTCAGTAGGTAGCACTCACACTGTGGCACTGGACAGCAGTGGCACAGTGCCCAAAGCTTCTAACACCAGCAAAAACACATGAGGCAACAGCGAAAATGGATGGGAGACCTACGCCAATGGTGCCAGGTCTAACGGTAGGTATTCATATGGATTATGGGACAAGGTCACCAAGATCCTACTGGTAGTCCCAGAGGGATTTCTTGCCTACCTGGTGCAAAATATTCAGGATGACCAGGTATGCAGCAAAATGTCTTCAGTATTCGACACTGATTGCGGAGGAAAACCATTTGGGACTAATGTGGTGCTCCAGCCCCATATATTTATTAGTTTGTAAAACACACGGTTACTCAAAGGTGTCTTGGCGCTTGGTTACGGCATCTAACTTTTCCGGCTGAATAGGTATTGTCCTAAAGGAGGGCAGGAACTGTTAATTGTATGATTGTATTATTAAATAGAGGTAGGTTTTAAGAGACATACAACATTTTAAAATATTGGTTTCAGAGCATAGCTCATTCATCAGTTTATTCCAAGCCTGAGCTGTAACCACAGAAAAGGCACGCCCTCCCTGCCTTGTCCTCCAGAGCTTATCGACAGTGATTAAATAAGCAGAGGCAGAACTAAGAAGTCTAGACACGATGTGCTTTTTAAACATGCTGGAGATAAAGGTATTATGAGATGCTGGATAGTAGGCATATTTCTTGAACAGGGAGCCAATGTAGCTTATGAGGTTGCAAAGAGAGGCTGTCAAATTTCCCCATACCGAATCAGTCTGGCAGCCACATTTTGAATTAACTGCAGTCTCTGTATTAGATAAGCAGGGAGACTGACGTATAGTGCATTGCAATAGTCTAACCTACATAGAATCAAGGCATGTTTTAGCAACTGTCTAGAGTATTGGGGAATAAAGGGTAAGATATATTTTTTAGTTCTTTAATAATTAAAGAGGCAAGCAGTTAAATACGTTTTTATAGTGTTCAAATGACTTTATTGTTAAATAGGACATCCGAATTATGAGCAGTAGTTGCCGGGTTAGGACCAGCCCCTAATGTCTGGGGCTACCATGAAGATGTCCAGTCTAAAGGATTGCCAAACACCAACGCCTCAATTTTATCTGAGTTTAGTCGCAGGGAATTTGCATCATCCAACTGGCCACCTTCACTAGGCAGCTTTTAAATTAGTCTTGTAGTTGGCTAAGATTGCCTTCCTTTCATCGGTGAAGCGGTGGGCCCTGGTGGGGGGGATTTTGACGGACGATGACTAGGGAAAATAATTTTTTATTTGTTTTCCCTCTGCATCATCCCCCGAAATGCCCTCATACCTTGCCTCACCGCTGTTACCTGCCAAGACCGTGGCTGAATCGGAGTGACATCTGCATAACCATAAACTTGAAACCCAAAAGAAGCCATACGATGCGGCAATGGGGCAACACATATATTAAAAAGTGTTGAACTTGGAGCAGGTCGCCGAGGGATCACACAAGGTATAGCTTTAAAATCAGAACGGAACAAAGCCACTTAAAAAGCTTGTATGGCTGAGCCATGCCTGGTTGAGATCCACAGGCTCCTGCGTTTATGTTCTGGTGTCACTTATTGATATGCCTTGTGAGAAGGACCGGGAAGTCGACAACCGGAAGTGGGGAAAGCCGGCAGAGGACGCCCGAACCAGACTGGAAGTTGCCAGCGGTCTAGCTCTCAGCGCTGACGTCGACGCGAAAGATCGGCTGGATAGCAATGAAACTGGAACGGGGAGAGCGGAATGGCGGCGGAGTTGTAAAGACATGCCCAGGAGATCGGAGGGAGATGAGGAGGCGAGCGGAGGAGAAGACCAGCAGCGGGAGGCGAGCGGAGGAGAAGACCAGCTGCGGAAGGTGCCAAACGGAGGAAGGGACCAGCTACAGGAGGTACCTCCAGGAGGAGGGGAACCGCGGAGCGAGCGAAACCCGGAGGAGGACCACCCAAGTACCCTCGAGAAGCGCAAACCCGGTAGCCCAGGGAGGGGAGAGGACGCCCCGGGTCCAGACGCCCCAACCCTATTGACGGGTCGTGGCCCAAGGGAAGTGCCACTAAGGGGAGCATTCTGGTGGGGTGAAAAGGCATAACACTGACTGTGTCGACCTCTCTTTCCCGCACACCCTCCCCCTTTTTTCCCTGCACATTACGCATGGTGACGGTAGCACTATAACCCTTATATAGCACAGGTTTGATTAACCTGGTCCCGTTCTTCTTTTTTCACCTCTACCCTTCCATGGAGCCTGACGAGGGGGAGGAGTCACAGGAACCACAGATCCAGGAAGAGAAGTAGACGCTCCATTCGGATAAACAGCACCCTCTCAATATTTTGATGTTTTCTTGTTCCCTAATTTACCTGTGTTTAAACCTCTTACCAAACAGACACAAAGGAAATCTTGAAATAAAAAAAGCACTTTGTCAAAAGGCTACAACGACCCCTCACTTATTTCAATAGACACTCAGACAACCTTACATGCCTATTGATGGGTCTTGCCTCATTGGTGAAAAGGCTGATTACCCATTGAATCGCTTCAAAGAAAGTAGAGCTGCAGCATGCACAGCGGTGTCCCCAACTGTTTTGCCCCATTTGAGACCTCACCACAGGTTTGGCATACAGGTAAAGCAAAGGCCCACCATCCCTATCCTTTCAAGGTCAGGATAAAGTAGACAAAGTCCAGGACCTTAGGATCAGTGAACCTCCCAGTCCCCCTCACTTCTGGCATCAGCCTTCAAGCTTCCTTAGTTTGCCCGTAGTGGCACACAACTGCTCTGTGGAAGGCTGGATCAGTTGTTTCCTCCAGGTGTGGGAGAACATAACTTCTGACAGGGATGAGTCTTGCAGATCGTTCAGTTGGGCTACACTCTGCCATTCCTTTATGACCTACAACATCTTCAGCCTACATCAGAGCGGCTTTCTGAGGAGCACCTACCTGCCTATTTTTCTGCAGGAAGTGTACAGGCTCTTTTGGTGTTAGGAACCAGACCTTGAAATAGGGACTGGATGTTACTCCCACTATTTCCTAGTGCCAAAAAATTATGGCGGCCTTTGTCCTGTTTTAGCTCTTCAGGCTTTCAATTTCTTCCTGTGGAAGGACAAATTCAAGATGCTCTCTCTGGCCTAGGTGCTTGAGACCCATCTAGCAGCATTGGAAATTCAGGATGCCAATCTCCATGTTACCGTCCTGCAGGCTCGCGGTTCAAGGTGGGCCAGGAGCATTTTTGTTTGCTGTGCTCCCTTCTGCCTCACCACTGTGCCTCCAGGTATTTATAAAAGTGATGGCAGCAGCCTCAGCATATCTTCTGAGGTCGGGCATACCAGTCTTCCCCTACCTCTACGACTAACTATCGAAGACGGGCTTGCCACAGTCCACTTCCAGGTGACATCAATCAATCAAGCAGTGTTTTGTAAAGCGCACTACTCACCCATTAGGATCTCAAAGCACTGAGGGGTGCATGGGCACAGCTCCGTTGGAGTCATTTGAAAAGCTGAGTCTTGAGGTCTTTCCTGAATTGGTGCAGTGTCGGGCTGTGAGGTAGGAGATGGACCTTTCACCAGCTCTGGTCCTTTAGAAGCGTTGGACGGTGGATAGGGAGAGGTAGACTGAGATGAGGGTTCGCTTGGGGCATGGAAGGAGATGCTGCCGTTGAGGTATTGAGGTCCGGTGTTGGGGAGTGCCTTGTAAGCTTGCTTGAGAAGCCTGATAGTTATTCTTCTATTGACAGAGCCAGTGGAGGTTGCGAGGTGTTGGGTGATGTGGTTGTGCCGTGGGATATCGAGGTTTAGTCTGGCTGCGGCGTTCTGAAGTTTGCCTAGGAGCGTTTTGTTGATTCCGGCATAGAGGGCGTTGCCGTAGTCCAGTCTGCTGGTGACGAGTGCGTTTGTGACCATTTTCCTGGAGTCGTCCAGGGGGGGGGGGGACGGGGGGAGGTGGGGTAATCCACTTAAATGTCTTGAGTAGTGTGCAGAGGCTGTTGAAGCCTGCGAAGGAGACTGTGTTATTCTGGCGATTCGTGGTGAGTCCTGTACGATGCTGAGGTTCTGTGCATGGTCTGTCGGGTTGGGTGGGTTTCTGGAGGCGGGGGGCCACCAGGTGCCGTCGCATAAGGAGGGGGTGGAGCAGAGGACTTCTGTTTTCTCTAAGTTGATTTTCACGCAGCTGTTCTTCATCCAGGTTGTGACGGCTTTTATCCCTTCTTGGAAGTTTTTCCTGGTGATATTGCGTTCCTTAGTGAGGGAAACGATGAGCTGGGTGTCATCGGCGTAGGAGACTTCGTTAAGCCTATAGTTGCAAGAGGGACCATGTAGACGTTGAAGAGGGTGGGGCTGAGGGAGGATCCTTTGGGTACTCTGCATCTAATCTCTGTTGGTTCTGAGAGGAAGGGCGGGAGTCTAATTCTCTATGTTCTGCCTGTGAGGAATGATCGTAAGCAGTCTAGGGCCTTTCCTTGGATGCCGGCGTCGTGGAATCTGGTGGCTAGTGTGCGGTGGGAGACGGTGTCAAAGGCTGCTGATAGTTCCAGGAGGATGAGGGCTGCCATTTGGCATTGGTTGAGTAGGGCGGGGATGTTGTCTGTGGCGGCGAGGAGGACGGTCTCGGTGCTGTGGTTTCTGTGGAATCCGGATTGAAAAGTGTCTAGGATGTTGTTGGCTTCAATGAAGTGTGCTAGCTGGGTGTTGATGTCCTTTTCGATGACCTTGGCTGTGAAAGGAAGCAGTGAGAAGGGCCTGGTGCAGTGAGATGGACCTGAAGTTCTTGAGGTGTGTCGAGTCTGTGGAGGGCTTCTTTGGTGGGGGTTGACTTCTGCACGCTTCCAGTTGTCGGGAATGTGACAGTCTCATGGGTGCATTTGATGGCTCAACATAGCTCTGGTGCGATGACTGTAGCAGCTGTTTGGAAGATGTGTGGCGGGCAAGGGTCAGAAGATGCTCCAGAGTAGATGATCTTCATGGTCTTTGGGTGTCTTCTGTCTTGAGTGGGGCCAAGTAAGAAGGGTCTGTTGTTTGGCGTCACTGGGGGTGGGGATTGGGGCGGTGCAGAGGTCTTGGTCGTCAAAATTGTCATAAAGTTTCTTGATCTTGAGGTGAAAGAAGGAGCGGAGTCTGTTGCAGAGGTCTTTGGAGAGAGAGATGTCATTTGTTTAGTCCCGGGTTTCTATGGCATGTCTGTGCAGGGAGTGTATGTTGACGAGGCAGCAGTTTAGTGGCTTGTGTACACTGGTAACTAGTGGTTGGGGTTATGGGGTCAGCAGCGGCAGTTGTCACGGGAATATGGGGCGAGCAGATGGAAAAGAGAAAGAGGCAAAGATAGAGAAAAGAGGCAAAAGAGAGAAATGGGCAAAGAGAAAGAAAGGCAAAGAAAAGAGGAAAAGAAATAGAGAAAAGAGGCAAAAGAGAGAGAAATGGGCAAAGAGAAAAAAGGCATAGAAAAGAAAAATTGGCAAAGTAATGGTGAAAAGAGACGAGAGAGAGAAAGAGTCAAAGGAAAGAGGCGAGAGAGAACAGAGGACACAGAGCTGAATAGCAGAAGAACAGGGTGCTCTTCCACTAGACCACCAGGGCTGAGGCGTAGACAGGAGCATGCAGGTAGAAGAGGGTCTCGAACAGCTACCTGTGAGGAGCTTGGGCTTATGGGCAGAACCTTAATGGTGGGGCTGCACAGGAATAGAGTAGTGACGCTGACCAGGAAGGAAGGTCTTGAACCTTCTTACGTCTTTGGCGTTCGCTATCAGTGTGCCAAAGTCACATCTGACTCCTTCATAGAGGCTCCCCTTCATCTGAGCCAATTTGGATGCTGTGCATTTTTGGATCTTCTCTGCTGATCCACGACTTTCTGGCTATGATTCCAATGTTTTAGCCTCAGTCGTGCATCTCAGTGAGAATATCTGAGGCTCCTTGGCCTATTGACTTCCTGCATCCTGCGCGCCGGCCAAGCTAGATGGCATATGCAAGCTCTGCAGTGAGATTTTAAGTCTTGATTGGCCCAGCACCAAGGGAACCTGTCTGATTCCATCCAGGTTTCAAAGGATACTGCAAACGATCTGTAGTGGTGTCAGCTTGATGGCAATTAAACCATGCAGCAGATCCCTCTCCCTACTTCACCCAAAGCTGATGGTGATGACAGACACATCTTTGCTGGGTTGGGGAGGTCATCTGGGAGAGGTGAAGATCTGAGGAGTTCTGTCTCTAGTGGAACAACAGCCTGTTGGAGTTGCAAGCTATTAGCTTTGTTTTAAAAGCCTCCCTCATATCCATCACAGGAAGACTGCCTGAAGTTTTAACTGAAAAAACCACTGCCAAGTGCTATTGCAACTAGCAGGTCTGAGTTTTTAGTCCTTTGCCAGGAGGCCCTGCACCTCTAGACCTGGCTGAGTCATCAGGGCATTTCCCTGGTCGTGCACCACATGGTGGAATCTTTAGACACCCTATTGCATCACAAATGTCACTAGGGCGTCTTCTAGCAATGGGGAGAACCGTGGCTCAATTCTTTTGCCACCGCTGAGAACGTTCAACGAACGCACTTTGGCATGTGGAGTTCACAAAACATTCATGCATGAAGACTGACCGGCTGCTGTTGACTACAATTGATCACCCTTCTGAAGTAGTGGATTTCATCCTTGCTGCTAGGTGCCCTACTACAAAGCCTGTTCACGCCGGGCGCTCGGTCAAGTTTGTAGCCTGATATGGTACCCGTAATACAGACAAGTTGCAGGTCAGACTGTTGGATATATTGTTTGTTTTGTCTCTAGCTCAGCAAGGACTTGCAGTAAGCATTGTTAAAGGTTATTTGTTGGCCCTTTCGCCCTTTTTCGTTTGCCGGACCAGATTTCCTTGTTCAAGCCACCTATTATGATCACATTTGTTCAAGGCTTAACTCAAGTTTTCCCATAAACCTTTTATGTTGCCCAGAGGGATCTTAATTTGGTCTTCACTTTCCTCGCGTACCCCTCCTTTGAGCTGATGCACACCTGCCCATTACATCTCTTGCCTCTGAAGACTTTTCTTTTTTTAATTGCGATATTTTTAGCTCATTGCTTCAGGCTTTCTTAGTCCAGCCATCCCATGCAACATTTTTGTAGACAGATGGTGCTCCGTATTAAAGAGTCCTTTCTTCCGAAAGTTGCGAAATATCTTCATATCAGACAGTCTATCACTTTTCCATGCTTCTTTGCTCCATCTCACCCATCAAAAGAAGAGGAGCTACTCCATCATTTGGATCTCAAAAGAGCATTTTTTTACATTGGTAGCACAAAAAGCATTGGCTGGGCGCTCCGCTCTTTGTGGGGTTCCTGGAGCAAATAAAGACGAGACAATGCAGAAAAGGACCTAATCAAGATGGATAGTCTTCTTTATTAAGACCTGCTACGAATGGGCTAAGAAGCATTCTCCAGAATGTCTTGAGTGCTCCTTTCACAGGAGCGAAACCTGCTACCTCTGCATTGGCACATGGACTGTGCATTTTGGAGATCTGTGAGGCTGCAGCTTCGGCATCAGTACAGACCACATGAAACCTTACTGCCCCAACAGCCAGGTTTGACGAGAAGGACATTTTGCCCATTCAGTCCTGCAAGATTTTTTAATCTGAACGACTGGGGCGGCCTGGATCCGGGTCTTCCCCTTGATGTAGACGCGGAGCTGGACCGACGTCTGGACCAGCGCCGACCGGTAATTCTGTGCCATTGTTCTCCCCTGGTGTTCCCTATTCCCCTGAGTGGCTACCAGAGGAGGGTTTGTGGACCCTCTAGCAGACCAGTTAGAAGACCCAGACTGGAGAGAGGAGTTTGGTGAGCCCAGTGGTCTGGATACGTCCCCAGACCTTGGCATGCTTTCTTTCCCTTCAGTGGCTACAGAGGAGGGTGCATCTTATGCAGTGGTGTTGCGAACAGTGGCCTATGCCCTAAACCTTGAGCTTCCTACGGTGGCTGTCAGGACAAATCTCATGACCGAGGTGCTTCAGCCAGCAGCCGCCTCTTAGGAGCCCCTGCTGCAGTTTAATGAGGCCCTCACGGACATTATTTTGGGTTCCTGGTGCAAGCCCAACACAGGGGCACCTGTGGATAAAATGATGGCCCGTCGCCACCGCACAGCCCCGGGCGGCTCGTTTTTCCTCTCCCAACACCCCACCCCTGAGAACTTGGTGGTTCAAACCTCGACTTCCAAGGGCGCATTCCCTAACTCACCACCTGATAGGGAATCCAAGAAACTGTACCACCTTGGGAAGAAGATGCTTTCTTCCTCCAGCTTAGGACTGCAGTCGGTGAACACCACATGTCTCTTGGGCTGTTACTCCCGCTCAGTGTGGGACACTGTTGCAAAGGTGCTTTCACAGTGCCTGGAGGAGGCCCGGGCCCTGCTCTCCCATGCTTTTGCCAAAGGGAGAGAAACAGCGAAGTGCACCATCTGGTGATAGCCTGTTTGAGGTCAACTGGTTTTTCGGGTGATGTCCAAGCAACACTTTTGGACATGCCCTTTGATGGCCATCGCCTTTTTGATGATAAGGCAGACAGCGCGCTCAAGTGCTTAAGGGATTCTAGGGCTACAGCCAGATCCTTAGGCCTTGCTTCCACCACCCGCCCAGCGCAGTCTGCTTTTTGCCCCTTTCATGGCTACGGAAGGGGTGCCCCACCACTTTCCACCCAGAGCCACAGGCCTGCGCTAGGTGTCCAGCCTCTGCGCAACCAGGGACGTGGATCCCACTGCCATGGGTCGGGGGGCCAGCGGGCGGGCCAGTCCACCACTGCTCTCTCTGCAGCAGCCTCCTAGTCCGATCTTTTAGGTCCATCCATCGCCAGTGGGCGGCAGGATTCGCCATCACCTCCCCCACTGGCTCAACATCATGTTGGACAGGTGGGTTTTGCAAATAGTCCGAAGGGGCTACTCCCTCCCCTTCGAGACTACCCCTCCATCCTTGCCACCTCCAGTCCATCGCAAGTTGGAGGATCATCTGGTCCTTCTCCAACAGGAAGTTACGGTTCTCTTGACCAAGGGAGCCGTTGAGCGTCTTCCTGCCCTAGAAGTAGGTCGTGGTTATTATTCCCACTACTTTCTGGTGCCCAAGAAGGACAACGACCTGCGTCCTATCTTGGATCTCAGGAATATCAACCGCTTCCTCAGAAAGGAGAAGTTCAAGATGTTGACAGTAGCTCAGGTCCTGTCTGCTCTCGACCCTGAAGACTGGATGGTAGCGTTGGACTTGCAGGACACTTACTTCCACATCCCCGTCTTGCCGGCATTACCTGTGGTTCATGGTAGACCACAAGCACTTTCAGTTTACCGTGCTCCCCTTTGTCCTTACCAGCGCCCCTCTAGTGTTCACCTAAGTCAGGGGTACTCATAGTACGGCCCGCGGGCCGGTGGCGGCCCGGCAAGCCTTCCTGGGCGGCCCGCGGACCTTGCAGACACATGTGTTAAAAAAAAAAAAATCAATAGTGTTCGCAATCACAGCCGCAGCAGCGCGGACTCAGACTCTGCTCTGTGGGGGCTGGGGGTCGGGGATTCCAGTATTGTCAGAGGGGAGCTGCAGGGGCCTAGGAGGTGAAATTCAACAAAGCCTCATTAACATCTAAATGGTCTTTTAAAGACCCGTGAAAGACCCGTGAAGTACTTGGTGCGGCTGTGTGTGTGCTTGAGCTGAGGAACCTGTCGCTGCCCGGGCTGAGGGCTGACACACACACACACACACACGCAGGTGAGAGGGAGGGAGGGAAACGGAGAGAGTGGGAGGGAGACACAGACGGAGGGAGGGAGACACAGAGGCAGGGAGGGAGACAGGGAGACACAGAGGGAGACAGGGAGGGAGAGTGGGAGACAGGGAGGGAGACAAAGAGGTAGAGTGGGACACAGGGAGGGAGAGACCGATGGAGAGTGGGAGACAGGGAGGAAGACACTGAGAGAGAGTGGGAGACAGGGAGGGAGACACAGGGAGACACAGAGGGAGAGTGGGAGACAGGGAGGGCGACACGGAGGGAGGGAGACACAGACGGAGCGAGGGAGACACAGAGGGAGGGAGGGAGACACAGAGGGAGGGAGGGAGACACAGAGGGAGGGAGGGAGACACAGAGGGAGGGAGGCAGACACAGAGGGAGGGAGGGAAACAGCGAGTGGGAGACAGGGAGGGAGACACAGAGGGAGGGAGGGAGACAGAGGGAGACAGGGAGGGAGAGTGGGAGACAAGGAGGGAGACACAGAGAGAGAGGGAGACAGGGAGGGAGACACAGAGGTAGAGTGGGACACAGGGAGGGAGACACAGAGGGAGGGAGGGAGGGAAACAGAGTGGGAGACAGGGAGGGAGACACAGGGAGGGAGACGCAGAGGGAGGGAGACGCAGAGGGAGGGAGAGAGAGGGAAGGAGACACAGGGAGGGAGAGAGAGGGAGCGTGAGGGAGGGAGAGAGAAGGAGGGAGAGAGAGAAAGATGTGTGTATGCTGGGTCTGGTAGCTCAGTGGACGAAGGCGTCCGCTGCAGGGACCTGTGTTTAACCTCATGGTCACAATTTTTTTTTGCTTTCGCCCCGCCCCCTCCCCCTCTGACCCCGCCCCCACCGGTGCGGCCCTCGGCCACAAACCACACTGTAAATTTGGCCCCCGAGAGAAAGTTTGTGAGTACCCATGACCTAAGTGATGGCAGTGGTCTCCGCTCATCTGCGCAGATCAGGGATTCCAGTCTTCCCCTATCTCGACAACTGGATGTTAAATGCGGGCTCGCCCCAGGCTGTCGTCTCCCACCTCCAGACTACAGCCGACCTACTGCATTCGCTTGGGTTCACCATCAATGTGCCGAAATCACACCTAATTACCTCTCTGAAGCTCCTCTTCATCGGAGATGTTCTGGACACAGCGCACTTTCTGGCTTATCCTCCTGAGCAGCGAGTCCGGGATATTCGGGCTATGATTCGGAACTTTCAGCCTCTATCCCAGGGTTCGGTCAGAATGACCCTGAGGCTACTGGGCCTCATGGCCTACTGCTGGTGGACTATGACAGGTGCCATATACGGGCTCTGCAGTGGGTCCTGAAGTTCCAGTGGGCACAGTATCAGGGGAAACTTTCCGATTGCCTACGGATCTCGGAGGGCACTGCACACCAATTGCAGTGACCGCTGACGAACCTGCATTGGGTCTACTGCAGATCCCTCTCCCTTCCCCAACCAAAGTTCACAGTGGTGACAGATGCATTACTGCTGGGGTGGGGCGGCCACATGAGAGAGGCAGAGATCAGAGGCCTCTGGTCTCTGGTGGAGTCCGGACTCCACATAAACCTTCTGGAGCTTTGGGGGATTCGTCTTGCACTAAAGGCATTCCTTCCCTCTGTCCGGGGAACAGTAGTGCAGGCGTACAGACAACACCACTGCCATGTGGTACTGCAACAAACAGGGCGGGTGGGGTTGTGGACCCTATGTCAAGAGGCTCTGCGCCCTTGGACATTGCTGGAACATCAGGACATATCCCTGATGGTTCAACACCTGGCAGGTTCACTGAACGCCAGGGCGGACAAACTCAGCTGCAGGTGCATGATGGATCACGAATGGCGTCCTCACTCGGAGGTGGTGCAAGGTCTCTTTCAGCAGTGGGGAGAGCCTTGCTTAGATCTATTCGCCACCGAAGGGAACAGGCAATGTCAGCATTTCTGTGCGTTGGAAATTCCAAGGTGGCACTCGCTAGGCAACGCTTTTTGTTGCAATCGGAGTTGCGGGCTCCGGATTAGGCCCGAAGAGTCTGGTATCCCGAACTATTACACATGGCCATCGATCCTCTGCTCAGACTGCCTCTTCTGGAAGATCTTTTGTCGCAGCAGTAGGGAACAGTCCTCCACCCGAACCTGTCCAGCCTCCACCTCCTTGCGTGGAGATTGAATGGTGACAGTTGACAGCTTTCGACATCCCTACCGAAGTCTGTAATGTTATCTTGGCAGCCAGGCGTCCCTCCACCAAAACGGTGTATGCCTGTGGGTGGAACAAATTTGTGGCATGGTGCTCAGCAAAGGCTGTGGATCCCCTTTCTGCACCCCTTTCATTCTTTCTTTGGCCCAGCAGGGCTCTGGGCACTCTAAAAGACTATCTCTCTGCCATTTCGACCTTCCTTCGGCTGCCTGATCAGCCCACTCTTTTCAAGTTCCCTATTGTAAATCGCTTCTTTAAGGGGATCTCTCACTTGTTTCCTCCAACTCCTTTCATGATGCCCCAGTGGGACTTGAACCTGGTTCCCACCTATCTTATGTGCGCTCCCTTTGTGCCGGTACATAATTGTCCTCTTAGGCTTCTGACTCTTAAGACTGACTTTCTGATTGCGATCACCCCTGCTCGTAGGGTGAGTGAGCTTCAAGCCCTTGCTTCTAAGCATCCTTTCCTGGCTTTTCATCCGGACAAAGTTGTCCTTCGCACTAGGCCTTCTTTCCTTCCCAAAGTGGTTACCTCTTTCCACATAGAACAGACCATCACTTTGCCCACCTTTTTCTCACCCCCGCATCCTTCGAAAGAGGAGGAGAAACTCCACTGTCTGGATCCAAAACGTGCGCTTTCATTCTATCTAGATCACACAAAACGATTCCGGGTGGGTGATCAGCTCTTTGTTGGCTATGTGGGCGCCAAGAAAGGTCGGTCCGTGCAAAAACGGACCATCTCCCGATGGGTCGTTCTTTGCATCAAAATCTGCTACTCCTCCGCGAAAAAGGAACCGCCAGTGGGACTGCATGGCCATTCCACCAGGGCGACGGCAGCCCTTACTGCTTTGGGTCGTGGAGTTCCCCTTCGTGACATCTACGTGGGCTTCACTGCACACGTTTACCATACACTTCTGCCTGAACAGCCTAGTCCGGAGAGACCGCTTCTTTGGCCATTCAGTTCTTCAAGACTTTCTGGTATGAACTTAGTTTGCAGGCCCACCTCCGGGGTTGGTATTGCTGGGGTATCTATTCTAAGGTGAGGAATCTATAACTAATTGTCTCTTTCAGACGAAAAAGTTACGTACGTTCGGTAACGATATATCTGTAAGAGACATAGATTAGTTATGGATTCCTCACCGCCCCTCCCATCCTCCCCATTCTGCGTACTGACTTCTAGGGTTAAGGATGCCCTTTCAGGGCCCTAGTTTTGTGCACAAGTGGGTCAGTGTGTTGCATGGCTCTGCACTTCTGGCGTGGAATGTAGTGTAAGGAACGGACGTCGGCATGCGAGGGTGGCATCTTAGTATATACCCAACAACCTCAGATGCATCCTTCTCGACACCCGCTCCGCCCGCAAATACGCCGTTGAACTCTGGGACTTACTCGACTCATCCCCCCAGACGTCGCCTTCCTGACTCAGACAACTCGTCACAACACCCACCTACTCCGCCGGTCACGTGCTTGACCCCATCTTCTCCGCTAGCCCCCACGTCTCCTTCAACCACACCACCGAACTCCACTGGACTGACCATCACTGCATCCACTTAACCTTCAAGAAACCCACCACGCACCACCCCACCCAACAGATGCCTCGCCGCTGCTGGAGCAAAGTCACCGAAGACCAGCTAACCACCACCCTCGCCCAGAGACCACCCGCCAACCCCACCGACACCGACCCCGCCGCCCGCAACCTCAGACAGTGGATCAACGACTGCGCCAACACCCTCGCCCCGATCAAGAAACCCTCCAACAGTCACACTAACAAGAAAGCCAGCTGGTTCACTGAAGACCTCCAGGCCTCCAAGCAAACCTGCTGAAAGCTGGAGAAGATCTGGCTCAGTGAACCACCACCGGACAGCCACGCAGCCCACAAGCACGCCACCCGCAGACACTATCACCTCATCAAATCCGCCAAAAGGGCCTCCTTCAAAAACTGCCTAGACAACAACGCGCACAACAGCAAAGAGCTCTTCAACATTGTGAAGGAACTCTCCAATCCCCGCTCCAACACCAATGACTTCACACCCTCGCAAGACCTGTGCGACTCGCTGGCCACCTTCTTCCACCGCAAGATCGCAGACATCCACGACGGCTTCAACGCCACGACCGCCACGACAACCACTGAGACCTCCGCCCCCACGACCACCATTCGCACCAACCGCCTGCTCTCCTGGACCAACAACGACAACACCATCAAGATCATGAACACCATCCACTCCGGATCTCCGTCAGACCCATGCCATCCATCGCGCCCCATCTCCGGAAAGTCATCAACACCTCCTTCGAGACAGCAACCTTCCCAGAGAGCTGGGAGCACGCAGAGATCAACGCCTTACTCAAGAAACCCAAGGTGGACCCCAAGGATCTCAAAAACGTCCGGCCCATTTCCCGGCTCCCGTTCCCGGCAAAGGTCATCGAGAAGACAGTCAACGAACAACTGATCTGCTACCTCGAGGAGAACAACATCCTGGACCCCTCCCAGTCCGGGTTCCGCAGCAAACACAGCACCGAGACTGTCCTCATCGCCACCACTGATGACATCAAGTCCCTGCTGGACAACGGGGAAACGGCAGCCCTCACCCTCCTGGAACTGTCTGCCGCCTTCAACGCGGTCTGCCACCACACACTATGAACACGCCTCCACAGCGCCGGGATCCAAGAGAAGGTACTGGACTGGACCACCTCCTTCCTCTCCGGCAGAACACAGAGCGTCCGCCTCCCCCCCCCCCCCTTCCGCTCCGAAGCCACCAAGATCATCTGCGGTGTACCCCAGGGCTCATCCCTCAGCCCAACTCTCTTTAACATCTACATGGCACCGCTTGCCCACGTCGCCCGTCGGCACAACCTCAATATCATCTCCTACGCCGATGATGCCCAGCTGATCCTCTCCCTCACCACGGACCCCCACACCGCCAAAACTAACCTTCACGAAGGAATGAAAGCCGTCGCTGAATGGACGAGGAACAGCTGACTGAAGCTGAACTCGGACAAGATGGAGGTCCTCCTCCTCGGATCCACCCCTTCGCCCTGGGACGACTCCTGGTGGCCGACCGCACTGGGAATCGCTCCAACACCCACCGCCCACGCACGCAACCTAGGGGTCATCCTCAACTCCACCCTCTCCATGATTAAACAGGTCAACGCCATCTCCTCCTCCTGCCTCAACACCCTCCGCATGCTCCGCAGTATCTACAAGTGGTTCCCCACTGAAATGAGAAGAACGGTCACCCAGGCCCTCGTCAGCAGCAGGTTGGACTATGGAAACGCCCTCTACACAGGAGCCTCGGCCAAACTCCTGAGACGGCTCCAACACCTCCAGAACGCCTCTGCACACCTGATCCTCGACATCCCTCGCCGCAGCCACATCACACCCCACCTGAGAGACCTGCACTGGCTCCCAGTCCACAAGAGGATAACCTTCAAGCTCCTCACCCATGCACACAAGGCACTCCACAGCACCGGACCAACACACCTCATCAGAGGACTCAGCTTCTATACCCCCACCCGCCAGCACCGCTCCGCCGCCCTCGCCACAGTCCCCCGCTTCCAAAGAGCGACCTCCGGCGGCAGATCGTTCTCCCACCTCACCGCCAAGACCTGGAACACCCTCCCCATCCACCTACGGCAGACCCAAGACCTGCTGACCTTCAGAAAACTCCCCAAGACCTTGCTTTTCGAGCAGCAGCAGCATTCCCCACCCCAGCGCCTTGAGACCCTCACGGGTGAGTAGTGCGTTTACAAAATGAAATGATATGATTGATTGATTATACCGCTATGTCATCCCGGCAACCACGACGCCAAAAACGAAAGCGGAATCGACCAACACCACCTATCGACACGCCGGAGTACTGCTGACGAAAAAATTCCCCGGATCCAGTCTGACACCTGGAGATAATTCTAAGGTGAGGAATCCACAACTAATCTAGGTCTCTTACAGATATATTGTTACCGAAGGTAAGTAACTTGTTCCTCCAATGTCTCTTTTCAACCGAACGTCAGTGGCTGCGGTGTGCTCAAAATTCATTCAAACAGGCCAAGTAGCATGCCTGCCAGGACAGAATGTTATGAACTGCAGGAAAGGAAAAATGAAAGTAGTAATGCTTGTGTAAATATAGTGAAAGTCCGCTGCAAGTAATTAAAATGAATGATACAATGACAATTTGAGGCCCCCGGGCAGATTACCTGTGATAATTGGTAGAAAAGGCAGCAACGCCGCTGTCCGCTTGGAAAAAGGATCAAGGCCAACCAGCGCCAGAGTGCGATGTAGGTAAGGCCAGTGTTATGAGCACTGGGTGCTCCCTTGTGTCTGCACAAAGCTAAACCTCTCTGAAGAGCTCATAATGAGTGAAGCATGTGTCACAGCTTTGCTTTTATTCATTCCAGGTTGGCTTTATTGCTATTTTTCCATTCTAAACCTGTAATAGTGTGCCTGGAGTGGTAAAACGCTTCTGTCATTTTACAGCTTGGCATTGATGGTACTAGTAAATCATATGCTTAAAGACTTTGCTGCAAAAATGGCAGAAGACGTTGTCACTGTCTAACTCAGCTTGGATGGCACTGCACTAAAGCTATTCCCAACAGCTTGGCTAGAAAAATGGATATGTGAGGTTAGCAGATTGTGTCACTTGTGTTGAAGGGGTGCTTTATATAGGAGCTACTCGCCACCTACAATACCATGAGTTCCCCGCCTCCTTTTTTGCATACATTTTGCGGCACTCTAAGCCTGAAAGGGATATATATATATATATATATATATATATATATATATATTAGTCTGGCAACCACCTCAAGACAGGTTGTCTTTTCAATGTTTGTTTTTCATGTTTCCCATAATCTTGTGGAAACTGGTTTTATTCAAATAGCCCACTAATATTACATAATTATTATTTTGGGGAGAAATACAAGCATGTATCCAACACATTTTGCTGAAGGATGCCTCAAAGAAATGGGATCTAAAATTGCATATTTAGCTAAATGTTTTCATTCTAATTTCTATTTTTTGTGTACATATTGTTATGAAAGTAAAGAATCTTCAATTTCGCTTTTAGGCTTCTGTGAGTATTTGCATTCACTCATCCTGGGAACATTATGGGTAGCCTCCAATTGTTACATTTTGCAAACATGTACACATTTTGATACTGGAACCACTCTCAGTAGTGCAAGCTGAGCTCACAGCATTTCCATGCAGCACTCAGTCTGTTAATGACTCATCATTAATGAACCATAAATACAAGTTCTATCAGGATGAACATATGGATACACATCATACCTCAACTGCAGACTATGTTTTTTCACAGATTTATCATGTTCTCCCCATCTCCGTGTTGCTTCCCTTCCCAGTGATGCTTTCCCTATGTTGGTTCCCCAAGCTGCTATTCTTTTCTTCAATGCTTTCACATCTTTTTAAATATTTAATTAAAAAGATTTGAATATCCAACTAGAATCTGTAACTAAAAAGAAAAAAAGCAGCTGCGTCATTTTGTAATTGCTGGCTAAATCCTTTGGCAAAGCGAATCAGTCCTAGAAGCAAGACCTATTGACTTTTCCAAAGCATGCCTGTTGGTTTTGCAGGCGTAGCATCCTCGGAGCCTTCGACGTTCTACAAAAGTGTTATCTAGGAATATGCAAACGCATGCATTCGATAAACCGAGAACGTATTTTATTTTTTTATACATTTAAGCAAAAGTTGACAATGTCGTGAGAAAATCCATTAAGTCCCAACGGCAATTTCTTCCATTTATCAGGGACTGTATTATTCTGAGCAAGAAGCTAATCAACATTATAGTTTCTAAAGTCCTTAAAAGAGTTAAAACAGTTTACTGGACTGTGGCTAGTATGCAACGTGCTCAAGGCTATTTTTTAGGGAGTCTGAAATAGTGTTACATGATCCTCACTCCGAGTTTAACCGGTTATATTTCTCTCATTGACTTTGGTTTAGGACCTCTGGGAACCAGCAATAAACGTGTTCCTTACTCCAGGCAACATTAGAGCACCAAATAAGAGGCAAGACTAGAAATATGACAAAAGAACAAACCCTCTTATTGCTGCAATTAAATTCAGTGGCAGGTTTACTAATTGTCTTAGTTGTCCATAACAAATGTCACCCCTCGTCATGGACTGTGCCAGCAAACGAATGGGCACAGTGGAAAAGAGAATATTCCATGCAGCATCCATATCCTTTCTCGCTGCCAGTTTAATAGTTGTTCTCGTTAATTTACATATCTGAATAAGGACATCAAATAGGATTTCTATGACTAGAACCTACCTCAGCCTTAGGGTATTTTTTTATTCTCTGCTATATTTTATCTTTGTTAGTTTTAAACTGCCTTTGAATCTGTTGGTTTATTCGAGGCTTTGGGAAGTTGTTTGGTTTTGTTGTGGATGTCTTTGTGCAGTGTTTTTCTTTGAGGAACACGCTTCTTGTTGTCCATTTTGGTCAGCCTATGTTACTTGGGAATCACTGGTCTAGTGGGCCTCCATATGTCTACCCTACTAACTATAAAAAAAACTGTCAGCTTCGTAGATGCTTGCAATGGGCACACTGTTGACAAGCCTATCTGTGCCGACACCACTCCTATATCGCACCAAGGATCATACACCCTGGTGTTTTGAATAGGCAGAGCGTCCACTAATCTGCCTCCCAGTTGATGTGCTACTGCCCAGAGCGGCTCAGTGAGTGCACTTACTCTTTGGATCAGGGTGAGGAGGGTTCTATTTGTTAGCATTGTGTTTTTTAGGTCGAGCCTAGAGCAGCGCATGAGCTGCTTGCTCGACTTTTAGTAAGGGGCTTTTCAAAGTGCTGCCCACAAGCTTTTCCTGGCCTCAAGCTTGCGTGCACGCTCTCGTGCACGAGCGCAGCCACCATCTGTCTTTCCTCCCCACACAACTCCCTCTTCTCCCCCTCCCCCACCACAGATCGCTTCTCGCGGCCGCCTCGCTTGATCGCGATCACTTTCACTTTTGCGGCCGCACGTCCGTGTCACTTTCATGGCCGCGCAGCCAATGCTTGTTTGCAATTGCATTTATGTAGCACTTTATACCTTGGACAGGGACTCAGTAGCGCGCTATTGCCTCGAATTAAATTTTAATGGGATGAATATGGACATTGTTCTCTTTTAAATGGATGAAAAACAATCACTTTACTAACTGTAAGTAGTTCTAATGACGAATGCTCAAAACACGGGCTACTTTGGCACAACACAGACCACATTAGTTGCATTCACAAACAAAATGAAAAAAACAAAAGCTGCCCCCTTTCAGCTACGCTGAAACTTTTTTGTCATTGCTGCGCCAGTGGATATTTTGACCCTCCGTTTTTCAATCCTGAGGCACTACGGGTCACTGTTGTAAATAATATGAGATTATCTTGCTGCGTGTACACTGGATGGAGAGATTGCCCCAGAGCGAGTTTTTACTGTCAGAAAGAACTGAGAACATATGCTGCACAGCCAGATTTGCGGTTCCAAAAGTGTTGGCGGCTAACTGCCTGGTAGGGGGCCCAGTGGGCCGTTAGAGCACCCTTCAGAAGATAGCAATACATACCACGCGGATGTGTGGTTATGAAAAGGGAATCTTGAGTTGGTGGTAAAGTGGAAAGGAAAGGAACTAGAAAGTCCGACAAAAATATTAATCCTTGTGTGTAGGGCTTTCGGCGTTGGTGTGCCTACACTGCCCAGTGCCCACCTTGTACCCTCTAACAGTAGCGGCTGGTAGACTTTGAAAGTGGTGAGGTATAAATAAGCGAGCTAGAACTGCTTTAAGAAAAGAGGGTTTTCTTCCATAGGGAAATGTTTTTTAAAAAATGTGGCTCACATGGTCAATTTAACATCAAGAGTTTGGCTAAAAATCTAGAGGTTATGAAGGCCGACTAAGGAAATATGTCAGCAAGCAAGTCTTCGCTTCATGAGGGTTATTAGGATTCACCCTCCCTAAAAACACGCCGGCAACAGGTGCATTTTTAACATAATGTGCCCTAAAACGTGGCTAATGGATTTTACAGGTGGATTTTCCAGGCAGTTAAGGAAATATGGCTATGCACGGTCACAGGCCTATCATTTTTCACGTTTATTTCATCCTACTTTACCTTATTTTTCTGTCCGGACCCTTCTAAACAGATTTTCTGTCATGTATTTTATGGAAGGAGAAGGCAGAGCACACCAAAGTTAAGCAAATCTCACACTCCCAGCCATAGACAGCAGAGCTAGAAAAGTCTTACAGGGTTGTGCAGCAACTTGATTGGAAGTTGCCCAGACATCTGATCTCAGAATCAAACATTGATAAGTTGCACCAATCCTACATGCTCAGAAACAGTAGAGATATCAAAGCAGCTTTACCGTTATTACTAATATAATGCATTCGGGCAAGTCATGAAATAACTCCAGTAGTAAGTGTCCTCTGGATCCAAGGAACCTAAATCAACAATAAGTGCCTCACACAGGGCATGAATTATCACTCAAATATAAGCGACAAGTATGTTTTCGTTTACTCTTCACATTAGCTTGCCAGTTTCTGGATATACTGACATTTCTTCATGAAATGTTAGTCTGTTCCCCAGAGGAAACTGGTAAAGGCATCATTTGTCAATTAATTCCGTTGCGATCACATGTCAACTGAAGAATGTTTACGAATTTCCCAAGCGGGTATATAAGGCGAGAGAATAGCCCAAAAAATGTAAGAAAATTTGATCCCCCTGGATGAGCTTCTATGGATTTGAGATCGAAGAGGGAGGAATAAGAATCCCCAAAGGCCCATCAAAGCCCCAGAGAGATAGAGAGGAGGTGAAGGCCTCCTCCTACCCGTTTCTCCCCCTATCCATAGAGATCAGGCACACAATGGTAGACAGCTACACGACATATACACAGGTGACGGGCAACTGGATTAGTAATTTTGTATCTGCAGTGTTCATTCAGATGTGTTATGTGACCCTACACTGTAATCGGATACATAAGCAAGACCTATATCCCAATGTGTTGGCTTATTTGTTATGGTTCACGATAACAATCAAATAAAAACAGTTAAAAAAAAATCCCAAGTGGAGGTCAAATTAGTTTTTTCATCAATTATGGCCGCAAGTGACTTGCATATTGGAAGATTCAACAAGAACTCTGATTGATCTAATTCTCTAATGACATCACATAGCCATCTCACCTCAGATGCAAATCATGGGGCTGTTTCACAAAGACACAAGTTTGAAGTTATTGTTATGCATGGCCACTATGATGCCATATCACTCTTTTCCCATTGGAGAATCTCAATCTCAGTGAGGCCAAAAAAGTGGCCAAGCTAATGAGATGTCACAGCACTTTCGGAATTTGAAACTTGTTGAAGGAAACTCTGGAAAGCCTGCCTTGTAGTGGATCTACAGATAGAACTTGAGGCCCACATTTGGCTGGGTGCTGCCTAGATGTAGGTGCCGTAAACCACTTGCATAATATAACACATTCCATCATAATTAGACAATAGTCTTGTGACAATAGGATGTTTATGCTCATGGGGTCTGTTTGACCAGTGGCCTTGGCCTTCATATAGGCTACCGACAGTTGCAAAAGGCACATTTGTCTCATAGAGCCCTCTGCAGGAGACCTGTAACAGTTAATTTGTCCCTATTTCAGTCTAGCCTTTCTCATTGCTCAGTCTAAGAGAACCATGTTTGCTTTCTTCTGGATAACTGGAAAGATGCATTTTTGGTCAAGAAATACTAACACTTCCATCCACTTAAAAGTATGATCCTGTCAGGTTTCTGTTGAGTAGTCCTGATGAGTGTCACTCCCATAGTCTCAGACCAGTATACCAGATGGGTACCCTCGGACACCAGAGCCAACCAGCCCAGCTGTGAACTCAGTACGTAAGAGTGATAAGGATATTCAACAGTATCAAGTGCAACCACATACATAGTAGGAGATTGGGATTGATGGGAAACATGATGCAAAAAACCAGAAAATAGAAAAAGCAACATAGGCAAAAAATGAGTAAACAGAAGCAAACGGCTACAAAGTCTCAACAACCGGCATGTTGCCAAGGATGGACTCCATGTCAGAATAGCTTTAAATACTGGCTCTAACCCTTGTGCCCTGCAAATGTACCAGCAACCAGAAAGTAAGTGTCCCAGTGTACCAGTCAATTTATGGTCCTGCTGCGCCTTTTTCCACAATCTCTAGCCTGGCTAGGTCTACACTTGTTCACCTGTCTTTGCGGAGCCCGAATCCTGACCGATCCCTTGCTGAGAATACAAATCATAGAATAAGCAAGTCCATGCTACAACTACTACCCATAAATGGAGGCATTCATTGCGAGATCCAGAGGATTAAGAAACAGGAAAGGCATGCCTGAGGCAGATTCAAAAGAACCAGCCACCTGTGTGACTCTTCGTAAATTGTGAGTGACACCAGTGGCATAGCCAAAAGGTTTCGCCTTTGGGGCCTTATAAGTGTTTTACCATGCAACAATTAATGTTGTTGCACCAAGAATATTGTGCTGCATAACTAAATACTTATAAGGTCCCAAAAGCGAGACCTTTTGGCTATGCCAATGCTTGTTTTATTAAGCATGCTTGCCTTGTGAGCAGGCCTCTTTAGGGGAGAATAGTGTCACAAGTTTCAAGATGAATAGCATTAATTGCTGCTTGCTAGTGCGCCACCATGCAGAACTTTTGGATTTTATCATGGAATATTCACCGGATGTCATGTTTCTTATGGAAACTTGGCTCAACCAGTCAACACATGCTGAGACAGTAATAGATCATCCTACTGGCTATTGCATCAAAAGGTGCGACAGAACTTGCGGTGGTGGTGGAGTGCTGGTACTTTTGCAATTATCTACAGAAATTCTCTTATGTGACGTCTTATCTCTCGTCCTATGCAGGGGTTCTAAAGTGCACTGTTCATTGTTCATTCGAATAAAAACTTTACTTTCTCGGGCCTCCTAATTTACAGATCCCGGGACCAGTGAAATGTTTTAAAGAAACCTTAGTAAACCATATATCCCCTCTTGTTTTAAATTGTCTCACTTATACATTATAGGCGACCTTAACTTACACTTCGAGCACATTGATGGCAGTTTCGCACACAGTCTTAACAAAGATTTGGAAGCCATTCAACTGATTCAATTAGTGACAGGTCACTTGCATGCGGTGGGGCATCTATTGGACCCTGTCTTTTCCAACTTACCCAACCTCCAAGTATCTAAACCTCTTCCGGTGGTGTTTTCAGGTCACTTTATGGTCCCAAAGGTTTGAACATTCCAAGTGCCTCAGGTTTTGCTGTTACCAAATCTGTTACCCGAAGGCAATGGCACAAACTCGACATTAGGTAATTTGGTAACCATATTGATAACACCACGTCTCAATTTGACTCGAATATTGAGGCAGATGTGTTGATGAACATTTGGTTAACCTCAGCATTGGGTGCCTTTATACCTGTGCACTCTGTTATGCTGAAAAAGAGGCAGTCTACCTCTTGGTTCAATGAAAAACTGATTGGCGAAAAGAAGCGCTGTAAAGTGCATGAACACACCTGGAGGAAAGCATATGATGCCCTAGCTAAAAAAAAATAAGTATATGAAAGCCATCAGTCTATCATAAAATAATTAAAAAGGCCTGCACTGATTTCCTTACTAATAAAATTATAAAACGTAGCAACCTCTCAAAAGAAATTGATACCATAGTCCACAGCTTGATTAAACCATCCGATAACCCGCATTTTTCCTGAGGCATCCTAGGAGAAATGCAACAAGCTTGCGGACTAAAAAATATCAACAAGATTTTTATCCATTTTTCTGCTGACCCTCGTAGTATTGAGGTTGACGGTCCTGTATTAAGGATGGGCAGCATGCTTCAGGAGGATGATCTGAGGGAGTTGGACCTGCTGGACAATATCTCCCTTATCGCCTTGATAAATAAAGTTGCGTCAGGTTCTCTATTAAATCTGAACCTATACTTAGCATGTAGGTGTTTGCCACTTTTATGTGAGACAATCTGTTTGCCACTTTTATGTTGAGACAATCTGTTTGCCACTTTTATGTTGAGACAATCTGTTTGCCACTTTTATGTTCTTTCACTATATGTTTTTTTCTGTATGAATTTTTTATCTGTATTGTGATTTTAACTGAATTGTGCCAGTTTTATTTTGTGTAATTAGTTTCATTATATATGAATTGTTTATTTTGTTTTTTATGTGTCTTAATAAAATTTATGACTGATAATTTTTTGATTAATTCTAGCATTCTTTTCTCCCAGTTTCCTTCCCATGAGTTTCTAATATTGTATTGCCTAGGTTGTTATATATTTTTTATATGGTGTTCTTTACACCTACATTCTTATGTCTAGCTAATCTTTGTCCACTGCAGTCGTGCCCACTGTGTGGTAAAACGGCAAGGTTATTCCTCTTTTGTAAAAACCCTTGCTTGATCCAGGCCAGCCGGAAAGCTATTGACTGATTTCTCTTCTTCCGTTCTTGGCGAAGGTAGTGGAGAAGCATGTTAATAATCTTCTGCTGACCTTTTTAGAGGAGAACCAAGCGCTAGGCTCCTCGCAGAATGACTTTAGACCCTCCCACAATACGGAATCTGCTCTCCTTACGGTGACTGAGTGTCAGTGTATCTAGCCACGGACGAATTTGGCTCGACTGCACTTATTCTTTTAGATAAAGCACCGCTCTTGCTACTGTGTCCCATAAGCTGCTGTTATGGTGACTTCAAGAGATTGGAGTTTAGGGAAAGGCTTGGGCTTGGTTCACCATATTTTTAGGAGATCAATCCTTTCAAGTGATAACCCCCCTTTTTCATCTTCTGAGAAAGCTCTAAAACACGGCATCCCTCAAGGCTCGGCCCTAAGTCCTACTCGCTTTAATATCTACATTAGGCTGCCGGCGGATGTGATGAAATCTTTTGGGATGTCTTTGGTATCCTACACAGGTGATGCTCAGCTTTTACTCTCTTTGTTGGTGGGATCTACGGAGGCGCTGCCAATTTTTAGAATTGTATGACTGCCATTGCTGATTGAATGCATACTAATTGCCTGTAGTTAAAGGCCAACAAAACGGAAATTCTCTTCTTAGGGAAGCATTATCAAGGTTCGGGTGATCACTGGTGGCTGAGGGTTTTAGGGACTCCCAAGCCCAAATCTTTTGTAAAAAAAAAAAAAGTGGGCATCTTGCTAGATGATGCTTTATCGTTTGCGCCACATGTCAAGGCTCTGTCTGGAACTTGTTTTGGTACTCTTAGAAACCTTAAATTTATTATGCCTTTTTTCATCCTCAGATTCGTCAAATTATTATACAGTCTTAATCATCACGCGACTTCACTATGGCAATTTGCTGTACTTGGGCACAACCAGGCATGTAAAAAATAGGCTGCAGAATGCAGCAGCAAGATTTCTTATTATCTGCCTAAATTCAGCGCTGTTTTTAAGCTGATTTGGAAACTTCATTGACTCCCGATAGAGAAACGTATTCAGTTTAAGGCTTTGTACTTCCTAAATAGAAGGAAAGCTTGTACTTTATTCTGACAGTGATCAATTCCTGACCCACTGTTGTGCATGAATCCTGAGAAAGGAGGGGAGAGATTTTGTAGACCATGTGGAGGAGGATAAAGCCAGTGGGCGTGGCTTTGCTGACTCAGCATAGGTTTAAGCTCACAGTTTTTGTCATGGTGGCATTTAAATGTATTTGTCTGAATGCCCTCTTACAAATACCCAGCCGAATATTATAGAACATCCTTTCTGTGAGACCAAACTCCTTTAAGGACATTCAGAGGATGAAGAACAAGGGTGGAAAAATAGGAAATTCTCTATGTCCAGCATAGAATATATGGAGTAGGTTGATCTCACAGTGAATGAATACACCCTGCTGGTTGTGACATCAGCACTAATAGGAAGACTGTGCATACTACAATGGGGGCAAAAGCCCACCAAGAGTAAAGGAAGCAGCAACCAGTGCTGGTTAAGGCCTTGGAGATTGTAAAATAATGTCTGTGCCTCCAAAGACCTGCACCTCATTGTACTGTGAAAAACACTGAAACATTTTCTAACATGCCAGAATATAACAACCAGCAAATGGGTTCTAATTATTGCACAGAATGTTTCAAAGCTTGAGTTTCCAAGTTATCCACTGAGCATTCTGCCCAGGACATCAGCTAGGTGAGGAGGTCCGGCTGTTAATGAAGAAAGACATGTGAGAGAATACCAAGACACCTGATAAACAATGAGATTTACTCTGATTACCTTGTGGTAAAAAAAAGGAAGGTCCATAAATGGAGGAATGTCAACCCATGTTGGATCTCACCAACAAATAATTGGAAATCAAAACGTCAACATGCTGGAATTACATCAGATTCACCTCTGTGTGCAGTACGCTGATTGGTTGTTCACAATACACTTTAAAGATGCATACTTTTTAGGTCGAGCTAGAATGCGCATGTGTAGCATGCGTCTAGCTCGACAACTATTGTTGTTAGTTTCCTGGGAATCTGAGACATGGTTCGGAAACGCGTGCCGATTGCACCTCGTGGGCGCGCACGGCCGGCACATATCTTATCTCAGATTCCCAGGAAGTCAGCCATGTCGCCATGCAGTCGCGCGCGCACACATATACACAGCCACACTCACACTCACGCACACATACACGCAGGCAGGCAGGCACGCAGGCAGGCACACACACACTGCATACACACACTCCCCCCCCCCCCCCCCCCGCCCCTTACCTCACCGGGCTCTTTTCTTGCTGGAATCCCTGTTTTCTTGTGGGCTCCTTCTGCCCGGCTCCCGATGGATGGGCGGGCGGGCGGGGGCGACGCGGCCAGGGGCTCCAGTGCTGCTACGGCGGGCGGGCGGGGGCGACGCGGCCAGGGGCTCCAGTGCTGCTACGGCGGTCCCTGCGGTGCACGAGCTGGGCAAGACGGCGGCTGCGCAGGATTCGTAGCCCCTGCCCTTCGGCCGCCTCCGGGACTCCGCCCTGCTAGCGTGCCATTGGCTGAGCGCTCCTCAACGCTGGTTATTGAGAAAGAGGCGGAAGCGCTGGAGGAAGGGGTAATGCTAACTACCTTGTGTCTCGCCTGAATGCTTCGGTGACTCTTGGAAAGCGCCTGGTTACCCACTACGCAGTGTTGCCGTAGTATCTTCCTTGTTGTTTTGGTAAGGTGCTCTTTATTTTATCTCGACTTTTTTTAGCCGCTAGTTGTAGATCACAGCGCCATGAACGCACAATTAGAAGGTGCACCCGGTGACTGATGAGCTCGGAGCGGAGTGCGCACCCTTAATTGGAATATAGATTTACATTTATTCGGCGGATCCATAGACCTACAGTTGTGAGTTATGACTGGTTCTGCATACATCTGCCCCCACTTCCACTCTGCGATGTCCACTGATACTGTGAGACTGTCCAGCTGTGCTGAAAATATGAAATCATGGATGCGTCCGTCTGGGTGTGTCGGGATTTCTGTATTTTGGTGTGCGTGTCTGTTTGTGTGTGTTTCAGAAGGATAGATGGCGCCTCTGTCTAATTTAGGTAATGAGTGGGTGAATGAGCATGATACTTGTGTGTGTATGTACCATGTATATGCGCCTGGGTGTTTGTGCACGTGTGTCTGCGGGTTTCTTCATGTGTGTTTGTGTGAATGTCTGTCTGCGCCTATGGGTGCATGCCTGTCAGTGACACAGTGTGTGTCTGAGGGAGTGTGCCTGTGTGCGTCAGCTCGCCCGTCTGCATGTGTCTGCATATGTGTCTACGTGTTGTTGAGTATCAGTGTGAGAGTGTGTATTGTGTCGGACAACCAAGACCATAGTAAGCCAGCCTCTTCCTGCCAACTGTAATAACGGTACTTCCACTGTGACCAGCACTGTTAAGAATGCCAAGAGGGCCACAACCAACTCTCCACCGCAGCCACTGCCTCGATACCCTCCCCGTGAAATAAGTGCCATAAAGATGGGTTAGCGTTAACACCTTTTATCTCAAGCGCCACGATAAACCACATTGCAGCACTGTACGGAGCGCTATCAAAACAATCTATTATCATCACTTCCGCCCCATGACACTTTTAGTTGATGTCAGCTAAGCGCTTCATGTTTTACACTCGCAGAGCTTAGGCTCATATTTTTAATGTTCACACCAACAGCAGGCTTTTCAGGTTGACGACTACTCCTTCAATTAGAATTCTTTCCTAGCGCTTCTTTCATTACTTATTTTTTGTTCAAACAGACTAAGCCTTCTGTCTGCTTCTGCTGGTGCCGTGCCTGAGAATCGCAGGGGCGAGTGAGTGCAGGCCTCCGCTGTGACAGCATTACTGACACCCAAGAGAACTGGGCTCATCCCATTAGCATCAGAAGGATGAACGGCAAAGTTGGGCAAACTGGCACCTAAACTTAACCCCTGCATGTCTCCCTCAAACCCTGGCATCAGGAGCATTAACCCCCACGCTACAGCCCAACTCTCACTAGACTCCGTGCATCTGCAGCTACTTGACAAGTCGGCGCATGGCTAAATATGTCCTTAAGCAGAGATTGCGATCGAACTGCACTATGTCTCTCCTTTCCTAGCCATTATTAAGCCTGCGTCATTGGAGAAAATGAACATATTGTGCTCATACATTTAAGACTCAGCTGGGAAATGCAGTCATAAAATATATGACACCTCAGGGTCAAGGCTGAGGCTATATGTGAGAAAATTGAAAAACATCCTCCCCCCTGCTTTCCAAAAGAAGGGGGAGCAGTTCCAATCACTCTTTGTCTTGAGTATCTAAATAATTAAATATTCGCTTCATCTTTAGTCCTTCTATCGGTTCAGCGCCTGTGTACGGTGCTGCAGACATGATAATTAAAGCGCAGGTAACTGTAATCGACATTATCACTCTAGTAGCTAAAAAACTCTATTCCATACCAAAACACATGGGTAAAAGACATTGCCATTTACAAAGCCAATAGCTCTAACACTCACAATTGCGAGACCTGTTGCATTGTAAATGCTTGTTTATACCAGTTATGGAAAGCCTTAGGAAATGTCTTCCCTTTAGAGTATGCTGCCATGCGCTGATGTAATGTTGAGTAATCATAGCGCTCCATTCATGCATTTTCAAAGTGTAAGATTGTGATGATAGCTTTTTGACATGTCAGAAGATCTATTACCCCCCCTACTTGGACAGGCTGATTAGGGCGCATGCTTCTCATAAGTTATCGATGCACATTAAGATGGCCTCTGACTTTTTTTAAATAAAGTACGGCAAATCGTTGACCAATCCTCTCAAAGTTATCAAATTCTTGAGAGAATTTGTCACAAGGTCCCACTAAGGAATCGAAATTTGCCTAGCAGTGTAACGGTAAGTTTCAATTCTATTAAGGACACGGAGGCGAGGATTATGCTTTTGTACCTTCTCCACTGCTTTATTACAAAAGTCGCAGCAGCCAAAAAACCATCAAATAACAACAGCCCTACCTTAGAACCAAGGATATGGGCAAAACAGAAAGAAATGTCCATAAACCACAACTCCCATGAGTCCCATTAGGCAGTCCATAACATAGTCCTTCCTTAGTCTCCACCGCAGCTAGATAGGACGTCCTTCTCATGACCACTTCCTCTTTCTTCGCGCGAGGCACGCTATGTCATCACTGATCCTGCTTGGCACTCTCATTTCCTATGAAGAAAAATGCCACACATCAGCCGTGAAAGGACATCCAGGTCACGTAAATTGCACATCAGCAAGGTACAACCACATGAGACTGGAAAACAGATTACTTACTGCAGTACGGGCGGGTAAAATCCACCGGATACCGGGAGGGATAATCCTCGCCTCCGTGTCCTTAATAGAATTGAAACTTACCGTTACACTGCTAGGCAAATTTCGATTCTATGTCAGGACCGGAGGCTTCAGATTATGCTAGTTTAAAGCTTACTCACCACCAAATGGGCAATATCAAGCACCGGTTTGAAGTAAAACCTTTTAAAGGTGGAGTCCGAAGACCAATCAGCAGCTCTCATCAGATCTTCTAATCTGGCTCCTACAGCAAAAGCTTTCGAGGCCATGGCCCCTCTAGCCGAATGTGCACCGAACTGTTTCGTGTCGATGCCAGCTTCCTGCATGATCCACCGTACCCATCTGGCGATGGTGGGAGAAGAGACAGCCTTGTGTGGCTTACGCAGAGCGAATAGCAGCTGTCGTTCGCCCGGAGGACGAAGTTCCAAGGTCAGGTCCTCATAGACCTTTAAACACCGGACCACACACAGTTTGGGAGAGTCCGCGAAGCTCGGATAAGAAATTGACCGTGAAGCGCACTTCGTGCGACGTCCCAAGGTAAAAATCACCCCATCAGGGGAAAAAACCCTCGCCGTGACATCCAAGGCACGAACATCTGAAACTCGTCTGCACGAAATCAGACATAAGAGCATAGCCAACTTAGCCGAGAGTTCCTTCAAGGACAGGTACTCATTCGACGGCCATGACAACAGTAGATTCAGTACAAGGTTAACATCCCAAAGAACCGAGTAACGCGGTTCTGGCGGCAAAGACAGGCGAACGCCTCGCAGTAGGCGACAAACAAAAGGATGCTCTCCTAGAGGCGCTCCTTCCACTGGCTGATGGCCCGCCGAGATCGCTGACCGCATCGCATTGATGGTACGATAGGCCAGACCTGCCGCGGCCGATTCCGCCAGATAAGTCAGCGCAGGAACAACTCCTGCGACCAAGGGATCCAAGTGTCGTCGAAGACACCAGCGTGACCACTTATTCCAGGCAGATCGATAACGCTTTGTCGTGCTGCCTGCCCAGGCTTTCGAGAGGAAATCCTCAGCTGGTCTCGAAAGGCCCGGGAGCGACCAACGTCGCCCGAAATCCTCCACGCCATGAGGTGAAGCGAGCTCTGCGTGAGCAGATGATGGGGTTCCCCGTCCGCGTTGAGAAGAAGCCGCGGAAACCGGGGGAGTAGGATTGGAGAATCCCAGGAAAGTTCCAGCAGAACTGGAAACCACACTTGAGACCTCCACCAAGGGGTCACCATCACCACCTCCGCCTGTTGGCGACGGAGGTGGGCCGCCGCTCTCAGTATCATCGAGAACGGGGGAAATGCGTACGACATCTCCCCGCTCCAGTCCTGGAGAAAGGCATCCGTGGCCTCCGCTAGAGGGTCCGGCCTCCAGCTGAAGAAACGTGGAAGCTGGAAGTCCAGACGGGACGCAAAGAGGTCCACTGAGAACGGCCCCCAGGTATCGTCCAACCACTTGAACACCTGTGGATCGAGTTGCCATTGACTGGAGTCCCTCAGATAACGGGAATGCCAATCCGCCACCCGGTTGTCGCGACCCGGCAAGTATTCCGCCGTCACCGACACCTGGTGTGCCAGGCACCAAGCCCAGAAAACTTTCGCTAAGTCCGAAAGGGCTTTGGATCGAGGGCCTCCCAGATGGTTGACATATCTCACCGCCGAGATATTGTCCATGCGAAGTAAGACACAAGAACGAACTGTGTCCTTGGTCCAGCACTGGATCGCGAAGGACCCGGCCAACAACTCCAGACAGTTGATATGGAGCTCCTGCCCCTCGGATGACCAGGCGCCGCCTGTGGAAAACTCTCCACAGCGAGCGCCCCAGCCGGCACGGCTGGCGTCGGACTCTATCACCAAGTCTGGTACCGGGCCGAAAATCGCCCTGCCGTTCCAGGCCTCCATATGTGTGAGCCACCATCGCATTTCCTCCTTCACTTCGTCCGACAGGGGAACCACCTGATCGTACGTCAGGCCCCGTCGGAGGTGATGCGCCTTGAGGCGTTGCAGGGCTCGGTAGTGCAAGGGCCCCGGAAAGATTGCCTGGATGGAGGAAGACAGTAGTCCCACCACCCGGGCAATCTGACGGAGAGAGGTGTGTGATCGTGAGATCGTCTGGCGGAGGATGTGACGGATCTTTCCCAGCTTCCGAGAAGGAAGGCTGAGGGTGCAGTGAATGGAATCCACGGTGAACCCTAAGAATACTACAGACTGGGACGGGATCAGAACGGACTTCCCGCTGTTGATCACGAACCCAAGACCCTGAAGTAAGGCAATGGTCCGGCGCAGCTGGAGATCTAACTGCTCGGGGCATTGAGCCATCAGCAGGATGTCGTCTAGATAGACTATCATCCGGATGCCCTGGCTCCGCAGAGCCTCCATCGCCGGCCGAAGGAGTTTGGTGAAACACCAAGGGGCTGAAGAAAGTCCGAAAGGAAGGGCGGTAAACTCGAACACCTGGCCCCCCCACCGAAACTGCAAAAAACGACGGTGAGGGGGATGAATAGGAACCACAAGGTACGCATCCTTGAGGTCCAGACGCACCATCCAATCGTGCGGAAGGAGCACATCTCTCAAAAGATGAATCCCCTCCATCTTGAAATGCCGGTAGACTAACCAACCGTTGAATTCTTTGAGGTTGATAACCGGGCGTTTCCCACCATCCACTTTGTCCACCAGGAACAAGTTGCTCAGAAACCCCATCGGGTGCTGAGAAGAAGGGCAGATGGCGCCTTTGCGAAGCAGGTCCGAAACCTCTTCGTCGACTAGGCTCGCGTCCGCAGACGAGAAAACGATTGGAGGAGGTGGCCTGACTTGTCGGGGCTGATCGTAGAATTCTATGTGGAAACCTCGAATAGTCTGTAAAACCCAGGCATCTGCAGTGATTGCGGCCCAGGCGTCTGGAAACAAGGCCAAACGACCCCCCACGCGGACCTCGTCCGCCGAGATTACACTCACCGTTGGAGGAAGTCCCAGCAGCATTCTTGAATCCACCACGGCCACGGAAGCGTTGTCCTCTGGTAGGATAGAAGTTATTGTAGTTTTGCGAGGAGTTGTACTGCCCTCGCCCGGAGCCTTGATTCCTGTTGGTCGGTTGCTGACCACCACGGCCGGTCGCGCGGCCCCCTCCGCGACCGGCCCCCCTGGAGAAACGCTGGTGGAAGACCCGTTTGATGTTCGACTGGGCCCTATCCAGGGACGTAAAGGTATTAACGAACTTCCCCAGTTCCTTAATAAAAGGCTCTCCAAATAGACCTCCTTGGGCTACTGCGCCCGCCTCAGAAGAGGCCAGGTCTCCCAGCTTAGGATCTAACTTAATCAGGAGGGACCTTCTACGTTCTGTGGACAAAGCACAGTTCGCATTCCCCAGGAACACCACTACTCTCTGCGCCCAGTTAGAGAGGACCTCGGGGGAAATGACCGCCCCGGACACTTTGGCCTCTTCAGCCATGTCCAGAATCTTCGTTATGGGACCTATGGCGTCCAACAGCTTGTCCTGGCAAGCCCGCCAGGAGCGATCAATCCCTTTGCGAGGGTCCCTAACAAACTTCGCCAAGAAGGTAGCCATCTTGGGGTCCAGCTCAGGGGTCTGGGCAACCTTCCCTTCAAGCGTAGGCCTAGGGCACTCCCCGCGCAAACAGCTCCTTGCCTCTTTCTCTAAGGGCTTGCGTAGGCGGCCAGCGACAAACTTCGCCACCTTTTCCCCAGGGGCCCAAGCTGCCGACCTCGGATGGATTATCTCGTCCGGATCCAGCATACCTGAACTATCCTGCGGTATCTCGGCGGCGGAGCCTGAAGGCCTCCAAGAACGCTCAGACCCTTCGTCGTCATCGGTGTCTGCCGGGGAGGTTGGCGCCGGTGACAAAGGGGCCGAACCGGCTGGAACACCCGAGGGGCCCGGGGTTGGGGAGGGCGACGAGGCGGGATCTATTGCCTTCGCCAAGAATGCATCACGCAGCCTCTCGAAGGCGTCCTTATCCACGCCCTGCGTCCCACTCGACACCCCCTCCTTACGGGGCTTCTTAGGAACTGGAGGGGAACTGCCCGCCGGGGCCGTAGGATTAACCGGGACCCCTAGATGTGCTTGAGTCACCCTCTCGCACTCCTGTATGATACGCGCAGAGAGGCGCTCCTCCATAGGCCCCACTATCTCCGTGACGCACCTATATATAGAGCTATCTACGGCCTGATAGAATTCATCATCATTGAGGTAGCCCTGCGACTCCTCTTCGTCATAATACTCGTCCCCCATGTCAACCAAGCGTTCAGCAACACCACACTGCCCCCTTCCTAGGAGGGTGAAGGTCTAAAGAAATGACAGGGTAGCAGGCTGTAGCCTGTAGATATAATTTTTGGGGCAGAAACAAGGCTGCACACATTAAATGCCCAGTGGAACCGGGAATGTGGGAACACTCACCCCACTAGCGCGCTGGCCCTCTATAATAGACCGGGCCTCTGTTGCCTCCCTGCGCGCTAGGAACACTTTTCTCTAAGCGGAAGCACGAGTGTAAAATAACGCCCGTAGGCGGCAGCGCGGTCAGAACCGCAGTACAGACCCCAGCGGGGCGTCAAGAACATGCAATAAATCGTGGGGCAGAATACCGGCTCAGAGAGCGTCAAGGTGAGGCAACCGGGCGAGCGGCAGACAGAAACGAGCTCCTCAGCGCGGCTCTCTAGCGAGACACCGCGCTGAGGGGAACGAGACGCTTTGGCTCCCCCTAGCGGCCGGAGGCGGCCTCGAACATGGGCAAGGCGCGTAAGAGCAATAAAGTGCTCCCGCGACCGAGAAGGGCTCTGAAAGAAAAACGGAGCGCATCAACAAGCCCCACAATAAAATAAAAGCAATTACACAACGAAGAATCCCCTTAACAGTCCCCAAGAAACACCAACTTGAGGAGAAAAGGAGGAAACCACTTAACTGGCTGCGAAGCAGCGAAGAAAGAGGAAGTGGTCATGAGAAGGACGTCCTATCTAGCTGCGGTGGAGACTAAGGAAGGACTATGTTATGGACTGCCTAATGGGACTCATGGGAGTTGTGGTTTATGGACATTTCTTTCTGTTTTGCCCATATCCTTGGTTCTAAGGTAGGGCTGTTGTTATTTGATGGTTTTTTGGCTGCTGCGACTTTTGTAATAAAGCAGTGGAGAAGGTACAAAAGCATAATCTGAAGCCTCCGGTCCTGACATAGAATCCTTTGGATCACATACCATTTTTTGCACACCTGAAAACTCTTTGCCTTCTGAATGTAGTACCTCATTCTACATACAGTTTCCTCACTTCTAGAGTCCATGGTGCTTTACATTTCCATGGTCTAGAACATCAGACTTCATGTGAGGCCTGAGAGTCATTGTCGCCAGAGGGTATGGATCTGTGAGAGCAGAAGACGCCTGTCTCATACCTCCGCAGTTACCCTTGTGATCTGCAGGATGAACAAGTTAAGGAGCATACATTCCAGACATCTCTACAGCCTCAGTCGAGTGTGATAGAATGCTTGTTGTAGGGGTATGCTGCTGTCACACACCAGCTGCCAATAACAGAAACGGACCTCCAGGCACGACCCTATAAGTTGGCATCCCAAAACCAAGTGAGTTTTAAGGAGTATTTCACCAAGTTGCTTTTATTGCAAATACGAACTGGTGAGCCGAACGAACATAATTTTTTTTTTTTAAGGCTCTACTAACTTTTGTTTGGCATTTTTATTGTGAGTAAATCCAAGGCCAGGCAGTATCCCTCTTTTTCTAGCAGGTTGGGATCTTGCTCACTTTTGAGTGTTGGATTTTAAGCCTTATTTCAGCAGCTCTGACTCACCCACTTAACTTATCCCCCTTAAGCTCCGAGCTACAGAACAAGTGGGCTAAAAGACAAGTATATCAAACCAGTTAGTTACTCCTTCACTCAATTAACTGCTCTGACTGATGGGTTCGGAGTAGACCTTGTGGTTATCCAAGGACACCATTTCTCAGTTCTAAAATTGTTCACTGATCACAGGTAGACATTTCTATGTAACTGTATTTGTTCTAGTCGTTGCATTTAGGGCTTTTAAACGCTAGCATACAATGTGGGGTGATATCTTACTCAGAATGTACTATGCCCTTCTGGTTATATATATAACTGTTCTTCCCTTTGCTGTAATTCATAAAGATCCGTATTTTTTATAGATATTGTTTTGAGTGAAAAGTTATCTTTGAGTGATAATACTTTGTTCCATAGTTTCTCTGAGTTGCAAACCATACACCTATAGGAATACATAGCATCCAAAGGGCAGCATTGATAAGCAAGTTATTGTCCAGTAACCACGGGCTGCCTGGATAAAAGACATTCAGGCCAGAGGAGGGTGAAATAGGAGCATAACCCCATCAATGTGCTTTTTGTGTGTGTCAGTAGAATTAATATTTGTATTAGAAGTAATTAAGTCAAGGCTTAGGATAGCACAATAAAGCAGAGTAGAAACATCGCAACATCAAGCATAGTGTCCATAAATGTTGTAGCACCTATAATTATTCTGTTTGGCCAGTATTCTAGAGAGACTCCACACCAAGAATAACTATAATTTTCTTATAGTAGTGGAACCCATTAACAAGTACTTGACGATCCTTCAAATGTGCTAAAGCAACCTACTCAGTAGAAGCCTTGTTTGATTTACAAAGGTTAATATATAGACCTGATACCTGGTGGGCGATCGGTAGTCTTGCTGGGTCCTATTGCTCCTAGTCAAAAGGTATATGGGGTTAGTAGACACTCCAGTGGAGTGTCTTTGGGGCTCATACTATCCTTGCAGAGGGCCTCTTCCAACCGTGAATTGATGCATTCTTAAATCTCGCTCATAGTATTGTAGTTGTTATTTTTGTAGCTTTATGGGTGAGCTATATGGTGGTATAGTTCTTCTGGCTCCTTACATAGCCTTGTACACCTAGGCTGTGTTTTTTTACATTTTATCTAGTGGAGTTTTCAAAGCCGTATATCTGTCTAAATACGAGACTCCCATCTCTCAAGAACTAGTAAAATCGTGTATTAAAACTATTGACCACAGAGTTTTTGACTAGCAACATTACATGGTGAGCCCGGAGCCATTCTTGTAGTTTTCTGTAATATCGTCAGTGCATGTGTCTGATGTCTCTTTTTTTCCCTTCCTTTACAGCTCTGATCGCCTGATAGAAGAGACGATAAGGTAAGAATGTGCTTACAGATTTGTTACCCTTTAGAACAATCAATAGTAAATTGGTTTTGATGAGCTTTGGATGATGAGTTGTATTTACTCTGACTACTGTATGTAAATCAAGGTTGGCGGGTGGATTGTTGGCTACCTTTACCTAGTATCCACTTAGTATTGTTTTCTGCATATAAACTGTTGTTAAAGACACTGGCCCAGCATCCAGCGGGGATGGGGCATGTAGGAGAGCCCATTTGTAGGGTAGCAGTTTTAATAAGGATCGATGGGCAAACTTGTCAAGGAGAGCTCTACTAAGTAGCTGCTCACCTACACTGTGTAGGTCATTGTTGTGGTTCTGCTGCCTCTAGATTTGCTTCTCCGGTGCAACCTGTTCCTCCGGTAGTGTGGCAGTACAGGGCATGTGATCCCGGGGTCCTCCCTGCCTCCTCATGCTAAAGTGCTTCTAATCCTTCAGTCAGTTCTTGAATAAGTGTGCATTGACTCAGGCAGACTTTTTTTCAAGTTTTCTTCTGGAGAGTGATGGGACACATGTAGCTTTATCACTTGATGAGTATCAACATTACTGTCTGTGACCAGGTTTAAGATCAGACACTTTCCGGTGCACTGGGTACAGCATAATTTAGTTTTTAGGAAGCAAGCCATTGGTCCAGTGCAGTGATTGTTTCAAGTCTGCCAGACCAACCACCTAGGACAAAGGAAGGTTGTGTGGACGCTAAACTGAGACGGGACCCTGGAGCCAGCTTGCACTAGCGCTAGATACTAATTCCATTTGTGAGCTAGGGAGCAGAAAAATCCTGCAAAAGGCGGGATCTGGGGAGAGACACCAGGGCACTAATATGAACAGGAACTTACATTCACAAGTAAGGAGGAACCATGTCAACTTCGCTATATTACTGGGACACAGCCTTGAAGGGGAGTGATGGTGATGCGGTTGGGAAACATACTCGCTATACACAAAGGGCTTGACTGCAGTTCTGAAACAAATGCCATCAAGCGGGCAGCCACAGTACACCAGGCATAATACACTGTGAATGGAAGGAGTAGCATCTTCCAGGAAGTTACCCATGCAGTTTGTCAGATCTGTTACCTGCTTTGCTTCAGAAAAGCCCAAACGAGACATTGAAAGTATGGAGGTTGGTGGAGGGAAAGCAAAACGCCAAAGGATGGTACACCTGAGGCTGGGAGCTGTGAGCTATCATCCTTACTGCTCTTCAAAGACTTCTTTCTGAGAATGTAACATATTTCAGCTTTCCTCGAGCCTGACGCGATTAACCTCTTTGCTTCTAACTCCGTTGAATTGTCTGTTAAAAGCCTCAGCTCATTAAATTCTTCCGTAATGAGGTCTTGTTATTGCTTCCCATGGGGAGAACCAGGCAGCATTAGGAGCTGGTTCTGTGAAGTCGCTCACCCCGCCCCCGCTCGCTGAGAGGGTGCCTGGCTGCCTTTAATGGACTGCAAATGCATGAGTGAAGTCCACACAGGGCTTGGTGCAGGGTAGGGTGTGACTTGCAGGAAATCTAGTTTATGCCTGTGGTGGGTCTAAAGTTCCCCGCCCACTGTATGTTTTGCTGACTGAAGTTAAAGGCAAAGAGGGCTTTAAGGACGAACTTTACTTGCAGGCTGTTTTTTCCCTTCTTTTCCCTTTTTAGGGGTGCAAATCACTGCTACCACCGCTAGTCCTGAGGGCTTTCCCTCTACTTGCACAGGATCTCCACTCGGCTAAGCACCCATAATCCCTGAGGATTTAAGAGCCTTCACATGTGGTGGTGGTGTTTTCTCCACCCTTTAGAATTTCTTTTTTCAAGCCAGTATTCTTTGTGCGTAAGCATTCTGTTAGCCCATGTGATGTCTTTTCCTGCTCTGCACATTTTACATCCAGCCACTTTTTTGTTCTCCCTCATCCCCTGGCGTCTTGAAACACTAAGAACTCTTTTCTAACAGCTATGCAAGATACCAAATAATGTGAATTAATATGAACGTTCATCAGCTGACCTAGCTGCATTCACTTATGTTCGATTACAAATGCAATAGAATCAAGCACATCACGCACCCAGCTGTGGCAGAGGTGACCTGCGTTGAACTTTCGAATTATCATCCTTCAATTTGATTCTAAAATCTACGTTGCGTGTCACAGGGCAAACAGCTGGCAGACTATGTGACTCTTTCTATGCTATGAAAACCGCGTTTGTGCCATCTCTGGGAACAAAAAAAATTAGAATTAATTTTAATTTTTGTTATTTAATACCATGCTACATACCGAATTGTCTATTGCCTCCCGGATTCGTGCTCAGTGAGTTAAACAGGCATTGCAGACAGGTGTGAGTAACTAAACGTATACCTATTCAAATTACATCAGTCAGCCTTTGTCTGCCCTCTAAGGATAGTCACTCGCATTGGACAGACTGCCTTTGGTTCATCCGAAGCTAAGAAAATAAGTTATTTTGAAACCAGTTCACTAACCACTTACCATTCGAAGCAATAGGCCAGTGCCCACTGCCGCTGACGTGTTTCTGGTTAGAAATGTGAGGAGTAAAAACATGGTACTATGCTCGATCGATAACTAAAGGTCTGCTAGGAGGATCGTGGTGTAACCTTTTCCATAGAAGTCCGGCCACAATGTTTGTTTGATTCCTGGCAGAGATAACTCAGCCTTTCATTTTTCCAAGGACGATAAAACGAGTTCAGCAAGTAGTGTCCTAACTCCTAACCCTCCCCTAACATGTACATGTTATTTTATGATGCACTTTACTGTTCTCTAATGTTCTCTGCCAGGACATTTTAGGGCCTGGTTTTGATTGTATTGTAATTGCATGTATATGCTTATGCTCAATTAAAGGGAGTTTAGGACACAGATTAACTATGTACGTTGTAGAGGTGTAATACACGATCAAAGATTCTCTTCTATAGAAAGATTAAAAGTGCCTACGTTCATCGGTGGCAACAGTTGCTTCATGCACATAAACTTGTTTTTGGAATCAATGTCCCCGCTTAGCATTTGTTAACAATTTGATGGAAGCACCTTGCTTGGATGGATGCTCTAAAAGGCCTGTGGTCTAGCAAAGGAAATGGGTGTAACTCACCTGATCTTAATGGGGTGACGCTGGGCAAAGCAAGTGTCCATACATTTGCAAAATTAATGTTGGGAACCATCCATTTGAAATACAAAAAATATTTATTAATGTTTTAATGTGAAAGGCATCGTATAGCTTATGTATTTTTTTTATAGTTGTAAGCAAGCGAAAAGTCTTTCCATTTTGAATGGAAGAAAAGTGAAAGGGGTGTGCACGAGCCATGGATGTCAGAGGCGTTTAATAAAGCAAAACTCTTTCTTTGCCAGTGCCGATAAAATGGTTCGTGTGAGCCCCGGGGTCCGTCTGAAGTTTCATCTGAATCGAAATTTGCCTAGCATAGTAACGGTAAGTTTCAATTCTATTAAGGACACGGAGGCGAGGATTATGCTTTTCTCTCTTCGCTGTTTATTTTACAAAACCACACAGCAGCCAGAAAAGCAACTTATTTTCTCGCAAAAAATATATATGTCAAACACCCAACATGGGTTAAGCATATAACATGAGAAAAAAACACATGGGATAAACCACAACTCCCATCAAACCAAGAACCATAGTCCTTTCATAGTGTCCATGACGTCAAGGTAGGGCGTCCATCTTAGGCTCTCTTCCTCTTTCTTCGCGCGAGACACGTAACCTCAACCTCGGTCCTGTTTCGCCTCATTACCTAAAGGAAAGAGAACCACAGCATCAGCGATGTCAAGTCCACTGACCGGAAAGAAGGTCCACTGGACAAAAACCATAATAACAATGCACAGGCAAAGGCACAGGCAAAGCATCGCAAGTCAATAAGAAGTCTTACTTACACCAATACGGAGAGGGAGAATCCGTAGGAGAAGAGGGTGGGATAATCCTCGCCTCCGTGTCCTTAATAGAATTGAAACTTACCGTTACTATGCTAGGCAAATTTCGATTCTATGTCAGGACCGGAGGCTTCAGATTATGCTGGTTTAAAGCTGACTGACCACCAGACTCGCAATATCCACCACTGGTTTAAAGTAAAACCGTTTGAACGTGGAGTCTGAGGACCAATCCGCTGCCCGCATTAGGTCCTCCAAACGCGCTCCCAAGGAGAAAGCCTTCGATGCCATGGCCCCTCTGGCCGAATGAGCCCCAAACTGCTTGGTATCAATACCTGCTTCCTGCAACACCCACCGCACCCAGCGGGCTATGGTGGGGGAAGACACCGCTTTATGCGGTTTGCGCAAAGCAATCAGAAGCTGCCTCTCGCCCGGAGGGCGAAGTTCCAACGTCGCATCCTCATATGCTTTCAAACACCGAACAACACACAGCTTGGGGACGTCCACAAAGGCCGGGTAAGATATAGATCTCGTTGCGGACTTTGTACGACGACCCACCGTGAAGGTAACCCCATCCGGGGAAAAAACTCTTGCCGAGATGTCTAGAGCTCGGACATCGGACACTCTGCGACAAGAAATCAGGCACAAAAGCATGGCTAGTTTCGCCGAAAGCTCTTTCAAAGAAAGATATCTGTTCTGTTGCCACGACAGGAATAGATTCAGAACTACATTAACATCCCAAAGAACTGAGTATCTCGGTTCCGGGGGTAGACTAAGGCGAACTCCTCGAAGGAGCCTACAAACCAAAGGATGTTCCCCCACCGGATTTCCATCTAACGGCTCGTGGGCTGCCGAGAGCGCTGAGCGTATAGTATTGATGGTCCGGTAAGCAAGGCCGCCCTCCGCCAGTTCTGCCAGGAAATTCAAAATGTGAACGACGCCTGCGACCAAGGGATCCAGGTCCCGTCGAACACACCAACGAACCCACCTGGACCAGGCTGACCGGTATCTCTTCGTGGTACTATTAGCCCATGCCTTTGACAGGAAGGATTCAGCCGGGCCCGAAAGCCCCGGGAGCGACCAGCGTCGCCGGAAAGTCTCCACGCCATGAGGCGGAGAGAACCCTGCTCTATCAGGTGATGCGGCGTCCCCTCCGGACTGAGAAGAAGGCGAGGAAACGGGGGGAGTAGGATTGGAGAATCCCAAGAAAGTTCCAGAAGAACCGGAAACCACACTTGAGACCTCCACCAAGGCGTCACCATAACCACGTCCGCCTGCTGGCGGCGAAGAAGGGCCGCTGATCTCATCACCATGGAAAAAGGAGGAAAGGCATAAGGCCGTCCCTGGCTCCAGTCCTGGAGGAACGCATCCGTTGCCTCCGCCAAGGGGTCCGGCCTCCAACTGAAGAACCTCGGCAGCTGGAAGTCGAGGCGGGACGCAAAAAGGTCCACCGAGAAAGGGCCCCAGAGGGTGTCCAGCCAAAGGAACACCCGAGCGTCCAGCTTCCACAGGCTCGAGTCCCTGAGGTATCTCGAGTGCCAATCCGCCACTTGATTGGCTCGACCTGGTAGGTACTCCGCCGTCACCGAGACCTGGTGCGCGAGACAGTAGTCCCAGAAATCCCTCGCCAGGTTCGCTAACGCCCTGGACCGAGAGCCGCCCAGGTGGTTTACATAGCGAACCGCCGAGACATTGTCCATTCGCAGAAGGACGCACGACGTCGCCGCGTCCTTGGTCCAACAACGAACCGCGAAGGAGCCCGCGAGCAGTTCCAGGCAATTGATATGAAGTTGTTGTTCCTCTGACGACCAGCCTCCGCCTGTGGAGAAATCGCCGCAACGGGCGCCCCAGCCCGATCTGCTGGCATCTGATTCTATGACCAAATCCGGCACCGAACCGAAAATAGCTCGGCCGTTCCAGGCCTCCATATGGGTGAGCCACCAGGACATCTCCTCCCTCACCTCGTCGGTTAGTGGGACTAACTGGTCGTAGGAGAGGCCTCGCCTGAGGTGATACGCCTTCAGGCGTTGCAGGGCCCGATAATGTAACGGCCCCGGAAAGATCGCCTGGATGGAGGACGAGAGAAGGCCCACAATCCTGGCGATCTGACGCAGGGAAGTGTGAGACTTGCCGATCGACTGCCGGAGCTGATGTTTTATCTTGGCCATCTTCCGCGTCGGGAGGCTCAAGGTGGCCCGTACCGAGTCCACCTGGAACCCCAGAAACACCATCTGCTGGGAAGGCGTCAACACAGACTTGTCTTGATTGACAATAAAACCCAGGTCTTGCAACAAGGTGATCGTCTGGTTGAGCTGAAGGGTCAACATCCTGGGGCATTGCGCCATGAGGAGGATGTCGTCCAGGTAGACAATCATTCGAATGCCCTGGCTCCGAAGGACTTCCACCACCGGGCGCAACAGCTTGGTGAAGCACCATGGGGCCGAGGAGAGCCCGAAAGGAAGGGCAGTGAACTCGTATACCTGCTCCCGCCAGAGGAATTGAAGGAATCGCCTGTGTGGCGGATGAATAGAAACCACCAAGTAGGCATCCTTGAGGTCCAAACGAACCATCCAGTCGTTGGCCAAGAGAATGTCCCTCAGAAGATGGATGCCTTCCATCTTGAAGTGGTTGTAGACCAACCAACCGTTGAACTCCCGGAGATTTATCACCGGTCTCTTTCCCCCGTCCGTCTTTTCCACAAGGAAAATATTGCTGAGGAAACCTGCCGGATGCCTTGTCGATAGACAGACGGCCCCTTTTCGGCACAACGCCGAGACCTCCTCGTCGATCAACCTGGCATCCGCCTGGGAAAAGAGAATGGGGCGCGGATCCCTCGGCTGGTAAGGCCGATCGTAAAAGTCTATGTGGAAACCGCGCACGGTTTGAAGAACCCATGCGTCGTTCGTGAGCGCTGACCAAGAGTCCGGAAAACAAGCCAGCCTCCCCCCTATGCGGACGCTGTCCGCCGGGATAACACTCACCGTGTGAATTGCCGCTTCCTGCGTCATTCCTGTAGGTGCCGCGGCCTCCTCTGAAGCGTTGCCCTCTGGAAGGGTAAAAGGTGTTGTAATTGGCGGAGGAATTTTGTTGACCTCTGCCGGAGCCATGTCCCTTGTTCTGCTGATTTTGTCCGCCACGGCCGGTCGCGAGGCCCCTACCGCGACCGGCCCCCCTGGAAAAACGCTGATTAAACACTCTCTTAATGGTGGATTGGGCTTTATCTAGGGAGGAGAAGGTGGAAACGAACTTGCCGAGTTCCTTAATGAAAGGGTCTCCAAATAGACCGCCCTGAGCCACCGCTCCTGCCTCCGAGGAGGCTAAGTCTCCCAATTTGGGATCCAACTTGATTAGCAAGGAGCGTCGACGCTCGGTCGAGAGGGCGCAGTTGGCGTTTCCCAAGAAGATGACAGCCCTCTGCGCCCAATTGGAAAGTACCTCAGGTGAAATGGTGGAACCAGAGACCTTGGCGTCCTCCGCCATATCAAGTATCTTGGTCAAGGGGCCTATGGTGTCTAGCAATTTATCTTGGCATGAGCGCCACGAGCGATCAATGCCTTTGCGGGGGTCCTTGACAAACTTGGCCATAAAGGTGGCCATCTTGCCGTCCAATTCCGGGGTCATGGCCACCTTACCCTCCAGCGTAGGTCGCGGACACTCTCCCCGTAGGCAGCTACGTGCCTCTTTCTCAAGTGGCTTGCGTAGGCGCCCCGCCACGAATTTCGCGACCTTGTCGCCCGGCGCCCAGGCCGCCGACCTCGGATGGATGATATCATCCGGGTCCAACATACCTGAAGCGTCGTGGGGCAACTCAACCGCTGATCCGGACGGTCGCCACGAGCGCACCGAGTCACCGTCATCGTCCGTGTCCACCGGGGAGAGCCCTCCCGGAGAGGAAGGGGCTGTCACCGTCGACGCTGGGGGGCCTGGGGCCGGGAGTGGCGCAGGGGCCTCGGGTTCGGTCGCCTTCGCCAAAAACGCGTCTCTGAGGCGTTCGAAGGCGTCCTTATCCACGCCCTGCGCAGCCCCCGAGCCACCAGCCTTACACACCTTTTTGGGGGCGGGGGGTCTGCCCTCAGGAGAAATGGGGGAGGCCCCCTGGGCCCCCAGGGGTACCGGGGCCAACTTCGCGCACTCCTCAACTATGCGGGCCGAGAGTCTATCCTCCATAGGGCCCACAATCTCCTGGACACATCTATAAATGGACTGGTCAACTGCCTCGTAAAACTCGTCGTCCCCCAGGTACTGGTGGGACTCTTCCTCCTCCACATAGTACCCCTCCGCCATGATGAAAGCCCGAGGGTAGGGGGAAGGATCAAGACTGGCTGCAGGCACCAGCAGGTATGGGCTAACTCAAGGCTAGCAACGTTTTTAGATCTGGGAAACCAGAAGCATGAGAGGCAGCACCCCTCCCAGTGCGCTCAGGCCCTCTCACACGAGACCGGGCTCAATGCCGCCTCCCTAGCGCACTCAACAGCTGGGGCCAAAGTGAACAAATTCGTGCTGTGGTACAGCCCGCAGGCGTCAGGAGCGGTAATCCGCCAATACAGACCCACACGGGGCGTCAAGAAACAAGGGACAGTACAGCCCTGGCCGGGCGTCACGGTGAGGCGGCAAGCGAAGGCTGCAGACGCTGTCACTCTCCTCAGCGCGGCTCCCGTCAGAGAGAAAGCCGCGCCGGGGAGAACGAGACGCGACGGCGCCCTCTGGCGGCCACAGAAGCGGGCCGCAACTCCGGGGACAGTCGCGTCAGGGGCGAAAACGTCCCCGCGACAAAGTACAGAAACACGGGCTCTGAAAGGGAAAAAACACAACGTGCAAACCCGCTATAAGAGCCCCACAATTACGTAAGTAATAACCCAGTGCCAACACCCAAACCATCCCGCTACACCCATTATGCGGGAGAAGAGGGAAAAAGGCACTTAACTGGCTGCGAAGCAGCGAAGAAAGAGGAAGAGAGCCTAAGATGGACGCCCTACCTTGACGTCATGGACACTATGAAAGGACTATGGTTCTTGGTTTGATGGGAGTTGTGGTTTATCCCATGTGTTTTTTTCTCATGTTATATGCTTAACCCATGTTGGGTGTTTGACATATATATTTTTTGCGAGAAAATAAGTTGCTTTTCTGGCTGCTGTGTGGTTTTGTAAAATAAACAGCGAAGAGAGAAAAGCATAATCTGAAGCCTCCGGTCCTGACATAGAATCCTACGAGCTCACGTTTTTGCAGCCTGATGGAGCCGGCCTCGTGTTGAACGTAGCAAAGCTTCGTAGCCTCTCACGTCTGTTGCACCATTACCAATCCTCTGTCCCTCCTTCCTGTGCTTCAGTGAAGAAAATGCGATATTTACGTTCACCCTGCTGGTCCTCAGCTATGCCTAGTGCAGCTCCTCTTCCGTTGCCTTCTGCTCCTCTTCCGGTTTTGCTTACTTGCCGGCCTCCCCCCTCTTGTTCTAACTTCTGATGACTCTTTGAGAATCCCACCCCTCAGTTAGGGTCTCCTTTTTAGCCCCAGCTCAGCTCAGCTTTTCTTGTGTGCCATTGTCAGTGGATGCTACCCAGGCAGGCAACTAGAACCACATTTCGGGAGGGGGGAGGGGGTGTGGGTGGGACAATTCTTCCAGCAATAGGTGAATGGCTCTAAGAAGGGGTGAAAACACAACAAAAGCCTCATTAACAAGTAAATGGTCTTTAAAACACATGTGAGGTACTCTGGTGCGGCTGTAATTAGATGGTCGCCAGCCCGCGTAGCTGTCTCAGCCCGTACACACGACTTCAGAGGGGGGGGGGCTGTAGCCCCGTGAGCCCAGTGGGTATTGCGCGCCTGCTGCTGCCTCCAATCTAAAGTGGAGGGGCGGCGCGGGGGAGAGGTGCATTGGGGGCACTAGGAGAATAATAATACATTTTTAACCCCTTCGCTGCTCAGCTCGTCATGAGGCACAGTGCTCGTGTGCTCATGACGAGCTGAGCTCGTCACGGCCACACCCATTTCCGTGGAACGCTCAGCACAGCAGGGGAATTATCCCCACGTGTGAGCGTTCCACGGCTAATGACGCGCTCAGCTCGTCATGAGCACACGAGCACCGTGCCTCACCGTGCTTGTGGGTAATGGTTCCCTACTCTTTCCACCGTTCTTCCTTATGGATAATTCTGCTCCTCTTCTCCCCATTATCCGTCCTTGTGCCTCATGCTGCTCTTTCCTCATCTGTGCTTCCTTGGGCCTCATGCTGTCTTCCCCTCACTCTCTTTCCTTGTGCGTCGTGCCGCCCTTTTCACTCTCCTTCCTTGTGCCTCATGCTGCTCATCTCCTCCTCACTCTACCTCCTTGTAGGTTATGCTCCTCTTCTCTTCACTCTTCCGTCTTGTGGCTAATGTCCCTCTTCTTGCTCTGCTTCCTTGTATCTAAAGCTGCTCTTTACCTTCTCACCTTGTGACTAATGGTGGTCTACTCACTCTGCTTTCTTTTGGCTAATGCTTCTCTTCTCCTTCTGCTTATTTTTGGCTAATGTCTCCCTTTTACTCCTCTTCTTGTGGCTAATGGTACTCTTCGGCTCACTGCTTCCTTGTGGCTAATGGTGCTCTTAGCTTATGCTTAGCTTATGGCTAATGAGGCTCCTCTTCTTACTCTGATGGTTTAGAGGTAATGCTGCTCTCCTCCTCACTCTCCTACCTTGTGCGTAATGCTACTGTTCTCCTTTGCCTCCTTCTTTGCGCCTACTGCGGCTCTTTCCGTCTCATTCATCTTCCTTTGTGGCTGGTGCTGCTTTTCTCCTCACTCTGCCTCCTTGTGGCTAATGCTGCTCTTCTCTTGCTCACTCTGCCTCCCTGTAGCTACTGTGGTCGAACAGATACATACCCTGAGTCAACAAAAGAATCACCTTCCGGCTCCTCACCCACGCACACAAAGCCCTACACGACCAAGGCCCGATCTACCTCAACAACCGAATCAACTTCTACGCTCCCAAGCGCAACCTCAGATCAACCAGCCACACCCTCGCCGCCGTCCCCCGCATCCGAAGAGCGACAACAGGAGGAAGGTCCTTCTCCTACCTGGCCGCCAAGACCTGGAACTCCCTCCCTCCCGACCTGCGCCTGACCCAAGACCACCTCTCCTTCAGGAAGAAGCTCAAGACCTGGCTGTTCGAGCAGTAACGGCCCCCCCCCCCCCTCCTAGCGCCTTGAGACCCTACGGGTGAGTAGTGCGCTCTATAAATGTCTTGATTGATTGAGTGCCTGACAGGTAAGAGCGTAATTGCCCGCCTCACCCTTGCACTTCTGGAAGTACCCGCTCCATCCTGCACTGTGAGTGACAGCAGTGGAAAGTGCAGTTCCTGGATGTTGTTTCAATGACACCCTGCGCCCACCATGAGTTGGTTTCTCTTCTCTTTGAAATTGGGATATATGATCTCTGAGGCACGCATTGCTTCGCCTGTCGCAGTGCACACTGGTCTGATGCATTAACATTCGGTGTGCACTAGACTGGCAAAGGGTGATTCCCGTGGTCAGTCAGTAGCCGGACTGATGTTTTAATGTTTTTTTATGTTTGTAGCTGCAGGTGGTTAGGCTACCCTCGCTTCCTCCCCCCTTTCTGGGCCTTGTGTAGCTTGACCCCTGCCCTGTCTTGTGGGCTGGGGCTTGCATGGGGGGACCCTACTTTTTCTGGCCCATTAAGAGGGTTTGAATCTCCTTTCCTTTCTCATACTGCCTCTTTGTCCTCTCTCTGCTTCGCTTTGTTCTAGGTTTTCGCTTCTCTTCCTGAACCTCTGCTCCCTCTGTCTTTCCTTCCATCTTTCTTCTGCTCTTTCTACTCTTCCCTCTCTCCATCTTCCCCTTCTCTATCTCTCACCTTGCCTCTATTTCCCTTCCTCCTTCTCTGCCATCGCTTTCCGAAGAGAAATGTCAACAGAAGTACAAGTCGGAAACACGATTTTATGTATCATTTAGGGAGGCAATCGGGGTAAAAAATATTTCATTGTGTGAAAATCAAAATAAAGTGTCCACTGTAACTGCTGAAACACCAGGCGTCTGTCCTTCCTCCTTGCTTTAGGCAACCTTTGAACTTCCAGACCCTTCTCTAGTTTGCTGTCTCTGTTGGCCTATGACTTGTGTCCATAGCTTGAAGTGGTCTGAGCAGCACTCGTAGTTTATGCACCTTGGAAAGTGTTTTACTGCTAATACATTTTTTTCCTGATTATATGAGCTATCATTTGTAAATAAGACTTTATGAATTAGTGAGGCATTGTATTTAATTTGATTAAGGCATGTCCTACCTCTCCTTGATCACGCCCCATTTGATAGGTAGCCCTAAACGTCGGAGCATGGGATCAAAACAAGTTCGTGCAGTGGATAGATTAATCCACTGAGCTTGGAGATTTCCCTAACTCCAATTTTCATCGCTTCATTGTGGGCCCTTTGTTTGATGTAGATCCCTTTGTTTGATGTAGATCCCTTTAGGTTTGAATGCATTCTTCAAAATACGTGGTGGTGTTATTCTGCCTTTCATGCTGATCATTGACCTATCAAGAAGGCATCCACCTTGCACCGCTAACATTCCACTGGACCATGATGGTTCCAACAGCGGGATGCCCAGTAAGAGCGGGGTCGCATTAAACCCTTCCTGGAGCCAAGCATTGCCTGCTTCACATGCATCTGTGTAATCATTGCTATTTTGCTGCCTCAATGAAATGTGTTTTGTGACAGCTAGTATACCACAGCGCCCACCTGGGCTAAGGTTATGTTCTTGCAGCTAGGTCACAGAAGCTCAAGCCTGTGTTCCTAGTCTACATCGGACTGTAGTGTAAGTGACCTCCTGATCACAAGTCTCATCCAGCCTTGTATCACACGTCCCGTCCCGTTAATACTCCGTCCACGGCTGGATCCTTATGGCTGCATCTTGCAGTGCACAGCTTCCCTCCCAGCTTGGCATGTGTGACATCTGGAGGCCTGTGCTCTGACAGCCCGGCCATCACTCCTCGTCGCGCCTCTGCAGCCCAGGGCCGCCTCGAGAGGCAGGGACGCGTCTAACATGATCCAATTTTCACCGGGCTGTAATTGAGCCCTGACAGGCTGTGCATTATGCCAGCTTCTGGTGAAATTGGACCTGCAGATTGAACGGGGTGTAAGAACGAGCTGCTCGGCCTCGTCTCAAGACAGGATCGAATGAAGACAAAGAGGGAAGGAACTGGACGTTCTGCTTTACTCCCGTGATCCTCCCGATGACTGACTGTTCAGACATGTTTGGGAGCGCCGAACAAATGAATGCAGCGTCCGGTGAACATGAACAGGTTTCAACCTTCAGACGTGTAATCCTGGGTACAGCGTGAAATGAAATGTGTGATTCGTAAGGACTCAAATGGCAACAAATATAAACATAGAAGGCCATTTCGAGGAAAATAAATATCAGTAGAATCACATTAAAGGGGTTGCATAGTTGCAGACGGTGATAAAAGGCAGAGATCCAAGAGCCACCTTGTCATAGTCTTGGCCAAACATCTGCACATCAAAGAGACATTGCGTGTTTCGTGAATACCATGGAGCAGCCTCGCTCCCATGTCGTAATTGGACTCTTCTAGTTTCCCTTGCAAGGCTGAGCCAACATAAGTATGTGCTTTGAATGATTCGCTCACTTTTATAAGTTATAGTGAAGGAGCACTTTTATGGCACGCTTAGCCAAACGCTGTTGCTTTCTCCAAAGGTATAACGGTCAGCAGATTTAGGTAAGATGTGAGGACTCAAACTTGTCTGTTTGTTCCCTTCTTTTTTGTAGTGTATAATGCATGGCCCTTTTCAAAGAGGTAGTGTGAGATTGCCATTTTACCAATGAGTGTGGTTAATCGCTTTTAAACCCAAAGACAGAATCTCCTTCCACAAAGCGAAATAAAAGCCAGAAACCTTCAACTTACATAGACTGCCCTATCCAGTTTAATTTCCTAAATGACATATGCATATATACATAAATGTGTGGATGAATACGTGTGTGTGTGTGTGTGTGTGTGTGTGTGTATATGTGTGAGTATATATGTCTGTTGTTTTCTTGTGATCCTTCATCCTCAAGTATATGTGTGTATATATATATATATATATATATATACACACATATATATATATATATATACACGCACATATATATATATATACACACACACACACACATATATATATATATATATATATATATATATATATATATATATATATATATATATATATATATATATATACATATATATATACATACATACATGCGCGCACACACACACACACACACACATGTCCAAGAATCTTGGATCAAAGATATCAACACAAGCAACACTAGCACTCCATAGTTCTAAGTTCTAATACGGTTTATTCGGCAACTCGTTTAACCCACGCGGGGGCTTCGTCACAGCGTTGGCGAATTAACCTTATTGGAAATTAGAACTATGGAGTGCGAGCCTTTGCTTGTGTCTATATCTTTGATCCAGGATTCTTGGTTGTGTAATAACTGTCAGCCCTGCCAAGTACCAAGCATCAGGCGTTAGTCTAACGGATTTCAGTGTGCTGGTCCGCATCACCACACTGAAATGCATTGTTGCGCATAATCGTTATAGCGCTTCAACTGTCAAGCCGTTAGCAGTGCTATACTGTCTAAGCAAGAGTGGCTGGTAGCGCTTCTCATGGCACTGAGTTTTGGGGATGGCTGAGGTAGAAGCTGTTGGTTACTAATGCTACAATATATCCATAGATTCCCCTCGATCCCCCCGCATTACATTCTGATTGACGTCATAAGCGCCAGGCAACGTTACGTCCTGCTGCCTGCAGTTACGTTTGTGGGAGGCATGACGGTAAATTAAAATTAATCATGGCCGTGCCAGAATCAACTCCACGGGACAGCAGTGCATGTGGAACCCACTGTGCAGGAGTGATGCCTGCTGCTGAACGCACCGCACACGTTTGCTGAGGGAGTCACGAGTGACTGTACACCAGCGGCCAGGATCCTGAGGAGACGTGCTGGCAGCTGGCCCGTAAACCGAATTCAGTCCTGCTAAGTATCACGCTTCAGACGTTACTCACGCATTTCAGTGTGCTGCCCCGCATCTCCACACTGAAATGCATTGTCACGCATAAGCATAGTCTCAGAGCTGTCAAATAAAGCGGACTGCAAACAGTGTGTGGCAGCTAGAAGTGCACCTCAGTGTCTGCGAAGGCTGTCCCTGTAGACTTGGGCACCCTCCTAGCTCCTCGGGCTCAGCCTCACAGATACAATGTATCTATCTTTTTTGATTCCCGCGGGGTGTGCAGAGAACCTGAGTGATGACCTGGCCCGGCCCAGGTTCAGTGAGTGAGACAGTCTCAGACTGGCCGTAGCGCCACTGGAGGACGTGACGTTATGTCCTGCTTCCAGAGAGCGCGGGGAGTTGTTAGATTTCGTGAGGACTCTGCTGCTCACTGGGCCGGCTGCTCAATCTCACTATCTGGTTTGCCGGCAGCCTGGGAATCATGGTACTCTGCCCGCACCTCACTCAGACCTGTCCTGAACAGCCGGACCGCCCGCGCTTTGGGGTCGGCCCAGGATTTAAATTGTCATGCCGCCACGCCTGTGAATTATTTCCGAACATCAACAGATTGCGGGCCGGCCTGGCTGACACAATGCCCCTGGGTGAAGGAGAGTGCTGCATCATGCACTCAAGAGACCGTGGTGAGAGGATGAAGGCCAATCGTCACCGGTAGAGTCACACTGCCTCAGCCTGGGGGAAGAAGAACGAACACTGTAAGTTAACCAGCCAGTGCCACTAGTTTTTAGTCACAATATCACAATCAAATTAATTATTTTCGGAGTGCGCACAATGTTTCTATTCTAGTACTGCTGCAGCAAGCGGTGCATTCATTATGGCTCCCCATGAGGCCAAACACTGAGGACAGTAGTTATCGGGCTCCCCGTACGGGCACCGGCTTCATTCACTAGTGCACAGTCCGGAGTTGAGGGCAGCGTAGAGCATGATTGTGGGAGTTATTCCCAGCCAGGGATACAGCTAGATGCAAAGAGGGAGTCTGGCTGGGGCTGGATCATCGCAGGCATATTTAATTTTGGTTCACAAGTTGGAGAGATGAAGAGCAGCACTAAAGCGCAACCAGAGCAAATCAATATGTCTAGCCAGGGGCTCAGGTGACAAGGCAAGTTCCCAAAGAGCCTCGCAAACCTCGTGGGTCCTAGGCAGCTGCAGCCAGGACAGCTAGGAGGGCGTGGTATCCAGTGGGCAGAAACAAGCTGTTTGGGGACACAGAGCATATTCTCTAGCAAAGCAACATATACCCCAGCAGGTCAGGCATAGGAGCTCCCTGGGAGTGCTCTAATGGTACTACAATGCATTCCGGCCGGTAGCGCGGGTTACTGTCCTGGGCTAGTGGCTGTTTGACATGTTTCTGCTAAATAGTTGATATGGCTTAAAGTAGATAATTCTGTTCCGTACGTATTTTTTGATCACTCTTACAGCCTGCTGCAGCATGACACACACCGGTACAAATACTCTTAGGTAGTAGCACAGGCGACACACCGGACCCCGGCCAATGCGGTCCTACGTCCAGCTTTAGGATTATTACTGCTCAGTGCCTCGAAGTGTCTTTTTTAAATAATACAGCATAGATATGTAGGCTATGTGTACCTTAGTCAGCCACTCCTCCCGAGGCTTGCCACCCCTCCCCCCCCAATCATGCCTCTTTGTATTGTAATGTTAATTGCTTAGATTAGCCATGCAACTTACTTTCAGTCTCAGGTTAATAATAGCTGATGGCGCTGTGTGCAGTGCTGCAATCAACAAATTGATTTTTATTAAACTGCTCAATATGTCTTTTTGAAATAATTAACAGACTGCGGCTGGGTTGTGGCCCCTAGCTATGTGTTCCCATCCATTTCTGGTGCTTTCCAGACGTTTTAAGATCTTATGATATCTCGTTGCTCAAATGGGTGTCATTTATAATATTGATATGTTTCCCTCATCTTCATTGTTTGATTTTGCTTGCGAGAACGTGTCACTCATAGTTGTTGAAATGTCACTCATAATTACACTGAAATTCAAAAATGTCACACACAGCAATCTGAAACCTGGGCAGCTATGGGAATTGCCGTTGCAAGCCTCACAAGTAAGTGACAGTGTCACTGTGAAACTCCGTGCAGTGTTAATCCACAAATTAGCTTCTTAGTAGCAGCGCGATCAGCTGCCTGCGGGTCGGTATATAGACTTGAGTCTCATTTCTTCTATATATATATATGGTTCATGCAAAACAGAAAATGCGACTCGCAGGGAGCTGATCGCGCTGCTGCTAAAAAGCGAACTCTGTAGTCCATATGATCCCGACCCCCCTTCAGTGCCATAGGCCTCTTGTCCAGGGCTTTAAGTGGGGGAAAAAATGGGGGTGCTCTAAAAGGGGCAGGGCAAACCTCTTAAAGGGGTGCGGCCTATCTAAGTAGGGGTGTGGTCTAAATCAAGATAACTAGCATTGTGTTAGGGCTGGGGCAGGATCACGCAGACTAGTTCCTCTCTCTGCGCTTCACTTGTTGCTGGATCACACTGCAGCCTTGACACTCAGTGTGAAAGGTCAGAGCAGGGTCGTGCTGGAGCAGTCTGCCTGTGGTCATCTCTCTCCTAATCATCTCACGATGTCAAGGCTGGCACCACGACGACATTGCTCCAGCGCTGCAAAAAGAGAAGGGAAATCCTGAGAGAAAATGGCTCTCTTTAAAGGATTTCCCTTCCTCTTACAACGCGGCTCACCTGGCACGACGTCAGTAGTGAGCAAAATGAGCATGGGCACATCGATGTGCATGCTCTCACTGCAGTCGGGGGGGACCAAAAAGAAAACGGACTACCTTTGTGAGGCCTGAAAATAGAGCTCGATGGAGACCTGTTTCGAGGCCCCATGAAAATAACTGCCCGTGCTCAGACCCGGACAGACCCGGCCCACTTAAAGCCCTGCTCTTGGTAGTGTTGGTGCAAGGGACACAGGAAGCCCAGTCAGTTGCCGTGAGGGCGAGACATCCTAGTCCCCAGGTCTCTCTCTCTTCCTGCCCCCCTCATCAGCCCTCTTGTGATCTGGGCTCAGGGGGGTACTGGTGCACAGGATCTCCCACACACTCGCCTCCAGAGGCCTCACCCATTTCAGTTCGCAGGCTGCACTTCCAAGGCCCGCCTCACCTACTCTGTCGTGCCGCTTCAGCAATACATGCTGTTGGGTGCGGCCACTGGCCACATACTAAGGGCACAGGGTCGTCATTTAGGAAGCGCACTGGAATCTTAGTTAGCGGCTGATGCCACTCCTGCTAGTGCCAATTATCAGGTCAGGCAGATTCAGCCTGCGCTCCCTGTCTCAGCCTCACCAGAATTGCGTGAACAATGTTGGAAATAAGATTCCAGTCCAGACCCTGACCCGCAGGCAACTGATCGCGCTGCCACTAAGAAGCTAATTTGTGGATTAACACTCGAATGCACTCAGTCACACAGTTCATGTAAAACAGTCTGAAGATGAGACTCCAGTCCAGACAGGTTCTGTGACCTTCCATATTTCGTCTTTTTGGAATGTTTTCCCGTTAATGCTTTGCAGCTACACACAAGCATTCATGCATCTCCAATTAAAAGGCAAACTCATTATTTCACCTTCTCTGTTCTCAACTTGTCTGTAAACATAAAAACAATTAAAGTTTATAATCGAATCAGAATACAAAGAAAATTACACGTTTACAGGATGAAAAGCAAGGTAAATGCAAGTGACCATACGCCAAAACATATTTAGAATTATTATTGTTTTTAACTACTTGTTTCAAAAATGCTAGATTATCAGTAAAAAGAAATATTTAAAATTATTTATTTCAAGGTCTTTTGGTCTTAATGCTTTCGATTTGTAATTTTCAATAGTTGTATTTTATTTTGGCTCCTTTCGACTGCACTCTGTTTCTCCTGTAGGTGTTACTTTGCAGAGGTACAGGAAAGGCCAGGCTGTGTCTTCTGTAATGACAAATACACAGTAAATAAACCCTACCAATTAGCTGACATTTGTGTCCGAAGGTGGCTTTGAGTGTTGCATGGTACAGCAGGGTGATGCACTGTTTGTGATGGTTCATGCTGGGGCTTCTCAGAACAGTTTGATCAGTTCATACAGAGGGTGGATGAGGCACGTGGTTGCCACTGAGTATCTATAGTTGTGATTGTGTTCCTATAGGAAATTCTTTTTTTTTGTTGCTAATAACTTTGGTGCCGTTTGAAGAATCTCCATGAAATTTTCCCAAAAAGTGCTTCTTTTAGACCAGTTTTGCATGGAAAGTTTCAGGGTGATAAGTCAAGAGGAGGCCAAGAAAAAAAGAGAAGTCCCAAATTGCGTTTTCTCCATTTATTTTTCCATCGGAAATTTAGACACCGCTACAGCCTAAACCGCTGAACGGATTTACACCAGATTTGGTCAAAAGCTAGATCTTGGATCAAAAAGAGTGCGTTTTATGATTTGGTGTAAATCAGTTCTGTAGTTTTTTATGCAATTTATGATCAAAAACTTTGTGTATCTAGGGACATGCACCCTCTGCGGATCCCAAAAGATCTCAAGCGGAGATCTTATTGGCTGCCAACCAGCTAGTGGTGGCAGCCATCTTAGGGCTCGTTACAATTTAAACAAGCATTTACAATGCAATGGTTTCACCTTTGCAAAAGTTAGAGCTATTGGCATTGTAAATGACAAACTTTGTATTTGTGTTGGTTTTGAAAACAGATAAATAAATGGCATTGTCATTTACAATGCCAATAGCTTAATCTCTCGCAAATGCCAGACCTATTGCATTTGCAATGCAAAAGGTTGCGTATTTACGCGATTTTGAGCTAGTGACATTGCAAATAACAATGCGTTTTATTTGTTTCAAAACCCAAAACATAAATAAAAGTTCTCACACTGCTGTCTCTCTCACACTGCTGTCTCTCACACTGCTGTCTCTCCCTAGAACACACACACTGCTGTCTCTCACACACACACTGCTGTTTCTCACACACTGCTATCTTTCTTACACACAATGCTATCTTTCTTACACACAATGCTGTCTCTCACACTGCTGTCTCTCATACCCCCTGCTGTCTCTCACACTGCAGGTGTGGCTTGTGGGTTTCCAGCTCATATCTGGAGTGTGTGCGCTGCTCCGTTTCATGGGTATGTTTTTTTTGCATACTCCGCAGGGCATTAGTGGTAGCTTCGGAAACTTTTGTTTTCGGGAGAGGGGTGTTGGGGTCAGATCACAGCCAGCAAAAAGCAAATATACATTAGCCAGTAAGAAAATGCAGCATGAAGTAAAACAACACAAGCCAGGCAAAATTTCTAGCAAATCACAAACAAACACTAGCCAGGCCTAATGTGCAACGGGAAGCAAAGATACACTCGCCAGACGGAATGTGGAGCAAATGTCAAATATACACCAGCTAGTCATAATGTGCAGTGGGGAGTTAAAATACGTAGGCCATGTATACAGCAAATGTCAAATATATACTAGCCAGGAAGACTGTGCAGCACAAGGTAGATATACACTAGCCAGGCAGAATGTGCAGCGGGAAGTAAAAATACACTAGCCAGGCAGAATGTGCAGCAAGGGGTATAATTACACTAGCCAGGCCAAATGTGCAGTAAATTATAGATATACACTAGATAGACAGAATGTGCAGCAGGAGGTAAACATACACTAACCAGGCCGAATGTTCAGGAAATGGAAGCTATGCTCTAACCAGGCAGGATGCGCAGCAAGGGGTACAATTACACTAGCCAGGCGGAATAGGCATCAAATGGCAATATACACTAACCATGAAGAATGCACAGCAAATGATACATATACATTAGCCAAGAAGACTGTTAAGCATGGTTAATAATACAATAGGTGTGTAGACAGTGCAGCATAGAGAAAAAATGCAGTAGCCAAGCAGAATAAGCAGGTAGTGGTAAAAATACACTCGCCGGGCACATTGGGCAACAATAGGTAAATATACACTAATAAGGCAGAACGTAGGTCAAATGATAAATACACACTGGCCAGGCAGACTGCAACAAGAGTTAAACTAGGCGCGCAGACTGCGCAGCAAAGAGAAACAAGCAACCCCAGCTGGTTTAGGTCACCCGTGGTGGTAGATAAATGAGAGTAGATAAAATGAATATTCAAAATACAGGTGTTACGTAACACTCGAATTGACGTAAAGTCCATCTTAAAAAAATATAGGGTGTCAATTTAAGCAACACACTAACGCAATCAACCCTGTTGGACACAATAGAACGTGCCCCACATCTACAACTATTAACACATAACAATAACAGACACAAGTGGAGAACCCCTTATCATAACGACAGGGAAGTATAACACACACACATGTCGCCTTAAGGCCTTTGTCTAACACTTACAGTTCCTGACGAGCCCCTCACCTTGTTATGCACAACACGAGGTAGGCGCCTGTTAGCTTCACACTGGCTCTGTGTTTGTGTGCACACTGACTCGTAATCACGGACTCCACATAGGCAACGGAACTCGAATATTTACACATTCTTTTACACCGAATTGGTCGACATCCCTGTATACCCTGCCATCCGTCGCCCTCCCTTACACCACCATCGTCACAGAGCAACACCGGACCCATCGCACCGAGCATCTTACACAGACCCCTCTCACCTTACATGGGACCGTCGGCCATTGGACAGATAAGCTGGCCGCTTGGTGAGCCTGTCTGATACCTCGCCTCAATGTTCCGACATGGAATCCCTTCTGAGCGCGCTGCTCCTTGACCGGCTGACATCATCAGAAGGTTAGGAATCGTCCACGACTTTGGGCTGCTGGTTTCCGTTCGCTGACCTTCCATGAGCAAAGGCCTGGAGAGTCCCCCTGTTGCTGGGCACTTACCGTCCTGGGCTCCTGCGCCTATTACCCACGGGGAATTGGTGAGTCAACACAGAGACCCGAAACCGAGTCTACAGAGAACGTGTGCAACATCTGGCTCTAGCCTGAGCCCCTGGCTAGTTCTCGTCGCCTCGCTACCTTGACCCTGTTGTGGATTCACATATTGCCAGCAATACCATTTTCGGTGCCGTCCCTGCTGAGGAGAGGCCTCCCATTTCCGTGCATTAAGCACGGGCACACGGACAGCGGGAGGGGGGAGTGGGCGGGAACGGGCAAACGGACAGCGGGAGGGGGGCGGCAACGGGCACACGGACAGCGGGAGGGGGGCGGGAACGGGCACACGGACAGCGGGAGGGGGGGCGGGAAAGCTTACCTTAAACTCGAAAACAGAGAGCCAACATGACACGGGCTAAAAGACAGCAACGAGACACGAAAAACATGCTGCATAAATACGAAAACAGGGAGATAACATGAGACAGAGTATACATACAAAGTGAAAACAAAATAAAAAAAAAAAGCTGCTTATCTGATCGCAAATACAAAGTCCTTCCTTGGCAACTTCAAACTCGCAGCTGACTCCTTGCAAAGACACTTCGACAATAAACCAAAAAAGCCAAGAGCCCAAAAAAAAAATACACGCCCACCGCCGCATGACGTGGGCAAAATGCGAAAAACTGTCGCGAACGCCCGCGAATCTGGTCCGGCCATGACGGACAGATCTCTGTTCCAATGGCTAGCCTCCATTTATGGAGCTAGCCAATGGAACAGAGAGGCGGCACAAACATCCATACTGTAACTCATAAGATTTCGCCTGCGCGAAAGTCTGCTGCGCAGCTTTCGGTGAGGCGAAACCTAAAAAAAGATAAAGAGAATGGGGCAGTGTAGAGATAACCTGACTCCCTTGGCCTGGTAGTGGGCTCCCAGAGGGACCATGCCGGTGGACCAAACCTTTTTAAAAAAAAAAAAAAATGTTTTTAAATGTCTTTTTAATTTGCTGCACACTTGCAGGAGATCTGCGGCAAAAAAACAAAAATGAGGCACACAAGCTTGTTTATTAAAAAAAAACTGGCCAGGGGGGATGATGGCTTTTATTTTCATGGGGGGAGGCACGTGCTTCTCTCCAGGTTGATTTCAGCCCTTTGGATCCCGCCATTTTTTTAGGGGGAAGGGAGAACACAGCCCCTATCCACAGGCTGTATTCGGCCTCGGTGCAGAATTATGTTTAAGGGGAGAGGGGCACACTGCTCCCTTCCTCGAGCTGCTTGCGGCCCTGATGACACAATCCCTCTTGACCCTTTGTCTTCTTTAGGGGGATGGGTGCACGTGGCCCTGTCCTCAGGCCGTATTGTGGCCCCATCCCCCAGGCCCCACTGAATTTTTGAATGGGAGTCAGGGGCATGCAGCCCTATCCCTGAGCCTCTAAAGGCCCAGGGGGACCCCATCTCCCGGGGCCGCAAAACTATGTATTATTGAGAGAGGCTGCACTGCCCTCCTCCCTGAGCCATTAATGGCCTGGGGACCCCACCCCTGGGACAAAGCAGTTTCATGCCAGCACAGACACATACAGGGAATCCTGTGTTTGCTGACGCCTGACAGGAGCATTTTCAAAACTCCCGCCATGCAGTAGCAAACGCAGTCTGCTCTCAGCCGGGAGGAGCTTTGTAAAGGCTCCCGTGGGCTGGGAGCCGACTTAAAATCTGATTCCCTGCCTGCATTGATGCGAACAGGGAAACAGATCAAAATATTGCTCCTGCCCAGAGGGAGCAGCATTAGTAGCTGCTCCCTCTGGGCAGGAGAAATGACTGCTCCCGCTGCATGCCTGGAGCCGGGTGAGGCAGTTGGTGCATTGGGGCACCCCCAGCCTCCAACCAATATACAGTAGGTACCCTAGGTAGGTACCAGGGCACCCATCTTTAAGAAAATCTTCCCTGGGGGATGGAGCCCCAGGGGCCAGAAAAGGCTTGGGAGGGGGTTGCCCCCGATACCCACCCCTTTAAATTCAGTGGTGGGCCTAGAGAATGAGGACCACAGGGCCTACACAGGCTTAGGGAGGAGAGACCACACAGCCCTCCTTTCCTTTAATTACAAAACATGGCTATGGGGGATGGGGTTTCAAGGGTCTAATAAGGCTCGGGGAGGGGGCCATGTGTGGCCCCCCCTCCATTTTTATTGCAAACAAATGGCCCTAGGGCCTAATAAGGATCAGGAGGGGGCCACGCAGCCCCCCACATACTTGGGGTATTGAGTTACAAGTGCCTAATAAGACTTGGGGAGCGGGGGTGCTCACCCCCCTCTTTATTTTGAGTAGTGGCCCAGGGGAATGAGGTCCCCCGGGGCTTAATAAGGCTTGAGGAGTGGGGTGTCCACACAGCTCCCCTCCTCTTTAATTAACAAAATAACAGCTCTAGGGGATGAGATCCCCAGGACCGAATACTGCCCAGGGAAGGGTCTGTACAGCCCCTTCCCCTTTAAAGTTAACCCTGGGGGGTGGGGCTTTGGAAGCCACCTCACTTTTAAATATATATGGCCCTGGGGAATGGGGCCCAAGGGCCATAATAGGTTCAGAGAGGGGCACCACGCAGCCCCCTTCCCCTTTATAAACACAAAATGTCATGGGGGATGGGGTTGGCCCTGTGGCCAACTCCTCCATAAACAACCAAAGGTCCTGCACAGTGTCGGTTTAGGTGTCTTTACGGGGGTTGGCCACAGGGCCTGTTATCTCATGTAATTATAACTCGTGCCCTAAGGTAACTATAACTCGTGCCCTCTCCATGCACTGCTAATTACCCCACATATTACGTCACACATGACATCTTCTAAGACATCATTGATAATATTGTAGCAACATTTGCAGTGAAATTATTGATGAGAAAACTGTGCATGGCGGGCCCAAGTTATAGTTAGCTTAGGGCACAAGTTACAGTTACTTGAGATAGAAAGCTTTTGAGCTTGTACTGTGAGTACATACCAACACCAGATTCTCTCATTTGGCGCTTTTAAATACTAGGCACCGTACTTGGTGTACTACAACGCCTTCTTAAGGGTGACTTATCGAATATTCAAAAATAAGCTTCTTTCCTTTCAAAAGAGTTATTTGGAAGGTTCTCTTGCAGGTTTAAAAACTTCAGCAGTCGAGCGAAAGATTTAGGCCTGAAGCCATGTTTTGCCTGTTACACTAGTGAATGCCTCAGTAAGTGCTGCAGTCCAAAAATGTCACTCCTCCGTTGCTCTTGAAGCCCTCGGGATATTTACTTTTTTCGTTTCTTTTTTGAAGGGCCCGGCAGCTGTCGGTTGTTTAATCATTGTGCCCACAAGCTGACTCTAATGCAGGATTCTCCAGTGAGTAGCTTGTGAGCTACTGGTAGCTCGTGAGCTACTGGTAGCTCGTGAGCTACTGGTAGCTATCCAGCTACCTGTATGTAGCTCTCCTGTTCTGCATTCTGTCCATCAACTGTTGTTTTTGCATTTGTCACCCCGAGTGGGACGGGTATGCTCAGCAGTGAGTCCTGTGCTCTCCATGCCACTGGAATCAAGCTATTCTGGCTGATGAGGGCTGAATGCCCGAAACCGGTCCCAGGCTGCTTGTTTCCGGTCCAGGGAGGACCTGGCTTGGCAGTTCGGGCTGGACTGTTCCCATGGGGCACAGGGTCAAGAGTGATTTGCATATGGCTGGGTTCCAACTGGAATGGCATGATGAGCAAAAAAACAAAGGATTTAGGCCCAGATCTCTGCACTGGGGTGAATGTATGACATTGTTCTGCATTCTGTCCATCAACTGTTGTTTTTGCTCTCCTGTGTTTAGCCCAGCCTACTACATTTGAATATTTTGCATGATGAATTAATATAAGTGTACCAAAATTTACTGTATTTAAGAGGAAAATGTGTATTTTCAGATCGGGTAAATTAACGGGTAAATATTAAGAGCTGGTATCCGTTTTTCGTGCCTTCTGCCCCCCCTGATTGCACCCATTTTTCTTGCGTTCTGCTCCCCCCATTGTACTCATTTTTCTTGCCTCTACTCCCCTTTGTGCCTCTATGCCACTCGTTTTCCCCCGTTTTTTGTGACCTTTCTGCCCTTTCTTGGGACCTTTGTGCCTCTGTGCCACTCGTTTCCACCCGTTGTTTGTGACCATTTCTTCCCCTTCTTGTGACCTTTCTGCCTCTGTGCAACTCGTTTCCTCCCGTTTTTTGTGACCATTCTGCCCTTTCTTGTGACCTTTGACTCTGCTTGCAGGTAGGTCGCCCCCACGCCGCTGCTCTTCACCTGACTGCCTGGTTCCTGCCTCCTTGCTGCCTCCTTGTTTCCTGGGTTTTTCCCTCCCCTCTGCACCAGTTCCCCCCGCCCCCTCCGCCGCTCCCGATCCGACCCTTTCCCGCCGTTGCATCCCTGCGGCCCCGCCCCCCCTGCACACCCATTCGCCTCCCCGCTCCCGCCTCCCAGCTGCTTCTCCCTCTCCCAAGCCACCTCATATGCAGGCCGAGAAGCAGCCGTGCAGCGGATGTGCGCAGCGGGCGCGCCGCTGGCGTGCCGCACCCATCCGCGCCTGGACTACGCCCAGCGCCAGAACCCCTGGACCCCGCGAACGCCACGACACCAGAATCCACTACGACGCCAGCACCCTCCACGCACTCAACGCCGGCCGAAACCACACCTGCTTCCAGGCCGCCCCGAAATGGACCCACGGACACTTCTCCTGCCACACCTGCAGCTTCACCTGCGACAGGACCACCAAACCTCCAAGGACTGGACCCAACCACATCCGCTGCATACTCCTCAACACCGACTCCGCACCAAACACGCCGTCGAGCTCTGGGATCTGCTCGACACCTCCGCCCCAGACATGGCCTTCCTGACCGAGACCTGGTGGAATGACTCATCGGTGCCCGACATCGCCGTAGTCATCCCGGACGGCTACAAGATCACCCGCGGGGATTGCGCAAATGGAATCGGAGGAGGAATAGCCATCTTCCACAAGTCCACCCCCCACGCAGACGACACCCTCGACACCGCCGAACACCTGCACTTCCGGATCCACACCGACCCCAACACCACCCTCAGAGGAACACTCATCTACAGACCCCCCGGACCCTGGGCTCAGTTCAGCGACTCCATCGGAGACATCGCCAGCACCCACGCACTCGCCTCCACGGACTACATCCTCCTCGGGGACCTAAACTTCCACCTCGAGAACAACAACGACGCCAACTCCGCCACCCTGAGCGCCAACCAGGGCCTCAGACAACTCGTCACCGCACCCACCCACGCCGCCGGCCACACGATGGATCCCGTCTTCTCCACAGGCTCCCACGTCGCCTTCCACCACACCACCGAACTCCACTGGACCGACCACCGCTGCATCCATTTCACCTTCAAGAAACCAACCACGCACCACCGCACGCAACAGCTGCCTCGCCGCTGCTGGAGCAAAGTCACCGAAGACCAGCTGATCACCTCCCTCGTGAAGAACCCACCCTCGCGAAGAACCCACCCACCGACCCCACCAACCAATACGCCGCAGCCCGAAACCTCAGACAGTGGATTGACGACTGCGCCAACACCCTAGCCCCGCTCAAGAAACCCTCTAACAGCCACGCCAACAAGAGAACCACCTGGTTCACCGACGAGCTCCAGACCTCTAAACGCGCATGCCAGAAACTGGAGAAGATATGGCTCCACGAACGCACACTGGACAACCACGCAGCCCACAAGGACGCCACCCGCAGACACCACAACCACCTCATCATATTAGCCAAGAGATCCTCGTTCAAAGATCGCTTGGATAACAACGCACACAACAGCAAAGAGCTCTTCAGCATCGTAAAGGAACTCTCCAACGCCAACCCGCCCTCACAAGAACTGTGCGACTCACTAGCCATCTTCTTCCACCGCAAGATCTCTGATATCCACGACCGCTTCAACACCACGACCGCCCCGACTACGCCAGACTCCACCTCCCCTGTGAACACCACCAGCGCCAACCGCCTGACCTCCTGGTCCAACGTCAACGACGAGACATGCAAGGTCATGAACTCCATTCACTCAGGATCTCCGTCTGACCCGTGCCCACACCACGTATTCAACAAGGCAGACTCAGCCATCGCACCCCAACTACGGAAGGTCATCAACATCTCCTTCGAAACAGCGACCTTCCCGGAAAGCTGGAAGCACGCCGAAATAAACGCCCTCCTCAAGAAGCCCAAAGCGGACCCCAAGGACCTCCAGAACTTCCAGCCCATCTCCCGGCTCCCGGCAAAGGTCATCGAGAAAATCGTCAATATGCAACTGGCCCGCCACCTCGAAGACCACAACATCTTGGACCCGTCCCAGTCCGGATTCCAACGAAACCACAGCACCGAGACAGCCCTCATCTCCGCCACAGACGACATCAGGCGCCAACTAGACAACGGCAAAACATCAGCCCTCATCCTCCTGAACCTGTCAGCCGCCTTCGACACGGTCTGCCATCGCACTCTAAAGACAAGCCTCCTAGAAGCTGGAATCCAAGATCAGGCTCTTGACTGGACCACCTCCTTCCTCTCCGGCAGAACCCAGAGCGTCTGCCTCCCACCCTTCCGATCCAAAGCCACCGACATCCTCTGAGGCGTCCCCCAGGGCTCATCCCTCAGCCCAACGCTGTTCAACGTCTACATGGCCCCCCCTCGCACAAGTGACCCGCCATCACGACCTCAACATCATCTCCTACGCTGACGACACCCAGCTCATCCTCTCCTTCACCAAGGACCCACACACCTCCAAAACCAACCTCCACGAGGGAATGAAGGCCGTCGCCGATTGGATGAGAAGCAGCCGTCTGAAGCTGAACTCGGACAAGACGGAGGTCCTCATCCTCAGACCCACCCCCTCAGCCTGGGACGACTCCTGGTGGCCGACCACACTGGGAACAGCACCAACACCCACCGACCATGCACGCAATCAAGGATTCATCCTCTACTCCTCCCTCTCCATGTCTAAGCAGGTCAACGCCGTCTCCTCCTCCTGCTACAACACCCTCCGCATGCTCCACAGGATCTACAAGTGGATCCCGACCGAAACAAGAAGAACGGTGACACAGGCCCTCGTCAGCAGCAGACTGGACTACGGCAACGCACTCTACGCAGGAAATTCCTGCCAAACACCTACTACGACTGCAACGCATCCAAAACGCCTCCGCCTGACTGATCGTCATCTGCCGCAGCCACATCACCCCCCACCTGAGAGACCTACACTGGCTCCCCGTTGGCAAGAGAATCACCTTCAAGCTGCTCACCCACGCACATGAAGCACTCCACAACGCCGGACCAGCCTACCTGAACAGCAGACTCAGCTTCCACACTCCCACCCACCAGCTCCACTCCGCCAGCCTCGCCGCTGTCCCCCGCATCCAACGAACGACCTCCGGTGGCTGATCCTTCTCCTACCTCGCCGCCAAGACCTGGAACACCCTCCCTACCCACATACGGCAGACCCAAGACCTACTCACCTTCAGAAGACTCATCAAGACCTGGCTCTTCGAGCAGTAGCAGCACCCCCCCTCCCCTCAGCGCTGTGGGACCCTCACGGGTAAGTAGCGCACTTTACAAGTACTCTGATTGATTGGTTGATTGGTTGAGAAATCATGTGGCAATGAGGGACACTTATAACTAATTTATTATTTGTCATTTGTGTCAAGGGCATTGCAGACATAATTATTACATAGTACAAACTTGGAGGTATTCAAAATTGACAACGTCTTTTTTTGCATGTTTTTGCTTTGTCAAGCAAAGTGAAATCTTGGATCATTCTCAGATTGGCTTTTGTGCTCATTATAGCACAAAAATGGCGCTTATCGCGGCTACAGAGGAGCTCAGATGGGCGCCACCCTGATCCTTCTAGATTTGTCAGCAGCTTTTGACACCGTTAATCACAGGCTGCTGCTGGACGGTCTATCTTCCATCGGAATCAGGGATAAGGCGCTCTCCCTGCTAGGCTCCTTTCTGTGTGGGCGATCTCAGTTGGTCGCACTGGGCATTCGTGTCATCCCCTTTTTCACTGCCATGTATGTGGTGTACCTCAGGGATCATCCCCAAGTCCTACACTTTTTAATCTGTCACTCCGCTGGCCAAACTAATAGAAAGCCATGGCTTTGCCCTCGTATCGTACGCAGATGATACGAATATTATTGTCAAAGTAAGCGGTCCATCAAGTTCCACGGAAACAGCTTTCTTGACTGCATTAGTCATATAGGGAACTGAATGTCAGAGGATTGTCTGAAACTGAATTCCTCCAAAACTCTGAGGTTTTGGTCTTTGGCAATAATCCTCTCATCTAGACCAAAGGCTGGAGGCCGGCCCAGCTCAGCCCACTACCAGCACCTGTCTCTAAGGCTAAAAATCTGGTAGTCATTATGGATACCTAGTTGTCCTTTGAACTCAAATCCACTCCGCCACCTCTGGCTGATTTTCATCCTAAAAATTCTCAGGAAAATATTACCTTCAATTCCACCTGAATTAAGGAAAACTGTGATATCTGTTTTGATATCCTCAAGACTTGATTATTGTAATGCTCTGCTCACCAGCTCAACAAAATGCAGCATTCAAAAATTACAGACAGTACAGAACGCAGTAGCCAGGGAACTCCTTGGAATCTCCAAATCGGATTCGGTAACTGCCACTCTGTCTCAGCTCCACTGTTTACCGGTAGCAAAGTGGATCCAGTTCAAATCCCTGTGCATTGCTTTTAAATCCCTCAACAATCTAGGCCCAACTCAGCTACCAAATCATTTAAAACCCTACATCCCCGTAAGGACATTCAGATCAGCCGAGCTTGGGAATCTGATTGTCCCTAGTTTTAAAAAAACAAGTGGGGTGGAAAGAGTTTCATCACCACAACCGCAAAATTGTGGTACTTCCTGGCGACCTCTCTTAAGAAAGAGACACATCTTTTAAAGTTCGGGAAAAGCCTAAAAACCTGGCTTTTTAGGATAAAACTTTAATCCCCCCGTAAATTAAGTCTGAATGTGCTTTCAGGTAGCGCCTAGACACCTCAGGGTATTGCTGCGCTTTACAAATTATTAATTGTCATCATTATTACTGGCAGCCTTGCCTAATGCATCGATATGATGACAGCTTGTACTCTTATATTTGATGGCCAGTAATCTTGTATGATGTGTTCATTATTACAACACTAATGAGGTCAGTAGCTCTGGGTGATTTTCATTGAATATAAGTAGTTCCTATTATTAATTATTAAAAAAAGGTTGGCGACTCCTGCTCTAATGCAACCAGCACTATGGACCTCCATAGTGCTGGTGAATAGAAGACCGTGTTGGTCACATAAACAAAAGTTCTGGTGATGTGGCTGAGATGCTTTTTCGCTTCCTTGCTGTTTGATTCGTTGAACGGCGCACTGCTCTGTCCTGTCTGTGTACACTTGTACCCCCTTCTTAAGGGGGCGGGATTCACGGCTCGCCATGGGAGCGCCTGGCCTCCCACAGAGGGCCGTATAAATACAGCCGCGCTTCGGTGATCTGTGCCTGCTTCCATTGCAGGTGTGAGGTGATGCGCATCTCTGGCGCTTATAAATCAGACGCGGCGCAGGAGGCCTTCATGCCTGGAGTATCCCAGCTGTGGGAGGAAGTTAATAGCCGCGCGTGCTGCTGTCCTAAGTAAGATGTATTGCAAGGCCAGCTACCGAAGAAGCGCCTCCATACTAAGCAGTCTGAGTTAGGAAACGATTGTTTAACCCCAGCCAAAGGGGTGCAGCTGCAAATACATATTCTTCTTTTTCAAAAAGTAGCAGACTGTTTTTGTTGCTTATGTTGAAGGGACGTTAGATTGTGATGTCTCCACATAAAAACATTATTTCCTGTTTTGATGTGGTAGAATGCTTCCATTGCTTATGATTATCAGTCGATGACTTTACTCTGGATGCACTGGCACAGCGTGAACTTTCAGGGCCGTTGCCGCTGGCAGGATCTCCTGAGCCCATGACAGAAATAGTAATTTCACCATCCATGACCCGTACTTGGGGGTGGGGGGGGGAAGGGGGAAGGTTGTGACTGCAAGGATATTAAAATTCACGACCTGTACGATGTAATGCTCACAAAAACTGCTTAATAACAAAACTGTCTCCCCACAAGGGTGACCACAGCTAAGTCATTCGCCCTCCACCAAAATTGATTTTGTAAGACAGCATAGCGTCTGAAATCATCAGTGATCTGGCAAACGATGAACCTATCACTATTAAATAAAAACTCCCTCTTAACTCGAAGTAAAGCTTTAACTTTCAAACCCTATTTTGAGGTTTTCCAAAAAGAAAATGCAAAATCAAAGCTTTTGTAAACAATTCCATGATTTTTATAAACCCTCCCCCACATAAAACAAGTATTTGAAATGCAATAGGTCTCGCATTTGTGAGAGTTTAAGCTATTGGCATTGTAAACGACACTGCCTTTTATTTATGTGTTGTTCTTTAAAACATAAGTAACAGGAATTTTCTTTACAATGCCAATAGCTTAAACTCTCGCAAATGCAGATCTATTGCATTGCTAATGCTTGTAAAAGTGCCCTTTGCCGCACTTCCTCTCGGACGCCTGAGAGGGGTACCGACGGAGAGAGCGGTGCCTCAGTTTTCCCTAGCGGATGCCGGGTGAGGTGAGGTCTACCACCCATACAAAGCTGGGTAAGAAAGAACATCCCAGGGCACATTGGGGCTCCAAGGTCCTGGTAGGATGATTCCATCTTTATATTATCACACTTGAACTTTCATTGTGTAAATTCACAAATAACACTTATTATTGATACATATTGTGCAGTAGCATTACATTCTAATTTGGTCCTGAAGAAAGCCGGATAATACCTCCTCCTGGCTGAAACATGTCGACCCTCTTGCACAGCGCCATTGGGTAGTCATACTGTCAGACTACAAGGTGTGGTTTTAACCCTTGATACCAGAACAATACTCATTAAACATATTTTTTGTTCTGATAATCAATTTTAATATATTCTCTCACTCACCTTCACGCACTGCACCTCATCAGCAACCAAAATTGAGTAAACCTCCGGTTGGAGATAACAGCAGGTATCCACAACTGCACCGTCACATGATGGGCTGGGTGTTGTATGGATCCTAAACCCAATCTCAAGTGATGTTATTCCGCCAACTGGGTGGTCTGATGAGAGCATTCTCAGTCTCTGGCTACTCTTTTTGGTTAGCTGATGGTTTCTTAGTTTAGCCCTTAACTCTGTTTCAGGACACACACTTTTTTGTGACCCAGATATTCCTTTTTTGTAGCTATAACCATTTAGAAACAACAGTAACTGGAGCCAATTGAAAAGATGGGTGGAGCTTTAAGTCCATACCTGAATACAGCATGCCTCACAGAGCAGCACATGCGTTGCCCAGGCTCGAAAAAAAATTCAGTCGCTTACTTGATTACATCACATAAAAAAGAGAAAGTAGCAAAAGAAACGTGTAGGTCCGAACAACTGGGCTAATAAGTGAATAGTGTATATTTAGTTGTTAAATGATATCAACTCATAAAATCAAACATTGAGGTGCTCCATAAGTGATAGGTGAAAAAAGTGCTCGTGCAGTACATCAAAAAAGTGACTAAATGTATATAAGAGCAATTCAAAAATGTTGATAAACCTATCTAATATGTTCAAATCTGCAATGTCTCATCGGTTGACTAAATTCATTAGTCAACAGCTGCCCCAAAAACTGAGTTTTTGTACAGGCGGAATATGGAACAGTCGACGTTTTGGCCCTCCTAGGAAGCGTGTGCTTTCTTTGCATCTAGAAGGTCATCAGGACTGACTATGGAACAACCTGTAGTCGAAGAAAGACTATGAATGTCCTCTCCCTCAGAAAGCAACCCCCGAATTTTCAATGGACAAATCGTCAGTGAAATAATGGCTTAAGTCCCTTACCAAAAGCTTAAGTTTCCTTTAAAAAACTCCCAATATGACGAAAGTGCGTGCTGGATTATATGTTAATTCATCGCTTCTCAATCCATAATACTCGTTCAAAGCAAGCTTCTTCCGGTGAGTGGGATCTGCCCTATCAGGATCCCACTCACCAGGAGTCTATCCAACAGAACCGTTTCTGTGTTTGCGTAATATAAAACTGAGACTTGGCAGGTGTGTTAACATCCTGGGCTCCTCTGACAGCATCCGTAGCCGGAGCCTGTCTCCACTGCTGCGGTTCTCTCCACCTGCTGGCGTGACGTTGCTTCCAGCAGCATACACTGCCCCTACATGGCACTTGACTTCCGGTGCTCACCCAACTGTGCAACGCTGGTCTTCCGTGCGCTTCTCCCCTTCTCTGCCTATTCTCATATGACCTTTCACTAGCACCACCTCTCTTTCCCACCCCCCTTTCCCTGCAGTGCTTTTGTAACTCTCACACCTCCATTCCCACCTGGTCTGCCGTGCACCGGTCAACCACAGCGCCTTATTTTCTGGGCTCCAAAACCCCCTGCAGTATCTTGTGCATATTTTCTCATATGCACCATCCCTTTGCCACACTGCCACCTATTATCAGCCGCTGCCCCATACCCCCACCTCTCCATGTCCCGCCCCCCCCCCCCCCCCCTTGCAGCACCCGGGTTTTTGTGATTTCCCCAGCCTCTCTCCCCGCTCGCGGATCCTGCCTCAGACATTGTCAAAAAGGCAGGATGCTGCAGAAGCAGAGCCCTTCAAGCCATTATTTTCGAGGCTGGGACATTGAAATGTGGAAGAAAAATGCCTGGTGCCAGAGAGAGAGCGCGAGAGAGAGCACCGATTTCAAATTGGATCTGTACCTTTTGTGTCACTAGACATCCCTTTTCTCAGCGCTCTCCTGCTGCGAGGTGCAGTGCCGCACTAAGGAGCAAAGCCTAATGGAGAGACCGTGCCGTGTGGCACTGCCCATCCCAGTGCCCCCACCCTTCCGGCCTACCAGGGAAACGCCCAGTGCCCGCTACGACCAGTCCGACGCCAGGCGGTATTAATGGGACAAGCACATTTGGTGCATGGCGAAAAAGTGCAGCACATTTTGCAATTCACGAGGATGGGGTGGTTACAGAGTCAGTGTACTAAACCAGGGACAGCCGTCGTCGTCTTCCTCGTCTTCTGTCGCAGGTGTAGTGGCCATGGTGTTTTGATTCCCCCTTCTTTGATCCTGTGTGGCTCATAAGGGGCAGAAATGTTTTTTCCTGTCCAGCCGCCATGGTATACCTTTGGAACGGTGGGTGTTGTACATCGTTCAACAAGGTTACTCCCTCCCCTTCACATCTACTCCCTCTCACATCTCATCTGTTTTTGCTTACACCTCGGTGGATGATGCCACCATGCTTGTGCAGGAAGTTCAGTAGTTACTGACCAAAGTGGGCATAGAGTGGATTCCAGAGGTGAAGAAGGGTGAGAGGTGCAGCTCCTATTATTTTTTGGGTGACCAAAAAAGATGGAGGCCTCAGGCTGATTCTAGACATTTGACTTATGAACGCTTTCAAGTTTAAGGACAGGTTCAAGATGTTCATTTTGGCGCAGGTTCTTTCTGTTGTAGATCCGGGAGACTGGATGGTGTCCTTGGACATGTACTTTCATATGTCCCGTCCTGCAGTCCCATAGACACTTCCTACTGTACATGATGGAGCTCAGTGCACTCCCAGTTTGCCATTCTAACTTTTCGACCTCACCTTTGCCCTTATGGGATTTACGAACGGGATGGTCTTGTGCCCACCTTCGCAGGGCGGATATATGTGTATTCCTGTACCTTACTAGCTCCTGAAGGTGGGCTCACCAGTCAGTGGTGAGCTTCTGTCAGACAACGGTCACCCTTTTGTCATCCCTGGGTTTTCCATCAGCAAATCGAAATTCCAGCTGAAACCTACCCAGAGGATTTGCTCCATAGGGGCCATCCTGGACACAGTGGTGTTCAAGGCCTTTCTACCCTTGCAGTGGATCTGGGACAGTCATGATATGATCCTAATATTAATCTGGCACTGCTGGGTTCTGGCGCAGATGCTTTTGAGGCTTTGACACTTGTACTCATGCATTCTGATGGTTCCATGTATCTTTTAGCAGGTACTTGCCTTGCAGCGAAACAACCAACTGCTATGGGCAAAGCACTGGGACTGCTTTTCAGACAACTCTTCCTTTTTAAAGGGCATCAAACGTTCCTCCCACTTATCAAGGGAGAGCTGATTTAGGCTTAAACTAACAACTAGCCATGTGGTACTGCAACAAGCACGACAGGGTGGGGTTGCCGATACTGTGCAATAGGCACTACACCTCTGGAAATGGCTGGACTTTCAAGGAACCTCCCTAACGCCAAACCATTTAGTGGGCTCGCTGAAATCAGAGCGGATGCGTTCAGCAGATATCAGCTGGCAGAGGTGGCTCAAGGCATTTTCTCTCCAGAGGCGTGCCTTGGTTGATTCTTTACACCACCACTCCGAACGTAAACACTGGAGTATCCTCCAGGAGTCTTCAGTGGCAGTATGCTGAGGGTTTCTAGCCTCCTGTACTCCTTCAGACCTCCGCCTCGAGTTCTGATCTACAACTGGGATCCGGTAATCCTGGAAGCTCTGAATTGGACTAGGAGAGTGTGGGGTACCCTAATGTGTTTAGCTCCTCCTTCCAATCTGGCTACCAGTTTAGGAAGCTCACCTATCTCAGCAACTGGGATGGCTCTGTACCCAAGTCTCCACACCTACACCTCTATGCATAGAAATTAAACTGCACCAAATGAGCACATTTGATTTGTCTTTTCGAGTAGTGTATGTAATTCTTGCCACTAGGCTCCCATCTACCAAAACTATTGCGGTTGTTGGATGAAGTTTGTGGCCTGATGCAAAGATTGTCAAATTGACCCTATTCAAGCTACACTGTTGGGATGTTTTGTTATTTGTTCTATTGCTGGCCCAGTTAGGGCTTTGAGTGGGATGAAAAAACTTGGGGTTTGGGGGCCTCTCAAAGGGGCTTGGTCAATGTAATTATGGGCGTGGCTTAAAACACATACCCTAAATATCTGTTCTTAGCATAGCGTGTCGCCCGACTTGTATACTGCTGTTTCTGTCATTGCATCCAGATATAGGACACAACAAGTAACATCATACCCACAAGTCAGGACTATTGCCTTTGTCAATGGTTGTTAGTTGCATAAGATAAATAAGCAGCAGCTATGGTTCGTTGTATATAATATTGAAAAAGCTTCCACTTAAAGCCCTGGTGACACCACAACAATGATGATGCTCCTGAGTTTTCAAAAAGAGATGGATAATCCAGAGATAAAATGACTCTTTAAAGGATTTCCCTTCCCCTACAAGGCTCACCTGGCATGACGGAGACCTCAGTTCTATATGCTCCCAAAAATTCACAAAAACTCCACCAAAACGCCCTTCAGACCGATAGTCTCTGCATGTGGATCACTTTCGGAACCACTAGGCCAATACCTAGATTGGTTCCTACAACCGTTGGTACAAAAATGGTGCACCCATATTAAAGATACTACCTCATTTTTTAACATGTTGGAAAACGATTGAAATCCCAGCGAATGAAGAAACATGGTTATGTTCCATCGACGTGACATCATTGTACACTTCCATCCCTCATAATGAGGGGTTAGAAGCTATGGAATGGTGCTTACTGGAGAACGACATTGTAGGGTCTGAGAAAGTTTTCATGTTGGAACTACTACACTTTGCGTTATTTCACAGTTATCTACAATGGGAAAACGAGTTCTATGAACAATGCAGCGGAACGTCAATGGGTTTCGCGGGGGCGCCTTCCTACGCGAATACCTTTATGGCGAAATTCGAAAGTGATCATATAATTAACAATCCAAACTGGTCAACTGGTCTCACGGTATTCAAAAGATATATCGATGATATCTTTATAATATGGAGAGGAGCTACAGAAAAGTTGGTCGAGAATATTCATGTTCTCAATTTGCAACATGAACGTATTAATTTACACAACAAATGAGTCAACACGAACTATCATTTTTGGATGTAAATATTAACATCGTGAATGGGCAGCTACACACGAAAGTACATATCAAAGATACTGACAGAAATAGTGGCTTACATTACAACAGTTTCCACCATCACTCTCTCAAAAAACATTTACCTTTGTCCCAATTTATCCGTCAGAAAAGAATTAGGTCTGACTCAAATGACCTGACAACTACCATCAATAACCAGATCCAAAAATATTTGAAACGAGGTTACCCTAAAACTTTACTAGAAGAAACCAAAACCAAAGTAATGAGGATGAGCAGAGACTCTCTCCTTAGAAAGAAAGAAAAAACTGAGACTAAACTGACAGTTTGTGTGTTGAAACACTCAATGCAGACCACTCAAATCACCAACATCATGCGAAAACATTGGTCACTGATAACGCAAGAACCTGACCTTCAATCACTTTTTGCGAACCAAATTACATTTGCGTACCACAGGTCAAAGAACCTAAAGGAACTGTTAAAACGACAGAAAATGGTAAGAGAAGAAAAAACCTACAAAGGAATGCAAAAATGGGAAAACTGTACGCACTGCAACAACGTTATGACTGGTCAAACTTTTACTCATTCAATGACAGGCAAGAAGATCTCTTTGTTCCACTCTAGCACTTGTGATATTAAAGGAGTGATTTATGGTATAAAATGTGCCTGCGGGAAATTATACGTAGGGCAGACTGAGCGAAAAATTAAAGTAAGAATTACGGAACATAAAAGCAGTATTCGACAAAAAAATTCAAAATCGACAGTGGCAATGCATTGGATGGAAGCAGGTCACAATATCTCACAGCTTCGCTTCACCATATTAGAGGTGATTAAACCACAACCAGACAGAGACCCACACAAGCAAAGATTGAGATCTGAGTATTTTTGGATTCGAATAATGGGAAGTTTACAACCTCAAGGACTTAATGACAGGATAGAATTATCCTGCTTTCTATGAACATGCATTAGGAACGCATTTATTGTACCCCTGCCAGCATTAGATTTTACAGTGAAAACTCAGTTTATCCCATTCCAATATGGCTGACATGAATTTTACTTCACTGGTTTACACTTGAAGGTTTCATTTAAGTTGCATGCATTTATTAATTTCATTTTTTTTGTTTAATACACGAGTACATTATGTATTATTGTGACACGCTCACGCTTAAAAGTTGCTATTTCTTTTGAATTTGTTAAATCACGAGTAATTCTTTTTGCCACCGAAAAGAATGTCATTTAGCTCAGAAAAAAGTTCTCGTAGTCGTTTTGAATGTTGAATGAACTTCAGAATACAGCCGTAATAGTAATATTGTCAGTATTTTTTGAACGTAATTCAACCATGTGAGATAACTGTCACGTGATCGCACAGTAAGCCAATGTGAGCACATAAGAGAAGGGAGGTAACGTTTTAGGCAGCTAGCGGTATTCAGATTGGTGAGAGATCGAGGCACGGATACTTTTGCATTTCCCGTAAGTATTAACGCAGAAATGTTTTTCGTTTCTTTGGACATTGAAACTTGATTATACATTAGAGTAAAAGTGTCATTTTTAACTCGACGCTTGGCATTGGGTCAACTAGGGTACCATAGTTTGGTTATACACGCAACTGAATCCAGACACTCGTACACAGGTTAATGTGGGTTGATAACTAAGATGCAGAGAATCCGAGCGATTTGAATTAAACAGCACTTGCAGTCCTCACTTGAGCCACACAGGAGTGTGGCTCACTGATTAGAGCGGCAGACCCTGATGCAGAGGTCTGGCCCGGGACCAGGGTTCAATTCCCGACGCGGCAGGGTCCTGAGCCCAAAATGTCCACGGACTCGATAATTCTCGCCTCGGTGCCTATTCTAATCATGGGGTCCCACGCTGCAACTCTGGGCAATAGTTGCTTAATCTCCACTACGGCGGCCCACCCGCTGCGGGATGCCTGGCTTTCACCCTGGGGATACCCAGTAGGGGTTATCTCACAGGGAAAAGCCAGGACGGGTTCCCAAGGCAAGCGCCTTGATGCCTTCGGGTGATACGTGCGCTATATAAGTCGCAATACATTTACATTTACACTTTTTATTGAACGCATAATTATTTGATTGGAACCAGAGTTCGAATGTTTTATTTTTCACTGTTTGTTTTCACTACAGTCAGTTATTTGAAATGGTGATGTAACCTGATATAGTACATAGCAGTCTTTACAGCAGTTTTTCTGTGGTTCGAAGTCGCATAATACACATTGACTTACCAAAATGCAATAAGACATTATGTTTTTGTATTGTGTAATTTTGTAATTCATACTGGAATATGTGACTGAATGGCTCAAAATATTTCCTTGTTTTTTCCTAACAGACCCCTGAGGAAGGGTCATAACAGACCCGAAATGCATTGGGTAGATGTGGAATGTATAAGCACGAGCTTTTTGCAAAGAATGAATTTGCATAAAGGATAAATTGAAAGAAAAAGAAAAATAAATCTGTTCGAATTGAAAAATAATTTGATCAATGTTGTAAAAATTATTTACCTAATTGGATAAAGATGGATTAAGACCAAAATAGGTCTGAGTATAATTGTGCACACCACCACTTGAAAGTGGAAATTCCACTTTCTCCAAATTTGTTCACCTGGCATGACGTCATGCCGTAACTTCTCCACCAGTGAGAAGTGAGCAGTGTGAGCAGCGCACATCGATGTGCCTGTTGTCCCTTCAGACCGGAATAAAATGAGCCGCCTGTGCCAGGGCACAAAACAGAGCTCGATAGAGACCCATTTCGAGGCCTCCTTTAAAAAAACAGCCGGTGCTCAGACCCGCTGAGACTTAAAGCCCTGGGCCCAGCAAGACTTTCAATGGGAACTGTTAAAGGTTATTTGTCTGCCATTTATCCCTTTCGATGTTTGCCTGTACTGTCACTGACTGAGGTGGCGTTTTTTGAACTGGCTCACATACATGTTTCCCCGTACCACTCATTATGCCTCAGTGGAACTTTAATTTAGTCCTTAAGTTCTGAATGTTCACGGCCTAGGAGCCCATAGACAGTTCTTCTCTGAGATTATTGATCATCACAACAGTATTTCTCCATGCATTTACTGCTGCTTACCGTTTCAGCGAGCGGCAATTGATGCTGCAAACTTGCCCTTTCCTATGCCTTAAGTAGTCTATCCCTTTTCATGCTGGCATGGGGGAGAGAATAGGTTTTACCGACTGGGCTGAAAGAGAATTCTTAGCTTACATCGAGCAAACAAAAATAGCAACAGGTGGATGTTCAATTTTTATGGCTTTATCAGTGCTAAGTTGGGAAAGGTGATCCTAGGAGCTATCCTTGTCCAGATGGGTTGTCCTGTGCATTGAGATATGCTATTGCCTTGCCAAAGTAACCCACATGAAGGCCTTCGGGCCCATTCCAGCAGAGCTCAGACTCCGTGTTGGCAAGATGTTTCTGGTATTGAACATCTGCCAGGTTGCTACTTCGGTATGCATACACACCTTCACCAGGCGTTACTGTCTCAACAATCAAGTACTCTGAAGGCCCATTTCACCCACTTGAGCCTGGTGTGAGTCAAACCTCCGACTATCCACCTTTTGGGAGGTCTTATTTTGGTACTTGTTCAATAGATGAGAAAGCTGCAATTATAAGAATCAAGCAAAGCTTTTAATGGTGAATATTGTAGCTGCATATTCCTCACTGTCCTCCCCATTCGGAGTGGATTTTTAGGGTTCGAGGTTCCTGTTAGATTGTGCACAGTGTCTTTCTTCCAATTTGTCACAGGTTGTCTGCGCCTGAGAAAGCGGAAGAGTTCAAATGTAAACTGATGTTATCGCCAGATGGCGGTGCATATGTACGACTTTGTGCCGCCACTTCCAGAGGTGGAGTGTGATGGCACCACCTGCTTGTACTTGGGAGCAATTGCTGTAAAAAATTTCTCAATCTTGTCTGCCTCCTGGATAATTTAGAAGATGATGAATCTGCAATTAGATGCGTTATTCACCCGAAGCAGTATTACCAAAGGTAGGTAACTTGTTAAGTAGTCCATTAAGCCACCAGAACCAATATGACCTGGCCCAAGTTCCTTAACCACTCTTTGTGTTACAAAAGAGCTCTGACTCAGGTCGGTTGCATTGTGTGCCGATTCAGTATATCTGGGTCTCAATGCATTCCTTTGCCTGGCCTTATTGTGTGGATGGGCAGGGCAGAACACAATCCCAATTCGAAAGCACTATACTTTAAAATGTTATTGTGTGGTTCATTAATATCTCAAACCTCCGTCAAAATTTCACCCAGGCCTTGTTAGAAGAAGCTACCTTTGGTGACGTTCTTTCTGATGGATGTGACAGCTCTTGCAGGTTGTGTGTCACTCTCTCCTCCCCTCCTGAGGTTTGTTCTTCATGAAGCAATTTTTCTTTGGCTCTTCCCTTAGTGTCTTAGATTCTGTGACGGTGTGGAAAAACAAGCAACACTGATGTCGCAGACTACAGAGGCACCGTGTATAGGGCCCATCACTTCCGGTGTTCCTGGCTCCACACAGGACGTTGTGCAGCGCAGACGAAGTGGTGCAGCTAAAAAATGTCGAGTCCAAAGTAGGAATAGGTTACAGGGGGAGAAGGAGGAATGAGAGACTAGGTCGCCCTCCAAAGTCTTGATACATAAGTAGGAATCCAGATTACTGGGTCCCGAGACCTAGCTCATGTTATGGTAACCGACCTAATCGCTCAGTGAAACCTTAAAAGAAAGAACATTTTCTTTCTAGTGTCCCCTCACTCACCGGGGTTGCCCCACGGTGACATGCTTCATCATTGGGGCCATCCCAGTTCTCTACGAAAAGGGGCGTGCTACGACTCATGAACTACTACGCAGGAGCACTTTTTTGTGAAAGACTACGTGTAGTGCAGACGAGTGGTGGAGTGGGTGTGTGTGAGTTAAAAATACCGTGCTTAGTGGACCTCAACAAATTTATTATGCTCCTAGGCAGGTATAGTAAAAATGGGGTGAGCATCACTATTAAACAACCTATAATGAGGATTGATTAAGTGAATGGTCAACATGTTTCATGCTGCCCCTAGCATTTCTTCAGGACCATACAGGGACCAGCCCTGTATTTGCCACTCCTATGTCCCTAAATAGGGGATGATCAATAAAAAAACTCTTATTACCAAAAGCATGCGTTCATACTAGAAATACATACGTTTGTACTGATTTCAGATTTTGATATTGTGCTTAATAGCATTTCATGATCTCTCAGGGGGTTCGATTTCACCTAGTGGACACACTGTTCCTAGTTGGTGAAAACGCTCGGCTTTACCTATTATTCAGCCTCGCCGGGACCGGTTTTACTGATCGATTAGGTCGGTTACCATAACATGAGCTAGGTCTCGGGACCTACTTATGAGTCCAAAGTAGCACCTTGAGATGAGGTTCATGCAAAGATTCTGCGTGAGCTGCCATATCCATCAGAAAGCACTGAAGGTACGATTGTAGTGCCAGCTGCTTTGCAAGCTTCACAGAGGGCTTGTGGCCTCTTTTATCTGAGCGTATGCTTGCCCTAACGTAAGAATGGTCAAGTCGAGGCCTCTTATCGAGTCATGTTGGTCATATTATTTTTGCGTCACGTCGACACACCATCCATATGCATACCATATCAAAATCTTCTGTGGTTTCATGTTTCAGTACTTCTGCAGCTGTAGTTCACCAACAGAATCCCATCACTACAGTGCACCTCTGCTTTGGACTGCCCGGCAGCTGAATACAGAAACAGTCGCTTGTTCCAGTGCTCCCGAAGGACCGCACAAGCAGCGGCCTATTTGTTAGAGCCTTTCTTGCATCCTTCAAACCTCTGCACCTGGAGGCCACGCCTGAGGCATGCCTCAGTAGATGTGCACATGTAACTGGTGAAAAGCTCACGCACGAGCCACAACAGCTCGTTGTAGCTGCCAATGTATTTAATAAAGCATCTGCAGCTGACTGTTCATGCTGCTGTTTCGGGTCAGTAATGTCTTTGTGCACATTTTACCGCCTGGAAACATGTGCAATCCTGTCCCCATTCTTGTTTGCTTTCACCCTGGAACCGTGGCACAGTGGAACAGACATGACGCTTAAATATATGGGATTAAAATGGGGACACACAATCATAAACGTACTATGTTTGCGGACGATATTCTGCTCTCCCTTACTGATCCCAAAACGCCACTAATTGGTTTAATGGGTGAATTTGGGGAGTGTCAGCAAATATTAGGCTTTAAAACTAATCTGAGCAAATCCGAAAGATTGGCAATCTCGGTTTCATGAGGTGTTGCTTGAGAATTGTCGAAAATTGGTCCCCACAAATGGGCTTAGGCCTCACTTAGACACCTAGGTGTAGACATTGTACAGACATCAGGTATAACTTAAAATATAAATCTTCAAATACTGACCAGAGCAGTGAAGGCTGAGCTGGAAAAATAAGGCACTGTCGTAGCAAACGAGCTTCGGCATAGCAAATAAGTCTTGCCTATGTGAGATATATTGGCTTATCTAATGTTTTTTAGCTATGTTGCAAATTGCTGAACGTATTGTAGAAAAGCTGTATGACACATCCAGCAGTATCCGTGTTCTAGTGTTTTGAAAAAAATGTTATGCTGCAATGAAGCTAGTGCTGCTGTATAATACGGCTAAAAACATTGACAAAGCCAAGAGATTTCACATAGGCGAGCCCTGTTGACTTTGCCATTGCTTGGTATGGAATGCTGTGTAGTAAGTTATAAGTATTTATATAATGTTTACAGTGACAGAAGTGCTAATGTTATAGCATGAAGAATGCCCTTGCCACGATGCTAGTGTGTCCAAACTCAGAATAATTTTAGGACCATACAAAAGCTGTGAAAATGTGGCATATAACTGCTGAATGTAACGTAAGATTTAGCTGGAAAGAAAAGTTGAATAGGTTACAGCTTTTATTATAGTGTTGCTTTAGGCTGTATGTTACTATGTGTGCAATGGTTACAAAATAACCAAAAAAACACTCCTGACTGCTTGTTTAGTAGTAAAATATAGCAACAATCTGTGTTCAGTGGGTTTTCTAGATATTTTGGCTCATGTGCACTGCACCCTTCAAATCAGGACCAAGGTGCCTGCATGGTAACTGCACTTGTGACTGCTTGATTAGTAGTGTAATATAGCCATGATCTGTGTTTAGTGGGTTTCCTAGAGCTTTTGGTCCCTGTGCTACTGCACCTGCTGCACCATTCAAATCATGACCCTAGTGCCTGCAAGCAAAGCACTTGTGACTGCTTGATCTGATAGAGGCATCTAGCCGCAGATTCATTACCTTTGAATTTCCCGGTCGTCAAACTGCATCTGGAAGATTTTTCTTCACACAGTACCCCTTGGGGCGCTGGTAGGTGTTGTGATGTCAATATCACCCATATTGGCGCCACCTCAGCACGCGGACGTCAGTTCTTTTCTTTCCGCACCAGCCAGTGCAGATCCATGAAGGGTGCTACCCTGTCACTTTTTGACAGGCTTTTTGCAACATTTTGTTGACCCCTTTTTGTTGTGTAGGTTTTTTCCTTATGTCAAAGAAGACTTCTGGTTTCAAGCCATGGGGCGCTTGTCACCGTGGCATGTTGGTAACTGACCAACACCTGGCTTGTCTCTGGTGCCTGGAGCGTGACCACGACTCAAACTCGTGCTCCGACTGCCAGCCCATGGTTCCGAAAGGTTTGAGGGAGCGATCCCTAAAGCTGCTTGCGGCCCGGTGCTCTGAACCGCGTTGTTCTCCCCTAAGGTCTTATTGTTGGTCCCGGTGTTCAGGTAAGCAGCACAAGAAACATAATAGGTAGAAGCGTGGTTAGGCGTCTCTTCTGCCGATGCGACGGAGCCCTCATTCCTCGGAACCTTTTCCTGGGTCGACTCTGCTCTTCTCAGCCTTCCAGGGAGTGACCCCCCGCCCAGCTCAAGGAATTTTAAAATGCCTTGTGCCTCATATTTGGGTAGCCTGACCCTACTGGGGTGCCTTCGGGCCCTTGAGGCTAAGAAGGGGCTCTATCAAGTTCCACTCCTGTGGCTCCGACCTGGACGACCCCCATGGAACCTGCAATGAAGCCGGAAATTTTGGTCGTATCATTGCAACTTTGCCCGGCGCCTGTCCCGTTGCCGAGACTCCTGCCGGGTCCCACCGGCAGTGCCTGCCCCATTCTTATCCCTGATGACCGTAGCCGGATCGGCGGCTACCGGTTCTAGGTCGCTTCCTCAGCCCTATTCCAAAGGGCTAGGAATAGAGTAAGATTGGAAGGGGTCGCAGGACACTTTAGAACACCAGCCTTATCAAGGAATGGACTGATATGAGCAATTGGGGAAGGCCAGCTGATTGGATACCTCTCCAGATTATGGCCTGCTTTCTCCCCCCACCATGGCTACGGAGGAGGGAGCTTCATATGCTATGATGGTAGGAAGTGTAGCTGAAGGCCTGGGTCCTCAGTTCCCTTCCTTTGCAGTCAAGACAAACATTTTGACGGTAGTCCTGCAGCCTCGTGTCTCCTCCGCGGAAACCTTGCTACCTTTCAACGAGGCCTTTTACCGATGTCCTACTGGAAACCTGGTCCAAGCCAGCACAGGATCTCCTGTGAATAGGACAATTGTCTGCTGCCATCGCCCTGCACCGGGTGACCCAAATTTCTTCACCAACCTCCCTACCCCGAGAGCTTAGTCGTCCAGGCCTCTACCTCCTATGTCTCGCTCCCTTTCGTACCCCAGCTAGGGAATCCAAGAGGCTGGATAGTTGGTGTAAGAAAACCTTTTCTTCCACCAGCCTTGCCTTGTGGTCTGTGAACACCGCATGCTTATTGGGCTGTTATTCCCACACTTTGTGAGAAACGGTTACGTAAATGCTGCCACAGGTCCGGATGACACCTGGTCCATCCTCTCCCAAGCAGTATCAGACGGGAGAGATGTGTAAAAAGTTCACCATTCGTTGTGGTCTTTACAGGACCGACTCGCTGGGCAGACCAATTTAATTGATGGTGGCTGTTCGACACGCCTGGTTCAGAACATCTGGCTTTTCAGGGGATGCCCAGACCTCTCTCATTGACATGTCCTTTGATGGCACCCTTCTCTTCGGAGACAAGGCAGACATGGCACTGGACCGCTTTAAGGTCTCACAGGCTACTGCGAAGTCCTTGGGCCTCTCAGTGGCCATTCATCCCCAGTCTGCCTTTCCCCCCTTTCGTGGGTACGCAGGGGCTTTTAACCATGAGACCCGTACCTGAGCCACAAGACAGCTCAAATACACCAACCTCTGCGGCCTTGGGCGTGGCTCGTTCTGACCCCGTTCATCGAGCGGCCAGTGGTCGGGTCAGTCCAACACCTCCCTGAAATTTCAGCCTCCAATCCTTCCTAGTCCTTCAGGACCATGGGCGGCCAGTTAGTGGCAGGATCAGCCATCACCTCCACCACTTGCAGAGCATCACCTCAGACAGGTTGGGCTTCCAGATAGTCCAAAGGGGCTACTCCCTCCCCTTCGAGACTTCTCCTTCCTCCATGTCTCAGCTTACAAGTCATGACTCTTGGCCAAGGGCGCCATAAAGAGAGTTCTGGCGCCAGAAGTAGGCTGTGGTGGTTATTTCCGCTACTTTCTAGTCCCAAAAACAGAAAAGGACCTGGGCCCTATCCTAAATCTGCGAGCCCTCAACTTCTTACTCAAAAAGGAAAAGTTCAAGATGCTCACTCGAGCTCAGGTCTTGTCTGCCCTGACACAGGAGACTGGATTGATAGCGTTGGACTTGAAGGAGGCCTATTTCCACCTTACCGCCCTGCTTGCTCATCGGCACTACCTACTGTTTACGGTAGGCCACAAGCACTTTCAGTTCACGGTGCTCCCATTTGGCCTTATCAGTGTCCCTCAGGTGTTCTCCAAGGTGATGGTGGTCGCAGATTAGGGGTGCCAGTCTTCCCTTATCTCGACAAATGGCTGTTGAAGATGAACTTGCCCCAGGCTGCTATCCTCCACCTCCAGACTACGACGAACCTCCTGCATTCGCTGGAGTTCACTATCAATGTGTTGAAGTCACAGTTGACTCCCTCTCAGATGCTCCCTTTCATCTGAGCAGTTCTGGACGCAATGCAGTTTCTGGCCTATCCTCCCAAACTGCGAGTCCAGGATATTCAGGCTACGATACAGATTTTTCAGCTTCTATCCTTTATTTCAGTGAGAATGACTGGGGCTGCTGGACCGTATGGCCTCCTACTAATGACACATGCCAGGTGGCATATGCGGTCTCTGCAGTTGGACTTGAAGTTCCAGTGGGCGGAGCATCATTGGAATCTCTCCGATATGGTGCGGATTGTGGAGGGAACTGCAAAGGACGTGCAGTGGTGACTAACGAACCACTATTGGGTCAGGGGCAGACACCTCTCCCTTCTCCAACCAGATCTCACAGTAGTCACAGATGCTTCAGTACCGGGATGGGGCAGCAATCTGGGAGAGATGTAGATTAGAGGAGTCTGGTCTCCTGCAAAATCCGGACTCCACATCAACTACCTGGCGTTCCGAGCGTTCGCTTGGCATTGAAAGCCTTTCTTCCTTCAATCAAGGGAAAGCTAGTTCAAGTGTTCATGGATACCACCACCACCGCCATGTGGTTCTGGAACAAACAGGGCGGGGTGGGGTTGTGGACACTTTGTCAAGAAGCCCTTGGTCTCTGGGCGTGACTAGAACAGCAGAGCAAATCTCTGGTGTTTCAACACCTGGCAGGGTCTCTGAACACCAGGGTGGATGAACTCAGCAGTCGTTGCCTAGTAGATCACATTTGGTGTCTCCATTCGGAGGTGGCGCGAGGTCACTTTCAACAGTGGGGAGAGCCTTGGTTTGATCTGTTCACCTCTGCTGAGAATGCAGAATGTTAGCAGATTTGCTGCTGAAGTTTTCAAGGCGGGTCTCTCTCGGAGATACCTTTTATCTCGAGTCGAGTTCAGGCCTCCTATACGCCTTTCTGCCAATGCCACTCATGTCCAAAGTGCTCAAGAAGATCAGGAGCACCCGGGCCCAAGTCATTCTTGTAGCTCCGTATCGGGCACTGAGAGTCTGGTATCACAAGCTTCTCTAACTGAGCATTGATCCTCCGGTCAGGCTGCACCTTTTTTAGTATCTTCTGTCTCAGCTGCGGGGGAGTGCCCTAACTTCGAACCTGGAAAAACAACGCCATGGGTACTCACAAGCATTTGCCTAGGGGCCACAAAGCATGGACGGTGGTGTGATCAAGGGCTGCATTGATGCCAGCAGGGTGGTGTAGGGGGTCTGAGTGGGTCAGGGAATTTGTAAAGAGTTGTAAAAATGCTAAATAAACGGTAAAGCATTTATTTATAGGATAATAAATGCTTGCTTGTGCTGTTGTTCACCAGGGGAGCCGCATGTAAAGGTCAAGAGAGCCGCAAGCGGCCCCCGGGCCTTACTTTGAGTATCACTGAATGAATGCATATTTTATTGTATGATTACCTAAAATCATTCACAAAAACAATGCATGTTACTATCATAGTTAAAACAGTAAATTAATAAAACGCATTTAAAAAGCATTGAAAATGCTGTGGGATTTAAAAGAGAAAAAAAAACATCTATAGACGTATACATCGGTTGGTCAGTCAGTGCCCTAGTGTCGGTTCATCTTAAGTTGTCGGGCTTGGTACAAGATTGCTGATGGCCATAAAATGCTTTGTTTGTTTGCTCAACGAGAATGGCACAGTTCTTGACCTTTGGGTTTGGCACAGGGTCACTAATGATGATGTAGATGCTCATCGACAGTCTGCATGTAAATTATTATCATGCTGTTATTTTTTCGTACTTTGCGTTTGACATAAGATCTTTCCAAGAGTAGCAAAAAACTTCTTTCCGGCATGCGCCAGCTCTGTTGGTACTGTCGTGGTATATATGTGCGTTAAGGCCTCCTTGCTTGTTCTTACTTTATTTAGGTTGAACATTGCCCTTAAGTATTTGCACCTCGGGCTTACCAATGCTAGACAACAACAGATGACATGCTCTGCTGATTCTGTGTGGTATTGACACAGGCGACATACTCTATTTCCAGCTGGTATGGATTTCCAATGTGCTCTGTAGTCCTTTATTGGTAGAGTTGGCAGCCTGGTTTCAGAACATTTTGAAGAGACTGTCTGCCCAGACCGGCTATTCAGGTATGGTTGACATAGAGTGGCTTCATGTGATTTGGCATGGCCCTCAGTGCCACGGATAACTCTGATCGTGTCTATGTCCTGGTTCCATGAGACGATCTTTCCCTGTTTTTTAACCGTTTTTTTAGGCTAACTGTTGGCCGATGTAATATCGTTGTGTGATCAGCTGTTCAGCATAGTGTTTTATTAGCTGATGCAAGGTACCTAGCCCATCGACTGGTTTGGTCCTTGAAGAGTATTTGAAGTGCTTCCCTCATGGTGCCCGGGCTAGCCTTGTTCATACAGTGGTACAGTTTCACCATGTCGTTTTTCCATTCTATGTCCATTGATGTTAGGTTAAATTCAAGTCGAATCAGTATATGCCTTGTCGAGAATGGCAGCCTAAAGACCTTCCTGAAAGCCATGATATATAGGTGCTCCAATTTATTGGTCAATAGCCCCGGGAAGGCCAGATGGCCATAGGTAATTGTTGAAAATAGCTTGGCTTGTATTACTCTTCGGATACCCTCCGTTGAATGACTCACAAGATTCTGGTGTATTTTGCATAGGGCATGTGTGGCTTTAGCAGATTTTGTCTCCAATGATTTGGCCTGGGGTGTTCTATCGGTGTCTGAGAATTGTACACCCAAGTAGGTATACTTATGTGCAGTTGCAATTCTTAGTGGTCTGATGTTCCAGCCCAGCATTTTGAGTATCACTGCTCTACGCCTTCTTGCGTTAGATTGAGCAGCGGAAGTTGATAGCCTTCGACCTTCCTCCTGAAGTCTGCAATGGTATTTTGGCAACCAGGCAGCGTCCTACCAAGACCATGTACATCTGCCAGTGGCACAACTTGTAATATATTGTACAGAAAAGTCTGTTGATCTTCTTTCTGCTTCCCTTTCTAACGTTTTGCTTTTTATTTTGACCCTTGTCTAGCAGGGCTCTGCACTGGGCACTCTCAAAGGGTACCTTTCAGCCCAGTCTGTTTTCCTGAGGCTGCCAGACCAACCCTCATTATTAAAATCTCCCACTGTAAATAGATTCCTTAAAGGACATTATTATAATAATTATTATTATTAATCATTGATTGAGTGGAACTATCACCTAGTGGGCATCTCTGCGCTGATAACTTATCAGTGAAGAGAAGAGTCTGATAGATGATTGTATTAAGTCAGCTGTCCATTTACATTGTCCTTGTACATATGTTCGCACCTACTGGTTTTATTATGCCTCAGTGGGACTTTAATTTGGTTCTCACCTTTGTAATATGCGCTCCATTTGAACCTCTGCACAATTGCACCCTCCGGCTGCTTACTATCAAAACAGCATTTTTAGTTCCAATTACATCAGCTATGAGGATGAGAAAATTGCAGGTTCTGTCATCTAAGCCGCCTTACCTGACCATCTTCCCTGATAAGTTAGTCCTTGTCACTATGGCTTCTTTCATACCGAAAATGGTAACAGCATTCCGTGTGGGGTTTTCTGTCACCTTGCCCACTTTCTACGCTCCTCACCCCTCTAAAGAAGAGGAGCGACTCCACCGTCTGGACCAAAAGAGAGCGTTGTCCTTCTACCTTGACCACACTGAAGAGCTTCGGGTGGACGACCAACTCTTCGTGGGGTATATTGGATCAAAGGAAGGTCATGCGGTGCAGAAGGGGACTGTCTTGCTATCAGTCGTCCTCTGCATCAAAACGTGCTTTGCTCTGGACAAAAATCAGCCTCCTGAAGACTTAAGGACTCATTCCACCAGAGCTAAAGCTGCTACCTCTTCTTTGCAACGTGGAGTTCTATTCCTCTGCATTTGTCAGGCAGCAACGTGGGCATCCCTGCACACGTTTACCACGTACTATTGCATGGACAGTCATGTCCACAAGGATGGCCTTTTTGGCTGCTCTGTCTTGCAGGACTTCCTGGTTTAAACTTGTCCACAGTCCCTCCGCCAAGGATGGTATTGCTTGGGTATCTATTCACAGGAAAGGAATCTGTGGCTAAATGTTTCTCTCAGATGGACAAGTTACCTTCGGTAACACCTTATCTTGTAGAGACATGTTCTAGCCGCAGATTCCTTAATGACCCACCTATCCTTCCCGTCCTGCAGATAGGTTTTTATTGTATGGGGTGTTCCCTTTCAGGGCCCTAGTTGTTCAAAACACACCAATGTCAGTGCACTTCATGGCTCCGCGCTTCTGGCATGGAAAGTCTTGTAAAGTAACTGACATCAGTGCGCTGAGTTGGTGCCTATATAGGTGATGCGGTCGACTCCGTTACGTGGAGCCGACTGATGCCACTTAAAGGCACGCATTGGTATTGCTCGAAGATAAATCTTTCGAATCCAGTCTGATGCCTGGGAAATTCAAAGGTAAGGAATCTGCGGCTAGATTGTGTCTAACAGATAAGGCATTACCGAACATACGTAGCTTCTCCTTTAGTAATATAATATCGCAATAATCTGTGTTCAGTGGATTTCCTAGCGCTTTTGGCACTTGTGCCACTGCACATGCTGCACCATTCAAATTATGGCCCTCGTGCCTGCAAGGTAATTGCACTTGTGCCTTCATATTTATTAGTAAAATATAGACTAATCAGTGTTCAGTGGATTTCCTATAGATTTTGGGCCCCGTACCATTGCACCAGCTGCACCATTCAAATCATGGCCTTAATGCCTTACAAGGTAATTGCACTTCTGACTGCTTGTTTAGTAGTGAAATATCGCCACAATCCGTGCTCATTGGGATTCCTAAACCTTTTGACCCCTATGACATGGCACCTGCTGCACCATTGAAATCCTGACCCTAGTGCCTGCAAGTATAAATGAGGAAATTGTTTATATCTAGTAATATATGTGTTCCGAAAAAGGCACAGTTGCAGGCGGAATACATAATTATTGTGTATCTAAACATCAATACAAAAGCTTTCATAACAAGCATTGGCATAGCCAATAGGTCTCGCCTTTGGGACCTTATAAGTGTTTAGCCATGCAACAGTTGATGTTGTTGCACCAAGGATATTGTACTGCATAACTAAATACTTATAAGGTTCCAAAGGTGAGACCTATTGGCTATGCCAATGCTTGTTGTGAAATGCTTCAGCTGCGAAGGGCAGTGGATGGCCTCGCTTGTTAGAAATGAACACGCGAGCTGTGTCCTGCGAGCAGCTGGCCACAAGGGCAGGAGTGTTTCTAGGCGGATTCTTTCCCTGCATCTGCGGGGACAGTATACATCTTGCTTGTGGTCACTTAATTCTCCATTGTAATAAATGCAAGGCTTATATTTTAGAAATATCAACTCTCACATTTTAGTGAACCCATGTGCTTCGTCACGGCAGGCTCGTGGCTCAGACCGTAGCATATTCATTGCCAATTCTAGTTTTATTCACACATGGTCGGGAGCAATAGAATTCATGTTTATACATTTCCAGTCTTTAATTTTAGAATCGGGAATTAATTTTTTTTTTAATGGAAATTCCACTTATTTGGAAAAGTCGAGGCAAAAGTAATACAACATTTTGCACATTCTCATCAAGAACTGGCTTGGGACAGGTCTCTCGTTAATAATTGTGGCCATGAATAAAATATCAGCACCATACATAGTTCTTCCCTCCTGTTCACGGAATAATCTTTAAGTGGATACAGCACAACACTGTTTATGTTTTTTCTTAGAGCTATATTCTATTTATGATTTTTGTCCTCCCACCCCCACTCACCCCTCCAGGTATCTAAGTGCGATCTGCTATTGTGTCACTTTAATGTGCTAAGAGGCTACAATAGCTCTACTAGTTGTGCCTGTGAACTGTACAATCAAGATTGTACCTGTGTAACATGGATTCTGATTTGAATAAATAAAAACTGAGTAGGGTTTGTTTGAAACATGCTCAATAGAAGCCTTTAGATCCCGTACTGGACAAGAGAAAACCAATTTACTCATAATTTCCTTAAATATATCCTATGTTTCAGAGTATACAGAATGCACAATTGTGCTGCTTTATAAAAATCTGTCAGGGAAGATAATACGCATGTAAAGGATCATCTTAAATGCATACTGATTTAACACATGCTTGCAAAACGTGCTAAAATTCACAGCTTTGCTCTTTTTGGGTCAAAAATCGCCTGATTAGAGAACATCCTCAACTGTTATCCTATGTCTTGAGCGCACATCTCACCAGAGCTCAGAATATACGGCTCTTATGCCCCATCTTGAGCTGCACACATTTTTTAAAATATACAAACTCACAATACACATACGGGGCTCAAACATCTTGAGAACCGTGCTGGAAAGGTTGAAGATGGCCCATAGATGTGGCGCCACTATACGGCTATTTAATTCAAGCTTGTTCACTCAGTGATACCCACTGAGTGTGTGCTAAACAAGTGGGAGACCCTATCATCTCACTTGTTAATTGTAGCCTTGCATGTGTTTGGGAAGTTTGGTTGTTTCGCTTAAGATCGAGAGATTCATTGCTTCTAGGCTTCCTTCACTCAGTGGTGTACATTGAGCCTTTCACACTTGTATAATTGTGCTAATAAACGTAATAAGGACCTTACATTTAGTGCATAGTACAAACGTAGCAGGTTTTTTTTTTGATACTCAAAGCGCTTCCCAAGTGAATACCACTCATTTGTCGCAATATCCAAGGAAGGAAGCTGTTAAAGTATTCAAACATGCAAGACGTGTGATGGGGTGATGTTTGCAGTAGGAGCATAACACACAGAACTGTTTCTCAGAATCCCAAACTATGATCTACAGTTTACACAAAGTGCATGAACCCACAAAGCTATTAGACTTTTGACTTGCAGCCTATCCTGTAGTTTGCGGGCTCCTGGCAGGCGTTGCTGTGGAGCAGGCACCACCAGGATAACAAGTTACATTAAAAAAAGCACAAGCATTGGCCGCGCGGCAGTAATAGTAACGCCGCACTGCCATGAAAAAGAAAGTTATTGCGATCACGATCGCTGTGAAAGCCAAAGTGATCGCGATGACGCGCTAAAGCACGCAAGGGATGCGCGCGCAGCAGCGCACGCGCTTGTGCGCGTGAGCATAAGTTGGTGGCCGTTTTTCGGAGCACTTCCAAAAGCCACTACTAAATGTCTCTCCGACAGCGCATGCGCGCTGACTCAGCGAGACCTAAAAAGTGCCTATAAACTGATCCAACTCTCCAAAGCGAGGGGCCACAGATGTCATAAATAAAGCTAAAAGTGAAAAGCAAGCATTGATATAATGTTTTACAATGTGCCTGCCTCTTTCCTGTGAAACTATCAGATTTACAGTGAATGGCCCATAGAGCAGTGTAAATTCCCCACAATCGCCATATTTTATTGTTGTTTTGTACTTTGTTCCTAAAAAGGCAATTTCACAAATTAAATGAACTCGACAAAGAAGAGGATTTTGCAAAAAAATGCAAATGTTTTGTGCAGCTGAAGAACGAGATGCCGTTTGAAATGGCTATGTTTAAAATAAAGTTTTTTGTTGAAAGGACGAAGCAGGGTCCATGGAAAAAGTAGGATGCATTCCTCTTTCCCATGCTCTCACTTTGAAGTCAATCGGAAGCAAAATAAACACGAGGCTTCCATAAAAACACAGCTTGACAATTGACCTCAGTCTTTGAATGGCCTGCAAATGTTATGAGATAAGAACAACATTTAAAGGCCTGTGTGTTACAGAAAACGAGTTAGTGGAAGGATACTGGAAACACGGATTTCGCTTGGGGAGGTACATCCCCAGCTGCACAGCCGATAGCAAATAAAGCCAGCAAATGGAAAGGCTGAAAATGTGTTACAGACCACAAAGCCAATAGCAAACCCCGGGCAGAATGCATCCCCAAGTCAACTTTCTGAAAGTCCTCAAGATATAATTCGCACGGCGACCTAAATCACTGTTGCCAAAACTCTTGTATGTTTTTTCAAGCTTTGGTACTTTATAGTAAACGAGAACACATTGCGCACTTACAAACCATATGCATGGATTTCATTTGGCGAGGGCAGAAGGCCAGGTTTGTTAATGAGCACTGCATGTTGCCCACTCAATGAGGAAGGTAGGGGTTCCCCAACTTGCTCCGATATTATCAGGCAGAGGTACCAGAGAGAGTGGACAAGGCGAGAGAGTAAAAAAGTCTCTGGATAATAAGGGGAGGTTATTTATGGACGATACCATCGACTCCCGGAAATTCACAGCTTTATATTTTGCCTGTCACAAGCGCTACCCTTTGGGTTTGGGACCCTGTGGGAATTCAGTTGAGCCTGACGTAATCCTTCTCCTTTTCGCCAATATGTGGAAATAAACATTGGCAGCTCGGATGAATAGACAACTCTCGGAACTGGGACACTACATATATATCCAAATATGACATGGAGTCCAGAGCCCCCTAGTCAGAGGAGGAGAGACAAGTGCATTAACTCCATTTCAAAATGATGTCTTGAATTACAATAAGAGACATGACATATATTTCCCATCTACACAATTTAAATAGCCATAGTAAAGACAGGCAAATTACCATTCCTGAATACTTGCGAAAAATATCTAGGAATAGCCCTGGGCGCTAAGTAGTGCAACAGTATACTAAGAAGGTCTAATAGTGTAGCTACTCGTGTGGGGTGGGAGAAACTCTGTTCGAAATACTCTATAGGTACTACACCCAAACAAACTGAAACGAACATTTCACTCGGAAAGCTCAATGTGTTGTAGGGGAAACAGGGAAATTGCTTGGTGCGCCTACTCATGAATTATGGTCTTGTAGAAAATGGCACCCATATTGGGAGTGAGTGCTCAAAACTATTGAGAAAGTGTCAGGGTTCTGTATAGCGAAATGCCCAGAGGTGATAATGCTTGCACCATCCCCCACCCATCCCCACCGCCCCCCAAGCCCTGCCCTCCTCCACTCCCTTCCCCCAAAGTAGAGGCTCCAAGGAACTGCTATGTCCCAAGACGTGTTGCTTATTCTTGAGGAATCGAGATATTGGATGATTACCACAAGACAAGAAAAGAAATGATGCTCGAAAGAAATAAGCATAACTGATTTAGAATGTATTGGAGAAACAATAGACGTACAGTTTCATAAAATATCCACAGTTCCCAGAAGTGAACACTAATGAGATGAGGATAAGGTGCGTGGATGGCCGAACACGGGGAATAGGGGTTCTTTGTTATGCCATGGTGGAGTGCTAGTTGTTTCATATGCAAAAAGAATAATAAAACTAAAATGTGAAATCACGGACTGCCCACTTTTGTATTTCAGCATTGCCATGGCAACGAAAGAAAACATGACGTCGCAGCGGGGAATGTTGAAAACCATACAGAGCAAAATGAATACGCTGGCAAGTATCCTTTTCTCAAAAGCCATGCTGTGGAATGGGAAGATGGGAACACACTTATCTGCGTAGTTCTCCTAGAGCTGATCTGTCTACGAACTGCACGTCACGTGATCCAGATTACACTATGTCTCTTTGATAATAAATTCTAGTGTTTTGTTTTATTTTGTGTAGTTGGTGTGGTGGAGTGAATCAGTCTGCATGTTTTTCTTTCGAGTTTAAATGTGGTTGCTGTACAGAACAGAGATGTTTTAGACAGCAGATACTGGAACAGATGCTAAGGAGCAGAGCTGGCCCTGCTGGTGGTGGTTCATGAAATATTAATAGTCTCGACTATCAGAAAGCAGCATCTGTTTGAGTCCAACTCTGAGCATTCTGCGCCTGCACACAGTTCCCATGGGTTTTGTTCCTGCTGGATACATTTAATGGTAAATTTATTTTTACTTCATTTCTTAATTTCGAATTGTTACAGGGGGAAAAAAAGTAAAACTAGAGCCTAATTAGTAACATGAAAATTTCAATGTAAAGTTGTTACCCAGTGTTAAAATACGTCCCCACCATTGTCTGCCCAGTCATCCAACCTCATCTTTCCCAAGACCTTATGCTACCTTCCGAGTGAAGAATCCTCATTGGTCCTGCTCTGCATGAGGCACTCTGGTTCCAGAGGGAGGAGGATCACCCTAGTGTAGCATTCAAGAACAAGACTCAAGCGCTGGCTTAAGTGGCCTACCGCTACAGAGGCTTTGGCTCCATGAGGCCGAAAGCCTGGTGTAAATCCCTTTACTCAATTGTATATAAATCCTTTTATGCTTTTAGAGGTATTGGTCATGTGTGCTTTAAAATGCACTAATTGGTACGCTTCTCTAAAAGATTAATTTGAAGGAATCCTTGAAAATCTTTAAAGCGTAGTCCCATTTTGGTCGATGTTACCAGCCCCAAATACACTGTTCGCCACATATTTTCCCCAGAACTCACTGGTTGGAGGAACCCCTTAACCCTCTATAAAATGGTCTTCTCATTCTGTCAAATTTGGAATATTAACAAATATTAAATTTTACAAATCTTCCTTAAACACCCAGCACTGAGATTAAAGAAATAAATTATTTGTTGGTGATTCATCCTTTTTTGAGGAAAGCTTAAGAAGTTTGAGAGGTTGGTGATTCATCCTTTTTTGAGGAAAGCTTAAGAAGTTTGAGAGGGGGAAGCTAAGTTGTTTCTTGCTAATTGTTGGTCAACAGGGTTAGTGAAGAGGAATTATTTTGGTGCCCACCTTACCTACCGCCTGGAGAAGTGATGCGGAGCAGGTGAGATGCCCCAGCATGACATCCTGTCTTTTATCTCAGAAGGTTTCCGTTTTTTCTGAAAGGTGGCAGGCAGCATGAATGCGGAGCAGTGCGGACTCCTGGTGCGAGTAATAATGTGTGTAGTGCAGACTTAGAACACTTATCTGGCAATCTTGACAATTATAATTCTTCATTTTGTTAACATCTTAACAAAGTTTCTCTCAGATCGTTTTCCCGCTGTGAACAACTTGATTCAGAGGATCAATCTGCGGAAGCGACGGGATTCCCTCATCCTGGGAGCTGTGGTCGGTATTTGCACCATTCTTCTCTTGCTCTACGCCTTCCATTGATGGAGAACAACCCCCATGAACTCTGCCCCCTCCCAGGCAAAGCTGGGAGCGGGAAGGATAAAGAAGTTTGTCGGCAGTCCAGACACCTCCATATGAAGACTGGAAGCCAAGCCCAGCATCTTCCAGGATTCTGTTTACATCTTTGTGAGCCTTGATATAAAACATTCAGGCCAATTGATAGAGCGGGGCTCCAAAGCATTACTCTGTAAATGGGATTCATCCAGTGTACGTGGAACACCCACATTTTTGTTTCAATTTATTTTAAGTTATGGATTTTAAAGAATTGTAAATTTATTCCTTCACCTTCTCGGCGGCTGATTTTACCCAAATATCTGAATCCCATTTATAGGCAAATACTGATGCTCATCAAATCTGACAAGTAGTTTTTGGCTTGCGATGTCACAAGGAGAACTGTGGACACAGCATCTACCTTTCACATCCCTCTTCCCAGCATGGCAGAATGGTTTAAAGAATGTAAAACTTATTGAAGCAATTAATGTTTTAGTTTGTAGGAGAATTTGAAACCAGGCTGAGAGGAAGAGGTATGGCCATTCAATTCTTGTAGATATGTAATATGTGGCACAGATCTCACTCGCGTGTATTCCTCCTACTGCTGAAAGATAGCTGGGATATTTGTGCTATCTTGAATAGAATACAAATTGTATCCACAGTCCCAGCAGTATGGACTTTCCAAACTTTCTTACTGCATTTCAGGTACACATAATGGGGGAAAATGATCAGGGTATGTGTTTGATTACCCTCTCAAAAAGAAAAGCTGCATATGTACAGTAAGCACCATGGTTTTAAACCGATTTACTTAAAAGCAGAAACCTGTTCTTCAGTTTATAAGAAACAGGATCAGTGTCTGTCTGTTTAGATCAAAGACCTGTGTCTAACCCCACACTTCAAAGACCTCTCAACTCTGGGGGTTCTACGCTGTGCAAAAGCACGGGTTTCTGGTAACTCGACGCTGGCAGTCTGTTTCAGAACTGACTCTGTCTTCCTTTAATTTCGGGCACATGACTACGTTTCTGCACGCACACTAGTGGAAGGCAATCGAGATACATTCTGGAACTTGTTTTTTCTGCTGCATCCACATTTAGTAGCAAAGACTGAGGGCAAAATGGAGATTGGCTACAGTTGTAAAAAGCGGAGTGGCCTCTCAGGTGTTCACGTGTTTCTACACAGCTTTGTGGGCAGGGCTAAATTAAGTATTTGAAATATAAAAAGGGAGGAGGAAGGGCCAAGAAGGAGCAACACTGTCTTCATTGGGTGGCTGGCAACCAATTCTTTATATGTAAAATAAATGAGACCTGCTGAAATAAATCTAATTGTTCTAGGTGGTAGCAGTACTTATTTCATCATTGCCCAGATCCGTTGACTTACGAGGTCCAGTTCATAATGAAAACTGAATACTCGTTATAAATGTATCCTCTTAAGAAAACTTTCAGTGCTGTACATTATGTAACTATACGGTCTTTGTTCTGGGTTAGATCCTTTCTTGGTTGGAAGGCATATCTGTTAATGTTGTAAAAATAAGATTTCTATATTTTTCCCCTCTGGCAACGTTTGTTGGTTAACTGGAAACCCTCCAACCTTCTATTTAACAAAGCTGTTCTGAAGGCAAGACAGTAACACATGAAGCTTCAGTAGACTTCAGTTCCTCTTACCTTACTGCTTAACTCGTTGGCAATCAAAATATTTTGTTTACCATAAAGAATATTAAGAGCGCCACTTGGTAGGACATAGCACTTTAATGATAAGGCTCATTGGAAGGAGATTTCTCGTTGAGGTTTACTTCCTTTGCTTGGTTGGTCTCAGGGAGTGGCTGCTTAATATAGTGTACTGTGTGTCAGCAGGGTTCAAAAGATCACTTCAAGGCACTTTCCTATAGTTATTACCAATGAGAAAAATCTTTTGTCACCCTTCACCTGTCTCCACGTTTTGTAATTGTCAGAAAGGGTCAACGGATACATATTCTGAACACGTGAAATACTGCTGGAGCTGGTTTAAGAGGTAGTGTACACAACAGCACAACTTCTTTTTTTCCTAAATAATTAGTTAAACATGTGGCATAAATGCATTGGTATTCTCCTACCGTTGCAGATACCAGGGACCATAAATTGGTGGAGTGTGCGGCCTACCTCTTGAAGAAGTGAATCGCTTGCAGAATTACCGGGGTCAGTGCAGTGCAGGTTGCCGTTAGCATTCTGGTCAGTTAAGCACATGCTGTAATCTGCAGACAGATTCTGTTGATAGCCTTTTGAAAACTAGCGTGTGGGGAATGAGATGTCCAAGTTGCAGTAGACCGCACCAACATTAGCTGTGCATCACCATTTATTTACTTCCTGAATGTGTTCAAGACATGTCTGTGCTATGAACAAGATGTGTCCATGCTCCAAACCCCCAAAAAGTTCACTTTTTTTTAAAGATACTGTCCTTGAAATATGTGCTTATTCCGAAAGTATGATCACCGCGGAATCCTGTTTTAATGTCCCTATTTTGATTATGTGGCTTAAACTTAGATATTGAACTCTAAGGATCATTGCACCCCACAGTGTTGGTACATTGGCGAGAGACGTTCGTGGTGAGCTCTGCTACATGCCTTGAAGTAAGGTTCGAGGATATCAAAGCATAACAATTGCTGGCACCTCATCAAGTCCTTGCCTTTTCTGTGTTAAACTAGTTTCTTGTGCCTGTGTGTGACACTTATTCTCCTACGTGTTACCTTTGTGGCTTGTGATTTTCATTACTGTCACTCACTGTGAATCATCTATAAGTAAAGGCTCAGTTGTTTCTCAAATGGAAAGGAAAACTGATTTGCTTACTACTTCTGTTGGAGGAGATACATATTTGCTGTAATCGCTCCAACAATGGTGTTTTAAGAGACGAGACTATTTGGATCGAAGTGATAAATAATTCGTGGCATTGTCTCCCTAAAATGTGCATTTTTTCTTACATTTCTAAGTCTCCCAAGTTAGCGGTCTGCAAATCAGTGTTAATAAGAGTCTAATTTTCTGTCCTTTAATACGGGAAAAAGGACATTTAATTTCATGCACTTAAACCTGCGAGCCTGTGTTAACGAAACGTGAGAAGAAAGTCCACACACCGATAGATGGGTTTGTAGAAGCAGTTGTCTGAATTATTAGGCCCTGTGCTGGTAAAATATCATGCCAGTAACTAAGCTATCCAATGAGCTCTTGATTCTAGAGGCAAAATTGGTAGGACCTTGTTTTACGTTTTTGAAGGGCTGAACAGCAGTGCAAATGAAATTGGGAGGATTAGATTGATCAGTAAGAGTGGCTTCTATGTGCCTGAAAGTTCCACTTTGTGAAGGAAAAAATCCCCCCGTTTTGAAGTGGTCACCAATGGGGTCACACTAACTCTTTTGTGTCTGCGTCTCTTGCTTTGGAGTTTGTGGACAGAGTTCCAGCCATGTTGCTGCCATGTTACTGGTGTAGGAGTGTGCTTGGATCTTAGAGGAAGAGTGAAATGGTTCAATTCGATCCCAAGTCTAAAGGTAAATCTCACATAACATTTTAAGATCATTGTAACTACTTTATAACCCCCTTACACTGCACTTTTTAATTGTTTAATTGTTTACTTCTAAATTGGTTTATTGGGACTTTGCTTTATTTTATTGCCTCTGTAAGTATTCCTGCTGTTTCACCTAATGTCTATTTTCCATGTGTATAAGAAAAGCTTTTGTAATGTAATTTAATAATAAATTAGAGATCTAAATCAGTGTACAGATTTCTGATTTTATTTTCTGCTTCCTGAATTGTTCTTGATAATGTTTTCTGTGCTCGAAAGGCTCAAGTTTCTCTAACTCATTCAGTCACACCGTCAGCCAGTGGGTGAAGTCTAGTCCCAATAGTTAGTAGATCAAGTCCATTATTATTATTGCATTCTTATATAGCACATAGCTACCCTGTACCTAGGTGGAAGACTAAAGAGCTTCAGGAGTGATACTGGAATTAGCTAGATTATGGCTCCTCTGCATGGAGTGGAAGATTAAAATAACAAGGTTTTTAGCTCCCTGCGGAAGGCTAGTAGGGAGGTACAGCGTTGTAGTGATTCCGGGAGAGCCTTCCACAGTCTGAGATCACTTACCAAGAAGGAGTGGCCACCCATCCAAACTCGACTAACTCTAGGAACTGTAAAAAGAGAAAGATTGCTTGAACACAGGGTACAGGATGGGTGTTGGGGGTGACAAGGTTTTGCAGATACCAATGCCCTGAGCTAGAGTGGATTTAATACATATAGGAGAGTGCCTTAAACTCCGTGCGCTTGTCCACTGTTAGACAATGGAGGTCCTGAAGAAGGCCGGACTAGGAGGAGTGTTTAGTAGCCGGAACAAGAGTATGGCGGAGGAATTCTGAACTACCTGAAGGTGTCTGATCACAGTCTTATGTATTCCCAGATAGAATATATTTCCATCATCCAGCCTAGACATAATCATGGCCTGGATGACAGTTCTCTGGGCCAAGAAGGGAAGTACCCATAGGATCTTTTTAAGCTACCTCATGGTGGCAAAGCATGAGGAGGCAATTTTTGGACACTTGGGGCTTCGTGGATAGATTTGAATGTAACCAAAAACTAAGGTTCTTCTCCTTGTGAGTGGGAACAGGAAGAGTACCAACTAAAAAAGGCCAGTGTTTGGGTCACCAAAGCTCGGGATTCCGGACTAGTACCATTACCTCGGTCTTGTCACCATTCAACTTTAGGGAGTGCATAATATGTATTATGTATTATACTGCCTTGAAATCAGAAAGATGAAAAAGAGGTGAGTACTAGGCATTTCATCATATTATGATTATGGATTTTGACAGATCTGTATTGCCCTCTACGATTGCTTTTGTTCTCACAACTCTCAGTACTACGTATCTTATACCTGTGTCTTGTGGCAGTTGTTAAAGATATGCTTTAAGATGCACTTGGGTGCTAACTTTCTGAAATCTTTCCTCCACCCAGCCAATGGCTGCCGCCTTGAAATAGCCTTTTGTCTTTATAGCGAACCATCAGTGTCCTAGTAGAGGCATCCAGATTATGACCATGTGTGGATGCACACTCCCATCCCAGCAGTACCAGCTCAGAACCACAGTCCCCCTTGGATTGTTAATCTCCTTTTCTACCCGATCGGACTATTGAACCGACTCCCAAGGAAAGGATAAGCATTCGCAGATGAAAAGCAGTCGCCTGCCTTCATCCTTGACATGGCTGAACTTAATTGGCACTATTAGCTGAAATTACTTACTCGTTCTTACCTGTTGTGGTGTTAGACCCAAGCAGACATTACTAGCTGTATTTAATCTCAGTACTTGTCGTTTTATTTTTTAGAAATTGATATTTATTGATGCACACAGCCAAATGAGTGATAAAACGCAGAATGCGTCTACCATTACTTCTACATATCAACAAAACTACTTTCCCTTCCACCTTCATACTCATCCTCCATTTCAGCTGAGCAGCATTGCATAATCCTTTCAGCCTTGTACAGAGACTTCAAATGGAATCATTAGTAGCAAATAAGTAGGCTAGCCTGTTTTAGCTTTAAACCTTTAATAACTGATAAAACCCCACCGAAAGGAAAATAGCCCTCACCAGTGTAAACATATAAACACAGAAAAAACATCTTCACAACCACAAACTAAATGCTGTTCAAAGAAAGGAAAAGGTGAGTGAAAGTAATTTATATTTCTTCCTGAAGGGGCCAATACAATGTAACTTTGTTATACAAGGCAGCAGCAAGAAATACTGGGCTAACCTTATTCTGCTTGAGTTTTGTTGTTTAGGGATGTCACTAAAATATTGTTGTTTCTTCTTTTTGCTGTTTTCAGTTTTGTGGTCTGTGGTCTGAAGATGCAGGTTTTAGAAGCATGTTTAGGTCTTATTTAATTATTTTATAAACTGTAGAGAATCAGGAAAAATCAAAATCATATTTTATATTTTGGCTATGTTTGATTCTTTCACCGACAGTTAAAATTGCTCGTTTCATAAGAATCTTTATCAGTTTGTACCATCCCATTTACCCACAGACAGTGAATGGGTTAAACCCTTTAATACATCAGTCCCCTTTTCTAGCGATTCAGCATTAGGTGAATTGCCAAACACCCCAGGCTTTAAACATTCAAAGCTAGGTGTAGTGACCGGTATATTTGAAAAGAGTGCTGTCACCAAGCATCTTAGATAATGGCGGAAACATGACACCAGGCGTTTGGAAAACATGGAATGCAATGTCACTTGGAATGCTGCTGAAAAAAGTTCTTACCAACTTTAACAAAGATTGGAATGATATTGTTTGTAGTTGCAATAATTCAGCTACTTATATGAAAAAGTTGTGTGATGACCAGTCAAAATCTATACCTGAGCTGAAGTACTTTCCTGTAAGAGAGCCTTGCCACTTGCTAGATGTTATACTGAAAGCATCTTTACAATCTTCAGAATTAATGAAGAATGCTATTGACTTTGTGGTCCATTCTGGTGCACTGTTTCGTTATGCGTGGGAACTAAAACGCAAATATTTCTAATTTTGTGTTTTGTGTGGCATCAAAGAAAGTCATGCCAACTGTGTCATTCAGCTGGTGGTTCTCAGTCCTAGAGACCGCGAATGGTATTTAATCCATTTGGTGTCCATTTACATAATATTTGCTTAGTGATGATGCCAAAGGCAAGACATGTGAGGATCTTTAGTCGCATATTAATAGGAATGTCAAAAAACGTACACTTTATTACATTCTGAGATTTTTTTCAGAAAAAACATGACTGCTATAGTAGACGTAATACAAAAACAAGCATTGGCATAGCCACTAGGTCTCGCCTTTGGGAACTTATAAGTGTTTAGCCATGCAACAGTTGATGTTGCAGGAAGGATATTGTGCTGCATAACTAAATACTTATAATGCCCAAAAGGCGAGATCTATTGGCTATGCCAATGCTTGTTTTTCTGCCCACGGAAAGGAATTGAGGATGATCCGCTCATCTCCGAGTTGAGAAAAGAAAACAAACAAGGAGCGTAATCGGGAGGAGGCCGCCGAGCTGATAGGAAGCAGGGCCTGCTGCCAGCTGGGCGGGAGGGGGAGAAGGGAGAAGGAGGAGGTCTCATCTTTGTGAGATGTCGGAAAGGGGAGGCTGACATTTCCTGGTCTCCACACTCGCTGCTGCTCCCAGACTTGAAAATACAAGATAAGTTGCTGCCCGTAGTACATTGTTCCAGCTGAAATAAGATTGGGGGGAAAAAACGAATGTGATTACCTGGTGGTGGTTGGTAGGAGTACACTGGACTCTTAGTTTTTAGTTTACCGAATTGCTTCTGATTAAATACTAACTTTTTGTGGCACAGGGAGGTGGAGGGATTTTCCACAATAACGCGATTTCTGATGAAGAGCTAAACATTAGATTAGCACTCAAGAAATGAGGGTTCAAGGTCAACATTAATAGATTTGAATATGTGAATAACGTGCAAATCCTAAAGGTTCTTTTTTTTATATCGCCGTCATAGATGGATGAGGGGAGGGGACGGCACAGCTAGTCGACTGAGTCATCTACAGGTAGCTCACAAACATGAAAAGCATGCTGTTATCTCACTGAGTAGTGTTGGTTAAATGTTTACCCCTACATTTGGTGTGTGAACAAGGCAGGTATGTCCGTCTGTCCTGTAGCCGGACTCCAGCTTTCTGCAAGGGTGGAGGGGAGGGGGAGTTAATGCCTTTAGGAGAAATTATATTTTGGCACAAGTCTGTTTACAACTCTGGCTCGCGAGCCTCTTGTATTTATTTCCATAATAAATCTTGGATGGGGAAGGTTTTATTCCGTGGCAGAGAAGATGAATTGGGTCGCACAGACAACCACCAGCCCAAGATTCGTCATGTACCAACCATGGTTTGAGCCCGTTGCAGTGCCATCTTAGAATGGTGGTTAGTGATGTTATATTTATTATCGCATTAGCTCACGATTTCATTTCAGATATGTAACTATCGGTGTCGGCTGCAAATATCATGAAGGGAGCGGCGCACCAGGAAGCTCCGACGGATGTTTCTGAGACAGTCTGAACATGGGAAGATGCGGTCATCCACCGGATCAGAGTTTCACAGAGTAACAAGGGGAGGGGTCGGCGGAAGGAGGAGTTAGAGTAAAATAGAACTGTGAGAAATAGGGAAAACAAAAGTGCGTGTACAAAAAGAATACACCTCACGCACTTGAAATGAGTGCTGGTACTAAAAGAATAAATCAAATACTGGACAAACCAAAAACATGCAGATGACTAGCTTGCTTCAAATGCGTGCAGGCAGGGACGGACTACAAGCATGCCTCAAGTGCATGCAGGGAGAGATGTTTCCTTTTCTGCTTCGGCGGCAGTGTGAGCGCAGTAAAAGCACAGAGTAAATGATAGCCGTGCACGAGTGAACAATTAATGCTGCTATTTTGAAGCACACGCGTACTTGTCACAGTAAAAGCAAAACACACGCAATCGTATGTTTGCTGGCCCGGGAGTGGTGCGTGCATGCTTGTGGCGCGCTGCTGCTCGCTCCCGAAAAGTGGATGCTGCCACAAGCACAAGTATGTGCTTCCAAAAAGAGCAGAGCAATGCGGATCCTTCACTTCAAAGACCGTGACATCATTCTAGCTGAAGCCAAAATCAGCTCCTACATGAAAACTGCGTCATTATGATCTTCCCGGATTACACCCGCGAGGTTCAGGGCCAGAGGCTCTCCTTTGGTAAGGTTAAGCACGACAGTCCATCCAGGTTGAGGAGGGAGCATTGCCTGGAAGGCGCTCTGGATCTTCTGGCCGGCAGGACGACAGATTTGCCGCAACCCGGCCCTCTGTGAGTGACATCCTGGACACAGACCTCTCTTGTAGCTCGACTCTGCTGAGGGACCCTGCTTGAGCCGTCCTCTGTCCGCCGGGCAGCGGGCGGAGACGCCATGCAGTTCCTGATCTGTATCCAGCTTCCCGTTGATCTTTGTCATTAAGCATCCACGCAAGAGGAGGGGTCCTCCACGCTTCCCTATTCCCAAGCGTTTTAGTTTGGTTGTTCGCCCGATAAACTGGGTGTTATTGTTGATTGGGGAATGACAGATGCTTCTGTTCTTGAAGTGTAGGGTGGGGTTGAGGGGTGGGTTCGGGATGGTTTTGTCAGTTATGTTGTTCTAGTATGTATTGTTTTTTGTTTCAGCCAGCATGGATTAACACAAAGCACTGGTGGGTGGGACTGGTGGATTCCCGTGTTCTGTACCCACATGCAATACCCTTGGTGCTTGGGCGCGTATGCACACGCAAAACCACGCGCTCTGCCTAGACCAGGTGCACTCTACCATGACGGATAATACCTTCCCCACGGGATCCCTCCACGTTTTGTCGTGGAATGTCAACAGTCTGTTGGACCGCCACAAGCGTACAGCGGTTTCAAGGAATGCGCAGCGTCTCCACATAGACATCCTCCTGCTTCAGGAAACTTACCTGTTGGGTAATTGTTGCCCTTTCCTGGCTCGGTATGGCTATGACAGGGTTTGGCACTCTGGCTTCTCCAGGGGCTCAAGCAGGGTGGCAATCCTCCTGAGGTGTTCCCTGCCCTTTGTTCTTTCCCAGGTGGTGCATGACCCCCACGGCTCGTTTGTGGCGGTATGTGGGTCGTTATCCGTAACATCCCTCACTCTTTTGCCGTTATACGCCAGCCCTCCTTGCTTGCGACCACTCTGACACGCACAGCCTCCCTGCTACACAACATGCCTGCAGGTAATATGATCATTGCGGGCGACATTAACGCAGTCTTAGCCCCAACCCTTGATACGTCAGGGCCCCCTTCGGCGACCCGGGTAACGAATGCGAAGCAGTTCCGACGATGGAACAAGTCCCTGGGGCTTTGTGGTGCGCGGCGCACTTGGCACCCGCATACTGTCCAATTCACGCACACATCTCTGGCCCACCACACCCATGCCCGCATAGATGCGATTTTTGTTCCCACGCTTGACTGTTCTCAGATAGTGGGGGTCCGTATCCTCCCTAGGGGCATCTCCGACCACTCCCTGATCCTTCTTAGTCCGGGGGCTCCCCCCCGGGCGGCCTGTCAAACTTGGAGAATGGTTGCCTGGTTCCAGGATAAGGACTTCAAGAAAGAGGTTGGGAAGGAACTTACCCGATACTTTGACACTAACAACAGGTCGGTGTCATCCCCGGGTACCCTGTGGGAGGCGGGGAAGGCGACCGTTAGGGGCTTCGCAAAACGTCAACTTAAAAATCCGGAGACAAGCGCAGCTGCAGGAAATCACAGCCAAGGAAGCGCAGGTGCTTCGATTGGAGCAGCTTCTCTCCATATCGGAGGATGCCCCCCGGGCTCGGCAACTGGCCCTTATTCAAGGCGAAATCAGGCAATTATCCTTGGATGCGGCCAAGCTCCTCTGGCAGTCCTCGGTGGCCAGAGTATACGGCTGGGGGGACAAAAATGGGACGATACTGCACAGGTTGGCCACGTACCCCAGAGCGAACCGCATCATTCCGGAGGTGGTCGACACAGCTGGAGTGGTGCACCGTGCTCCTACGGCAATGACAAATACCTTTGCTGCATATTATAGACAAGTATACATGGCACGCACTCCCAGGTTGACTGTCACTGCTCTACTTGACAGGGGCGGAGTGCGCCTCCCCACGGTGGATCAGGCGGCCCAGAAAGATTTGGAACGCCCCATCTCCCTAAAAGAGATTAAGGAAGCGATCAGCCTGACCCCATCGGGTAAGACCCCAGGCCCGGACGGCCTGCCGCAGGAATATTACACGGCCTATAGAGGCACCTTGGTCCGTCACTTGGCAAACCTATTTAAAGAAGCGGTAGACCGGGGATCGTTTCCACCACAGACGGACATCGCCACCATTGTGGTTATCCCGAAATCCCACCCTCCCTCCTCCTCCTCTGCTGAGTACCGCCCCATATCCCTGATTAATACCGAAATTGAACTCTACGCCACCATTCTGGTACAACGACTGAAACCCTACTTGACCTCATTGGTGCACCCGTACCAATGCGGATTCATGCCGCAGCGGGGGACCCGCCATTGTCACAGAAGACTGCAGTCGCCCTGGCACACCGACATCTGATAACCCCTTACTTGGCCCTCCTGTCCCTAGACTTTGAAAAAGCCTTTGATTCTGTGGATTGGGAATATCTGTTGGGGGTACTGGTCGAGAAGGGGTTTGGACCCCACTTTCGTTCTCTGGTTCGTGTCCTCTACGCTCATCCGAGGGCGCGAGTCCAATTAACAGAGTGCTGTCGGAGGCCTTTCCCATCGCCAGGGGCACTAGGCAAGATTGTCCTCTTTCTCCCTTGCTATTCGCCATGGCGATGGAACCCCTGGCATCCCTGGTGCGGGCTTATGAGCGTATTCGTGGGTGGGAATGGCCACATACGGACAAGATCGCGCTATACGCAGACGATGTGCTGGTCTTCCTCTCCGACCCCGCCGCCTCCGGGCCACAGTGCCTCCGAATCTTGCACGATTTCGTGCAAGCCACAGGGCTGCGGCTTAACCCTGGAAACTCTGTGCTAGTCCCTCTGCATCTCTCTAGCGAGTGCTTTGAGTGGCAATCCACCATACCGCTCCGGAGGCTGTCCTTTAAGTACCTGGGGATCTGGATCTCCCTACTCCCTGAACTGGGCTGGTCCCTCAACGTGGCCCCCTTGGTTAAGAGGGCTAAAGAGGATCTCCTTAAATGGAGGGCGCTTACTCTGAACCCCAGAACACACCCTTTTGGTACTCCAGGGTCTGGTTCAAGGAGTTGGACAGCCTAATCACAAAGTTCCTCTGGAGTGGTGGAAGGGTTCGGGTGGCTCTGACCTTCTCTCAGATTCCCTCTTATGACGGGGGCATGGGAATGACACACCTATATCTGTATTTTCTAGCGGTACCTCTACTAGTGATACATGATTGATTTAACGGGGGCTGGTCGGACCCGGCATACAGGCTTGAGCTGAGCGAAATGGGGATAATGGGCATCCAAGCCATGCTATATGGAGAACCCATTCCGTCCAGACTTCCTGTGGTGACGCGCTCGGTGCTCCTGGCATGGCGGGCCTGGCACCGCCACACGGGGTGGTTGGGGAAGTTGACCCAGTACACCCCCTTTGGCAGGGAACCTGGCTTCGGGAAGTCAGCGGGCTGAGGGGTTTTAAATCATGGGATCTTATTGGTATCTCCCAATTAGGGGATGTCTGGGAAAAAGGGCAGTTGTTGTCCTTCCAGATGCTCCAGACCCGCTACTCCCTACATTCCTCTCAACAATATAAATATCTACAGTTGAGACACGCCCTCCTCACACACATTATAGGTGACACGAGTCTCCCCGAAAACAGCACCCCTGAAGCTCAGATGCTGATGGGTGACTTGGGAAGAGGGGGGTGGTCTCCTGAATTTACCACACTCTAGTCAATAACACCTCCACATCACTAGACAAACTGAGGGATCAATGGGTGGGCCCTCTTGACGATGCGGACTGACACAATGCCATTATGGCCCCCAGAATACTTACTGTCTTGGCCAAACTCAAGCTGATTCAGCTCTATTACCTACATGCAGCGTACCTCACCCCCCTGCGCTTACACCGAGCAGGGTTGCACCCTGATGCGTCCTGCGCGCGATGCCAGCATGCTCCAGCCGATTTCCTCCACATGGTTTGGTCATGCCCCGCTTGGGGCAATTCTGGGGTTCCATCGAGGGGGAACTAATGGAGGTGCTAGGCTGGGAGGTCCCCCATGATCCATGTCACACCTTGTTGGGAATCACTGATGGGCTGGATGGGTCCAGGGCTGAGAAGTTGTTTTACAACACAGCTATGATGGTGGCCAAGCGGGGCATTGCGGCAGCCTGGATAAGCCATAATCCTCCCGCCCTGGAGAAGTAGCGAAAAGGGGTGGACTGGTGTGCCACCCAAGAGAAAGCCATGTATACTGCGGAGGGGCGTGCCAAGAAATACCTTAGAGTGTGGGGCAAGTGGTTGGGAGCTGTGGAAGGTACTGATTGACTGGACTCCAATTTTTACCAGGGTTTTAAAGGGATCTTGATTGGGGGGTATAAATATGAACTGAATGTATGTATAACTGTGATGTCCATGCTGTGACTGATTTGCTCTTCTTTATTGTTAAAATCAATAAAATGTGTTTTATCAAAAAAAAAATGCATTTGGACCTCATATACTCTGTACTCACACTGTCTATACACTTGCACTATATCACTATCAAAGAAGAGAGAGAGGACTAGGTAGCTAGTCCGTATCCCCGGGGTTTTATATGCGAGATCAAAAAGGACTAGCCTATTTGTGAATTTACATAGACTCAAGACTGTAACATAGGGTACAAACCCTTTTGTTTGTTCATGAAGCCCTCACCCACCAACCTGGTTGGTGGCATGCTTCATCATCTGAATATGCCTGAATACAGCGGAGCAGGTATGTTTCTGAGTGTGCAGTGTAGTGACGTGAAGGTGAAAATTTAAAAGCTATACAGGGGTCCCAGTACCCGAGGGTAAATTATATTTTAATAACTGGGTCTTAAGACTGGCTTTCCTCAGAACCAAAGTGTGTAGGTGCAAATTACTTAATTTTAAGTGATTGTGTAATTTTGAAAAAATGTGTAGCACTCGCTAAGGTGCTTTACATGTGTGAGGGGGATTCCCTCTTAGAGCATTAGTTGGCTTGTTGCCAAATTTGCCCCATGGAGTAGTCCGGCAGAGGAGTGGACCGAAACTTTCGCTCAGTGTCTGCGTTGAACCTCTTGTTGTCTCTGCGGCCTCCTACACACTTTGGTCCTGAGGAAAGCCAGTTTTAATCATAAAGGCCTGGCCGAAACATGTAGACCACACCTGGATGTAGGAGACCTTAATTAACACTCCTTTAACATCCAACAGCCTTTTTTAATGCGAACAGTGGCCCATTTATTAAAATATAATTTGCCCTCGGGTACTGGGGCCCCTGTGTAGCTTTTAAATTTTCACCTTCACGTAACTACACTGCACACTCAGAAACATACCTGCTCTGCTGTATTCAGGCGTGTCACTGGGTGGGCCCGATGATGAAGCATGTCACCAACACTTGCACTGTCAGTTCAGAAAGCAAGCGATAATAAAATCGAAACATTCCATAAACACCAGAAAAACATCGTTTTATGCATAGTTGCTTTTAATGACGTGAAAATATGTAACCACTGATAACCTCTCTTTTATAGGTATTGAAAACACTGACAAAACCCCACCAGAAAGTACCAAAATTAGAAACTGAAAACGGGAAAGTCTACAAATAACATAAATCATTTCATGAGCCCTACAAGATGTTTCTTGATCTAGCTCCATGTGCAAGTTAAACCAGCAATCTTCTAAAACCCCAAATATATATCCTGAAGTTCCTCCCACTTCCATCACACACTTAGTCACCTTTTCAAACATGTAATAATTTATACATTTGTTAGGACCTTACTGCAGAACTTGAACCCTTCACCACTCCATTACCCCACTTTCCATTGTCTACCTCTCAGGGCACATGTTCTATTGACGGTCTTCAAGACTCTAGCAACACCATTCCATCATCTGGCTCACCGAAGATATGCCTTCTCTTGTTTGGTGACCCCTCCTAGCTTTTCAGAAAAAAGCAGGTATGTAGTTCCTCCTCAGAAACAGAAATTACACCTCAGTTGCTCTATCATCTTTTGTATCAGGTCCATTTGTTGACTGACATCTTACACAAGGACTCTGAAAGCTGTAGGAGAGTAGGGTCTGCTTCCTATGGTTACCCCCACTTCTTGCTGTCTTTCACTGGTTTTTCGACTTTAGTCTAGCTCTGGCCCTACTAATCATGACCACAGCCTAGCGGTTCTCTCTATAAATTGATACCATGTACTTTAGGTACATACCAGATTGTCTACTGGGTCACCTTTGTGAGTCCCTGTAAATAGTACCTTAGGTACCCAGGGCATAGGTACCCCACAGGCCTACCAGGGGCTGAAGCATGTATTATGCCACCCCCGGTTATCCTTCCAAACTGACACCACAGGTCTGCACTTGCAGCCTGGGTAAGGTGGTGTAAGCACCCCTTACTTAGATATAGTATACCTATATCTACCTTTACATATAGACACATATTAACCTATAAGTCACTCCTATGGCAGGCCTTGACAATCCTGAAGGCAGAGTGCTTAGTTTTGTGTGAGAGGGTGCCCTAGCATGAGCTGAGCCCCTCTGCAGCTTTCGGAAATATCTCCTTTTAGCTGTTCTATGATATAGCCATACCATATACTCTTGAGTGCATTATAATCCTCACGGTTAATGCTAACTTTGGTTTGGCTTTATCAAAACATGTCGTGTTTGGTGTCAAACACTTTGGAATACTACCACCCCTCCACCCCCTGCCAGTTCTGGCGGCGGGGGTAGCATTCCACCCTTCTAGAGGGAGAAGACATATTGCCCACTGGTTTACCGGGTTAAAGTTAAACGGAGCCCCAGCATCACAAAATGGATGCTGCTGCCACTGACACAAGTCTGCCCTCCTGCTGCTGGACGAAACTCCGGCAGGGGAGGCCTGGACAATATGTTTCTTGCCCAGGGAGGGGCTGGCACCTCCCAAGACAGGCTTTAGTGTATTAGGGCAGGGTGGGTTGCATTCAGTGAAGGCTTTTCAGAGACTGCCTGGGGCACACAAAGGGCTCCATGCATTTCCCAGTTCAAACCGGTTGCTGGGGCACTCTGCCCCAGCTCTGGCACGAAACTGGACAAAGGGGAAGGGGTGTAACCACCACCTCCCCAGATCCTCCCATAGGTGAGACCCTAGAGTTAGTCCAACCCCTAAACTTACTATAAGAATAGGAACCCAGTCCCTAAGACTTTAGATTACCCTGGACGAAACTCTGAAGAAGAAATCCTGGACCTTCTTCATTTCGACTGAAAGACTGAAGAATCTCCCTTGAGGTCAAGGAGTGACCTCTCTGTTCAAACAGGCACCAAAGAAGCATCTTTGTGGGTCTGCATTTTCGAGGCTCCCACCGGATCCCGAAGAATCTGGGACACAGGACATGGACTTCCAGACATCTCTGAAGCTGACACGAGTTCCCAGCAGAGCTGAGACCTGTAGGTAACACGAGAGACGTGGGACCGGAACTCCTGGACATCCTGCATTTTTGCAACTGCACCTATTTCCCGAGGTATCCCGAAGTTGTGCATTGGGGTATTTGAATCCCCTGCCCCGAGCACCTTTTACACCGAAGTACAGAGGCCAGCACCCACGAGTGACCCGTGAGTCCCCTTTCTTTTTTTTAAATTTATAACATACTTTATTTGATGACCATTTTATCAAATCCAATGTTATGAATATTATACAGTCAGTTGTTTTCTACTTACAATGACCTCCGCTCCGCCACCCTCAATCTCCTGGTCATTCCCAAATCCAGGCGGAAAAAGCATGGCGGCCTTAGTTTCTCCGCCATGGCACCTGCCACCTGGAATTCCCTTCCCACTGCACTTCGTCTCTGCCCTACTTACGATCATTTCCGTAAGCTCCTTAAAACTTTCTTATTTCAACAACTACCTGAGTAACTTCCCCACCCTAGCTGCTGTTACGTCAAGAGCGCCATGAAACCGTTGGTGAACGTGCGCGGTACAAATATTTTTAACGTAACGTACAGCATAAGTATTTTGTTAATCTGCCACGCTTTTACCCCCCCCACCAGTAGGCTAGAAATGGTGTCAGTTGACATCTCTGATGGCAGATCGTCACATTAATAGCAGACAAATGTGCAGCATAAAGTTGTTACATTTCTAATTAACCTGAATAACAAATTCAACTAAGTCCCCTCCCCCTTTAACCCTCTCAAACCCCACTCCTGGTCGTTCGGTGTCTGTTACACCCAAGAGGTAGTATTAACAGTGCAGTACGGCAGGGTCTGCGGTAATTATGAAATACCATGTATGGGTCTGAGTCGAATTTGTGGAAGCATCTCTTAAGTGCTTACGGGTGTGGGGTGCCTGGTGAGGGTAGTAAGTCAATCAATTCAAACTCAAGTAGCATGATCTCCCAGTCCATTGAAATGGGTTGTTTCCGAAGCCCCCTCTCCTCCTCCCTCTGAAGGGCTGCACTTTCCGCCTTTCCCCATTGAATGTCATCTTGCCAACTGGATAACGCTGACCATTGCGCTCTAAGGGAAGTAAGTGTGAGTGCAGCGTGCATACGTACACCCGTGTATAACCAATGAAGCAGGTGTCCCCCTTTTCCCATGTAATATAAGAGATGTACCAAGTTGTGCTGTTGGGGTTCGCTGCGTTGCGGTGCACATGTGTTCTTTATGTAGTGGAATATAGCCGCGTGCAATAGATATAATCGTGGTGGTGCACCCGTAGCCTATAGGAAGGATTTGTGGTCCAGTAAGTTTCCATCCCCAAATAATGACCCGACGTCCTCCTCTCCCGCATCCATCCAGTCATGCATTCTGAACTTCGTGAGCCTACCTTGTGTTGTGGGGATACCCAAGAGAGGGATGTTCATCGCATAGGGGGCCGCCACAGAGGTATAGGATAGTGCCTTCTTCCAACATTGCAGGGCCGTCTTCAGAAGGGGGGGGGTATCTATGGGAATCTTGGCCTTAGGCAGGAGCAGGATATGTAAGACACCCCAGTCTAGTACCCTATGTGTATACCCGATTTCCTGTAAGTTTCTCCCTGCGGTCCAAAAGGATAGCCATTGGAGCTGACTAGCATAGTAGTAGGCTCGAAAACCAGGAACTCCCAAGCCACCACTCCTGGTCTCTAGTTGAAGTTTCTGCAGGCTAATACGTCTGCGGCCTTTACCCCAGATAAGGTCCACCAATATGGTATTTAATGTGTTGAAGATAGACTGTGGGATTACGACAGGTAAGTTCACAAAATAATATAGTAGGCGAGGGAGCATCACCATCTTGGAGATGGCAACCCGCTCCATCACCGACAACGGGAGGGAGGACCAGAAGAACACACTAGCCCGGAGTCCCGTTATGGCTCGTCTTAGATTAGCTTCTATTTGATCTGCCTGTATTCTGTATACTTGGATGCCCAAATATTTAAAGGTGGTGGGCGCCACTGGCAAGACATAGTCTCCGAACTGCAGGGTATCCTGGTTTAGCATATCCCTGAAAAAGAAGGCCACAGATTTTCCCGGGTTTATAGACAGCCCAGAGAGACGTTCGAAGGTGGTAAAAATGTCAGGGAGGGGAGCGTTCGCGGCCAACAGGTCCCGTAGGTACAACAGGATATCATCAGCATAGATGGAAGTCAGGTGGGTCACCCCGCCAATCGGTATGCCAAGCTGGTCTGCCGACCTTCGGAGCGCTATCGCCAAGGGTTCCAGTGCAAGAACAAATGTAAATGTAAATGTACTGGCATTTATAGAGCGCACGGCTACTTCCCTGAGGTAGTGTCCCGGCGCTGTACGTATACCGCTTAGGAACCCTTCCTGGTTTTCCGTGTGAGTGTCCACTCCTGGGCACCCCCAGGGTGAAACCAGGCATCCCAGCGCTTTTGGGGCCGTTGTGGAGATTAAGCAAGCTATTGCCCAGAGTCACAGAGTGGGACCCATGATTAGAATAGGCACCGAGGCGAGAATTATCAGGTCCGAGGAAATTGAGCCCAAGACCCGCCGAGGCGGGTATTGAACCCTGGTCCCGGGCCAGACCTCTGCATCAGGGTCTAACGCTCTAACCATTTGAGCCACACTTCTCAAGGGCGATAACGGACACCCCTGTCATGTGCCCCTGTGGATTGTATATTGATCAGATATGTAACAACCCATACGTGCTCGGGCTGTAGGGGACGTATATAAACGCTGTACCCATTTAAGGTATGTGTCTGGAAACCCGAATCTTTGAAGAGTTGCGAACATAAAGTCCCAGGAGAGAGAGTCAAACGCCTGATGGAGGTCTAATGCTATGCAACCCGCAGACTGGTACACACTTGGAGTGGCCTTCATTATATAATGTAATCGCCTGGTATTGAGAGACGTACTACGATTCCGTAGGAATCCGCACTGGTCATTATGTATGAGTGTATTGAGATGTGGCTGTATACAATTGGCGTGAGCTTTACTTAATATTTTATATTCCGTCGCTAATAGGGAGAGGGGTCTATCATTGTGTGTATCTAGACTGTCTCGTCCTGGTTTAGGCAAGGATGTGACCAGTGCTTGCATAGTGGAATTTGGGAAATGGCCTGTCTCAAAGGCTGCTTTATATACTGATTCCAATGTAGGAATCAGGGCCTCTGAGTATGTATAATAAAATTCAATAGGTAGCCGTCAATCCCAGGCGTTTTATTTCGATTCATACCCTTTATCGCAGATCGTATTTCTTGCTGTTATGGGACCATCCATCTATGTCCTTTTCTATCTCTTCAGAAAGTACCGGTATAGGTAAATCCTGCTGAAATTCCGCTATAGAAGAGTTTTCCACAGGTGGGGGTATAGCGTAAAGTGTACTAAGATAATCATTGAAGGCTAAATGTATTTCACGTTGGGTATGGACTATATGTCCATTAGGTGTACGGATGCTAGTTATGACTGGTGGATCTGGCCTATCCCGGACTATACGGGCTAGTAGTGTGCCAGACCTGTCTGCTTCAGTGTGTTTGCGTTGTAGGAATGCCCTATGATCGATCTCCCTCAGAGTTGCCAACGTTTAAGCATGTTCAATACGGGCGGTCTGTAATTCCCCTTTTTTGTCAGGGTCTGTCACTGCTTCCTGTTCCAGTGTGGACATCCTCTGCTCCACTCCAAGTAGTTGTTGATGTATCTCCTGTCGCACCCCCACTAATTGTCCTATCAAGGCCCCCCCTTACTATCACCTTTAGTGCGTCCCATTCGATCAAATTAGAAGAGGCTGTATTCCAATTTTCAGCGAGATAGTTATTGATAGCGTTGGAAATGGCTGTCCGAAATGGAGTATCCTCCAAAAGTTGCAGATCTAACTTCCAGGTGGGCACTGAAGTGGGCACATAGCCCCAGTTGAGTGTAGGATCTAGGGGTTATGGTCTGAAAAGGTTTTGGCTAGTTAAGTGGACTGGCAGACCTGCGTGACACTAGATCGATTCTGGTATGGAGGCTATGCACTGGGGAAAAAAATGAGTACTCCTTGTGGGTAGGATACAGACATCGCCATACATCCGCAAGCGCCCAGCCATCCACCCAGGTATTAAACAATTAAGTCAGTTTAACGACATTTGTACCACGAAGAGGAGGATGAGATCTATCTAGGGTAATATCCAGTACAGCGTTCCAATCTCCTCCCAGTACCCAGGGGATACCATCCCAATCTGTCAGTGCGGAACTCAGTCGGTGTAGGAAACGGTCCTTTTCAAAGTTGGGGGTGTATACACTGCCTAGGATTATCAGGGAGCCGTCCAGTGTGCCTTTCAATAGTATGTACCTCCCTTGGTCATCGACCCGGCGTTCCAATTCAATAAACGGGACCCCGTGTCACACCCAAATTGACGCTCCCCTGGCGATAGCCGAGTAGTAAGTGGAGTATATTTCCCCCTCCATTTTTTGCGTGTTTTTATTGTTTCCGAATTGGTTAAATGGGATTCCTGTAAAAACACAATATGTGCTCTACGCCTGAGAAGATCTGCGTGTATGCGAAGCCTCTTCTGTATTGACCCCAACCCACATAGATTCCATGGGACTAGATTATAGGATCCTAGGGTGGTAGTTGTATTTGGCATAACACTGTATGTAGGGAAAGGCTCCCATTGGTATGGAGCCAATTGTCCAAGTTCGACCAGGAGCCCTATTCCCCATAAACGTCAACAAAACATGGCCCAGCGTCCGAACTGCACTGGGCCCAACAATACTTCACAATAATCCTAGAACGAATAACGATGCATACGCTTGTAGGGGGGCCGCCGCCCTTGGTCGTGGCCATGTTAACAACTAGGTTGGCTACCTGGTGGCTCCACGGGGCCCAGCCGAGGGGGGGTTATAATTGGACATGGCAAATACAGTGTTTCCGCAATAATAAACATGTGTGTACGAGAGCTGGAATCCCCGCAACCCAAGCCCCCTGTTGTCTGTGGATAGAAGCAATCCAATCATACACACTAAACTGTAATTACAACCTTCCCTGCCTGTCTACAGGTAATTACAAGATAACAGTAATTAAATGCAAGAATACAGGAAAAGGATAGGATAGTCTCCAAGAGTCGGATTTTATATCTGCTACATAAACACTCGCCTATCCACAGGTCCGAAAAGTTCTTCGCTCGTCAAGGGAGCTTATGAGCAATCAATTATGTTGTCTGCCGCCCTGGGGGTGATTGTAGGGAGGAGAGTTATACTATGCTTGGAATCCGAAATCAGTGTGCTGTCTTCCGAGTCCGTAGGGATTTTATTAGAATCTTGGCGGAATGCACCCGCAGCAGCGAGAGCCCCTTCCTGGTCACGATGTTGCTCGGGCGATGGTCCCTTTTTTCCCTTGGGTGAAGGTCTGAGATCGGCGAGATCCTGGTTTTGTGAGTCTGCCGGAGCCCTGTGATGAAAGATCCGAATGGCTGACCTGACTAGGCCCTAGACACATGACTTCCATCCATTCCTCGGCATCTGCAGGACTCTTGAAGAAGTGTGTTTTTTTGTCATATATGACTTTCAGCCTGGCAGGGTATAGGAGTGCATATTTAAGTTGCGCTTTCTGTAATTTCTTTAACCGCTTGGTATGACGCTCTCTGTCTCTGCACCATGATTGTGTAGTCGGGGTACAATGAGATGCGGTGATTTTTTAACTAGATCAGTGATTTTTCCCTTGCTTTCTGCATCAGCACTTCATGATCCCTATAATTCAGGATTTTCACTATCGATGGGCGGGGTGGTGCGCCTGGTTTGGTGGCCCGGTTGGTATTCTATGGGGCCCGTTCAACACAGAAGTATGGGTAGAGCCCCTCCGGCGCTACATGATCCCTAAACCATGCCTCCATAAAGTCCGCCGCCTTGGTACCTTTGCTGCGTTCTGGCAAGCCAATGACGCGGATGTTGTTGCGTCCGTTTCTGCCCTCCGCATCCTCCACCCTGTCTAGAAGGCCTTTCCTCTGCTGCTGCAGCTGCCGTACGCTTGTGGAATTCGTGGTTACTCGAGGGTCCAGATCCTGGAGGGATCATCCGTGGTCCTTGACGGTGTTCGCCAATTTTCCGTGGTCCGCCCAGAGAAGGGTAAGGCCTGTAGTGAGCGTACCAATCTGCATTTCAAGTGCTGCCCTAGAATCTTGGATTTCCTTTTGGATAAGATCCAGTTTGTCAGGAGCCGTCTCTGGTAATTCCGTGGATATAGTCTTCGGGGAGGAAGGTCGGCTGGAGGGTTCCACCATGGTAGAGGGAGGCCCCGTCCCCTGTTGTCCATCCAGCGTCTTCACCTTGATTTGACCCATAATGTGAGATTGCTGTATCGGCGGGATATGATCCCCACTCCGTGGGCGCCTAGTGCCTAGCGGGAGTATTGGCTGAACTCCACGTGGGTATCGGGAGAGGCCCAGGTCACTCACCAGTGGGCCACAGTGTTCTTCACTGTTAAAATTGCGCCGGTTGAAGAGGGATGAGTCGGCTGGGAGGGCCCTACACATAAGTCAGTAAGCATGGCCCCCTGGCAGAGTCACCAGTATAATCGTCGAGTAGAAGATTCAAGCTTAGGTTAAAAAGATCAAGCCGGAATTTCCACAGGCACCGCAGGCAGTTATGTGGTCAGGAGAGGCTGTACACTGACTGCACTACTTGCTTCAATCTGCTCGTGTCCTTCCCCCCACCAGCGCCACACCGCGGGTGGTAGCGGGGACTCCTCAGTACACTACAGCAGGCAGCAAGGCCCTGCATTAATGACGTAGTCCTCACCACTGGGCACGTACATAAATGCTGCACAGCAAAAGACAATGCAGGGCCACTGCAGTAGTATGGCTTATTACAAGGAAGGAGAAGTCTTCTGCATCCCCGGGGCAAAAACTGGGACGTACTCAAGCCCTCCAAAGGGATCACCGTCCCATGTCCAGTACCCCATAGCTCCTCCAGGCCCCACGTCATATGTGTGTGTTGGGGGGGGTGGGTGCTGGGACGGGGAGTGGAGGCTCCGCAGCGTGCACTAATGGAGCGAGCAGGTAGGAGACAGAATGTCCAGGCTGCAGCCAGCGTTGCCACTCACCACCCAACACTTCCAGACCTGGCGATGTTACGCAGAGCCGCCAGGCATTTCAGCGACGGTGCAGGCCCTCGGTCACGCGGCCGTCAGCTCATCCGCTGCTTCACTGTTTGGCAGGGATGGGCCTCTTCAGGGAGTATATGCCTTTACAAGGCTCCTTCTCGCGGCCGCCACCGTGCAGGGCCAACACCTCCCACGTCTTCAACTCGTTACGCAGCAGGCCCCAGGCCGCGTGGCCGCCCGCCGCGCGTGTCAGCTCACCCGCTATTTCTCTGTTTGTCAGGGCGGTCCTCTTCAGGGATAAAATGCCTGTACAAGGCTCCGTTTGGCGGCCGCCACTGTGCGCGGCCAGCACCACCGATGCCTTCAACCTGCTTATACAGCAGGCGGGGTTTCAACTCGCACAAGCCCGCTTCCTACTGAGGGCCCCAGCCCGGGCTCCCGACTCCCCCGCGGTTTAATCCGGAGATTCCCCTGGGGCACACGGCGATGCAGGAGACTCCAGCTCAGCAGACGGTGGTTATCTGGTGGTTGCAGAGAGCGGTACAGGGTAAATTGAGCCCCCCCCAGGCACCGGAGCTCTACCAAGCAACGACCGCCATCTTAGGCGGCTAGCCACGCCCTCCGTGAGTCCCCTTTCTTCACCGCAGCTCGTGGCTCCTTCACGGTTTCTAGTCCATTGGCTAGTGAGCCCCCACGAAGGCCAATCCTTTGTTTATTGAGCTTTCCTGGTTCCTCCAGACGTGCTCGGACTCCCCTCCAAAGGAGGAGCCCCTCAGACCTTGCTGGTTTGAACCGAAGCCAATCTTGTAATTTTTGTAATTTTGCATGGGTTGCCGTTGCCAAGGCTTGTTGAGTCCAATCTAGATTCCGACGCTACAGCACTCGACATCCTTCATGGGACAGCTCGAATCCAGCTCCTGGTCGTCGTCGACGCGTCCTGGTCCTCGTGGCTGAAGAGTCCAGCTTCACCTCTTTCACCTGAAAACACTCGACATCGGTTGGCATCTTCCTTTCACCATCCTGGTCACTGGCTAGTGACCCACACTCTATCCCCTCTGCTTTCAGGTTCTAACATCTCTGATCCACCCGGACACTTTTCCTCTGGTCGCCTGCAGCATTTCTTCACAGCTCTCCATTGGAATCAACGAAACCCAACACCAAAAGACACCTATGCACCCGGCTTCCCTGGGTGAGGTAACACGAGTACTCCGGTGCTCCCGTGGATCTTGACTCTCGAATTGTTCTAGTCTAAAAGGGTTCCATCGTAGTTCACCTCCAAGTGCCCTTATTCTTTAAAATTGTAACTTGTTCATTCTCCATAGAAAGTTAATGGTAATTTGCGGCTGTGTTTAGACACTGCATGCGTCCCCCGTGGGTCTCCTGCGTCCCTACCTTGGGTGGTTCCTGGTTGCCCCAGCGGTTCTACAGGCCCTATGCCTGCTTTCTAACCCTCACGTGGTTCTTATACCACTATTTTAGTATATGGTTTGGAGGCTCCTAGGGCAAAACGTATACTGTGCAACTTATCATATGCTTATTAAGTTCCTTGTATTGTACTTTTACCTCTGACGTCATAAAGAGACCAAAGGGGTTGTATTTAGAATAAATACATATATATTTGATATATACCTTTTGTGGTGTACTTTCATTTGATCATTCAAGAGATTATAGACTGGTAAAACAACTTGCTTAGCTCGCCTCTAAGTCCTAGCCTGAAGGCTGCTCTCCACAGCTACCGCTAGGATAGCTTTTAAAAAGGTTGACTTTAAACCTATTATCAATAAGGATCATTTGGATTGGTGCCCACTAGAATAATGGACATCATATGCCAGGCCAACTTCTCACATTGGTGTGCAGCGTGTGGGATTACAGCTTGCATTGTTTACCAGATAATCTTGAGAATATCATTTGAAAAATCACCTAAGGTACCAGTAGTTACATATAAATCAAGCTTAAAATACATAAGTTCTACTGAACTTAGAAGTTGTAGGTGTTAAGGGCTTAGCACACCCTGACTCCAACTACTAGAGAGGTTCAGTAGGAAACCAAATAGTGTGGGTAGGTGCATACACCACACCTCACTAGTCATGGCTTTAAAGGCAGGACCTAGTGGGTCTCTGCCAGATGACAGCCTAGTGCTGCCATCTAAGTATGACACATTCACCTTCCAAGAGTTAAGGGGTCTGTGTCCCATAAGAAAATTAAAGCAAGGACAAAGTCCCACCAGCCAACACCTGATTGATATCTTAGTGTTAGATGACTTGGAAAAAGCATCAGATCCTGATAGACTAGGTAATGGGGCTGGGTGCAACCATCAACAGAAGAGGATCCTAGTGGGTTGCCCCACCAGAACTCTGATGATGATGATGATGATGATGATGCAGACCAGGTTGATGTCAGTAGACTCAACCTGGGGAATCCAAGTCTACCTGGAGATGAAGAAGGCCAGAATGGGCCTCCCTCCATCCCCCACGTAGACCTGGAGGTGTGCCTAGAAGGGAAAGATCACCTTAAGTGGAATCTGACCATTCTGGTACATCTCTAGGGTCCTCTTCCTCTGCTCATAGGATGAGAACTTCTCCTGAGAAGTGGGAGCATGAAGCTAGGATAAGAGAAGCCAAGCTCAGGATAAGGAGACAAGAAGTAGCCTTAGCAAAAGAGACCCTAGCTCTTGAGAGAAAAAAAGATGGGCTAGAGCCCCATGGTGGCAGCAATATCCCTAGTGGTAGGGATAGGTCTTATGACCATAGAAACCTAAGCAAGATTGTCCCTCCCTATCAGACTGGGGATGACATCCACAAATGGATAACTGCACTGGAAAGGGCCTGCAAAGTACAGCAGGTACCACCACGGGAGCGGGCAGCAATCTTGTAGCTCTCCTTTGTAGTCAAAGGTAGAGACAAGCTCCTCACTGTAAGAGAAGAGGATTCTGACAATTACACTGTCCTGAAGAGTGCTCTGATAGATGGGTTTGGCTTAACCGCTGAACAGTATAGGTTGCAGTTCAAAGATACCCAGAAGACACAGACTCAGGACTGGACTGACTTTGTCCCTCCAGAGCCTTAGTAGCACAACTAAGGCTCTGGAGGGCTGGTTGCTGGGCAGTAAAGTGTGTGACTATACAGGATTGTATAATCTAATCATGAGAGAACATATTCTTAATAACTGTCAGAACCAGTTGTTGCATCAGCACTTGGTTGACTCTGATCTGACCTCTCCCCAAGAATTGGGAAAGAAGCCAGACAAATTGGTCAGAACAAGGGTGAAGCAGAAGGTACAGAACCAAGGTGGTGACCAAAAGAAGCAAGACCAAAAGGGTGGGGAGATGGGTAAAGACCAGAAGTCTTCACAAGGTCCCAAAAAAGCTTCTAATGGTGGAGATCCCCAATCTAGGAAGAAAGAAGGCCCAAGAAAACCACGGTGCAAAGTTTGTAAGAATAATACTCACTGGACTAGTGAGTGCACCAAAAAGGAGACCGCTCCAGCCACCATTGCTCCTAAGGCAACTGTTCCCCCTAGTACAGCTACAAGTGGTGGTTCCCAACAAAAGGGTATAGTAGGGTTAACCCTGGGAACTGAGATGACTCTGGCCTAATCAGAGTGCCAGCTCAAGCTGTTTTGATCTGTGATGGAGGCATGGATATGACCTCCTCTGTGAGTCCCAGTAATCTAGGAAAATACAGACAAACACCTTTGATTAATGAGAAAAAGGCTCAGGCCTACAGGGACATAAGTGCCAATGTCACAATGGCGATACCTGACTTTGTGGACCCTAGACAAGTCATACTTGGTGAAACTTACCAAGTGACCAATGTCAGTACTACCCATAGTATGGCAGTTAATTTCTCCTGGTGAGGGGTAACTGGGCTAAAGAAGGTTGTAATTAGTGCAGACCTCCAAGTAGAAGGTTTGCTTGGCAATGACCTAGAGACTTCAGCCTGGTCTAAAGTGGAGTTTAGGACACATGTAGAAATGTTAGGAATCTCAGCACATGTTCTTGCAGTGACTAGGTCACAGATCAAAGTCAAAGTCAAAGATGCTTTATTCGGTTTGTAAAATAACACAACCATATAGCAACAGACATAAAATGTTACACATATTGAAACAGCTATAGAGAAGAGAAATAACAAATAACGGGATTGCGCTTAAAATAAAGACATTTAGCAACAATAATAGTACAAAATCATAAGGTCATCTAGAAAAATACATTTGACTGTAGTATTGATAATTATACGACCATTGATAATGTGCAAATATGCAGTTAAAGTGCTAAGTATCATCTCTGTATTAATACAGATAGATAATTTCTAAAGGGAATTCTGCAACATACTTCCTAAAGTGCAATATGCATATAACAGCGTCTAATCGGCTATTCACAAGGAATAACTATGACAAAAGTGCAGGTGCTGGATCATTCCAATAGTGGATATTATACCATAGCAGCAAGTACTCAAACATATGTGTGCAAATTAGCATAATAATACATGATATCAACAACATCCTGTTATAAAGTGCATAATACATTTAGCAGCTTGCGAAATTCATATAATTGATTTTCTAGCAGAAATACATTTTAAAATATAACTAGCCACATAAAAACATACATCTGGGAACTCTAGATTAAACACTAATTTCATTGCCGTTTGTAAATGATGCGTATCATATTTTAAAAAGATGGGTTTCAGATAATATTTCCTAAAAGACGTATAAAAAGTGCAAAATAGCATAAAGTGACATACGCTCTGTTTTGATTTGCCATCACATGGGCACAGGCACGTTCCAGGTTGTTTAGGCACAGGGAAGGCCACGAGATGAGGCACAATTCCTAAACGGAGACGGGTTAACACAAATCGATGGGAGGGAATACTAACTGTTACAAGATAAAATTGGAAACCTACGTTAATATTATATTGTTGGTAGAGATTGAATGTACTTTGTTTCTTATATTTTTCCACTCTAATCTCTGCTGAATATTTCAAAAAAGAGGCCTTCAGCTCCCGTTTTGATAAAATAGGATCCATTTTAAAATCTTTAAAAATGTCCAGACCATACAATGTTTTATACCAATGATGTATATGGTTCAGCCAAGGAATTTTTGATCGATGGTCAAGATTAATACAATCAGTTATTACATCCTGTGTAAACTTTGTCTCCTCCTTTGCCCATATTGAACGCCATAAGGACAGAGGACGGAGCGCAATTAGATCTTTGACATAATACAGGTCTAATTCCTTGTGTAATAACTCTGTTGAAGCCGTAGCTGGGGCACTGATTAGTCTTTTTAAAAACACATTTTCCTTCCCCTGAACAGTTTTGGCACTCTGTGCATCATACCCCCAAACTCCAGCCCCATATATGGCTGACGAAATGCATCTGGCGTTAAAAAGTGTCAACATGTCAGGAATTCTGCGATCCCCTAGTTTCGCAGCAAATCTGAAAATACAGTTAGTATTCCTAGCCATTTTAAAAAGAACACTTTTTTGTTCATTAATCCATTTCCCGTCTCCTGAGAAGGTAATGCCTAGATAACAGAAACTATTAACACTTTCTAATTTCCCCCCTTCTAAGAAAAAAGACTTGTGTTTTCTTTGTTTCTTACCACACACCATGGTAACTGTCTTCCCTTTATTAATTTTCAATCCCCTGTTTTCTATAAATATGTGGAATTGATTAATTAGGTGTTGCAGTCCATTATGAGTCCTAGAGAGGAGGACCGCGTCATCCGCGTATAAAAGGATTGGGATAGGGTTACCTTTTATAGTTGGTGCGTCTGCATTGGTCATTCTTAAAGTTGTATCAACATAGTTAATAAATAAGGAAAATAATAGGGGGGCGAGTACGCATCCTTGACGGATGCCTCTCTTGACATCAAAAAAAGGGGTGCATTCACCATCTGTTCCAAACCTTACTTTGCTTGATAGATTATTGTACAAGCGGGCGAGCAGATGGATAATTTCAGTAGGGGCGCCCATTGCCAGTAATGTGGGCCAGAGCAATGCGTGTTCCACCAGATCGAACGCGGAGCTCAAGTCGGCAAAGCATAGGTAAAGATTACCAGGTTTAGCTTTGGTATACTTGCCGACTATGAGTTCCAGGTTCACGCACTGCTCCATTGTTCCTATTCCCCTACGAAACCCATACTGCACAGGGGACAAGATGTTATTCTCCTCGGTCCAGGCTTCCAGTCTCACTAATAGGACTCGACTAAGGATTTTAACTGTCGAGTCCAGAAGCGAGATTGGCCGATAATTCCTAGCCTCTGATCTGGAACCTTTTTTGTAAAGGGGTATAATGATTGATTGGCCCCATGTCGCTGGTAAATTACCTTCCACCGCTGCATTAAAATAGCGAGTCAGGATTGGGGCCCATAATAATATCTCATGTTTATAGAAGTCCATGGGTACCCCATCGGGCCCAGGTGCTTTTCCCCCCTTACTGTTTTTAATTGCATCTGTCACTTCATATAATGTTAAAAACAACTGCATTTTCTTCCATTTAAAACATAAAAAAGACCCATCTGGATTAAAATCAGATTTAAAAATCTCAGAAAAGTGTGCAATCCATGCTAGACGACTAACGTGGGAACTGACCTCTGGAATATTTTCATTCTTTAGAAATGGGCCATTTATAGTATCCCAGAACAATTTATGATTTTTAGTTGTAACAGCCATATCAAGTTTGTTCCAGGCATCGTTCTGTAACTCCCTTTTCCTAGTTGACAAGGCCATTTTGTAATTAATACGTTCTTCTCTAACTATTTCTTTATCTCTGGGTTTAACATCAAGTACACTTTTCAACCTTTTCAAAGTCTCAGCACAATGTTTGTCAAACCAGACAGTTTTTTTCCTTTTAATCCTACTATTTCTTCTTAACAAAGTATTTTCAACTGTGCATGTAATTTTCATAAAATTAGAGAGAACGGCTGTTGCTATCACATTAGGTGCAAGACAATATTCAACCTCTCTAGTGCATTTACAAATAACATCCTTCATTAACTTGTCAGGGTCAATTTTAGCCCATTTGATTCTCGTACCATTTGGTCTCACAGCGGAAATCCCATGGACAGATCTACCGTGCACAACAGTTTTTGGGCCCCAGCCCATTAGCTCCACTGAAATGCTGTTGTGATCACTCACAGGCTGCTCTGTTACCCAAACATTGGAAAAAATCGAACCACTAGACAATAAAATATGATCGATATTAGAATGGGCATCTCTCCCCCTAAATGTTGGGCACATTTCATTATTTTTGTTTTTTGTACATTCAAGTAGTTCCAGATTGAATTTGGCTATTGAGTTGTTCAATACGCTGCCATAATTACTGTGCGGTAAATGATTAACATAAACGCTATCACCCCCTGCATAATCCTCGTGGTGACCACAAATTCCCTTCCGGGCATGTCTACAGGCTTGAATGTTAAAATCGCCTGTCCACAGTATTACAAAGTTATTCTTGGTAAGAGTAATTGCAGCTTCGATAGCACATTCCACCTCGGGGACGATCTTATCTCGTTTAGAGCCCACAATATTATTATAAAAATTTACAATAATTAAGTCCCTGCCATGACTATGTGTTAATCGCAATACTGATGCATGCTGGCAAACTACAGTGTGCCCCCCAGCAATAAATTCCGTTAGTTTAGTTGAAACCAAAGTCAGTAGACCACCCTTAGCTCTACCAGCCTTGGAAGCTACTGCTGCCACACTATGGGAGATATAGCCTTCAACTTCTATTAGTTCTGTATGCCATGTCTCTTGTAGACAAATAATATCGTAGCCACATTGTTGGACCCGGTCCTTTGGGCAGGTTCACCCCGTGACTTTTTTTTGCTTTTTCCTAGCCTGTTTTTGGAACCTGGATTGGTGATTTTAGGCCTCTGCACATTTTTTTACTGTGGTACAGTGTAAAGTGCGTGTGCTCTCTGTGTAGGGATGGTGAGTGACCTGCCCTCCCATAGGAATGAATGGGGAATATGTATGCCCATGGTAGATTCCTGATGCATGGGGAGTGCAGGGTCGAGTTTGATATGTGTAAACTTGTGAGAATGAATGCTGCAGAATGGTATATGCGGCATGGCTGTGTCTAGTCTAGAAGCGCTACTTTTAGAAGTTGGCATAATTGTGTAGTGAGTCTGCTGGCGCGTGATTGGCTGATGGGCCTGGCCCAGGCATGCCTGGGCCTGCTGGTAGATGGACCGTCTGGTGAGTAGGAGGGGGTCTGAGTCAGCCATAGATGAAAGGCCCCCATCTGCTGTCACGGATGGGGAGGGAAGAGCTCTGGTGGTACCAGGCGGTGCCTGTCAGCCCACCCTGCTCCCTCTCCCTCCGGATGGCCCCCTGGCACCTCTGACCTGAGGCTGACAGGGGAGGGAAACCAGATACACCCAGGGCTTAGGGCTCGCTTACACAAAGACTTCAAAAGACTTCAAAGCCTTTTCTGTGTATAAGAAGGGGCTGTGTTCCCTTCCAATTTGTTCTTGTTTTTCTGACTTGAATCTGCCAGGGGCGTGCTGCTGCTTGGGCTCAGGGAATCCCTGAGTCCTGCCCAGCCCCTGGACTCCTGATGGACTTTCCTGGACTCCTGGGGGACCCCTCTGCCTGCCTGGGCTGATGGGGGGCCCTGGCTTTGCCCCCCCCTGGGAAGCTCTGGGGCTTTGGCAGCATGGAGAAGCTGCATTTCCCTGGGGAAGAGCGCTGGAGCTGTATTCCTAGCGCCTGGAGGCGCTGTGCTTCCCCCTGAGCGCCGGGAGCGCTCTGCCTGTTGTCTAGCGCTTTGGAGCGCTTCATTTTCCCCAAGCGCTTGAGAGCGCTTTATCTGGACTTTTCCTAGCGCTTAGGAGCGCTTCATGTCCGCTTATAGCGCTGGACGCGCTAAGGCATCTGGCCCGTAGAAAGAATCAGCCCCCGCCTGCCTGCCTAAGGATCGGGCCGCCGCGCTGCCCGCGGTGACCCGGAAGTGACTGACCGGCCGGCCAATCCTGTCACGGCCGGCCGGAAGTCCCGCCCCCCGCAGTCGGCGGGAAGAGGAAAACAAAGGGCGGGAGATGGCAGCGGTGGACAGGGGCTCCTCTCGGCTGAGGGAGCCCCAGAGAAACGTGGCGGCCAGCTGACAGGGCTCCCGTGTGCCGAGGGAGCCCTGCCGAGAGAGAGAAGTCCGGCGCGGGAGCAGCGAGGCTCCCATGTGATCGGGAGAGCCCCGCCTTCGCCCCCGCGAGAGGAGACTGACTCCGGGAGCCTTGCTGGCTCCACCCTGGGTCCCGGTCCCGAGACGGGGGACCGGGGAAAGCGAGGAGAGTCTGCGTGGAGCAGGAGCTCCGCAGATGCCGCCGGAGCCCGCCCCCGCCGCACAGAAGAGCCGGTGAGTGAAGGGCTGCGGGGGAGGAAGCTCCATGCGGTGCCGGTCGAGGCACCGAGTAAGGGCGGCCCTGAATGGCAGTGGGTCGCCCCACCGGGATTACAGAGCCCGCGAGGGGCTCTTGAGGGCCCCCATTGCTGGAGGTTGGTGCCGCTTCGGGGCACAGAGTCAGGGCGGCCCCGGTTGGCAGCGGGTCGCCCCAACGTAGCCTAGAGCCCAGAGAGGCTCCACCGAGGGCCCGTAGTTGTCTCAGAAGTCCCTTTGAGGGGCTTGGGGGCCATGCTTGTGTAAAGCCCGGAGAAGGTTCGGGGCCCTTCGTTTTAGGTGGAGGGGGCACCATTGTTTTCAAGAGCCTGTGTGGCTCCAACGTTGGGCACGAGTAATGCCAGAGCCTGTGTGGCTCCAACGTGGACATAGGTGTGTGTAGAGCCTGTGTGGCTCCAGCGTAGCGCAGTTTGCACCTGGGGGCCAGTGAGGGCCCTGGCGCAGTTTTGATGGTTCTCCAGCTGCCCAGCAATTAGTGGGCAGCTGCACCGTTTAGGCGCAATTTCAGGAGAGAGTCCCTGTGTGGGACAGCGAGGGCACCGTGGTGCCAGGCCTTCCCAGCTGCGCAGCACTTAGTGCCAGCTGCAGCGTTTAGGCCCTTGTGAGTGTTCCCAGGGGCCCAGCAAGTAGTGGGCCCCTGCATCGTTTAGGTCCTGACATTGAGACTCAGGGCGTTCTAGCCCCAACAAGGCCAGTTGGCCTAGGGACTGCCACAGGTGGTGGCTTATGTAGGTTTTGCGCAATTGTATGGTTCTTGCACCTCTGAATGTATTTCCTTGCATCATGTTTTATTCCTGCACCTCTGAATGTTTTTAGACATCATGTGACTATTGCGCTACTGTATTTTTCTGGTACCTCTGAATGTATTTTTATTGCATCATGTGCTTTATTCTTAAACACCGCTGAATGTGTAGGTTTATGCATTATGTGTTTTTCTTGACTACTCCTCTGAATGTATATTTATGCATCATGGGTAATGTGTTCTTTCTTAGACCCCTAAATGCTGTGTGCTACTTAGGTGGTTTTCCTTTAATACTCCTCTGAATGTGTTTCATACATCATGGGTAATGTGTTCTTTCTTAGACCCCTAAATGCTGTGTGATACTTAGGGGGTTGTTCTTCTTAGTACAGGTGGTCCTAGTGAGGTCCTGGTCCCCTGCGTGACAGTCTCCTAAGGGGTTTAGGGTTGCGTAGGTGGTACGTACCTGTTCCCAGTAGTTACTGGATGTGATCTATAACTGTTACTTTGTGTTACAGTGAAGTTTATATACTTTTATTCTAATTACTGACAAGTATTTCTATATCTGCAAAGTGTTGATTTAGACAGTGGCCCATGTGGCCCTGTCTTGTAAATAATCCCTTGTGAATATTGCCGTGCCAGTTGGCACAATGTACATGTGTAATTTCTATCTGATATGTTTTGACAATACAAAAGTTATTTTAATATAACCTTGTGTGGAGTCTCTTTTGTGGTGTACCTAGTATGTTGTTGCTGTTGTGCGCTGACGCAAATGCTATACACATCGCCTCCGAGTTTAGCCTAGACTGCTCGTGCCAAGCTACCTAGAGGGTGAGCAGGGGTTATCTTGGCGTGTGACTTCCTTGCCCTGACTGGAATGGTGGTTTCGGCCTGGCTTTGGCGTCAGCCTTAGCCTACCCGAAATAGCCGGTTTCCTACGCACATGTAATGAAGTTATCCCAGAACGGGGTACATAATTTGGAAGCGATTCCCGCTATATTCCAGGTGACAATTATAAGGGAGTCAGCGCAACTCGTACCTAAACGTTCGGGATTATTAGACAGAAGTAATGCTTCCTGCCTTACAATCAAACTATCATTATCATTAACAATTGTTGCGGTTATATTGTCATTTATAACATTATCTGTAACATTGCCTATACATAGCACATTTTCTGGCAATAATAGATGTGGCTCAGTTATGATTTGCAAACAAATTTCATTACCCGACTCCTTTTCCAATATTAGTATATCACCCATTTCAAAGCTACCAGAATGTTGGGTCAAAGATAAATCAGCCAGTCAGTCGTTCTCCTCAAGTGAGTTCAACAACTGAAATCTATTAGAAGTTGGGACCAGGAAGTTATCATATAGATTGGGGAGTAAAGGAGGACAGATGGGTACAATATTAGGGTACTTTATAGTAGCCGCTCTTGGATGTTGGAAGTTGTGTAATAATTTGTCTTCCTGCCAGGTTCCTATAGAAATAGTCTAAAGGGAACAGCGTGATGTTAAATTCGTGGCTTGATGGCATAGGTGCGTGTAGGATCGAATCTCTAGCCCATTCTGTAGTCCTAAAATTTATGATTATACAATCCCCATTTATCGCCTTTTTATTTGGACCCACCCAACCTACCCTCTGTGTGGTTATAATCTCATCAGCACCTCGTGTTGGGAAACCACAGTTTTTCACTAACCAATACAGGGTTTTATTTTTTAGGGTTTCATGATTTTCAAATTGGTTGGGCAACAGCTTCGGGACATTCGCAAGTATTGCTACGAATGGTCTACAATCAGGTGGCAAATTAATAGTGGCTGGAATAACGTTATTAATATGACGCCTCGGTACAGGTAGGCTCTGTTTATTATGTGCCGGGTCATTGATGTTTCTTTGACCCCCAACTACATTTTGCCCACTCATTGTCTTAGGGGTGGTGAGTGTTGGCCTCTGCCTACCACGTGTAGAAAGCACCGGATTTGCAGCCACAATGGGCACTTTTGAGGTATAATTTACTGAGTTTAATTTGTTTTTGCTCGGATTCCCAGATTCTACATTAGTTATGTGGGGTCCGGCTTGCGTGCCCAGATGTTCTAGGATATCCAGGTTGGCTATGCCCAGTTTTTCCAGATTCTCTATTTTTTTACTTAGAGTTTCTAGAGTTACCATCACAGGTGCAATATAAGTTTTTATCACTTCCTCGAAGCATGCTGTGAGTGCCTTAACATTTGTTGGAGATAGAATTTCCAACTGTATATCACCCTCTCTTTCATTGGTTTCTAAAGTTTGTAGAACCCTCTTTTTTCTTCTTCCATATATTTTTGGCTGTTTGTTGATTATTATCCTTTTGCGACCTTGGGTAAACTTCCTTTTGGGGGGTACAGAGTCACAGTCAGTTTCACTATTTGATAGACTGATATCACTAATTTGTACAGTTGGAATGACAGTGTTAGTATCACGACCATCCAGGTCTGTGACGTTTACCGGCATATCACTATGAGTTTGGGGCTGTGGCAATATACTAGCTGATAAGTCAGGTGTTATTGACAGTCTACACTCCCTGGTACAAGAGACAGTGGGTGTTAAAGGTGGCAATATACTAGCTGATAAGTCAGGTGTTATTGACAGTCTACGTTCCCTAGTACAAGAAACAATAGGTATTAAAGGTTGCGATACTTCTGGTTGGCTTAGACCATACCTTGGCAAACCGACAAATGATTCCAATAAAAGTGAATCATGGAACATAGTTGTTTCATTTGTAACGCTAACATGTGTATTAACAATTGCTGGTATTTGACTTATTGGACACATACTTGCCGGTAAAGAAAGTCTTCTTTCCGTATTTTCGATAGCGTTAGCAACCACTCCAATAGTTTGTTGCAACATCCTATCAATTGCAGTTAAAGTCGGTAGGGGAGTTGGCGCCAAAGTTTGTTTCCTTGTAGTTGAGCGTGTATGCATTGGTGTTTTTCTATCCATCACTCTGCTCTTGGTTTTACTTTTGACTTCCATCGAGTCAACAGTGGGAGATACGGCCACAAAATGCAATGAATTCCTTTGGAATGAAGGGGGTGCAATAACAAATAACAGGGGGGTGGCCCGGCCCGGTCTCCTGTGGTCTCTGAGGGCCTCAGAGGGCCCGCCCTTTGCCCGGGCTTAGCCCGGCGCGTCCTCGCGGGACGAGGAAGAGCCTCCCACTTTAAGCGCCTCCTGGCGCTGTGTGCTGACGCTGGGGCAGGCGACCTCACCACAGGGCTGCTGGGGGTTGTAGTGCCTGTGACTCCCGACCGGCGGAGCCAAGCCCGGCCAGCCGGAAGTACTGGAGCAAACGCTGCGGCGGAGCGAAGCCCGGCCGCCCCTGGGTTTCAGGGAACAAGCTTCGTGCCACAGGGGAGCCTCAGGAGCTGGAGGTAGGCTCAGGTGAAAACAACACGCACTGGGGCTGCCACTTGGTCCTCGTCAGAGCCTCCCACTTTAAGCGCCTCCTGGCGCTGTGCGCTGACGCTGGGGCAGGCGACCTCACCACAGGGCTGCTGGGGGTTGTAGTGCCTGTGACTCCCGACCGGCGGAGCCAAGCCCGGACAGCCGGAAGTACTGGAGCAAACGCTGCGGCGGAGCGAAGCCCGGCCGCCCCTGGGTTTCAGGGAACAAGCTTCGTGCCACAGGGGAGCCTCAGGAGCTGGAGGTAGGCTCAGGTGAAAACAACACGCACTGGGGCTGACACTTGGTCCTCGGCAGAGCCTCCCACTTTAAGCGCCTCCTGGCGCTGTGCGCTGACGCTGGGGCAGGCGACCTCACCACAGGGCTGCTGGGGGTTGTAGTGCCTGTGACTCCCGACCGGCGGAGCCAAGCCCGGCCAGCCGGAAGTACTGGAGCAAACGCTGCGGCGGAGCGAAGCCCGGCCGCCCCTGGGTTTCAGGGAACAAGCTTCGTGCCACAGGGGAGCCTCAGGAGCTGGAGGTAGGCTCAGGTGAAAACAACACGCACTGGGGCTGCAGATCAAAAAGTCTAACACTGAACTGGATTCTGAAACAATGGACCAGTTGCCTACCAAGAAAAGGAGAAGTAGGGTTAAGGCAGTGCCTCCCCCCCCCACCCCCACTCAGAGTGAGGATCAGCCTTCTGAGGAAGCTGATTGTGAGCCTGAAGAAGGAACTGTCCGAGAGTAGCTTGAACCTGATCAGGTTGAGTTCTTAGGGACAGGGGTTGCTTCCAGGGCAGATCTGAGTCGGGCACAGTTGGACTGCCCTTCTCTTGAACCCCTCAGACAGCAAGCTGCTGCTGAGGCTGCTGGAAATGCTAGTGGCACCCATAGAATCTATTGGGATGAAGGGCTCCTGTATTCAGAGAGTAGAGACCCCAAGCCTGGTGCTTCCAGGAGGTTGGTCATACGTTTGGCATCCAGAAGCTTCCTTTTGTCACTAGCCCATGATATTCCCTTAGCAGGACACCTGGGCCAGAACAAGAATTGGGACAGAATTGTCCCTCACTTTCAATGGCCCCACATGTCTGAAGACACCACGGAGTTTTGTCGCTCCTGTGTCACCTGCCAAGCCAGTGGTAAAGCAGGTGGCACTACAAAGGCCCCCCTTATACCACTACCTTTCGTGGGGTTTCCCTTTGAACGTGTAGGGATTGACATTGTTGGACCAGTGGATCCCCAAACTGCATCTGGGCACAGGTTTATCCTGGTGATAGTGGATCATGCCACCAGGTACCCAGAGGCAATTCCCCTTAGGACCACTACAGCACCTGTTGTGGCAAGAGCCCTCTTGGGAGTTTTCTCAAGAGTGGGCTTCCCTAAGGAGGTAGTATCTGACAGAGGTGCAAACTTTGTCTTGTTACTTAACTGCAATGTGGAAGGAGTGTGGAGTGAACTACAAGTTCACCACACCCTATCATCCACAGTGCAATGGTCTAGTTGAAAGATTTAACAAGACCTTAAAGGGTATGATTAAGGTTCTCCCAGAAAAGCTCAGGCAGAGATGGTATATTCTGCTACCCTGCCTTTTGTTTACATACAGGGAGGTTCCACAGAAGGGGTTTGGCTACAACACATTTGAACTTCTGTTTGGGCACCCTGTTAGAGGACCACTTTGTCTGGTGAAGGAGGGATGGGAGTTACCTCGCAAACCCCCTAAACAGGATATTGTGGACTATGTACTTGGTCTCCGCTCCCGGATGGCTGAGTACATGAAAAAGGCATCCAAAAACTTTGAGACTAGCCAGGAATTACAGAAAGCGTGGCATGACCAAAAGGCTGTTCTGACTGTTTACCAGCCAGGACAGAAACTGTGGGTGTTGGAACCTGTGGCCTCAACAGCTCTCCAAGACAAGTGGAGTGGACCCCACACTATTGTTGAACAGAAGGGATAGGTTACCTACTTGGTAGATCTTGGAACTCCCTGGAGCCCCCATAGGGTGCTTAATGTCAACAGACTGAAACCATATGTTGACAGGGCAGACATGGTCTTGCTCATGGCTACTGATGAAGGACTGGAGGAAGAGTGACCCTCTCCCAGACCTGCTCTCTCAGAACCCTGATGATGGATCAGTTGATGGAGTAGCCTTGGCAGGCAGTCTCACTGATCAGCAGCAGACTGACTGCAGACACGTTCTACAGCAGTACAGACATATGTTTTCACTGACTCCAAGTCAGACTACCTGGTGCACTCATGAAGTGGACACTGGGGACATTCTGCCTGTTAAAAGTAAGATTTACAGGCAACCTGATCAGGTCAGGGACTGTATCAGGACTGAAGTCCAGAAAATGTTGGAATTGCGAGTAATTGAACATTAAGATAGCCCTTGGGCTAGTCCAATAGTCCTAGTACGTTACCTAAACCTCACACCCAGGGTGGTTAAGAAAGAGATGACGTTTTGTGTAGACTACAGAGGTCTCAATGCAGTAACTAAGACTGATGCCCATCCAATACCCAGAACCGATGAGCTCATAGATACTTTGGCCTCTGCCAAGTTTCTCAGTACATTTGATCTAACAGCTGGCTACTGGCAAAGCAGACTAGCTGATGATGCGAAGCCAAAAACAGCATTTTCAACCCCTAGTGGACATTATCAATTTGCGTAGGGCCCTTTGGTCTGAAAAATGCAACTGCCACATTTCAAAGGTTGGTGAATAAAGTTCTCACAGGCCTGTAAAGTTACTGTGCAGCTTATCTTGATGATATTGCTGTCTTTAGCTCCACCTGGGAAGATCACCTGAAAAATGTTTTTGAGGCCCTGCAAAAGACAGGCCTAACTATTAAGGCTACTAAGTGCCAGATAGGGCAGAGTCAGGTTGTGTACCTGGGCCACCTTGTAGGTAGAGGCCAGGTTCAACTATTGCAGAGCAAAATCCAGACCATAATGGACTGGGTTGCTCCCATTAACCAGACTCAGGTCAGAGCTTTCTTGGACCTGACTGGGTACTACAGAAGATTTGTCAAGGGGTATGGTTCCATAGTGAAACCCCATGAATGACTTAACTTCTAAAAGAATGCCTAAGAAAGTTCAGTGGACAGTCCGCTGTCAAAAGGCATTTGATGACCTGAAGCAGGCCATGTGCACTGCCCCAATTCTCCAAAAGTCCTAACTACTCCAAAGAATTTATTGTACAAACAGATGCTTCTAAGTTGGGGGTAGGGGCTGTGCTATCGCAATTGAATGATGAAGGTCGGGACCAGCCAGTAGCGTTTATTAGCAGAAGGCTGACCCCTAGAGAGAAACGTTGGTCAGTTATTGAGAGGGAGGCCTTTGCTGTGGTTTGAGCTCTGAAGAAGCTGAGGCCATACTTGTTTGGTACTCACTTCACTGTTCGGACAGACCATAAGCCCCTATTATGGCTAAAACAGATGAAGGGTGAAAATCCCAAACTGCTCAGGTGGTGCATTTCCCTACAGGGGATGGACTATAGAGTGGAACATAGACCTCTGAGTAACCATGCCAATGCAGATGGACTCTCCAGATATTTCCACTTAGAACATGAAGACTCAACTGGTCAGGGTTAGTTTAATGTCCCTGCGTTCGGTCGAGTGGGTTTGTGTAGGAGAGTAGGGTCTGCTTCCTTTGGTTACCCCCACTTTTTGCTGTGTTTCACTGGTTTTTCGACTTTAGTCTGGCTGTGGCCCTGCTAATCAGGACCATAGCCTAGCTGTTCTCTCTCTAAATTGATACCATGTACTTTAGGTACATACCAGATTGGCTACTGGGTCACCTTTGGGAGTCCCTGTATATGGTACCTTAGGTACCCACGGCATAGGTAACCCAGAGGCCTACCAGGGGCTGAAGCATGTGTTATGCCACCCCTGGTTAGTCTTCCAAACTAACAGCACAGGTCTGCACTTGCAGCCTGGTTACGGTGGTGTAAGCACCCAGTGAAATCTTAAAAAGGAACGCAAAACCAGTTGTAGCTGTATCCAGGATGTAGCTTTATTTACAAGATGAAGTTACAGGATATAGTGAAAACACGCCTAGGATATGCAGCATTGTAATCCAAAGTAAAAAGGCATAAGATGGAAAGCCCCCACGGGAGCAGCAACCCTGCTGCTCAGCCTTCATAGATAAATTGACAGATACACTTGAACATATGCAGAGGCAACATTCCATGACATTACAAAGATTGGCTGAGCAGCAGAGGACAGGACACAGAGAAAGGACAAAGTAGATCAGAATGTACCACACTCTATCACTAGTAACGCTGTCACCATGGATACCACGCAGCAGTCGACGAGTCTACAACTTCCTAGAGTTCCAGTTCCAGAAGATCCTGCGTGTGCGGTGAGTTTTACATTTAAAAAATTAATGCAGGGAACACATGAAGCACTTGTTTAGAAACACACAGCTCGCGCCAGGGCAGCAGCAACGTCCACACAGGTTAATTTAAAACCCAACTGTTCGTACAGGGTAATTTTGACACCACATTAAAACATATCACACAGCCCGAGAATAATGCAGCGCTTCACCAGTTGTATATTCACAGAAGGCATAGTTCAAGGTGAAAAGGTTAAAACTTCAAATGTCACACTGCAGTGCTCACACTTCGACTTCCCACATCACCAGAAAACGTTGACAGTTCAATAAAAAGACACAAAATGCTCACTGCCGATCTTGTGAAACATTTTCTACTCATCTCAAATTTCTGTCATCAGCAGAAGAGTTGATTTCAATCGACAAGAATGATACTGATAAATGCCACAGCCACAAGTGCCCAGTACATAGTACCACATTGATCACAGACTCCGAGACTCACCTTTAAACGCTTGACATGTTTTCTCTTGCTTGAGGAGACTGCAGGCTGACTTGGTATCAGTACTGCCAAGTCAGCTGCGCTTGTTCCAATGCCCCGGGTTAAGGCTGTCTGGTGACAACAGACAACGGTGGGACACCCAGGAGCAATACATCAAAGAAAGCACAAGGTGAACTGACTTTAGATGGAACGATAGGTTGTAGAAGTGGTGCAGGCACACTCTATCACGGGTTAGAAGGATGACTCACCAACAAGACCAGGTCGACCTTTAAGTGTTGATTCAGCAAGAATTAAACAATGCTTTGTCAACAGAAGTCCTTGTTGACGCTAAATTAAACTTCATTAGACAGCGGCTGAACACATGCCCTGGGCTGAGGCTGTCAGATGGTAAATTGACACCGGTGGGGCTGCCAGGGACATTAAGAATAAGTTGGCTTAAAATAGGTAGTTGTAACTTTAAAATAGACTCAACGTTTCTTCTCTTCTGTTGCAAATGGTGATATGTAAAGATGATTTCGTTGAAGTAAGTTGTATTTCCAGTCAGAACACGCAGGGTTGTTAGTCCAGATCGTCGCCAGTGTGAAATCTTAAAAAAGATACACTTGAACATACACAGGAACAACATTCCATGACATCACAGAGATTGGCTGAGCAGCAGAGGACAGGACACAGAGAAAGACAAAGTAGAGCAGAAGGCAAGATACTACACACGCCTTACTTAGATATATTATACCTATATCTACCTTTACATATAGACACATATTAACCTATAAGTCACTCCTATGGCAGGCCTTGACAATCCTGAAGGCAGAGTGCTTGGTTTTGTGTGAGAGGGTGCCCTAGCATGAGCTGAGCCCCTCTACAGCTTTCGGAAACATCTCCTTCTAGCTGTTCTATGATATAGCCATACCATATACTCTTAAGTGCATTATAATCCTCACGGTTAATGCTAACTTTGGTTTGGATTTTTCTAAACATGTTGTGTTTGGTGTCAAACACTTTGGAATTCTACCCTCCCACCCCCTGCCAGTTCTGGCGGCGGGGGTAGCATTCCACCCTTCTAGAGGGAGAAGACATGTACACACTGGTTTACCCGGTTAAAGTTAAACAGAGCCCCAGCATCACAAAATGGATGCTGCTGCCACAGATACGAGTTTGCCCTCCTGCTGCGGGACGAAACTCTAGTATGGGAGGCCTGGACAATCAATTTCCTGTCCAGAGAGGTGCTGGCACCTCCCCAGACAGGCTTTAGTGTATTGGGGCAGGGTGGGTTGCATTCAGTGAATGCTTTTCAGACACTGCCTGGGGCACACAAGGTGCTCCATGCATTTCCCAGTTCAAACCGGTTGCTGGGGCACTCTGCCCCAGCTCTGGCGAAAAACTGGACAAAGGGGAAGGGGTGTAACCACCCCCTCCCCAGGTCCTCCCATAGGTGGGACCCTAGAGTTAGTCCAACCCCTAAACTTACTATAAGAATAGGAATAGAATAGTCCCTTGGACTTTAGAGTGCCCTGGACGAAACTCTGAAGAAGAAATCCTGGACCTTCGACATTTCATTTCGACTGAAAGATTGAATAATCTCCCTTGAGGTCAAGGAGTGACCTCCCTGTTCAAACAGGCACCAACGAAGCATCTTTGCCGGTCCTCATTTTCGAGGCTCCTGCCGTATCCCGAAGACTCTGCAACACAGGACACGGACTTCCAGACATCTCTGAAGCTGACACAAGTTCCCAGCAGAGCTGAGACCTCTAGCTGACACGAGAGACGTGGGACCGGAACTCCTGGACATCCTGCATTTTTGCAACTGCACCTACTTCCCGAGGTATCCCGAAGTTGTGCATTGGGGTATTTGAAGCCCCTGCCCGAGCACCTTTTGCAGCAAAGTGCAGAGGCCAGCACTCCACGAGTGACCCGTGAGTCCCCTTTCTTCACCGCAGCTTGAGGCTCCTTCGCGGTTCCTAGTCCATTGGCTAGTGAGCCCCCATGAAGGCCGATTCTTTTTTTCTTGAGCTTTCCTGGTTGCTCCAGACGTGCTATTACTCCCCTCCAAAGGAGGAGTCCCTCAGACCTTGCTGGTCTGAACCGAAGCCAATCTTGTCATCTTGCGTGGGTTGCTGTTGCCAAGGCCTGTTGGGTCCAATTCGGATTCCGACGCTGCAGCACTCGACATCCTTCGTGGGACAGCTCGATTCCAGCTCCTGGTCATCATCGATGCCTCCTGGTCCTCGTGGCTGAAGAGTCAAGCTTCTCCTCTTTCACCTGAAAACACCAGACATCGGTTGGCATCTTCCTGTCACCATCCTGGTCACTGGCTAGTGATCCAGACTCTGTCCCCTCTACTTTCGGGTTCTTCACATCTCTGATCCACCCTTGGACCCACCCGGACACTTTTCCTCTGGTCGCCTGCAGCATTTCTTTGCATCTCTCCAGTGAAATTGACGACGAAACCCGACACCAAAAGACACCTATGCACCCGGCTTCCCTGGGTGAGGTAACACGAGTACTCTGGTGCTCCTGTGGGTCTTGACTCTCGAAGTGTCCTAGTCTAAAAGGGTTCGCTCGTAGTTCACCTCTAAGTGCCTTTATTCTTTAAAATTCTAACTTGTTCGTTCGCCATAGAAAGTCAAAGGTGATTCGCGGCTGTGTTTAGATACTGCACGCGTCCCCCGTGGGTCTCTTGCGTCCCTACCTTGGGTGGTTCCTGGTTGCCCCAGCGGTTCTACAGGCCCTAGTCCTGCTTTCTAACCCTCACGTGGTCATTATACCACTATTTTAGTATATGGTTTGTGAGGCCCCTAGGGCTTAACGTATACTGTGCAACTTATCGTATGCTAATTAAGTTCCTTGTATTGTACTTTTACCTCTGACCTCATAAAGAGACCAGAGGGGTTGTGTTTAGAATAAATACATATATATTTGATATATACCTTGTGTGGTGTACTTTCATTTGATCATTCAAGAGATTATAGACTGGTAAAACAACTTGCTTAATTCGCCTTTAAGTCTTAGCCTGAAGGTTGCTCTCCACAGCTACCACTAGGATAGCTTTTTATAAGGTTGACTTTAAACCTACCATCAATAAGGGTCGTTTGGACTGGTGCAAGGTGCCCTCTAGAATAGTGGACATCGTATGCCAGGCCAACTTTTCACAAAAGCCACACTTGTTCCTCTGCAGTCTGGAAGTTATGTAATTTCAGTAGCCTCTTTTGGCTCATCGCTGTCCTTTAAGGTATACTTTTGATCTGTATCCACAAACATTTTCAAATTTTGAATGTTATATCGAAAGCCAGATGAGGTTTTCTCTGATAGCCAGTTTGGCTAACACCACCACAATTTTCGTCCTCTACCAGGTACCTCATAAATCCCTCCCTTCAGGTCTCAACCTGGTCCATTGCTCCCACCTCCCTCTCACCAATACTCTCTCCTCATCCGCTCCTCTTGGATGGCTGTGTCAAGCAAAATATGTTCACCTACGTTGTAAAACCCAAATCTTAGATATGCCATTTTTGGGGCATTCTCTAGTTGGTCTCTGCTTGGAAAACATGTTGGTGAGGTGCTGCAGACAATCAAAGCAGGAACAGCAAGATCGGTGCTTTCTGTGGAAAGGAGATACTGCTATCATACTGCTAAGAGGTCGACTTACACTACCTGGAAGTTGAGTCGTATGATATTTTTTACTCCTTGAGGCTTTATGGCACTCCTTAGGGTAATAAATACTACCACAGATCTCTAGATCTCTTGAATGTAACCAGGACATTGATTCCGTTCACTTTCTTGACCTTATGACTTTGACGGGTTTTGATCAACTTATTAATTCCCCCACCCATTAAGCCGGCCACACCATGGACAGCATTTTTGTTAATCACAGCAATTTTAGGATTAAGGCTGTCCTGCCTCTTAGCAGGGTTGACCATGGGCTGGTGAAGTTTGATGTCACCTTTTTCTCTCTCACTAAGGTAATGTCTAATGTACCCCCTAAAAATATATTAAGTAGAAGAATACATAAGGCTACGGACTGGAAGGATGCTCTGACCTTACGCTCTGCTAGTAGCCCGACTGATTATCCTATAACAGCAGAGGGTTTTCGTGACTTGATTACCAGTGCTTTGGACATTGTTGCTCCTGTTAAATGCTGTGTTAAGAGAGCCGAACCCTCAGCTCCATGGTTCTCAGACTAACTTAGGAATCTTAGACAGCTCTGTCGTAGGCAAGAACGGAGGTGGCGGGCGGCCCCTTTCAAGAAAAATTGAAACCGAGATCCTTGATGAAGGATAGACAGGGTAGAAAAGCCTTGTCCTTTCTGGGCCCTGGCCTTTGGAACAATCTTCCCGATTCTCTTAGGCAATGTATGGACCATCTGATCTTTAGGAAACGGCTAAAAACCTTTTTGTTCCAGGCTCAGTGCCCCCTCTAGATTATTAGCTCTTCCATCCTTATCTTTCATGTTGCATTGGGCGCAGAGATACTCCTCCGGGAGTCGATTCAAGCGCGGTACAAACCCACAAATAAATAAAGGACTATAAGCGTGCCATCTTTCAGGCGAAATCCCAATATTTTACTGATCAGATTAGGTCAGCTGATTATTCATCTAGAATACTCTGCAAAGTCATCAGAGATATTACAGAGACCCCAGGAGCTCCACTCTTGAATCCCACCCAAGGCTTCTGTGATGACATAGCCTTCTACTTCCAGGAGAAAGTCTTGAAAAATGTTCACGTGTACTCACCTTTTCGAGGAAATCAAGTCTGTCACAGACTGCGCTTTGGCACCCGCATTGGCTGCACCTTGTTTGGCTTTGTTTCCGGATATTACAGTCTCTTGCACTAAGGAACTCCTTGGCCTCAAATCCGGTTCTCCTTTTGATCCTTGTAGGGTCTCTACACTTAGACTTGCGCCCAAACCAATAGCTGAGTTTGGAAGTTTGGAAGGAAGCCACAGTCACACCCCTCCTTAAGAAGCCCAATGCCGATCCTTCAGAACTAAAGAACTATAGGCCTATCTCCCTTCTTCCAGCCCCGCCAAAATGATAGAAAAATGTATCAATATTGAACTCTTGAAAATCATTGAAACACACAACATCATGGATAGCTCCCAGAATGGGTATCGGGCGGGTCACAGCACTGAATCCACGTTGGTTGCAGCCTCAGATTATATCCGCACGCAGGTTGATCAGGGCGGATCAGCGGTGTTGATACTGCTGGACCTCTCGGCGGCGTTTGACTCCATCTCCCCAGTTTGCATGTTTCAGCGACTGCAGGTTGTTGGTGTCTCTGGAAAGGCCTTACAGCTTCTTCATTCTTTTATACACGACAGAACCAATGTCTCAATCACGGCGGGTTCAAAGCCAAGTCCTTCAGTCTTCCTTGTTGGGTCCCCCAGGTCTCCTCACTTAGCCCTACTCTTTTCAATCTTTATGTGACCCCCTTGGTTCATTGGTGAGATCTTTGGGCTTCCAGGTCAGCTCCTATGCGGATGACACTCAAATAATTATATCCGTCTCTGATGATATGCAGCTGGTTGCTCAAAGGTTTAATATATGTATGTCTAACAACAAATGCGTGGGGTGGGATCCTAGGGGAATTAGTTTAAAGACCAGGGAGGAGAACTTCCCCTATACTTCACCAATATCACAATACTACCACGGGTCTATATTTTGACACATGGTTTGTGTGTAATGAGTGTGCAAATACTCTCAAAACAAATATGTGCATAAACAATAAGGGGGATTATCCCTTAAGGACTAGAACCCTCACTCACCCGGAGGTGACATGCTTCATCATATGGGTTCCTCCTCCCAACAGGAAATCCTAGTCCTGCTGAGGGCTACAACTCCCTCACTTTGAGGAAAGAGCACAGGGATGTTTTCAACAGATGTTCACTAGTGTGACTAGGATGCTAAAATCCCATACGTGAAGAATTAGTGTAATGAGGGTGCAGCGCAACAAATAATGAGAAGATAAGCTAGTGGTGATTTAAAACTGTCTAGGAAGATGCAACAAAAAGTTTGTTATTGGGTTGCTCTCTCTGGCAGGAGTAAAAAGCAGTGCAAAGAGCAGTATAGATTTAAAACTACTCATATAATGAGGTCGACATGTTTCAGCCTAGTGATCAGTATTGTGTATCAGTGGCTTTCTTCAGGACCAAGACAATGTTAATAAATGCTGCTGCTATTAACTATGTAAGTGAAAAAATATAGAAAAGTGATACAACACCAGCAATCCTGCGAAGCGTTTTCAGGATTTTCTGGGAATATCTGTGAAAAGATGAGAGAGAAAAAACAAACACACACTGTCAATTTCTTGTGCCTTGCTATATGACATATTTGATTTTATCCTATTGTCAATAGCCTATGCATATAATATTGCATGTGGTCCAACTTACCCTCAATTCTAGGATAGAACACCTCACCGCTACCTGGCAACAGCTCAGGGAAGGGGGCCCCCTCTGTGGGAAACAAAATTCTAAGTCACACCTCACCAAAATTATAAGTGTGAATTATTGTATTAAAAACAATGCTGTATGTATGACCAGCATAATACGATGGATGAAGGACAACTCTCTTAAAATTAATACGGAGAAAACCGAAGTTCTGGTTTTCGGCCTTCAGCTCTCAATTTGGTCTACCGCTTGGTGGGCGGATACCTGCGACCCTCTTCCTATCCCGGTGACAACTGCCAAAAACCTGGGAGTTATTTTTAATAGGGGCCTGTCTTTCGAAGCCCAGGTGAACTACACGGTTAGCACCTCTTTTCATATTCTTAAAATTCTCAAGAAAGTACTGCCATACATTCCCCCGGATCTCCATTGGCCCACTATCATTGCTCTAGTCACCTCGCGGCTTGACTACTGCAATGCATTATATCTCAATGTCAAAAAAAGGCTCCCTGAACAAGCTGCAGGTAGTGCAAAACACTGTGGCAAGATTTATACTGAACAACATGAGTCCCATCAGGGAAGGAATCTGTGCCTTGCATTGGCTTCTGATCAGGAAGCGCATTACCTTTAAAGCTCTGAATCTGGTGTACAAGGCCATGCATGACACAGGATCATCTCACCTTGCAACCTTATTCCACTGGTACACCCCGGGCAGAACCTTGAGGTCCTCCGCTCAGAAGAAGCTTGTCTCACCTAGATTTCGTCGGTCCAGATGGGGTGGCCGCTCATTCTCTATGGTGGCTGAAAAACTTTGGAACACTGTGCCTTTCTCCATCACTACGGCTAACTCACTTGCATACTTTAAGAAGATCTTGAAGACCTGGCTTTTCGTCTTGTAGTCTGCCAATTCTTGCTACCCCTTTATCCCGCTTAGCGCCTTGACACCTTCTTGGTATAGCGCGCCTTATAACTAGGGCCCCCGGTTTTATGGTATTTATTTTTTTGTCATTTCCGTCTGTATTTATCCATATTTATTTTTGAGGCATTTTATCTGTATTTATCCACATTTATTTTTGCCGCAATCAAAAGGCAGCGCTGCAGCTAGTATTTTTCCACATTTAAATAGACAATGTACACCGTTTCCCGTTTATTTTTGTTTAATATGGGTGATGTGTGAGAAGCTACAGAAATTTCTTTTAGATCAAAACAGACCTCACCTATGAAAAATGGGCAGGTGTCACAGTGATTATTTGCAGTAAAATAAATAAGCTGCTGCTGTTGTGCACTCGGGTGAGCACTGCCGCTGCTTCCTTTGAAGCCTGTTTGTGCTTGAGCCTTAGGCTTGGTTCATGGAATCAGAAAGCTGAATTCCTGGCTCAAGGCTTCCACTGGGGTGCGCTTGAAACCAGGGTGCTAGCAGCGATGAGACCACTGTATAGGGTGGCCCCGGCCTGCTCGAGTAATATCGACCTAACAAGCAAAATAAAAAGGAGTCGGAGAGTAAATACATTCAATTCCTTTGAGCAGCGGCCGAAAAGGGTACATTTGAGGCGCCTCGCCCCCCTAGGCCAACTACTGCCCCAGTTAATGTATCACAAGAGGAGGGAATCCACCTAACTCCAGGGCTTTAAGCGAGCTGAGTCCCGCGTTGCTCAGCATCAGCAGTTCTAAAAAAACAGGGGTGTGGAATTCCGATCCGCACAATTATAACTAATTTGGTGTTTCTGCCCCTGAATTTACTGGGTGCAGGAACACTGGACTCGGTTTTACCAGCCAGTATAATCCCAGAGGGAAAATGCTTCAGTGAACCCCTCCCGACCCTCGGTCAAGGCACGGGAGGGTATGTGATACCAGGTGAAATCTTTCCCTTCTCTCCTCTGCCCTCCATAACCCCCTTCCTCCAGCTCCTGGCCCGCATGAGACCCCTGCAGACATTTACCACCAGCTAAAAGGAAGTGGCAAATGTCTGCATTAAAACCTCCAGAATAGGGAAGACGGTATACACTGCATCTAGTGATTCCTGGTTCACATAGTTACTCCCCATTCAAGAGAATTAACTGGGAATTCAAGGAAATTTACATTGAGACTCTGGATAGTTTCAAAAATTCAGTTTGTCTGGAATCGTCGCATACAATTCTTCACGGGTGGAAATAAGGCCCTAAGTCTTACAAAACAATCACCAGTCTCAAACTCAGTGTGCTAATGATTTACCCTATAAAAGTCGCATTTGTTGCAATTGTCAAGCCTTATGCCTTAAGGTGTCAGTTAATGGGTTTTTTAAGCTTCTCAGATGTGGAGGCGTTTTGGTTTTATCTTTGCAAGTATGTGAAGGGAATTATAAACGGATCATTGTATATTTGATTCTAAAGAGCAAATAATTATCGTGTATAACTACTAGCTACTTTAACATGTAGAGCTGCGAAGATAATTTGAGGACTGGCTTGTAGCAAAGCTGTGCTTACTATTTTAGAAATGTGGACATCATCAGGCTAGTAAAATAGCTCAGTGATTTCAGCTATTGCTCTTGACACCTGTGTCTGGTCGGCAGATCATATAGTTGAATTTTGGCAAGGTTGACTCATCCTCTCATCCTTCCGATGTTCAGAAAATGAGCAGGCATTCTGACTAATTAATAATCATTCTATCATTATAATTGCCTTATGATTATTAACCTATATGTCCTTTAAATAATAAATGTTCGATGAATATTTTACATAAAGCGCTTCGGATAAAAGTGCTGTATAAATGTACAATATATAAATTATTATCTTGGAACACTACATATTAAAATAGAAAAAAGACTAAACAGCTATTAAATCAATATGTTATGTTATGTTATTTTTATTTGTACCGCGCACAGCTGCCCCAGCAAAGGGGCGTCCTGGCGCTTTGAGAAGGTAAACACAACACAGCATTAAAAGCGGGCAGAAAGGAGAAGAGACACAACAGATGAGCTAAACAAATAAAAAGGTCTTGATAGCCCGTCTAAACTGAAGGAGCTCATCGATGGCCCGGATTTGTGGAGGGAGAGAATTCCACCAGCTCGCTGCCAGGACTCGAAAGGAGCGGCCACCAATTCTGCTCAACTTAAAACGCGGGACCACTGCTAAGTTCTGGCCTAGCGATCTAAGAGTGCGAGAGGGGACATAGGGGATCAGCAGTTTCTCCAAGATTTGTGGGGAAGTACCCTTGAGGATTTTAAATGCAAGGCAGAGAACCTTGAATCTAATCCTCTTCTGCACAGGGAGCCAGTGGAGAGAGCGCAGGGCACGAATACTATATACCACAACAGGTCAAACTGATTGACTCTGCCAATGCTTGTAGTCACTGGAGGTACCAGACTGCCTCTCATTTGTACAGAAAGTGCAATCTTGTTTTGCGCAGTTAATAACTTCCAAAGAAGGCTCCATATCTTGTCCCCTCTCACCCTTTTTAGAAATGCATTATTCCGGACAGCAATACAAGTAACACAACCCTGCAGGTATTGCTGCAATTCAAACACAAACCCTAATATCAATCTGAGTTATAGTTTCAGTGAAATCGCATTAAAAATAAATGTTTTTCTTCTTGCACAGGGTTTACCCTCTGTAGAATCTGCCGCTGCAGTATTTGCTATTGACTTCTGGAGAATGGTGCCCGCATCAGCACTGGTCCTTGAACACCTGCATTGGTGGCATTTATAGATGCAGTGAACTCGCCTTCATCAGGTAGCCTCGCTCACAGTCGCAGCCACAGCTCTCACAGCGCACAATCACTGGGCTGCACTGCGCAGGATGAGAGCATGTCCCGCCTCGGGGGGAGGTGGGGGGGGGGGATTGGGGAGGAAGGGAGGGGAGGTTTGGGGGTGGAGGGCTGAGAGAACATTTCAGGGGGTGGGGGAGCAGACTCTCCCAGCAATACTGAAATTGGAGATACAGGGGCTCTAGAAGAGGTGACAAAACAACAAAGCCTCGTTAACAAGTTAAAGGTCTTTTAAGACCTGTGAAGTACTCAGGTGCGGCGGCTGTGTGCGTGCAAGCTGTCTCAGTCCAGGCTGCCACACACGAGGGGGGGGGAGCCTGCCTGCCTGCAGCTGAGGGACGTGGCAAGTCACGGCAGCACGCAAATTTTACCGCTTATAAATATAAATACAGACAAAGGAAAAATAGTTTTCCGTCTGTATTTATATGTAAATATCCGTTTAAACGGAAAACCGAAAGCCCTACTTATAACCCATGAGATGCCTGAGCAGTCCAGGAACCATGACTCTTTACACCTCACTCTGCCTCCAACTTAGCCACACCCGTGGGAGACAGAGTACATCATCATACAGCCAAATGGAAGGGCATCAGCTCCTACAGGTGGTTGTTTGACATCCTCAAATATGACAATTTTTTACAATTTGCAACGAAAACCGCTCACTCCTCTCCAAGGAAGATTCTTCCCCTTAATCCCTTGCATGCTCGTGACGGAACCATTCCGTCAGGAGCCACGGTGGTGCTGTGCTGGTGACCGAATGGTTCCGTCATGGCCTGGCCACCGCGCCTGTGCGGTGCTGATTTCGCGCCTGCGCTGAGCGTTCTATTAGGCGGGCGGGGCTGTGACGGAACCATTCCGTCACAAGCACAGCGCCACCGCGGCTCATGACGGAGTGGTTCCGTCACGAGCATGGCGGTGCCGCACGGCCCCCCCAGCCCCCTAGCGCCGCGGCGGAATTACAGCCACGGCCAAGGGGTTAAAGAAGAGATCAGGTATTTGGTGCCCCATACTGTATCTGTGGCAATGATCAAATAACAAGGTTTTGAAAGGGTGACATTACAACACATTCTTCCATTCCTAGATCAAGGCGGCCTTCTAACTTCGATCAATCTCCATGATGTCATTTTCCACATCTCTGTAAAACCCAACCTTTGCCACTAACTGTGGCCTATCCATCAGCATCAGATGTGTACCTCACATTTTTAGCAAGTGCTTACCAGAAACTAGTGGGGTCTCACCTTTAGCACTAGTTTATCTACATTTATCCTTTATTGGCAATTTGCTTTGTGGATCACCTCCCGTGTAAAAAATAAAAGAAGCAAGTACTACATCGTACTTCAGTTGGCCCTATAGAAAAAGTGAATGTGCCCAGCCACTATGTAAGTCCGTGATCTTCGTGTGTATGATGATCTCCATGTGGGCGAACAAAGCAACACAAGAAGATGATGGACTGAGTGCTGTAACTTTTCAGACACTCACCCCCAGTCACAGATCTGGGTTGAAACCATCATCGTTTTTTAGCTCACTTCGCCACCCCAGTTCAGACCTAGCTAGATGCTAATCAGTCGTTACCCTGTGCCTCATGGGAATAGTCCATGTGGGGCACAAAGCTTTCTTGGTTAGGAGAATTGTGAGCAAAGTAGAATAATTTATTGTATAAATAAATTAATATTTCTTTAAAATAAAAGCGACTAAAAACGACTAAGCATTCAATGCGTATTAGCAGTAATCTCAGGCATTACAGTTGTGGAGAATATGAAAGATCTAAAACTTTCATCAATTTGCTACTAAAGCGACAATTTGTTATAAAAATCAAAATTGACCGCCTGATTGATTGTCCTGATGGTATGTTATGTAAGTTGCTCTTTTATAGCGCGCGAATCACCCTGGGGCATCTCGGCGCTGCCTAGAGAAACGTCACTGATAGCGGGGTCCAGAGCTGTGGTAATCTACTACAAGAAAGCCTTTAGATGTTTCCTAAAAGTTCCATATGTCGGAGTATCCCGTAGGACCTTAGGCAAGCTATTCCAATACTTGGGGGCTAGATAGGAAAAGGCTCTACCTCCAGTGCGATTCAGACGGATGTGAGGGATCTTTAGCAATTTTAGGGAGCCAGATCTAAGGTTGCGGCCTGGAATGTGTTTTTTCAATTTCTTTTGTAAATAGTGAGGGCCTCTGCTGCATTGTATGACAGGCAGCAAATTCTAAAGATGGATCTTTTTTTTACCGTTAGCCAGTGCAGTTCTTTTAGCAGAGGTTCGGAGGGAGAGCCTCCTGGCATGTTTAAGATCATTCTGAGGCAGTATTTTGAATGAACTGTAATTTATTTAGTAAAGTCATACCCACTTCTGCCAGCAAGGCGTTTCCGTAGTCCAAGCGGCTGATCACCATAGCTTGGACCAGCGTTCTACGGTGAGCAGTCGGCATGTATGGGAGGATTTTACGAAGTAATCGTAAGCTGTGGTAGCAGGAACTCGTTGTGGCTGCTACGTGGTCCTTCATTGTTAGTGATTGATCCAGTTTTACTCCAAGATTTTTGACACTCTGCTTGGGCACGGGGGCGATGCCCATCTGGGAGGGCCACCAGTAGTTGGTCCAGACCGCCGAGGCATTTCCCAGTAGCATGACTTCCGTTTTTCCTGGGTTCAACTGGAGACAGTTGACAGTCATCCAGTTGGAAATTGCCAATATACCCTTGGAGAAATGAGATTTGTCGGTTTCTGGATTGGGGCAGATGGTGAACAGCAGCTGGGTGTCGTCAGCATAGGAAATTGTTTCAAAACCCAGGGCTTCTACTGCTTTTGCCAAAGGGGCCATATAAATATTAAAAAGGGTTGGGCTTAGGCAGGAGCCAAGAGGTACACCCTTGTCCAGCGGTATTTCATCTGATTGATATGGGCCCAAGATGACTGTTTAGGTTCTGTCGGCCAGAAAATTCTGAAGCCATTTTAGGGCTACTCCCTGAATGCCACAGGAGGTTAGCCTCTCCGCGAGCCCTGTGTGGGAGATGGTGTCAAAGGCCGCGGAGAGGTCGAGAAGGATCAGTATTGCTGAACCACCTGCATCTATTGTCATCCTAAGGGAGTCCGTCACGGCTAATAAGGCAGTCTCCGTACTGAAACCTGGGCGAAAGCCCGATTGTGCGGGGTCTAGGATTAAGTTGGTTTCTGCTTAATTTGTAAAATATGAAGTCCAGGTGCTCAAATGTTTGTCAGAGGCCACACCCACTTTGCCCGGCTCCACCCACATACTACACTGACTCCACCCACTTACTCTATTGACCCCACCTACATCTTCAACTGGCAGATGTAATACCCGATCTGAATTTCAGCAAGGGAGCCTTTCGACTGTGAAGCAAATAAGTGAATAATATTTGCGCATAGACAATTCACCTCATATAATGTTATTACATGACTGGTTTAAGTATTAGAACCATACAACATGATAACTTGTCTTTATAGTGCTTGCTAACTGTGGGATTTGCCATTGTATTTGTATTGTCTGAAATCTGGAGGAAGTAACATAACAAGAGAGATGTCATCCGACACACACACACAGACACTTCTCACAAAATAGAGGAGGGGTTAAACAGACTGTATTGAGACCTCTGTTCCTTGACAAATTCAGATTAAATATATAAAAGACAGGTAGCTGTGTAGTGACAACCCCACTATGGCAGCGAGCAAGTGGAGAACATATCAGTTGCATTACAATACTTCAAAGGTCACCAGTGAAAGTATGACAAATGGATCAGTCACTAGCCCCTTCACCCTGGGTCCAGGTGCCACTGCAGCCTGGAGCGTATTTCTGCCACTGGCACTCTCTCAGAGTCAGTAATGATCAGGTGCATATCAAAACCCTATATGATTCTTAATCTCAATGCAGGTACACCACAGATGTGTTCCTTTTAAATGTGTGCTTGTTGCAGGTATTGGGCATTCTAAACCTCTCCAGTGAATGTGACAAGCACACTTTGTGAAGAGAAGAGGCAGCCTAGTGCAAACTTTGAAGGGTTGCTTTAAATATTTGCTGCAAACTTCTCTGCTGCCTGTTTTGTATTTTACATGCTGTAGAAAAGGAGCATTTGTCAGGGCAATCTAAACATGAGACACAGGCAAGATAAGGATTCAAGAAATGCTGTACATATTCATAACTTTAACAGCAAAACACACAACCCTACAATTAAATTGATTGTAAGAAAAAGCACCACATGGAATATTCTGAAGGCATCGAACATGTGTTTGCAAGCTAACTATGCTTACCTGTTAAATATGCTCAATAGTCCCAAAGGAGGAGCTCATTGGTGTAGGGGTGTTGCTAACCAAATGTGCCATCAATAATTTTTAAAAAAGGTATACTTGGTTTGTTGCAGTGTAAGGTTCTGCTTATCCTTGTTATCTGGTTGAAAGCTCTCAGTAATCAAATCATATCTCAAGATATCAGTGCCACGGATGGAGTCACAACACTGCTAGACTCAAAATGAAGAAATGCAAAACAAAAGATAAAAGAGGAAAACCACCTCAATTTATGAGCTAGAAACTGAAACATCATTCTCCCACATATCAAACAATCCACATCAGTCATATAGTTGATAATAAAGGAAGCACACAATCACCGACAAAGACCTGCCCTAAATACTCAAGCCTTTACACCCCCAGTGACGAAATAGCTCTTCTCCCACCTTGATATCTTACCCTGTCCATGACCTCTCCTGCACAACAGGGCTTTAAGTGGGATGGGTCTTGATGTACTTAGAACAGGCAGTTCTAAAAATCAGGTGTTTAGACGGGGCCCTATCGGGCTCTCCATTTTTACCCTCATCCCTAGGGTGAAATTTTATTATTATTATTTTTTTTAACTCTGTAGCAGTACCATCCTTAACTGCCTTTAATGCAAAATCTCATAATTTCACAACGGAAGCATTTTCAATACTGTATACAAGGAAGCCATAGTAGTTGCTTATTTTGCATATGCAACTAACAGTCCTTGACAAAGTCAGTAGTCCTGGTTTATTGTAGGTGTGATGTTACTTGTTATGTTATATCTGGTGCACTGGCAGAAGCAGCAAAATACCAGTCGGGCGGCACACTATGCCATGGACAGATTTTTAGCTTAGGGGTTTTTAAGCAACGCCCTTAATTACATCGTCCATGCCCCTAAGAGAGACCCCTGGGTTATTTCATCCCACTTAGAGCCCTGCTGCACAACACTCTGAATAAGTCCCTTCACCACTATTGCGCACTGAGTTCTATTACCTTCTTCTAACTTGATTTGCTCTCTACAGGTAAACAGTATATGTGAAAGTCTAAAGTAGCGTTGCAAAGCGTGGCACCTGTAAATCTAAAATATACATAGATTCTAGCAATGGTTCTTTAAAACCTGGTCAATTTTACTGGATACATAACAGAAACGGATTTTTTTAAATTCACATTGTTATGTATATTTTGTTGTGTATAGTAGCAACATTCATACTTGCGAATGCTTCAAAGAGCTTGTTTGAGGCACTGTACAAACACAGGCATGCTAAAAAAAAAAAGAATTCAGAGAACAGAAACGAAACAGTCACATCCGTGAACACACAAATATATATGCTGCATATATCCTTCTACATACCCACCCGCCAACTACGATCATCCAATCAAGCCCTCGCCGCAATTCCGCGCATCCATAGAACCACCATGGGAGGAAGATCCTTCTCCTACTTAGCGGCCAAGACGTGGAATTCTCTCCCCTCTCACCTCCGTGTTACACAGAACCACCTCTCTTTCAGAAAACAGCTAAAAACCTGGCTTTTCGATAAATAATGCACCGCTCATCCCCTCAAGCGCCTTGAGACCCTCTGGGTGAGTAGTGCGCTATACAAATTCTTGAACTTGAACTTGAACTTATATTCAATGTCATAAGGCCAGAGTGGTAAGAAGAGTAGAATAAGGTCCTTGAAGGAACATTTCAATGTAAAACTTGCACGAAATGGAAAGTTAACTTGGTTAGCAATACATGAACATTTTGCGCGCGCTGTCTGCCGCACGTTACAACCACTACAACATTATGCTTTTCAGGGCAGGGGCCGGGCAGGGCCTTTAACTTAACCCTGGCCCTAAATTATAATGTGTACTCCGGCGGCTGCTGGCTGCTACTGGGCCAGGGCGGACACTGCAGTGCATCCATGAAATCTTGTGGAGTCGGAGCTACCACCAAGCTTAAACAAGCATTTGCAATGCAATAGGTCTCGCATTTATGCGAGTTTGAGATATTGACATCGCCTTTTTTTCGTTTTTAAAACATAAATAAAAGGCATTGTCCTTTGCAATGTCAATAGCTCAAACTCGTGTAAATGCGAGACCTATTGCATTGCAAATGCTTGTTTGAAAATGTTTCATGTGAAGCACACCATCTTTCATGTAGGGAGTTGGCAGGAGAACAATGGCGGCATCTGATAGTCAATGGACTAATGCATCTCGTGAAGAGCTCTATGTTTGATCCCATGGCCAGAGGCCTGCATCCTAATGGATCTAGTCAACGTCCATCCATCTGGATAGAAAAGAAGTACCACTGAGCTGGGTGACGATAAAGGTCTGTAGGGTAGTGCTAAGAAATCATAGGATGAACACCAGTGGCGTAGCTAGACCTACAGCAGCCCGCGGTAGCCCCTAAGTTTGCCCTCCGGTGCAGGTAAGAGCTGGGTGGGGCTGCGGCTGACTGACGACTTGTTTGGGAGGGGTTGGCGCCCAATGGACAACTTGTTCTCAGGGTCGGGGGATGGTGGTAGTTGACAGACCTCACTTGCTAACCTCTGCCACCCCCTAAAACAGTGCCGCCCTTTTTGGACAGCCCCCCACTCTCCCTAGCTACAACACTGATGAATTCGCTTAACAAAACACATTATGTGTTATGATAATCACACCCACATTTTCAGTCAGAGCTGGAGTACAGCAGACTCTCCAATAATTCTTTGCTTGTGTAGCTTCAGCGACTCGTCAGGGGCAGTAAGAGCTATACAAATGCAATTTCAGTACAGTTTTTTAACTGCTGCCTTTAAGTGATGCATGCATTGCGCCAGCGCATTGGAGTCTTTAGTCAACATATGCATTGAGAAACAAATATGGCACTACCATGATTCTGACGAGAAATTGATGTTATACAGTGGGTAACTAGGGCACTCTGTCGCTTAGCACCCGAGCATCATCAGTACAGAGGAGCACAAAGAAGGTGCAAAAATCAATTCGTGCCTCAATGGTGTGAAAAACACCTCCTGAGGTGCAATAAAAGGATACAACATAAAGTATTTAAAAAGCAACACGTTCGACTTAGAATGTTGCATAGTAAATATTTTAATAGTGGGCTTATCGTTTTCTAATTTTAGATACACGGTCAACAAATTGATGCGGAGTTTGCGTTTCCCAAGGGGTCTGACAGCATGGTGAAGAAGCTGTGACAAATTCACACAGCATTTCACACCTATGATGCAAATTGTACATCTTGTGCTTGCATCTTTAACTCTTCCAGTCCAAGCAGGATGGGCTTAGAGAGAAGTTATCCCTTCCCAAGATTCAGAGGCAGAGAGATGGGAGGAAATGGTTAATGGTGAGATTTAAGCTATGACATATTGAAAGCTTAACATATAGCTAATTAAGCATTATTTACACCCCCAGTTTAATCTGTCTCACAGGCATACGTTAGCAGGCGCATCACAGATTTATTTGCCACTTGCTGAAGATTAGACAGGAAGAAATTAACACCACCACCAATCGGCTGTGGATGAGGCAGGAAGTGTTTTTATAGTTTCCACAGTATCCACCTAAGTGAGCTTAAAGTTCGTTGCATGATTTTTCATCGAGTCCGGGTCTATCCTTTGCATTGTGGGACTTGTGGTCCTGTTTCCATCATTCAAAGTGCACAGACCTCATAAAGTTGAGAGTTCCGCTAAATGTATTAAGGAAACATATGAGGTTTATATTCACAAACGTCTAACACATGGCAGACCTGTTATGTTGCATTTGACAAGGTCGAAAGTAATTTGTGTACCAGAGCAGACACAAGAAGGAATAGTTACCACATGACTCAATGACTCCAAGGAGGTGGTCTTACTCTTTACCAACTTGGGGCATTGTGTAAATGTTTAATTTTTTTCCAGTTTAGTTGATAAAATTGAATTAACACACTAGCAAACATTATTTGCGAAACACAAGCCCACGGCTGGAGCGTTGCCTCCTTGCAATATGCAGCCTGTTTGCCACATTCCTGGCAATGTTCTCACTTGCAACACACCATGAGATTAGACATAGACGCAAGTACTGAAACGGATATTTAGAAAAAAGTCAGAGAGAAGCTGAAGCATGGAGCAAAAGGCACCCCTGTAAACTAAAAAAACAAAAGTGAGGGTTAGGTTGGAACACCCCTTAAAAAAACCAGAGGAGTGAGACAACAAGGAGGTCGGCTGCAGCGAAGTAACAAGAACATGCATTCTCGTGGAATGCTCACACAAAGAACCAGCCTGCTTATCGTGAACAGCGCCACGCGCCCCTCTGCAGACTCCCCCTGCATTCCAGAGAGGCGCGCGACGCGATCCTGTCTGCCCTGCATGCCGTGGAGACAAGACCTGGCCGCGCGCACAACGTTATCCTATGGAAAAACGCTGCGCGCGGCCAGGTCTTGTCAAACTTCGTCGGTCTCAGACTGCTGAGACAACGACTATAGTTCTCGCTTGCGAGAACGCGCTTTCAGCACGTTCGTCGTAGGCGAGCCCTAAAAATGAAAAAGTATCATTGGTAGGGCAATGGCATACTTACGGTTTATTCGTGGTGGGGGGTGTAGTATAGCAGGCCACAGGCCTGCTGTGCCTCTGCTCCCAACTACCGTCAGGCTGACTTTTACTCGTGGGTGGGGTGCGGCCACACGAGTCACGTGACAATCCAAAAAAAATCTGCGCAGGCTGCCTGGCGCACACAGCCCCAGAAACAAATCTATCCAGATTCCAGTCCATCAATGTTCCAACTCCCGCCTACCGGCAACACTAACTTAACCAAGGGACACGTCCGGCATCATATAATACGAATCTGGGCTTAGGGAGCTCTCACAGCTGCAACACTCTTCACCAGGACTCTGTCAGGGGACGAGTCACGAGAAGAACAACACTCTGCGTCTGCGCAATAAAGCAGTCTTGCCAGACTTATCATTAATGCCAATATGTGATATGCAGACACCTCTGCATGTAGACCCGGCCCTGATAAGTAAGTGCCGGTGCTAAGCACCCGAAAGCACCGGCACAAATTAAGCAGTTGCCTGTAAATCATACTTTCTAGCATTTTGGCCAGTAATGGGAACAGGGAAATTGGGCGGTAGTTGCCAAGATCCTGGGGGTTTACAGAGGGTTTTTTCAGTATAGGGCGTACGAAGGCTTCCATCCAGGTTGTAGGTATGGTTCCAGATTGTATAGATTGATTAAACATTTTTTGAATGGCAGGGGCGCACAGCTAGGGGTCAGAAGAGCCATGATTTTAGGAGGGCAAGGATCTGTGGGTGAGCCGGGTTTAGCAGAGCGCAGTGCTTTACTTACCTCTTCCAGTGAGGCAGGTATAAAGCAGTCAAGGGAGCAGTCTGCCATTTTTCTGGGTCCATCAGGGTGGGCCAGAGGTCTATGATTTAACGTGGCCAAGGGAGGAAAGTTAGAATAGATGTTGGCAATATTTCCCTGAAAAAAGGTAGCTAGGGAATTACAGAGTTCTTGGGTTTCCAGAGGAGTTTGTTTACAAACTTGGGGTGATACAAAGTCTCTAACTATGTCAAAGAGAGCTTTGGAGGAGTTACTAGAGCGCTCGATTTAGTTCAGAATGTATATGCGTCTGGCTGACTTTAGGTTACGATGGTAGCTGGACAGGGTTTGTTTGTACACTAGTCAATTCTGGGGGGTCTTACTCACTCGCCAGCGTCTCTCTAATTGCTTACAGGAAGATTTTTCCTGCCTTAGCTCTGCAGAGTACCAAGGTGCTGATGTCTGCCTTGGGATTAAGCCAAGGTTATTTTTTATTGGGATTATTAAATCTAAGGCTTTCACAAACGACTTGTTAAAGGAGACCAACATTTTTGATACTTCTAATTCATTTATTTATTGTTCCAAATGGAACACCTCATCAAAGGCCTCTGAAGAGAGATTGCGCCACGGTCTGTGGGCCAAATGTTTTCTGCTTGCAATCTGAGATAAGATTTTTTGACGGGGAATGGGGATGAAAACTTTATCATGGTGTGGTCCGTCCAGGTAAGGGGCAGAGGAATGTCACAGGTCAGATGGTCAGTGTTGGAAAATATAAGATCCAATGTATGGCCAGCCAGATGTGTTGGGCCAATAACTCTTTGGGTTAGACCAAGATGCTCTAAGCCAGTAAGGAGTTTGTTAACTTCATGGGTTGTGTGTGTTTCACCATGAAAATTGAAGTCTCCTAGCATCAGGAAATTATTTGACGCGAGGACGTGTATGGCTATATAGTCTGAGTTTATCCGTGAAATCGGCTCTAGGGCCAGGGGGCCGATATACTAGGGCTCCATTCCAGCTTTCCGTGGGTGATGAAGTTACCTTAAAGATAGCTATTTCTAAACTCTCGTTGATTGGGGTAGATAGCCAAGTTACACTGAGATGGTTTTTGAAGGCGATGGCTATTCTGCCTCCTGTTTTTCCCACCCGATCGAGGTGAAGGAACTTATAGTTCTCTGGGATGGATAGGTTAATGATGGGATGGTTCGAGGGGTTCAACCAAGTTTCTGTGAGGAAGCAAATCTCAGGGAAATGGGAGGTAATCATGTCCCATATTTCGAAAGGGTGTTTAGCTAAGGAGCGTACATTGCATAAGATGCTGTATGGGCCTTCTGTTAAGTGATCTGTCAAAAGCCTAGATGACAACGGGTTAGATGCAAACAGATCGCTTTGAAATAAACAGTGTCTGCAAGCTGCCGGGCCTTCTAGTGTGCTGGGGACCTTCTTTGGGCAGCATATGTCTGAGCTTCGTTTGGCTGGTTCAGAGGCTCTGATATTGTACAATATGTCAGCAGGGTATGATATATAGGTAGGATGAGTAGGTTGTACCTGATTTTGAGCAGGGTCCGTGGGCTCGGGCGGGCACGGACGGGCGCAGATGAGCTTTCCTTTGGCGCGCCGCCAGCGCGCCCGCTGCGCGCATCCGCTGCACGTAAGCATTTCCACCTTCCTTTATGGGTTCGCTGAGCGCGAACAAAGCCCGCCACCCTACGTGACTCCTAAGATGGCTGCTCGTTGCCCCTGGCTGCCTCCGTGGTCATGCGGCACTCAGCGCCTAGATCGGCTGAGTGGTAGAGGGTGAGTGCGGAAAAGTTTGTATGGCAATTTAAAAGAGATGTGCCATTTACAGAAGCAATACAAAAATTAAAAGTACAACAGCTCCCGGCTTCCGCCTCAGGAGTTTTCTAAGACTTTTAAAAGTATAAAGATATTAGATATTTTCGTTTCAAGTCTAAAAGAGCAGGGCATAAACAAATCAAATGCTCATTCGAGTCCTCCTTATACCCCCAAAATTTACAGTTATGTGTGCGCTGCTCATTCCATGCTCCCTCAAATAGAAATAGTGGATTGTAGAAAAGACGAAAGCGGAGGTACTTTGCAACCATGCTCAAGGAAGGATGACAAGTAGCTGTGTTTTGCTCAATAGCAGTTTATGGCGTATTCCACATGCTTCTAGGACTGTAACAGTAAAAGGTCCTCAAGTTTACTTTTAGTCCTTCCGCCCGCCTTAGTTAGGGTTTTGCGTTTGAGACTTGGGATGGATAACATCTCAGAAAGAGGTAAATTATTCATTTTGAGAAGGTCAACAACCTGAATATATCTGAAGCTTTTTTATATGTTTTTAACGCTTGTTAATGTATTAAATATTTGTTTTTATTGAATTTTCTTTAGCAGAGGCACAGTTGCAAACAAAATTCAACAAGGCACCTGCTTGGCGAGCCGATAGGGAAGAAAGCGAAAGCTCAAGGCACAATTAACAATGCAGTGTGGAGGGCCTAAGATTTATAAAGGATTGGATCCCATTCCTATAGATTGTATCCTGGGGCATAATAGCATTGCTTTTAAATAATTCATATAAAAAGGTTGATATTAATTTGATATTCAAAATATGTAGCACCTGGTCGATTGCTCAGCCTCCATAGATGTTCATGAATCTTTTTATAGAATTGTCAACAATGTTTGCTTTTTTCCCCCTTTATTTGAAATGTGGTTGGTCCACGCTCGTTTGTGGTCCACCATCACACCATGATAGTATAGTCCTATTTGGTGACTAGTTCAACAATATTGTTATTGATTTTCCACCCGTAAGACACTGTTCAGTTACCAAACAACATAACTTTAGTTTTTGACAAGTTGACCATTGTTGCAGGGATTCTGCTGACACACAGAACTGTGCAAAGAGACCCAAGACATCAGTGAATTGTGGTGGACCAAAAAACTCACCTCATTACCTAGAACCCCTAACCGACTAGCATCAGTGTCACATTAGCTCTTCGTCCTATAGCAAAGGAACCACTGATTAGACATCCCAGAACATGCAACTTAGGTTACTCTCAGGAATGGTGGGAATCAAGAACACTCTTTCGTTATATTCTCATACCAGTCCACAACATGGGTAAAGAAAGAGACACAATAAAGTTTAAAATATTTCTTTTAACGACGTGCTCTAAGATGCAGTATTTTTGCGAGCATAAGCAGACATATGATTAAAAATAATCCGATCAGCATTGTTACAACTCCATCAAACACTAAAGGAGAAATCATAATATAATGATGGTGGCAACAGGTTATATAGCACCTCGTATGCCACCCTCCCTAGCTAGGAACTATGTTTTAATAAAATATAGAAGGTCTCTTAGGCTTGAATAGGGGACCCCATACCTCCAAGATCAGCAGAAGGGAATCGCATCAGGATCTGCAATAGTTCTGTCTCTGGAAACGGGCTTCCTTTCAGAGTGTCTAAAACATGCATGCAGTGTGATATTAAAGACGCCAGGATTTTCAGTTAGCTGCAGCAGCGTGTATGTTATGTCTAGTGCATGAGACGATCAGCCTGAACAACACCAAACATTGTTTTGATAACCTTGGAGGCTTGAGCAGTCACTGTGCAGACTAAGGTCGAGCTGTAAGTGTAGGGACGTTGAAAACTAGCCATTCTCATGTGAAGGAATTCACACAGCCTAACTTACAACAACAGTTATATATAGTGTTGTGTGCAAAAGCAGCAAAAAGGTAAAATGTCGTTTAAACTTGTAATAAGCCTATGCTAACATAGCAACGTGCGCAAGTAAGGCCCAGGCCTCACTACACCATAAGATCGTTAACGTCTTACAGCTTTTGTAACTCAAACAGTTAAACAGCTTCAGTTAAGACAAGGGTGATGATATCATCTGCATACACAAAATATGAAATGAAATGAAAAATTGCATTTGTATAGCGCATAACTGCCCTGGGGCCTCGCAGCGCTTGCATGCACATGCATTTTCCACCAAGCTTAGGGGGTAACCCCTTCAGATCATATAGGTATAAAGATATACAATGAAAAAGTAAAGGTGTCAGGGTGCAACATTGCTTTAGCCCGTTAGAAGTTTTTATCTGCGAAGTAAGGGTTTTCTCTGAAAGTTTAACTTGTTGCCAATAGTTGTCGAATAATGCTTCCAGGAAGTAGAGCAATGATTAGTTAATTCCCCAGTTCTTGAGTTTTCTGCAGAGTTTAAACCAACTTACTTTATTGAAACAAGATGAATAATCAATGGGGCAAACCAATAAGGGCAGCTTTTTTGTTAGGGTGTGATTAGCTAAAAGATTCAATGCCGCAGTATTATCTAATGTGGAACAACCAGTCCTAAATCCGATTTGGTTAAATGGTAAATTAATATCAATAACCCAGTCAAACAAATATTGTAATAAAAATGTACCAACTAATTATTCTTCGCATCCAGTAATGCAGGTAGACTATAGTTTTTCGGGTCGTCCATGTTCCATTTTTTTTCAACGTGGATGAATAATTGATCTTTACCAGAAAGACAGAATTTTACCTGTCTCAAGTTCATTAGTAAATAGAGTCCAAACTAATTGACTCCAGAGAAAAATCTATATGGTCGCACACTGCTCCTCCTACCAGCGGGATTACCGCTGGGCATTATGGTTAATGCAGTTCGTTCCAGCGTGTGCCGGTCGAGCTGACGAGCTCATGTTTACGCACCTGTGCGCCGCGAGAGGTATCTGGACCTGAGAACACTTTTGGCAGCCTACGCAGCAGCCCCATACACACGCCTATTCCCTGCTGATGAGAGATAACGACCTCGAAACACGTGTCCAGGGATGGCCAGCACAACGGTGAATATACACAACATTTTTTCAGAAGCGCACACGCTGGAACGAACTGCATTTACCATAATGCCCAGGGGTCATCTCGCTGGTAGGAGGAGCAGTGTGCGACCATATGGATTGTTGTTTATTTAGGCTCCCTAGAGCCGGTCGAGCTGACGAGCTCATGGTTACGCACCTGCGCGCCGCGATAGGTATCGGGACCTGAGAACACTTTTGGCAGCCTACGCAGCAGCCCCATACACACGCCTATTCCCTGCTGATGAGAGGTAATGACCTCGAAACACGTGTCCAGGGATGGCCAGCACAACGGTGAATATACACGACATTTTTTCAGAAGCGCACACGCTGGAACGAACTGCATTTACCTTAATGCCCAGGGGTCAACTCGCTGGAAGGAGGAGCAGTGTGCGACCATATGAATTGTTGTTTATTTAGGCTCCCTAGAGCCGGTCGAGCTGACGAGCTCATGGTTACGCACCTGCGCGCCGCGAGACGTATCGGGACCTGAGAACACTTTTGGCAGCCTACGCAGCAGCCCCATACACACGCCTATTCCCTGCTGATGAGAGGTAACGACCTCGAAACACGTGTCCAGGGATGGCCAGCACAACGGTGAATATACACGACATTTTTTCAGAAGCGCACCCGCTGGAACGAACTGCATTTACCATAATGCCCAGGGGTCAACTCGCTGGTAGGAGGAGCAGTGTGCGACCATATGGATTGTTGTTTAATTGACTCCAGAGCTCCAGGTCCGATTTTAGAATGTTAATTGGAATTCCATTTAGGCCCGGCCACTCTTGAGGATCTGGATTTATTTTAATATGTGAACGTATGTCCTCCCTTGTCACCTCCAAATCACCTTGTTCACAATGTGTCAGTATAGACCTTCCTCATGTATTGCTTGCATATCGAGAATTGATATGGGTGAGTCTTGTTTTAAATGGAATATGAAAGTTAGAGGAAATTCTGAGAGATCCCATTTCCTGCCCAACTATTCTCCAAAATGATTTTAACAGGTCTCCTGTAAGTATATATAGGATGTATTGGAAAGGAATGTTACCAAATTGCTGCTACTAGGCTCTATGTGACAGTCAGTTCCCACAATAGTCCATGAGCACAGTTGCAGTTGGTTTTCAGCTTGGAAACCTTTTGCAATGTGGTGACTAAAGGCCAAGTTGTTGGGTATTGGTCTAGCTGGAATTGGCCACCTGACCTTTCTATCGTGTTCCAGGCTCTTACTAATAAGCAGATTGTTACATTTTGTTGCATTTTTAAAAGCAGTTGGCTGGCGAGTATTGGGTGAATGATATTCAGAAGGTTTATGCCTGTGAGAAGATTCTCGCAATATCTGCAGATATTTTATTTGGATTGTCTCCTAAGAGTTATGCCCCAGTCAGCTAATTTGGATTTCCTTGTCCACATATTTTTCATGTTTGCTGTTCCTGACAAGGTTGTATGGGTTGCCCCAACATAGAAGATGGGGCTGTGGATAAACTCGAAGTTCAGAAAGTCTGACGAGGTTAAATCCTTGCTGTTTTGAAACTGTGACAACATTTTTATAATCTGATGATTTAAGACTTCAAACTGACCTTCTGAAACATACTCTAGGCTATAGTTGAGAACAAGGTTATAGAAGGCTGAAGATCCTGGGAATTTATATTTTGCGAAATTAGCTAATGCTCCTCTGTGCCGTTATTTGAGGCGACACTTAGATGCAGTTGATGAATTTAAATTCAGAGATTCTATTAGTAAGTCAATTTGTAAGATTGTACTTGTTTGAGATGTTGTTGCACAGTCAAGATTACCTGAAGAAGAGTGAAAGTTTGTATTCTTGTATAGGGCTTTTGCGAGTATTGCAAACCCTTCTGCAATTGTATCGGTGAGATTTGCGACTTATGAAGGAAGTCTGAGATGAGAAGAAGTGTATTTCTTGTTAGTATCAGTCGGCAAAGTATCACTAGTGATTGTTCCAACCGGACTGGAAGATACATCCATTACCTTTGTAGTGTGCCTGAATCAATTTGGATAGCTCCAGAGCTGGTAGTCTGCTGGGCATCCCTTTTGACAAATAATGGGAAGAAGTTGCCAGTGCTACCCAATTGCGATCACGTTGGATAATTAGTAAGAGCCTAAGTTGTGCCTTTTACTTTTTTATTCATTTTCCTCTATTTTTTAAGCCGATATTCACTGATATATGGTTAAAAATCCCCAGTATTTACTCCTGGGTACCACCGCTGCTAAATTGCCTACAATGGAATTTGGTAAAGCTTCTTGAGATTCGGTCTCCATGATTTCATTAGACAACACAGATCGTGAAATGAGGGAGCTTCTGTGATAGAAATTGAATCTCTATAGCATCAATCATATCTGCGGAGGCAGCTAAAGATACAATAACTCTACAATCTGCTGAAAGAGGCTGATACATTTCCAGAATTATAGACGGGCTCTGACCCATTTTGCCAGGGAGAAGTCGAAAAGAATCTACAATGTTCTTCAAACTAGACAAATTGGCAGTGTAATTCTCCATATCAGTAATGCACTGTGGTAACTTAAGCAAAGAGTCCATTAAGTTGGACATTGATACAGACTCCTCTTTTATATCCTTTAACAGTGCAGTTTGTTCACCCAATATCGACTCTTAATTTTACAAGAGATATGCAATTCTCCGATAGCCTGAAGCACTGGGTAGACTGGAGGTGTGATTATCTCATTTAAGTATGTTATTACTGTTTTGGAACGGTTGTGTTTTTTTTAGTTAGAAAGATGCAGACTACATGGACGAACAGCCAGTCGCGGGCTCTACATGCCTAATAGATAAGTTAGCTACTTAGAATTGGAAGACATTTGAAAGTTTACGCTGGTGACACGTTGTCCTATATACCAATCATCCCATTGTGCAGTCTTTGGATGTGCACCATCCAGAAGGAGCTGGATTCCGAATGGCATCATAGAGCTTGAAAAAAGGGTCAACTTAGAGTAAGTTTATTCCACAACTCTGAAGGTACTGCAGTGGTGTTAGAATAGAAACCAACTGGTGTCTGACCATTCATTAATTTTTCCAGAGCTACAATTTTACCTCACAACAGATACCACCTTACATAGATAGGGTGTACATGTCCAGGAGCTATATATAAGCTAACAAGAGCAGCCAAAGCTCGTGTTGGCACAAAAGTTTATTTGGTTAGAGGAACTTAAGAAAACAGAACTTGCTTGATGGTGGGATGGTATTACATTGAAACAATATATCAAAGCAAATAGAATACCTAGAGGGTTGAGACTTTTTGTGTTTCCCACCTATGATGGCCTATATGCAGATTTGATGTTGCGATGGGAGAAAGAACTCACCAACTCTTCCAATAACATGCAGATTCTAATTGACAGTTCAGCTAGATAGGCTGCCAGATTGAAATCTGAAATTATGGAACTAAAAAAGGAGATTCAGGCTATGAATTTGACTGAACATATTAAGAAGAATTATGTTATCTTTAAAGAAATATTAGATGTTTATCAGGAAGATATTAAAGAAAGGAAAGCTAGAAAACTCAGACGTGATGTGAATGACTCTAGAACACCCAAGATCTTTACATTTGCTAAGTAATTAGATTATTTTATTAAAAACAAGAAGGTTGTAACAAGGAGGTCAAAGAGGGAAAATAGAACAAGCATTGGCATGGCCAACAGGTCTCGCCTTTGGGACCTTATATGTATTTACTTATGCTGTACAATATCCTTGGTGCAACAACATCAACTGTTGCATGGCTAAACACTTATAAGATCCCAAAGGCGAGACCTATTGGCTATGCCAATGTTTGTTTCTGTTTCCTTCCGGATTGCAGAAGTGGCAAGCAATGCAAATGACATCCTGGCTATGAGTTAAGACTCATCATTCATACCTATAATAGCATTCTCATCACTTACGGGGTTTGAAAGCAATGAAATTAAGTACAGTTATCATGTAATCAGCTGCATAATTATATATTCTATTACCATCTGATGGAAAAATTAAATGCTGGGTGGAAACATATGATTTGATGCAGTGCCGGCCTTTGCTCAGAGCATGCCCTGGGCAAAATCAAATTTGGCGTTGTCCCATTCACCCTCTTCCACTGTCTTAGTGCAAAATGCGAGGGGTAGGGGCATTTCCCCTACCACTCGCATTTTACAGTAAGACAGTGGAAGAGGAAGGAAAGACATGAGAAGAAAAGCAGACAAGGGCACCAGCAGCCTGCAGAAAGTTATTTCCCTTATTTTTTAGTTCCATCTATTTTATTGGCATTTAAAAGCAATATACAGGTATTCAAATGTTACATTGGCCTTGCAAGGGTTAGAAAGAAAAAATACCACAATACATAAGTAATAGAAGGAAGATCTGCAGTGATCATCATGAGAGATAACAGTTTTAGGGTATACAATATAGATCCACCTACATCGAGATTATGTTTATTACCTCCGTGAATAATTAACCTTGGGGAAGTAAGTTTCCCTATGACAAATACACTTTTCTTTGAAGCCAGGTCAGAAGAAGACTGCTGCAGGCACCTCCTGCGCCCCTCTAATGGACGGCGCCCTGGGCGTGGGCCCAGCTCACACATGAGGATCGGAATTATTATCAAATAAAGCAATTGGTTTCGAAACGGTTACGTAAAGACAAAAACATAAAAAGCTATGTGACCATGTTGACTTACCTTTGTGTTTCATTGATGTGTTTAAGGTGAAGCGTTACTTGCTTTAACCGAGTTCCTCCTGGACCTTTACCTTCCTATGGGTGTTATTTTGAGCTTTTAGACCACATGAATGGTGTACTTGCCTTCAAAATATTTCAATTTTGCTTGCATCTTGGTTTTTTGTCGTATTACATTCTTTGTGTCCAGACTCACTAATGAAATTAAATGTGAGAATAGACGTCCAGACGCTTATATTGCGTTACGAAAATATTAGCAAGAAAACATGGCTGGCCATTAGCAGCAATGTAGGATTGCTTAAAACAGGTGTCGCGCAACCTAAGCCCATCACCCCCAGAACACTCTGTTAAAGCCAGGTTGAACTATATGCCCATTAATAGCTGCAGATCACATCTCAGGTGTAATAATAATCATCAGTACAAACTGTAACCTTATACTTGTAATAATCGGAAAGAAATGTTGTTGCATCTCACTTAGTAAAATATCGCTCTTCATTTTCATCGCACCGTTGTCTCAAATATGATTGACGGCTTGCTGTTTTGATACATTGTGACCACTGAAATGTCTTGAATGGCTGCGATCTCTTTGCAAGGGAGGTGTAAAACCGGTATTACTACTTTCAATATATGTTGATTTTATTTTCTATGCATTATAAAGTTACACATCTGAATGGCACTGTGGTAACATAGCATACATCAAAATGAAAATGTCCTCGATCATAAAACCCACTCACATTATATTTTACTGTAGTGTACCACAGAAGAGAGCCTCTAGTGAAAAACAGAGTTACGCTGGTGGGAAGACCGTATATTCAAGATTCCACAATACAACCCTAATATAGGCGAGGTTTTCATTATTAATAACTTTAATTCAATATAACGATTCAGAGTGCTCTTCTCTCTGCTGTAAATAAAAAAAGTTAGCATTTCCTAATTTAATGGCAGTCAGTATTGCCCCTTCAGAAGGAAGAAAGGTTGAGGTGACCTGCCTGAGATATGAAGTCATTACTTGCATTGCACAGCAGCTGTAAGCCGTGCGAATGCACTAACCCAGACCACTTGCCCGCCTATTTATATATTTGCATAGTAACCACGTAGCGTTGTTATTTATTATTTTGGTGTTCTGAAACACAATTTTATTTCTGCATAAATTAAAAATTCTGCCTGAAACTTTGTGGTTCAGGAGTGACGTTAAGATGGTAAGGGGGTTTCTGTTGTATAGCAAGTGAGTACACCCCTAGAGTTTCGAACAGGCTTATTGGCTAAATTAAAATGTGTCTCATCTTTACTAAAATAAATGGTTGGGTCTATCAGCTGGGAATCTGCTGGCGTGTAATTCCACATGAGTGCCAACAAGGTTTACCCAAAAGAAGCCCTCTGGTAAAGTTTGAGAAAATGAAGAAGCTGTTGTTGCTGAGAGAGAAAGGGAGGGAGAGAGAGGGAGGGAGAGAGAGAGATAATTGAGAGAAGTAGAGAATAGGAGATGGAAAGAGACAGAGGTGACCGAGATGGACAGCGAGCGGGAACTAGAGAGAGAATAAATATGGAAACAGAGAGAAAGAGGGAGTAGAGGGGAGAGGAGAAAGAGAGAAAGGCCATGGGTAAAAGCGAAAAGTTATAGATTGAAAGAGAGAGGAGCTAGAGGAGAAGAGAAAACAAATGTGTGAGAGAGAGAGAGCGCGACAAATAGAGAGTAGAAGAGAAGAGAGAGAGGAATTCACTGGTGATCAAAGTCCTTCACATACCCGAGGCTGGGAGACATGCTCCCAGATGAAATGGAGGAACTTAGAAAACAAGACCAACATCTGCAGCCGAATTTAAATAAACAAGATAGATCATCCACTGAGAAACTCAAACACCAACATTTAGGATCAGGCCCCTGCTGAATATTTGCTCATGGTGCAGAATCCAAAGACCACCGAATACAGGTTCAGCCATCAGTCTACAGATGGAGCGACATTTATTTTGTTGCTTAAAACGAGAATCACTACATTACCTCATACGCTGCCCTGGCTATGTGAAAAATAAGCAAGGCCTACGGGCAATACTTCGACAAATAACTGATTCCATAAAGGTTTGCACCCTGCCGGCATTGGAGGTTGGAAAGGCCGCAGAGTTCGAGCTGAGGCAACACTGACAAATAATGTGTCATGGCGACAAAGCATTATTGAAGTGAGGAATAGCGGAACAAAGGGGAAGAGATAGAAAATCAAGGCGTAGGAAAATGATGGGTGGGGAGGCCGAGCTTTAGAGGAAGAGGGCATGAAGTAAAGAATCAGAAACAGGAAGTGATAGAGAGAAGAGAATGAGAACTATTAAGAAAGAGTGAGAAGCGGAAATAGCTGACGAATGAGGGACTGCAGGTGAAAAATGAGAGGCATGAGTATTAAGAGGGGTCGTCATGGAGAGAGATATGGGGTCAGACACAAAGAAAGGCAGAATAAGGGAATAGCGAGATAGCATGTCAGAGAGAAACAAGATAACGCTGGCAGAGAAAGCCACGCTAGCGAAAATGCAAGGGCGCGGACAGAAAATTGTAAACAAGCGCGCGCTAAAAGAAAATTTAAAAAAAGCACCCGAGTGGTGCGCGCCCGCGACGGCAAAAATAGAGTGAAAGCAGGCTGGCGAGAGGTGTATGATGTGTGCGAGAGGAAAGCCAGATTGCGCCTCTGCTCGTCATTGTGCGTGTAACTGCACGCTGTATGCCAGCCAAAAAGCTGTGGTAGGATTTTTAAAAGCCCACACACTAAATGTCTCGCAGAGGAGCGCATGCGCTGGCTCAGGCAAGACGTAAAAATCTAAAAGAAAGAAGGGGTTCCTGACAAGGTTATGGACACACAAACGGATTTGAGGTCAGGTATTGCTAATGTTCCATGTCAGTATTCACATGGCAATATTAATGTGGAGAATCTGTCCGAAAAAATGTTCACTCAATCAACCAGGATTTATAAAGCGTGTCTAATCACCCAATAGGGTATCCAGGCGCTTGCTGGGACCAGCTCAAGTACAGCTAGGTCTTGAGGGAGATTCGGAATTCCGGAAGTGAGGTGCATATGGAGGCTGTTCCAGGTTTTTGTTGCAATGTGGGAGAAGGAGCGTCCTCCAGTTCTGCTTTGGTAAATACTCAGAAAATGACTAGTGAAAGGCAGGAGGAGCATAGTCTTCTTGATGATTGGTTGGTGGAAGATGAGACGGTGGTTAATGTATGCATGTGCTTGGTTGTGTAGAGCCTTGTGTGCGGGGGTCAGCAGCCTGAATTCTGTCCTTAAGAAAGGACTTGGGTCCGTTCAAGTACAATTTGTGATATTGAGAAAATAAAAATTGATGTATACTAATTTATAAGGAAACTCAAACTGAAGAAGTGTTTTGCTTAAAAAATAGAGATCCTCATATTGATGCGGCGGGTTGTGTTGACAGTGCCTTATCGAATCAGGATGTCTGACACTAATACCTTACATATAAGTGATAATGACCGAGATCCAGATAATATAATTGGCCTACTTATAAATTGGATATACAATGTGACATCTCTGAGGATAGTGTTTCAAGAGGAAATCAAGATTTACCCCACAGCTACCGAGTGGTAACATAGTTTACACGTTCTGGCAGTTTCACATGACTTTGATAAATGGGCTGAGAGACAGTGCCCTAAGAGTCATAGATATATGAAGAGAAATGTGTCTAACATGGAAAGGACAGCCTTGAATCAATTAAAAAATTACACAAATATCATAATAAGAGAGCCAGATAAAGGGGGAAATGTTGAGGTTTTTAACAGGCAGGACTATTGAAAAGAAGAGCCTTCATAGGTTTCTTTGTAGTTTATTCATTAAACCGCATCCCAACGAAGAACAGCTTCTTCACATCAATCTCTCTCATCTAACTGTTCCTCATGGAAGTCTCATCCACTTTCGTTCTACACGTAGCTTAGAAACCTAAGCTATGACATAGGCAAGTGGACATCTCTACATATCTCCCTTCTATACAAATACAAAGGAATTATACCTATAACATATACAATAATAATAACCCTAGTAGGGACAATAAAAACGAATAACTAAATTGTTCAATAAATATAGAAAAAATATAGAAAGTAAATAATAAGAATCTATATCTAATATTCTGCAGATATTTCCTAAATAATATTCTGTGGCCTACATACTTTAACAACGTTTCCTAAACTCCAGGTTGCATCATCTTCCGAAATTACAACATTGGATTTTACATTTTTTGATTGAAAAGGTCCTATATATTTGCTTTCACCCTTACAAGCCCATTCATTTTTCCACACTACAACCCAATCACCCACTTGAATAGACAACTGCTTTAGTCCTTTTCTAAAGTTGTATACACTTTTCATCCTTTCTTGACCTTCTTCAACTTTCTTCAACACCTGATTACGATCAATCCATATTTTCTCTTTTCTACGCAACCAAACAGGACATTCTTTTTTTCCAAGTTCTCTTCCCTTGAGAGAAACAAAAGGAGCTACACCAGTAGTAGTATGGGGAGTAATTCTATGCATCCACATAATTTTTCTTAAATCTTGTCTCCAAGAAAAACCGTTTGCAAGAGATAACTGTATGTTTTCCATTATAATTTGATTAACTCTTTCTACCAGACCATTTGCCTGACGTCGAAAGAGAGCTACTCTTTCATGAGTAATACCCATCCTTCTAAGATAATCCACCATCTCCTTTGAAACAAATTGTACTCCATTATCAGTTACAATACTAGCTGGTATTCCTTCCTCAAGGAAAATCCTTTCAAGAAACTTTATAACGTTATTAGTATTGATTTCTCCCATGGTTTCTACCACAAACCATTTGGAATGATAGTCAACTAACACAAGAATAAACCTATCTCTCATTCCTAGCTTATTAACTGGTCCAATAAAATTCATAGATAATTGTTCCCAAGGTCTTGATGGAAATCTTGTGCATTCCAAAGGAGGTTGACACACTACTTTAGATTTGTCACTGTTCAAACAAAATTGACAGTCCTTCACCAAGGCCTCAACTTCACTATCAACCCCAGGCCACCAAAATGATTCTCTAACTCTCCGTTTTGACATTCCCTGACCTGGATGACCTTCATGAATCATCTCAAGGATATGTTTCCTTACTCCTCCAGGAGGTACAATTTGCCATCTCACCATAATATTTCCATTACTTAAACTCAATTCTTCTTTCACCTTAAAAAATTCCATCAGTTCCAAAACTTTGCTATCATTAAAATTCCAACCTTCAACGATTTTAGATTCCACTTTTTTTAATACAGAATCACCTTCCATGGCCTTGCTCCATTCTCCAGACGACAAAGCAATGACTCCTGTGTTAACATCAATGTCGCCATTTATATCACCACAAACTTCATTACAATCTATATCTAGAGGCATCCTCTATAAATAATCGGCAATCACGTTTTTCTTTCCTTTAACGTATTCAACTTCATAATTGAATTCCATGACAGATAGTAACCATCTAGACATTCTTGGAGTTATGCTTCCTTCCACCTTTGAAAATGTACAATAATGGTTTATGGTCAGTACGGATTCTGAAAGGAAGACTCCATAAATAAAACTTAAAGTGACACATCCCCCAACAACAAGCCAGAGCTTCCCATTCAATTACTGAATAAGATCTTTCTGCACCTTGCAATCTTCTCGAGGCAAAACCAATGATTCGTTCTTCACCATCAACCACCTGTGACAATACTGCCCCAATACCACTAGCATCAGTAGTCGAGAAAGTTTTTCCAGCAACTTCAAAACATCCTAATGTAGGTGCTTCAGATATACTAGCCTCCTTGCACTCAATAAACCATTCAAACAGAACATTTATTTTCCTAATTTTTCTTAAAGGTTCAACAAGCTCAGTAAAACTGTTTACATACTTCGCGCAATACTCTGCTAATCCTAAAAAGGATCGAAGTTCATCCTTATTCGTTGGTTCAGGTGCCATTTTAATCGCTTTCACAATACTTTTCTTAGGCCGTATACCCTCTGAACTCACTTCATGTCCCAAATAATCAACTTTTGTCTTTCTCAATTGACATTTTTCTCTTTTTATCGTTAAATTATGTTTCTCCAGTCTTGTCATTACTTCCTCAAATAATCTATCATGCTCAAAATAGTCATTTCCAGCAATTAAAATGTCGTCTTTGAAACACCAAACCTTCTTCATGTCCCCAAAAATATTTTTCATTGCTCTTTGAAAAACGGCCAATGCCGACGCCAAACCAAAAGGCATCCTCTTGTATCTAAACGCATCAAGAGATGTGGCAAAGGAAGTCAGATGCTTCGATGACTCATGCAATTTAATTTGATGATACGCTGTAGACATATCTAGAACACTAAAAATATGCCCATCACCCATGGTTGACAACATTTCTGATATATTAGGCAGTGGTTCTCTATCTGCCCAAATATTCTTGTTAAGATCACGTAAGTCTATACAAAGAAGAATTTTTCCACCATCCTTTGGGGCAATAGCAATCGGAACCAACCATTCGGAGGCTTCGATTGGCTCAATGATCCCTTGCTTCAACAGATTAGTAATTTCTTGACGCAAGGGCTCTAACATTAAGCTTGGTACATTTCTTATCTTATGAACAACAGACTTAGCATTTTCCTATAAAATAATCTTATGCGAAAATCCTTTCAATAGTCCTAACCTTGAGCTAAAAACATTAGGATATCTTTCAAATAACTTATTATCATCACAAACGTCTTGAACAGATGTTCTTTCTAGATCCATAACAGGTTCTTTGGCATTTGGGTCAATAATGATGTTTAAATCTCTCTGATGACGCCATCCAAGGAGATCAGAACCAAAATCTGAAATATATACTCTACCTCTAACTGTTTCACTTTCAAATTTTAAAGTCATTCAACACACTCCCAAAATTTCTATTCTTTTTCCAGCATACCCCACTGCACAAATATCAGGATTGTATATAATTGGACCACATTCCTTGGACCAAAATATTTTCAAAGGATTTGTTGGATATAAGAGTATACAAACTTACGGAATCTGCCAATACCCTTATCTCCTTTCCATCAAGTAAGATATTACAATGGGGTTTTTCTAGTTTATCTGTACTTTCCATTTTCACATTATGGGAACATAATTAATCAGTTTTCCCAATTTCGACTTCCTTTTGATCACCTTCAACCATCAGTAAAACATCATCAACATATTCACAAATATCTTCCACTTCTTGAACTCTACTTCTTCCAATTCCTTTCGTATGGCACATTTTAGAAAAATGTCCTCTTTTTCCACAACTTCTACACAATGTTCCTCTTGCCATACAATTGAGACTGGTAGCTAAATGCACTGGAGCACCACATCTAAAACATTTAATTTCCCTATATTGATAACTTCCTTTTTCAAGTTGAGATGGAGGCCTTTAACATCTACATTAAATGTTACTTCTGTTTTTCTATTGTTTTTTTTCAATAACTTCAACCTTTTCTTGTTTCGAATTACTAACAGAACCTTCCATTTCCTTTATCCACATGTCAGTATGTTCCATTCCTTTTGCAATTTGTATTGTTTCATCTAAGGTATACTCTTTTGTCAACAACTTTTCCTTTATCTTTTTGTTATTAGTACATCGTACTATTTAATCCCTTATTAAAGAATCATTTAATTGCTCAAACTTACATGTTATAGCTAACCCTCTTAAAGTAGATACATAAGATTTAATGTCTTCACCTTCCTTTTGGTTCCTAGTAAGAAATGTATGACGTTCAAGTACAACATTAGGCTTGGGTGTGAAGTGTAGTTCTAACATTTGTATTGAAATATCATAAATATTACAAGGATGGGATGCTGATTTCTGCTCCTTGTGCAGGTCCTCGTCGCCATGAAAAAAAGAGCCTTCATAGGTTTTTTTGTAGTTTATTGATTAAACAGCATCCCAGTGGGGAACAGCTTCTTCTACATCAATATCTCTCATCTAACTGTTACTCATGGAATTCTCATCCACTTTCATTCTACACGTAGCTTAAAAACCAAAGCTATGACATAGGCAAGGGGACATCTCTACAACTATGTAAATGAAATTCTGCAACAATTATCAGATGGGAATAAATAGCAGAAATTGGATAGTAACCCCATTGCACAAATTACCAGAATGATCAGTGGGGAATTGAAAGACTGGCTGAATAAGCTGTTACCTACTGAAGACAAATAGTTATTTGCGTGTAGAGAGATCACGCTATCCTTGTGTGTATATGTTTGTGTGTGTATATATATATATATATATATATATATATATATATATATATATATATATATGTTACACAAGATCCATACGCAGGCACATTTCCCATTTTAGGCATAGGGATCCAGACAGAACACCAATCTAAATATACTGATATATTTGTGCGCCCATTTGTTGCCAACTTACTGTTGTATATTAAAGACACAAAACACATTTTAAATGTACTTAGTCATGTAAACTGGGAAGTTCTTGGTTAGCTAAGATATTGTTTCCCTATACACAAATATACAAAATGACTTTGGTTTAGAGGCCCTAGAATTTTATTTGAGGAAGAGACCAGCAAGCTATTTTGAACATACTTAAATGGTGTTGGGCATGGCAAAATTGATGCTCACATAACGTTTTTCTCTTTAAAATAAATGGTACAAACAATATTGCGGGACAACAATGGGATCTCACTTTGCGCCATCATATGCATGTTTTGTCATGGGATGGTGTGAGGAAAAGTATTTGTGAGGACTTAAAGGTGCAGATTGAATAGATAAAATGTTTTACTGGGATAATTTTATAGACAACATATTTGATATAGATAGTCTCCATTGACCAATTAATAGCTTAACTCTCTTAATGACAATCCGTATAATGTTCGATTTACGATGACTCAGGTGTTTATTAAGAATAATACCATAGAAAGGAAACATCTGGTAATGCCATTCTACATGTAAGAAGTGCCCACCCACATGTACAACTTAGAGGTATCCCTTACGGGTAGATGGTTAGGACAAGGATGAACTGCAGCATGACCAGGACTTTATAAATGCAAATAATGGATATGGAAGATGGATTTGTGCAGAGGGGATATGAAGCCCATATGGTTGAAGGGGCATTTCAGGAAGCACGACGTTTGAAGTGAGAGGATACACTCTGGGATCTACGCAAAATACGTAATGATAGTAATGGGTTGATTAGACTAAAAACATTATTTGGATCTGACATTGGGAGACTAAGTCACATTTTGTATAGCTATTGATATTTGCTTACCAGTGATCTGGGGGTGGTTAAATGGACCCTGAAAAAGCGTAGTATTTCGTTTAGTCGAGGTATCATTTTATGTAATATAGTTAGTCCATCTTATCCTAGACTAAAAGAGTCTAGTAACTTGTTCAGAGAGGTAAATATGGGGCTGTACTGTCTGCTGATATGCTGATGACAAGAAGAACATGCTTCTCCATTAATTTTCAATCAGGTATAACTAAATAATATCCCATGACAGACCTACTCACATTATATTTTATTGTTTTGTACATGCTCATTTATATTAAGCAATTCTTTGATTTTAAATAATTTTAGGCTCCCCGTCAAAGCAAAACAAAAACAGCCACATACTCAAATATCAAGCCAGCCATACACATACATAATTAGGAAACCCATGCAATCCATATATTAAAAATATTGTTCAGTGTCACAGACATTCTTTATACAATATTCTTTGGGCAATTATATGTTAGCATCAATATCCATTGCAATATATATAAAGAAGCTCTTCATTGTTCAATCAATACATATCTTATACAAATATCGATATGATCAGTCTATTGTTGACAATTGTTAAATCAAAACCAGAAGATTTGCGCCGTCGCATGTTTCTATGAGAAGAAAAAAACAGAAATAGTTATGCCACCTTCATCAGGGTGCTGAACATAATATTTATGTGGTGGCACAAGCCATCCAAGCTGAGAGAGCAGAGCATTCAGGGAGCTCGTATTCGATTTTCATAAGGTCTGAAACATGAAAGATTAAAGAATGATAAATATATACACACACATACACAAGCTAAGCTACAGGGATATAGGAGATAAAGTGTATCCCAATAACGATCAAGAAGACTGTTATAAAGAAGTCAATAACTCAGGATACGTGAAGACTCTTCTTTATTTGTACCTTTCACCACCACAGATTCCAGTCAGCTGGAGTCAGCTGTGGAATGTTCAGACAAGCATTGTTAGGCAGGGACCAACAGGGGGAGAGATAGTGGGGTGGTGGGGCGTACCAAGTATGGAATATAACACTTCTCCTTGCATGGGGAGATAAAGGAGGAAGGAAGGGAGGAGAGGAACCAGGCAGAGGGGGAAGACAGATGGGAACATGACATTCTAAGAATGTTGCCTAGAACAAAACAATATACACAGTACAGTGGTCTCTAGTCCATTTGGGTGAGGGAGTAGGGATAACACAACATTTCAGCAATTGAGATAAGAACAAGCGATTGTACAGTACAGTAGTCTTTAGTCCACCTGGGTGCAGACCTGGTCCTTAGTGACCTTCTAGGAACATCAAGACCGTTATCACAACCCTGCGCCACAACCTGAGGAAGCGCGCCATGCCGGGCAGGGACAACTTTGTCCATGATCCATGTTTGGCCATTAGCAAGTTGAATTACATTTCTGCCTACATCAGTTACTTTCATGGACTCTGAGAATCTTGCATCTTCCCTTCTTTGTGGTTTGGGTAGATCTACACAAATCCAATCGCCCACTCTGAAGGTGTGTGCTTTTATATGTTTCATTTCATCGTAGCTGAGAGTGTGGTATGGGGGACTCTTCCCTTCAAGGAGACAAAGGGTGAAACCCCTTAAACTGAATTAGGGGTTGAGTGATAGGCCCAAAGAGTATCTTGCAATGCCTCTTTTGCAGCGATTCCTAGAACCTCTGCTCGCTGCAGACATTCTTTCACCAACCGGTTCATATGTTCCACCAACCCGTTGGCCCGGGGACAATATAGAGCTGTTTTATAGTGGGTAATACCCATCGCTGAAAGGAACACCTTCATGCTTTTTGATGTAAATTGTACCCCGTTGTCAGTTACCAAGGTGTCAGGAATACCCTCACCGAAGAATACATCCTTAAGGAAATTAATTAGTACCTTGGTGTCTATTTGGTGTAGACACTTGTAAACTGTCTAACGGGTGTGGTAATCCACAAGGACTAGTATGAACCTTTCATTTAACATTTTGAGATTCAGGGGACCAATGATGTCTAGGGGTAGTTTTGACCATGGCCGATCTGGCACAACTACCGGAGACAAGGGGGGTCTGCGTGTTTGAATTTTGTCAGAGCGGCTGCATTTAAGACAATCATGTACGGTGTGCTAAGCCATGGTATCCATCCCTGGCCACCAATAGTCCAACCTGATCTTGTTTTTGGTGAGGCTACGCCCCAGGTGATCAATGTGGGCCAGGTCTACGATTTTGTGTCTCAATTTTACAGGTGGAACAATCTTTTCAACCCTGCAAACCGCTCCCTCAATTCCAATTTCACATCCCAGTAGCCACTAAGTGACGTGGTAACTTCTTTCTTATCATTGGGCCAACCATTGACTGAGATCGTTGAGTGCCTTCATTTCTTCATCTTATTGTAAGCACTCATCCCATTCCTCTTTTCTAAGGTAAGACAGTTTATGTATAATTTCATCAGAATCCACTACTGTTTCACAATCATCAACTTTAGGTGGCGAGCGAGATAGGAAATCCGCTACAACATTTTTGTTGCCTGGCAAGTACTTAACAGTGAAATTGTACCCCTCCAGTCCCAGATTCCATCTCGCTATCCGTGGTGTAGTTTTCACTGACCCTTTCGTTGTGAAAGAATATATTAAGGGTTTGTGATCTGTCTTCACAGTGAAGGGGATACCCCATAAGAAGAAACGGAAATGTTTAATGGCCCAAGCACAAGCAAGTGCTTCTTTCTCCATTACGGAGTAATTAGCTTCTGCTCCTTTAATGGCGCGAGAAGCAAAGGCAACCACATGCTCATTGCAGTCGACCACTTGGGTACGGCTGGCACCGAACCCTTTATTACTGGCGTCAGTGCACAGCACAGTGGTTTTGGTGGGATCAAACCTGCCCAACGACGGGGCGGTGGTAATGCTCTCCTTCACTGTGATGAATGCTGCCTGACACTCTTCACTCCATACAAAAGGGGTTCTTGCTTTTAAGAATGATCTTAATGGCTCCACTATGCTAGCATAGTTGTGGACACATTTTGCATAGTACTCCGATAAGCCCAAGAACGATTTGAGATCTTCGACACAGTTAGGAGCTGTTGTGCCCTGAAAGCCTCTACCAAGTCTACCTTGGGTTTTATTCCATCCTGGGATATGGTGTGCCCTAAGTACTCTACAGACCCCACCCCTATACAACATTTATCTTTCTTCAATGTTAGACCTGCTGCCTCAAGTTTAGATAGAACCTTTCTCAGTCGGGGTTGTGCTCTTTCAAATCTTTTCCATAAATACGAATATCATCCTGGAAGCATAATGTGCATGGAAGATCTTTCAATACATGTTGCATGATCCTTTGGAAGGCAGCAGCAGCTGAGGCCAACCCAAAGATCATGCAAATGTATTGGAATGCCCCCAGCGGTGTTCTGAACGAAGTTAGGTGACGGGAGTCAGGGTGTAGGTCCACTTGGTGGCAAGCCGAAGATAGGTCTAACACATTAAAACAACTAGCACCATTAATGAGGGTGAGAACTTTGTGTATCTGGGGTAAGGGATGTCTATCCACCCATATGTTCTTGTTTAAATCTCTTGGGTCAACACATAACCTGATTTCCTTGCTGGATGATTTAGTGGTAAGAACTATGGAGGACAACCATTGAGAGCGTTATGTGGGGTCAATAACCCTTTGTGACAACAATCTATCTAACTTGTAGGGGTGCCTGCATTATGTGTGGTATGGGCCTGGCTTTATGAGTCACTGGTTTGGCCTTGCTTTTTAGCTTAATGGAGTGTTGGTAGTTTTTAAGCAGCCCTAGCTTGTTTGTAAAGACTTTGGGAAAATCATTACATACTTCAGTGCACCCTACTGAAAGATCTACAAGTAGGACTTGGTCTGGGATGTTGGGGTCTAACTTAATACCTAGCTCTCTGGTGCCCCCACCCCAGTAAGTTGGACCCTTTCTGCGTGATATAGATCTTCCCAACCGTGCTTTTCCCTTTAAATTACATTTTTCATGGTGGTCATGCCTACCAAGGGTATAGGTACAAAAGGGGGTGGTGATGGACGGAGCATCTGAACCAATCAAACACTCACAGCCAGTCAACAGATCTGGGTTTAATCCATCACCGTTCTTTAGCCCACTCTGCCACCCCAGTTCAGACATGTCCATATGCAAATCAGTCTGACCCTGTGCCTCATGGGAACAATCCAGCCCGAATTGCCAAGCCATGCCTTCCCTGGACCGGAAACAAGCTTCTGAGGACCGGTTTCTGGCATTTCAGCCGTCTTCAGCCCGGCTTGCTAGAATCCAGTGGCAAAGTGAGCAAGGGACTCACGTCTGAGCATACCCTGCCAACTTATGGCAAACAAAGTGGTACAAAAGGGGGTGGTGATGGACGGAGCATCTGAACCAATCAAACACTCACACCCAGTCAACAGATCTGGGTTTAATCCATCACCGTTCTTTAGCCCACTCTGCCATTTTCCCTTGATGAATCTGGCTGACAGTCTGCAGACATTCATTCCTTGTAAATTTCACTTCCAGATTGTAAAATAGTTCAGCATAAAAGCATATCCAGACATGTGGAAAATGCCACTTTGTAACCTCCAGGCCCATTATATCCACATAGTACAATGACCGTACTTGTACTTTCTATGTGCCAAAACACCAATCTTAAATGAACCACTCCGCTCCTGTGTGGTACATGTGAAATCATTCACAGCATTTAGACTTAAACACACAGCTCCTGTATGGTACATGTGAAAACATTCGCAGAGTTTAGTCTAACTCATATCTTGAACAGCCACAATTCCCTTGCGCAGTGGATACATCTGTACAGCGGATTCCAAGGGAAGTGGTAGGGTGAAAGTCAGTACATTCATACCCTAACATACAGACCATACCTGTGGTCAAGTCTATGGAGCAAGATCAGGCAGGACACAAGATGGGGCCGTCCGATGACAGGACACTGGTGGGGCTGGCTTGCCTTTTACTCCATTCTGCTACTTTTATTTTCCTTTCTTTTTTCTTTGTAGTTGCACTGGTATCTATGTAGTCTCTGTCAGCTAGGAGGACCTAGGCTGATTCACATATACATGTAAACCTTAGGATATAACACACTGTGAAGGTTCAAAGAAAGATTGTCAGAGATAAGGGCACCTACTATATCAGTATACGGAATGTGTCTCCTACATGGACAGATCACAGGTGGAGAACGCCAGGTGCTCCAAACAAAATATAGCGGACAGTCTGGTCAGAGTGCTCAGTGCGAGGAAGAAGAGACTTTTCTGGGTTGCATATGAAGGCAAAAGCATAAATACTTAAAATGCAGGTAGCATGATTTGTATATCCACGTAGGTGAACAGCACTGGCAGCAGAAGCTATCTAGATGATCAATACATACCCTTCAGTTACTCCAGGTAGAGAAACAGAATTAGAGAAGTTCTAGTGGGGTGCACAGAATTCATGGTATCTACATTCCGCCAGACTAAGGAGATATTTCCACATATTTATCCTTCGAGGCTAAAGGGAAACAGTTGTCAAAGAAAACACACATTTTTAAAGCTACCCAAATACATTCAAAACTTTTTTTTAAAGTCCATGTATGAGAGACATTCCATATACTGATATAGCAGGTGCCCTTATCTATGACAAACCTTCTTTGAAACTTCACTGTGGCAATAATGTAATTGGTGTCGTATTGTATTGTAATTGCAATTATGTAGCACTTACTACCCCAGACGAGGTGTCAAACTGCTTTTTTGGCGAGTAGCATGCTACTCCGGAACCCATAACGGATTAGTGGTAAATTAGTATCGTGAAATATGGAAGTAAATTGAGTGGTGGATATGTTTGTCTGTTATATTTGATTGAGGAGGATAGTGGCGGGATAGAAGAGGAAAAGGTTTACATTTGTACAGTGCTTCCTACATCCTGATGAGATGTTGAAGCGCTTTTCGGAGAGTAGCATGCTACTCCGTAACCCAAACAGGATTAGTGGGGAAATAGTTTAGAGAAATATGAAATTAATTTGAGTGGTGGACATGTTAGTCTGTTATTTGGATTGAAAAGGAATAGTGGAGGGATAGAAGAGGGAAGGGTTTAGAATTTTTTATTTTTGGGAGTTCATAGCAGTAGGGTGGGGTTTGGGATGAGTAAAGGGGGTTGAGTGGGAAGAGTCTGAGGGAAGAGTTTAAAAAGGCTTGTTTGGGAGATCTGAAAAAGAGGTATGAGATGATGCAAGGAAGGGTAAAGGAGATAAGTGCCTATAAAGGGTTATTTTGGGATCATAGTAGTGGTATGGGTTTTGCCATAAATGAGACAGTTGCGGTAGAGGATGTATTGATAAAAGTATAGGGTGAGAAATAGGGCAGTGAATTGGAAAGAGTAGTAGAATGAGGTTTGAGATGAGTTAGAGTTGAGGTAGAGGATATATTGAGAGCAGTATAGGGTTGGAAATAGGGTAATGCAGAGTAGTAGAATGAGGTTTAAGATGAGTCAGAGTGGAGGTAGAGGTTATATTGCGATATATGTATATATATATATATATATATATATATATATGGTGAGATATAGGGTATTGCATTGGATATACTAAATGAGAAGCAAAGTAATTCATCTAGAGATACATAAGTACATGGAAGGTAATATATGTAGATTAAAGTAGCATTTATTAAAACTCCGGAATTCATGTGTTGTATTTTTGTTTTCAATTCAATCGTGAAGGAATTGTAGATAGTCATGATAAAAGTTTTACTTTATACAGTCACTTAAATACATGTTAAAACATAGAATAATGTAACCATGTAATATGTACATTTATAAGCTAAAACAGTGTGTGAAATGTCCTGTACCATAAAGGGTTTAATCAAAGAGATATTTCCCAGCTTATCCACAAACAGGTTTATGTATAGAGCAAACAACAAAGGGGAACAAGGACATCTTTGCCGAGTTCCTCTGGTAATTCTCACTGATTCAGATACCATACCCATTGCAGCAATTTTAGAGACTGGTGCAGTATACAATACCTGTAAAGCAGTCATAAACCCCTTACCAAAGCCCGCTCGATACAGCAAATTCCACAAATAGTTCCACTCCACACGGTCAAATGCTTTTCAGCATCCAATTAAAATTAGCCCTTGCTCCCGCTTTTCAGCCTGGGCTATATCGAAAAGCGTCACCACCTTATTCACATGGGTGACCGTCCCAGGCGCAGGTATAAACCTGTGTTGATTTACTGACACTAAAGGGCCAATAATCTTTGACAAGCGATTGGCCAATATTTTCGAATACATTTGATTTATTTATTTTATTTAAACAGTTTTATATAGCGCTGGCAAGACCCAAGGGTATCGGAGTGCTTTACAGGCGAAGGACAAAGTTAAATAATATAATAATCATAAAGGAACAATAGATATAAATCAAAGGTATAGGCAGTAACAATAAGAACCAGTCAGGGCATTGGATGAATGAGTAAGTGGGAAAGGTCAGACTAGATGGGAGAGGGAATAGGGGTAAGGTGGGGTTTGGGAGGAAGTAAGGAGAGAGGAGAACATGAAGGGGAATGAAGTGAGTACAAGTGAACAGGAGGAAGGAGGTAGATGTGGGGGGTGGCGGGTCAGGTAAGAAGCAGAGAGGAAACAAGGTAATATAAGGGAGAGGTTAGGAAATACCTGGGAGGTAAGACAGGATTAAGGACCCCAATATTTGAGGTGAAGGTGTCGTTTGAGATCTTTTTTGAAGCTGAAGTATGAGGGGTTGCAACATAGATCTTTGGGGAGAGAGTTCCAAATGTTGGGTGAGTTACAGGAGAAAGAGCGTGCTTGAGTTGATTTCTTTTAAACCAAGGGAGGGACCAGCATGAGGGCATTGGAGCTTCTCAATTCTCTGGAGCAGCCGGCTTTGTGAAGTTTTTGGGAGAGATACATTGGGGTTTGAAGATGCAAGGTTGTATGCGTAATGCAGGCGTTCTTGTAGATAGATCTGCCATACAGGGGAAGCCATTGGAGATCTTTGAGGATGGGAGAGATGTGATCCTGCCTCTTAGAATCTGAGATAAGCCTGGCCGCAAGGCTAAAGACTGACTTGATTGGGGCTAGGTGGACTTTAGGTGTACCTAAGAGCAAAGTGTTGCCGTAGTCGAGTCTGGAGAGCACTAATGATTGTACGACGGATTTAAAGTCATCAACAGGGATGAAGGGTTTGATTTTTTTTGAGGAGAAGAAGTGAAAAGAGTGCTCCTTTGGCAGCACTTTTTATGTGAAGAGAAAGGCTGATGTTTTGGTCAATGCTAATTCCGAGAGATTTGACTGAGTTAGAGATGGAAAGGGAGCAGTTGAGAGCATTAAGGTCCGAGAGCCAGTGTTGAATGGGGAGCTGGTTATTTTTAAGGGCAAAGAGAATAACTTCAGTTTTTTTAGGGTTGAGTTTCAGGTGGTTGTGATGGAACCATTGTTGGATCTTAGTCAGAGTGTCATTGAGGAGCAGAATGTCTGAATGGGATTTAATTTTACAGTAAAGTTGGGTGTCATCTGCATAGAAGTGGTAGTTGATACCAGCTTTCTTTAGAATGAGGGCGAGAGGCTCCATGAAGAGGTTAACTAGAGAGGGAGAGAGAATAGACCCCTGGGGAACACCCAGGGAGACAGGCATAGGCTTAGAGAGGCAACTGCTGATTTTGATTTGTTGGGATCTGTGCTGGAAGAAGGAAGTGAAACATTCAAGAACGGGACTATTGAGGCCAAAACGATCTTTGAGGGTATTGAGTAGGGCAGAGTGGTTGACTGTATCGAAGGCAGCAGAAAGGTCAAGAAGGATGAGAAGGGAAGCCTTCCTCTTGTCAAGGGAGTGATGGATGTTAACAATGTTGAGCATTGCAGTTTCAGTGCTACAACCCTTTCGGAAACCTGACTGAAATACATCCAGAAGGGAAAATGAGTTAATGTGTTTGTCAAGTTGGAGCAGGATGCATTTTTCGAGTGCTTTAGAGAGAAGAGGAAGATTAGAGATGGGGCGAAGATTGTTAAGGTCGTTAGGGTCAGCTAGAGCATTTTTAAGGATGGGTGAAATTTGGCCCAACTGGAGGGAAACAGGGACACAACCCATAGCGAGGGAGGCGTTGATGATGGTAGTCCAATACGGAGTGATGATATGCTTGAGGTCTTGAACGATAGTGGGTCCAGGGAATGAGAGAAGGGTTTGAGCTTGGAGATGATGTTGAGTACTTCTCGCTCTGTAAATGGGCTAAAATGAAGCCAGGAAGCATTGTTTTTAGGCTGTGCGCTGGGGGGAATAGATCTTGGGGGGTTGCAGTGAACAGACGATGAGAGGGTCAGATGGGGGAAAAGGATCAGGAGGGGGCGAAGGTGAGAGAGGTGTCACGAATGGGAGGACAAGGAGGGGTGAGAAACATTGCGGGGGGAGTTGAAGCAAAGGAAGCGTCAATCTTGGCAATTTTTTCAGAGAAGAAATTGGCAATTACTTCGCAATTTTCAGCGGTGGCGGTCAACTTGGGGGTGGCAGAAGCAGATTGTTTTTTGTTAATGTTGAATTATTCCCTGGGTCTGTTCTTGGCTCAATCCAGTTGAGCGCAGAAGAAGGAGGCCTTTTCACTAACGATGTGTTTTTTGTAGTTATACCTAGCGGATCTGAGGAGGGCGAGGTTAGAGGGAGAGGGGTGTTGTCACCAAGAGCGCTCGGACATTCTGAGTGCACGTCTTTCATTGTTAAGTTCAGCATTAAACCGGATTTGGAAGGGATGGAAGAAATCGGACGATACAATCCGGGAAGATCCGGTGCTTTCCCTTTCTTTCAAAAGACCACAATAGTGGCCTCTTCCCATGTTTTGGGAGCTTGCCCAACCTGTGCTGCCCTAAAAGTAGCCAACATCTCCAACTTAAGCTGATTAAAAAATACCTTATAGATCTCACCCGGAAGTTTATCCGGTCCTGCGGCTATCCCCATCAAAAGGCTATTGACTGCAATTTCTAGTTCCTCCATAGTAATTGGGCAATCCAATTGTTCCCTCTCATCTGGATCTAACTGTGGAAATCCCCCCATAACCATATTATTATCCACATCCACCGCTGCCTGATGTGTATAAAGTTCTGTATAAAACTGATGGAAGATTGCCAAGAACCCTTGAAGATCATGACACAATACACCCATCTTATCCTTTAACGCCAAAATGCAATGGGAGGCTTCTTTCATGCGCAGCCGTAGTGCGAGGCAACGACCAACTGCTTCCCCATACTCATGACATTGTTTTTTATACACCAAATCCTTTCTCGCGTTCTCTTTATTCCACACCCCATTAATTTTGGCACGACATCTAGCAACTTCATTCTCAGAATCCATAATATTACCTCGCTGTGCTATCCCCTGAGTCAATTTTTCCTCAGCCACTCCTAAATCAGAATATCATTTCTGCATCTCAGATTTATTTTTCTTCTGATGATATAGACCGACGCTCTGTACTTCGCCCCTAAAACAAGCCTTAAAGGCATCCCATATAATTGGTATCTGGGCAGATTGTCTATTGCAAACAAAAAAATCCTTGATCCAGCTGGACATATGCGCTCTAAAGTCTTCATCTAAGCACAGCTTCAGATCAAAAGAGAAAGGTCTAGGTACAAAGTTCAGACCCCTTGCCCCTAATTCTAGTGCAACAGGAGCGTGGTCTGATGATATCCTGGGGAATATTTGGACCAAGGCCCCTACTAAACCTGCGGCAGATAAAAAAAAAAATCCAACTAACCAGTTTTTTTTATGGGAAAAGAATAAAACGTGTAACCCGGATCCATAGGATATAGGTTACCCCATACATCAACCAACCCATGATCGTTCAAAAAGTTATATAAATCATTAAAGACTCTGGGCCTACGTCCCTTATATCCTCGTGGTCCATCCTGCAACTCCTGGTTAGCTAAATTAATATTTCTGTCCCCACATACAATCAGTGGAGTTGGCCAAGATGCAAGTTCTAAATTTAGATCCTCCGAAACTGCCGCCTCATCCAAATTGGACCCATAAATAGTACACACTGTACATTTACTTCTGCCAAACACACACTCAATTATGGCCCATCGTCCTAATTTATCCGCCAGGCAACGATCAGTTGTCTGCACTATTGGTTTAGCTAAAATTGCAACACCACGGTCCTTGAAGTTTGCTGAGAAGCCACTAACAGTGAAAACCCTAATTCTTTTAAAAGATTACGTTCGCCCCAGGGTATGTGCGTCTCCTGGACACATAACAAATCTGGTTGGATAATACGGAGTTCAGCCGCAACCCTCCTCCTCTTATTCACATTATTAAGACCTGAGACATTCAAAGAACAGATTTTAACCCCCCTAGCAGCCATAATAAATTAAAAAAATTACCGCTATCAAAAACCATATGAGGAATTTTACATGAACATATACCAAGCACCATCCTCAATGCTGTATCATTACTTTATTACCATTTTTTCTTTTTTCTTACTGTGGATTTTTTACCCCACATAAGTGCCCCACCACCCACCCTATCCCCTCCGATAATGAGGCTTTAGGACTCATGGTCCTGTAGATGTCAATCTCCCGCACATCCCCTGCCGTTGCTCGCAAACCTCTCCAGTTAAGGGAGAAATGACTTCCCTTGTCTGGACAGGGAAATAGATACACATACATTTCAACTAAATAGGGTAGAAGGAGTATAGCCACCAAATTAGAGAGAAAAACAAGAACCCCCACCACCATTATATCTCAGTTCTATATCAACAGAATCCCTAAATAGAATTCAGAAACTCCTTCGCAGACCCTTCATTAGTGAAAAATCGAGTACGCTCCTGAAAAATCACTTTTAATTTTGCCGGGTTAATCAAATAGGCTTGCCCCCCTTTAGCTTGAAACTGTGTGATAAGCTGAAGTAGCTGCCAGCAGTTCTCTACTGTGTATCGACAAAAATCTGGTCTTACAAAAAATTCAAAATCTTTCCCAGCTCTTTTCTTATCAGGGTGTGCCGACTGAAAAATCTCTTCTCGAGCCAAATAGCTGTTGAATGAGATTAGGAAAGCTCTAGAATTGTCATCTGTCTGACCTGCTCGATGGCGAATATTAAATGGAAACCTAGGAGCTCGTTCAATTTCCCTGTCCCAATCCCATCTAGTGAGTTCCAGGAAGGCATTCGTAAATAAGTCTACTATGAACTTGCGCGGATCCTGCCTTTCCTTTCCCTCTGGAATCTGCAATACTCTTAAATTATTCCTTCACACACGGTTTTCCATGTCAGCCATTTTCCACTGTGTGTCCTCCTTAATAGAGCGAAGCGATTCAGTCACAACTTTCTGTTGAACCAATCCGTCCTCTAAATTAGAAATCTGTGTTTCTGCTTCATTAAATCTCGAGGTAAAGTCAGCATGGGATTTGACAAGGTTCCGCACTGAGTTTTATAATTTACGGCACAGATTTTGTTCCCTCTGGCCTTCCTCCCTTGTTTCCTCCCGATGCGTCATAATCGATTGATATTTTAGTGACAAAGAAATATCTTCGCCCGGAAGAGTATTCTGCAGCTGGCTTACAGGTTGCTGCCAATTCTCATCTTCCCCCTTACCTGCATTCAGCTCAAGTCTCTTCCGCACCGTGTGTGGACTACCATCTACAAAGTCACCAGAATCCTCCAAGCAGATACTGCTGTGGTCACTGCCACCAGCCACATTTATCTGCTCAGAGTGTTTCACCGCCAGGTCCTCGCATGATGAAGCGGATTGTTCTGACAAAGAATAAAAGTCCCCTGATTATGCATCTTGACACTGTATTTGTTTATCTCCTCCACTGTTCACAGCCTGCTTATTGTGTAGCTCACAGCCATCAATGGCGCCAAGATCAGCACCTCCTGTTGTCATACTCATACCGCCTGAACCTGTACCTACAGTGTTCTGTAATAGGGCTTCATCTCAGCTGCTTGACTGCCGCCTGTCACTTCCTGCAAAAGTTTCCTCGCACTTCAACAGGTTTGATACTAAGGTCGTTGATTCCGTATTTAGTTCCCCAGCATCAATAATGTCCGCCGTATCAGAGCCTTCTACTAACATATGCGCAGACTTGTTACCTTTCCTTTTATCTTTGGCTGCTGAAAAATAGCCGGGATAGTTTTATTGCCTCCTGTATCCCCTTTAACCTTCGCGCAGTTCGAGTCGGGTTTTAAATTTTTAGGTGGGTTACCTGGTACTTTATAGTTTAACTTGGCTTTGCCTTCAACATTTTCAGCTTTTTCAGCTTGCGGTCTCCCGCGAGTTCCATTTGGGGGCATTACCAATGCAGAGTCAATTCTTCCTCTGTACTCTCCTTGCTCACCAAACTGTCTCCAGGTGAAATCATTCAGCGAGCCACACACAGCCGATGTGAGGCATCCGCCTAACGGCTCTGCCGGCACCTATTCAGCCCAGCCGCAAGTTTTAGCAAAGTATCCAGCATTCATCAGCAGATAACAGCTCATAAATCAACCCGCTCGAAACGGTAAGCAGTCCAGGATACGATTTCTTATGAAGATCTTAAAAAATTCGGCAGGCAGAAGTTCTTTTTATCACATGCTTAACTCCGTCTCTCTTCAGCAGTCATTTGCGAGTTCGGGCAGGAGCGGTCAGCTCACACGTCCACTCGCGCGGACGTCATCTTGCCTCTCAACCCAGTCTCGGTTTCCAGTCTCTGGTCGCTCAGCCTAGTAATATGTACATTTATTAAGCAAAATGAACTAATATCTATATATTTAAAAAAACATTATTGGGCGTAGTTCGCGGAGCCGCACTCCGCGGAGCTACGCGAAGACGCAGTTGCACTCCGCGACCTTCGCGTAGCTCCGCGGACATGCGTAGTAGCTTGCTAGACCCGTTCGCGCGCCGCTTTTCGTCTTCGGGAGCGCGGTGCGCGTGTTCGGGGCGCTGCCTGCATGCTCGAGATAGCTGTGTGTTAGACATGTTCGGGAACTCATCTTCTCGTTCGCACTGCCAAAGTGCGTGATCGCGTCAAATATCGCGCGAACTTACCCCAGCGCACGCGATAATGTTATTCAGCGCGCGAGAACTACGCTACGCACCGGATCGCGGAGTAATCGACAGCTTCGCGTTCTCCGTAGAACGCGGAGTTGCCAAAACTCCGCAAGCTCCGCGAACGGAGCGTAGTTCTTCGCCCAGGGTTAGTTTATACAAAGCAATACACATATGTAGGTACATATCTATAGCTAAAATAAATGCATATATACAGATGGATATGCTGTATATTTATGTTTGAGTATGGTGGTTATGTGGGGGAAGAGCCAACTCTTGAGTAGTTTCCTGAAGATAAGGTGGTTATCTGTGGATCTTATGTTTGGGGGTAAAGAATTCCATAGTTTTGCTGCTTGAACAGAGAAGGATGTAGAGAAGGATGTGTCACCCATGTTTTTTTTCTTGTATGGTGGGATTTTGAGACGAGGTGCCACTCTAGAGCCGTGGTTTCTTTGTTGAATGTATTTTGTGATTTTATTCTTGATGAAGAGCAGTCCTGTTCCATGTATCGCTTTTGTGGGTGATACAAAGCAGCTTGAATGTGGATCTTCTGGCAACTGGTAACCAATGTAGGGCTTTCAAGGCAGGGTAGATGTGGGCTTGTGGCTTTATGTCTAAGAGTAGACTGGCAGCTGAGTACTGAATCCTTTGTAGACTTTTCATAGTTGTTAAATGTGATCTGTGGTAAAGGCTATTGGTGTAATCGAGTTTGGACAGAACAAGAGAGATGGTAGCCTAGACCTTGTGTGGAAATTTCAGATGGGGGAAGATGTGTTGCAGAGTTTTTTTTTATTAACAAAGATTTATCTTGCTAGTTTGTCCTCTTGGGCATTCATAGACAGCTTGGAGTACCTGGTCATTCAGAGGTTTCTAACTTCTTTGATACTTTCAGTATCCTGAGACTCCGTGGGAGCATAGCCCACCCTAATCCCTGATTTTTAAATATTTTGTGTTCTTGCGCTCGTTTTTTAAAACTAACCTCTGCCTACTCACCTCCCTTAGGGACTCCTGTTTCGCCTTCTCGCCCCCCGCGCAGCCGAGGTGAACGCTACTGCGGGTCAGGCTTTCCTCGCTCGCCGCCATCAGCGAGCCTCCCCTCTAGCCATGCCCACCTCTACCCGGCCACGCCCACTTTTTCATTTAGCTCAGGAGCTGACTACGAGCTCGGATCACCAGACTCTCCTGAGACTCCGTGGGAGCATAGCCCACCCTAATCCCTGATTTTTAAATCTTTTGTGTTCTTGCGCTCGTTTTTTAAAACTAACCTCTGCCTACTCACCTCCCTTAGGGACTCCTGTTTCGCCTTCTCGCCCCCGCGCAGCCGAGGTGAACGCTACTGCGGGTCAGGCTTTCCTCGCTCGCCGCCATCAGCGAGCCTCCCCTCTAGCCACGCCCACCTCTACCCGGCCACGCCCTGAACGCCACTATAAAACATGTGTCTCCCACGTACGCACAGCGGACGGGCACAGCGGGCGCGCCTAAGGCAAGCCCGCCTAAGGCAAGCCCGTCTGCGCCCGTCCGCAACCGGCCGGGACCAGGGGCCACAGACCCTGCTCGTCCCCTGGTCTATTCATCTGCTCAACTCTTTGCACTCATGGCCCCTTGTTCGCTTCCCGCTTCATTGGTGCAACGTCTCGACACCTTTGGTATTCTCGCACCCCATCTCCCCCGGTCACTTTCTCCCTCTCACAGCTTTACTCCCCCCCTCTCCTGCCCCTCTATTAGTATCCTGTCCCCCACCCTCCCCCTCCACAGCCTCAGCCTGCCTGCTTAACACCCGTTCGGCAGTCAGGCACCAGATGGAACTTTTTAATCTGTTGAGCACGGATTCCCCAGACTACCTATTCCTCACTGAAACCTGGTTTTCTACTGACTCTCTTCCGGACCTTCTGGCCATTCTTCCCGATACTTACTATGCTCTCCGAGCGGATCGCCCGGTCGGAAAGGCCGGGGGCGGTGTGGCGATGATTATTCCTTCCACCCTAAAATTCCAGCTCCTCGACCACCCCTCCATACCCAATGTGGACTACCTGGTGGCCCGATCCCTCAACCTTCCAGATCCTCTTACCATCGTCCTCATGTACCGCCCTCCCCAACCCATGCCCCTATTTGTAGCCACCTTGCAGGATCTCCTGGCCACTCTGGCGGTCAATAATTCATCGGTCATCCTACTCGGAGACTTTAACTATTGGTCTGATGACCCAAGGGAAAATTCCATCTCTAAAGATTTTTCTGCCACCCTCCAGTGTTTACATTTCACGTCTCACATCGCAGCCCCTACCCATGCTAAGGGTCACACTCTTGACCAAATTTGGTCACTGCGTCGTGATGTTTCTTCCCCTTCTATATCTCCGTGCATCTGGTCTGATCATTTTATTATCTCTTTTCGTATTTTTTCTGCTTCTTCCGTCAAACCCCCCCTACCTAAGAACATGCTAGCCCGCAGTTGGAACCAAACGGACCTTACTCTCCTTTCGTCTTCCCTGGCCTCCTCAGTGCCTGATCTTACCGGCCTCTCCCTTGATTCACAGACTAATGCCATCAGCACCTGGCTTTCTTCCTCCTGTGATCAGGTCGCCCTGCTCAAAAAGGTCAAATCCGTCCGCCCCCATGATGCACATAAATGGTTTACTAGGGAACTCAAAGACCTTAAACTCGATCTCAGGCGTTCGGAACGCCATTGGAGACGAAACTATTGCCCCACTCTCCGGGCTAAATACAAACTCCTTCTCAACAACTATAAAAAAGCGATCCTGACGGCCAAAACCAACTACTTCACGGAGAGAGTTGCCCTCTCTGCCAACAAACCCCGAGAATTTTTTTCCCTCGTCCATCATCTCGCCACCTCCGATCGCACGAGCACTAGTCCTGCCCCCACACAGTCCATCTGTTACTCACGCAATGAGTATTTCATTGACAAGATTGCCAACATAAAAGCTAACATTCCCGTGGTTCGCCAACCCTGTGCTCTCCCTCCCCTTCCTCTGCCCTCTTCTTCATTGGACCACTTTCCTTCTATTTCCACTGACTGTTTTCTTAACTTGCTTTCAAAAGTCAAGTCCGGTTCTCCGGCTGACTGTGCTCCGGCACGGATTCTTAAAGCTCTCTTCACCAGCTGTCCTGCTCCCCCCCTCGCCCTGCTTAATACCTCTCTGGCTCTGGGTTCTGTCCCTACTTCTTTTAAAACCGCCATGGTTCTCCCTATTCTTAAAAAACCCGGACTCGACCCTTCTCTCCTTTCTAATTTCAGGCCTATCTCTCTTCTCTTTTACTTGGGGAAGATCCTTGAAAGCTATGTAACATCTTGCCTGTCTTCGTACGTCGAGGAAAACTGCCTCCTGGCCCCCCATCAGGCGGGCTTTCGACCAGGACACTCCACGGAGACTGTGATCATCGCTGTTCTGGACGAACTTAAGGGGAAAGCTGACATCAATCTTCCCCAAGCTCTGGTGCTCCTCGACCTGTCCGCTGCGTTTGACACGGTTGACCATGCCATCCTTCTCGACCGTGTCAGCGCAGCGGGCATCAGGGGCGCAGCACACTCTTGGCTAGCGTCCTTCCTCCAAGGCAGGTCCCAAGCGGTCCATCTTTCGGGCTTTTCCGCTCCCCCCCGCTCAGTCATGTGCGGGGTGCCCCAAGGTTCTTCTCTCTCCCCTCTCCTCTTTAATCTCTACATCTATCCTTTTATTCTTTCCCTCCGCGAGCGGGGGGTCTCCGTGTATAACTACGCGGATGACCTCCAGCTCGTCTTTGACCTTTCTACTTCTCTGGATTCCCCTCTTTTTCTTAGTTCCACCTTAGTTTTCATTTCTGAATGGATGAGCACTAACCATCTAAAGCTCAATCCGGATAAGACGGAGCTTGTCCTCACGGGCGGCCCCTCCAATCCTTGGTCCCCGACTCATTGGCCCCCTTCCTTTGGTCCCCCTCCCTCACCGGTCTCCTCCGTCCGAACCTTGGGCATCAAGGTCACTCATGACCTTACTATGCATGCCCAAGTCAGCTCCGTCGTATCCTCCTGCTTCTTATCTCTTCGCCTCATCTGAAAAATCTCCCGGTATTTCTCCACAGATGCCCTTAAATCCATAGTCATGGCCCTTATCTCCCGCCTTGACTATGGGAACGGCCTCTACGTGGGCATACCTGCTTACGAAACCCGACGTCTACAGGCCATCCAAAATCAGGCAGCCCGCCTTATTCTTCGTCTCCCCAAATTTTCCCACATCACGCCCGCACTCAAGTCCCTCCATTGGCTCCCCGTGCTTTTCAGATCCTTCTTTAAATTGGCCTGCCTGGCCTTTCGGGCCTACACCCATTCAGCTCCCCTCTTCATTATTTCCTCGATCACTCCATACACTCCGACCCGCACCTTCCGCTCCTCTTCTCTCTCTCTTCTCCAAGTTCCCCGCTTCCGTAAATCCAGAACAGGGGGCACCCGCTTTTCGGTTCTTGCTCCCCAGTTCTGGAATAGTCTTCCTCTCTCTATCCGTTCTATTCCCATCTATACTTTCTTCCGTAAAGCCCTGAAAACGTTTCTGTTTTCCCAGGCATTCCCTTGTTAGTCCCTCTGGATTCCTTGTAGAGTCAGGCCCAGTTCTCAGCGCCAGGAAGCCGCTTGGCCGCAGTGCGCTTTAGCAAGTTTCTTTTTCATTTCATTTCATTTAGGCGATGTTTCCAAATCAGCAGGCCATGCAACGAGTTGGTCATAATTTTTCCAATCACCACTTGTGAGTCTTTCCGTTTTGAAGCATTCAATTTGAGATGGGTCAAGGTCATCCAATGATCCACGGCTCTGAGACAACTGAAAATTGGTGCGTTTCCAATGTCTTTTGGGCTTTCCAGTTGAAGGAGTATTGTGTGTCATCTGCATAGTTGTAGCACGTGAGATGAAATCGATTGATCAGTGCGGTAATGGCTTCATGTAGATGTTGAAAAGCATGGATGAGATGATAGAGCCTTGAGGGACTCCTGCTTTTGTGAAGTTTGGTTTGGATGAGAAAGGGGCAGTATGGATGACATTAGGTCTGTTGTGACTGTACGATGTGATCCAGTGGAGAGTAGTGCCCTCTATACCTGCTTCATATAGTCTTTGCATCAGAGTATCATGGTCAACGGTGTCAAAGGCAGCTGAGAGGTCCAAGAGTAGTAGTGCAGCAATCCCGTTCCAGTTAACTGTGTTTTTAAGGTCATTCCAGATGGCAACGAGGGCTGTGCCTGTTCCTGGACGGAAATCCCGTTTGGAAGTCTGAAATTATGGCATTATCTTCAATGAATTGACACATCAGGGCGAATCCTGCTCTTTCTATTAGTTTGCCCAGGAAAGGTCAAATTTAATGTTATCTTAAAAAGGTTCATAAAACGTGCTTATAGCCAAAGTTAGGCGTCTTGGTGCTAGTGTCAAGAACTTGCAGCATTGTCAGTAATCAAATAAATGAGCAAACCTATCTTTTAAGGGGTACCAACCCGCTGGTCCAAGGAGAAAACAGTTTTTTTGATCCTTTCTAAATTTCAAAAGGTTGGGTTGGGCTCGTAGATGTTTCGGCAGTAAATTCCACCAAATAGGAACAGCTTCTTCCACCCCAGTGAGCTTTCCTTCTTCTGGGTATTTGTACTTTGTTGGCTGTACTAGATCTTAAGGTATGTGGAGGAATATGTCTGTAGTTGTCTGGGTTCAGCGGTTCCAGGTTTGTTTTATTCAGTAATGGGTGTATGTATGACTTTTTTTTGTTCTTCGCGAAATATTCTGATAGTTATAGAATTGTTTATGATTTTTCTTACTGGTGTGGCAGCAGAGGTTGTTAGAAGAATTGTCTTGAAGGTTTGTGGTGGACACGGGCTAGAAGGGCTGCTGGCAGCCCTGCTTGCTTTGACCAAGTCCATAAATTTATTGTGTGGAATTAGTTGAAAGGAATCGAGAGGCTGAGTTAGAGTATTCTTGGATTGTTGTTTTTGAAAAGGGTTGGTGCTGGTGCTTTTTCTTTGTATTAAATAGGAGTCCAACATGTGTGTTTTGGCCGTGTATGATATGCCAGTTTGTCCTTGAAAATCTTGAGGAATTGGATGAGCTCCTTCCAGGCAATTTGGTTTACGAAATTCATTGAGAATTTTCATAAAATTATTTATTTGTAAATTTAGCATTTTGAATTTGTATTTGGTTTACGAAATTCATTGAGAATTTTATAAAATTCTTTATTTGCACAGTTAGCATTTTGAATTTTGTCTACAAAGGACCTTTCTTAGCTTTTTTAATAGCTGACTTGTATAATCTGTTAGGTTTTTGTAGGCAAAGTTTGTCTTGATTGGTGTTTGTTTTGAGCCAGGCACGTTGCAGCTTTCCAATTTGTTGTTTTATCTCCTTTACCTCTGTATTTCCCCAAGATGCCGGTTTTCTTTTATTCTGTTGTTTTTAGTGGTATTAGGATATCAAAAGATTCCTGTAGCCACTCATGTAGGTTTTTAACAGAATTATTGGGTCTAGATCTGTACTGGTTGTTAGTTGTGTTTCTAAGTGTTCCCAATTAAATTTGTTCCATGGTCGATAGTTGGCTGAACATAAGGTGGTTTTCAGTGCATTGCTTTGTCGTGTTATATGTTGGAAAGCAAGCAAATGGTGGTCTGACCATGTCACTGTTGTCATTGATTATTTTTGGTTGGGGCAAATGGGGTTTGTCAAAACAAATGTTGAGGTCACCCAGAATGCATAGGTTTGGAATGTAGTGTTATCAGGTTAGAAATTGTGTCTAGAAGTGTGTCTGGGAATATTTGTATTGCTATGTGGAGGTCTCCAAAGGAGCACACAGTTACAGGATGAAGATGGTGTAGGATTGCATCTGGTGAAAAGGGCCTCACAATCTTGTATGGAGACGTCATCAGCTTTAGTAATATGCAATATTTGCCTGAACACAACACTAGGCTACCTAATTTTTTGCCTATACAATTTTATGTGATAGTTTGATAGTCTAGAGGAACAGCTTCATGCAGGACTGGAGCCATATCATCTCCCAACCATGATTAACTTATGACGAGTATGTAAGGTTTTGTGTCAGTTAGAAGGTCGTAGTTGTGATGTTTGTTTTAAGAGAGCGATAGAGCATTTATTAGTAGACTGTTTAGAGAATGTTCTATGGTGATAGTGTGACTTTGTTTTGTAGAAGAATGAGCAGTATTTTGTAGGCTTGTAGCTGCTGTTTCCATAGTATTGGTATGAGCTTTATGAGGATAGCAATTGTGTAGCTGTTCTGTATTGTGTTCCTCGTCCAGCAGGCTAAGAAGGCATTTGATGGGTGGTGGATAACCATAGCCACCATATCCACCACTATTGAGAGTGATTTTGTGAGCTGTTATTTTTGTAGTGTAAACTTGTTGTGCAGTAGACACAGAGAAGTAAAGTTTTGAGGAGTGGCATGTTGCTTATTTTGTTTGTGTTTGTTTAGGTCTGAAGGTGTATGAGTTAGGGGTGGTCGTGCAGCATGTGAGTCATGTAGTAAGGTTCTAAATCGTGCAATGGATGAGAGGCAGTTAAAGTTTTGCTATATATGGTAGATGTGGGGGAAGAGAGCAAGCTTGGATTTGGAGTTTGTTGATGGTGTGTATCATTTGTGCAGTCTGGGAGTGAGTGTATGTTTGTAGTTTGTGATGGAAAGTATTATGAGGTGTTGTGCAAGAGACTTTGTTATGCTGGTGTGTGTGTGTCATGTTTTATTTTTGAGGGGTAATGAAAGGAGGTGCTGGTGTATTTGGTTTCTGAGAAGGATTTGTATGTAGAGTATTGTTGGTAAGTGAAAGTGTTAAGGGAACAGGGGTGGTGATTTGTTTGTGAGTATAGTGTATGTTGTGTGTAAGAGGGGATGAAGTAGAGTTATGCGTGTTTGTGTTAGATTTGATTGCTCAAAGAGGTAATATGTGTGGTGGAGTGTAAGTGTTGTGTTATTGTGGTAGAATGAAGAGGAGAGTGTTGGTGGCTGAAAATATGGAAGGCTGCATATATGTTTGTTAGTGACAAAAAGGGTCTCTTAAGAGTGGGGAGTGTGTGGATGGGATATAGTTAAGTATGGTGTAGAATTGGGTTTTGTTAGTGATGAGTGTATTGTTTAGTGGTATAGGATAGAGTTGGGTATTGTTTAAGTGATAGTGCAAATCTGTGGTAGCTGTGATAGGAGGGTGTATAGGTGTGGTATGTACATACTTGTCTTCTGCATCACATTATGACTTCTCGCCTGTAATGGAGCTGCACTTGGGGAGTACTTCTTAGAATCTGACCTTGATTTCTCATCTGTTTTGTTTTACATTATATAATCTTCATCACCTTTCTCTCTTTTTCTTTTTCTATGTTTTCCTTGAATTGAACACATGAAGCAATTCTTGTTCCGTTTTGACTTGGGTGTGTCTTATGATATGGTCTTCTTGATAGTTGTTGGTATACACTTTATTGCCTATATACCTGTAGCTTGTATGTATATGTATATATATATTTGTCACGTTCCTTCCACTGACTTAACCATCACAGAAAACAACTTCATTAGGCGAATCCTAATCTTGCCCAGAAGCACTCCTCTAGTTCCATTCAGGCTGGACCTGAATATCAGGCCTATAGCCGAAGTTATTGCCTCGCACCCCCTCCTTTATTGGAGGAGGCTGTGGAGCACTTTAGAGCTGGAAAGTTACAAAAGGGAACTAAAGGTGGTTCTGGCCTCTCCAGGGGCAGGTAGAATTCCATGGTTACGTTTTGTAAGACAGTCTCTACCTCAAATTGGATACGAAAACCTGTGGTCAAACCCTGAGGTCGTATCCTCAACTATTTCCAAGAAAACATTGTCCAGTGCTGTGAAGGACTTCAGCCTCCGGAGGACCATCAGCTCAGTATCATCAACGAGCCTGACTGGTGCCTTCCTGAACCATAAGTCCATATACAGCTTTGAACAAGAAATAGACGTAATCCAACCTACTTTATTATTAAATATTTTTATTGCAAGAAAATACAAAAGGTACCACGGCTCATGCTAAAAGTGGCTCGAATCACCCATGATAATACAAGCAAGTAAGGTCTGCACTGAGCCCAGTACATTTGGTGTAAAACACAGCAAGTCGCCTACAACCCAACTGGGCTGGCCGCGTTGTTAGGTTCCGGGAACCACCTTCGAATATAGTATGCTATTAAGCAGAACCGTGACAACCCCGACAATTCCCTCCCCCAACCCCACCCCCCTCCTTGTCCAACGAGTAAAGGGGTCTGCAGGTGACTGACACTACTTTGAAGCGTTTCCTGGGGGGTTGCGCGTCTCCGAGCTCTCGGCTTACGAGATTGTGTTGCAGGGTCTGCAAGTGGGGTATCCGCCAAGCGCAGCAGCCGCAGGTATCGGGGACAGCTCAGCTCCCTGAACTCCCCGGTGAGTAGGGTCAGGAACGGCGCCAAAGTTCTGCAAAGTCTTCTCCCCTCCCAGCCTTAGCCAGTGATAGCTTCTCCATCCCTAGTATCGTCCAGAGCCTATGTAACCACACAAGTTGCTGAGGCAGCTGAGCATCCCTCCAGTGTGCCACAATGTTCTCTATCGCTGCTCCCAGCGCAATTGCTATGAGTCTCCCCCTCAAGGACTTCAGGGGGTACATCAAGACGTTGGGGAGGCCGAGCAGCACATAGGCAGGGAATCTGGGAAGTTATGTGTCTAGGTGCATGTCTATTAAGTCGAGGATTGTGGTCCAGTTAGGTTGCAGACGTTCGCAGCTCCAGAGTAGGTGTTCTAGGGTACCGAGCCCCCCGCATCACCTCCAGCAGCGGTCAGTGACTCGAGAGTCCCAGCGGTGCAGGCGTTCTGGTGTGTGATACCAATATGTGGCCACTTTAGTGAGCGTTTCAGTAAGGCCCATGTGGTAGGCTGAGTGGCGAGCCCTGTGATATATGCCCTCCCATTCCTTGTGAGTAAGTGCCCTCCCAAGGTCTCTCTCCCACCTGGCTCTACCTGCGTTGTATGAGTGAATGTTAGTGAGTAGTAAGTGTTGATACAAGTCTGAGAGCAGCTTTTTATCGGAGGTACGTGTCACCAGCCATTTTTCGTACGGCGTGAGGTGTCGCTGTGCGCCGGGTTTAATAGGCGGATGAAGAACCCAGTGGCGGACCTGTAGATATGGCAGGCGGTCGGATTCCGGTATGCCGTAATCCTCTTTCACCTTCGGGAAGGGAAGAATACCGTTAAGGTCAAACATATGACCCACAGCTCTGCAGGGTGTTGTCCTCCATATCGCAAACGCCTGAGGGTCAAGGCCCGGGGAAAAGTCCGGATTGTTGAAGATCGGTGTCATCGGGGAGGGGAATGAGGTGAAGCCCCGCCGTACCGCCACCGTGTCCCAGGTGCCCAGGACCGTGCTCGTGATCTGCGACGCGTAGAGATTGGGCGGCCTATGGCGACGCGGCAGAAATGGGACCCCCTGCAGCGGCCGGCCCGCCACCGCCTGGTCCTGGAAAAGCCAGTGTTTACTGGATTCTAGTTGATGCCATTCTACCAATGTGCGCAGCTGAGCTGCTTGGAAGTAGAAGGTGAGGTCAGGTATACCCACGCCCCCATGTGCGGGGGTAGTGTAGCAATCAAATGCTTAAAGCTCGGGCACCGGCCATTCCAGATATATCGCATCAGGTCAGATTGCGTTTTGTGGAGCCACCCCGCCGTTAAGCTACCCCGCTGGCGGGCGTAGGGGGAGGGTTTGAAAAACGTAAAGAATCTGTGGCAGCAAAGTCATTTTGATAGCCGCAATGCGGCCCAGCCAGGAGAGCGTGAGGTGTTTCCACCGCCGGAGTTCTCCATGGAGGCACGTGCTGAGCCTCATGTAGTTGGCTTCTGCTGTAGCACGTACCGTCGGTGCCAACAGAACCCGTAGGTAGGAAATGGGGGAGGTGGACCACTGTAGGTCGTACTCGGCCTTGGCCTCCGCCAACACGTCAGGTGGCAAGGAGATGTTCAGTGCCTCCGACTTCTCTACATTGACTTTGAAGCCCGAGGCCAGAGCAAAAGTGTGAAGTTCCACAAAGAGCGCCCGGAGGGACTGCATCGGCGACATCAGGGAAAGCAGAATATCGTCTGCATACAGACTGACCTTATGCGTGTCCCCGCCGAACGGGATGCCAACAATGAGGCCGTGTTGTCGTATACGTTGTGCTAATGGCTCCATATAGAGAGCGAACAGCAGGGGGGACAGTGGGCAGCCCTGCCTCGTCCCCCGGCCAATTGGAAAGCACGGAGATGTATGGCCATTAACTCTGACTGTCGCAGTCGGCTGGCGATAACAATTAAAAATCCGGTTGCGGAGAGTCTCCCCTATGCCGAACTTCTGGAGTGCCAGATCTAAGTAAGGCCAGTGCACTCGGTCGAAAGCCTTCTCGGCGTCGATGGTAAGGAGCATGCAGCCCGGTCTCGTTCGAGACCCTGCCTCTATCAAATGGAGGACTCGCCTAGTGTTATCGCTGGTTTGCCTCTGCGGGATAAATCCGGCCTGATCGGGTTCCACTAGATGCTGCATGTATGGGGCGAGTCTGCTCGCTAAGATCCCCGTGTATAGCTTGAGATCTATATTCAACAGGGATATTGGACGGTACGATCCACACCGGGTGGGATCGCGGCCAGGTTTGGGCAGCACCGATATCGCGGCCTCCAGTAGATCCGGGGGTATGGCACCTGGTTGGTCGAAAGTGTTGAATAGGTCACGCAGTAAAGGGGCTATTTGTGGGCAGAACGTCTTGTAAAAGGCCGCCGAGTAGCCATCCGGTCCCGGTGATTTACCCAGCTTGTGGTGGGATATCGCTGAAATCACTTCCTCTAGTCCAATGAGACGATCGAGGAACTCCGCCTGTGCCGTATTTAAAGAGGGGAGTGTTGCGCCCTGGAGGTAGTCCCTGCTGGATTGCAGGTCTAAGCGGTCCACCTCATAGAGGTCAGCATAGAAGTCCCTGAAGGCAGCGGCAATCGCCCCATCCTCTACTATCGGGTCGCCACCCCCAACCTGGATGGTCCGAATGTGCTGCCGCTGCTCCTGTTCCCTCAGCCTGCTCGCCAGGAGCCTCCCGCATCGGTCCCCCCCAGTATAGTATGCATGACGCAGCCGGAGAACGGCATATTCAGCCACATCCTGATCTAAGGCCGCAAGTAACTTCCTTTCCACACACAATTGGCGCCAAGCTCGAGCCGCTCCTGTACGCTGGTGCATTTGTTCCAGCTCTGCTACACGTTGGGTGATCTCGGCCCTCTTTTGCGCGCGTTCCCTATTGGCTGCGGCTAGGGAGATAAACTCGCCCCGCAGAACGGCCTTGAGCGCAGCCCATTGGGTAGCTTTGGTGGTTTCGCCGTTCGCATTGTGCGCGAGAAATTGGCTCAAGGCAGTCTTGATGCGTTCTAACACAACCGGGCTGTGTAGTAAGTTATCGCGCAATCGCCAGTGCTGCTGAGGTCTCGGGGTGGCTGGCATCGTGAAGGACACCACCACCGGGGAATGGTCCGACAGGGAGGCCGGTTGAATCTCGACATCCCGTGTACAAGACGCCAAGCGGGAGGAGCATAAAAAATAATCCAGACGTGCGTAAGTTTTGTGGGCCGCCGAGTAATACGTGTATGCCGTGGTTTGTGGGTGTACCTGTCGCCACAGGTCAATTAGTCCCAAGTCTGCAAGACGGGTCTGGCCCATCCTCGAGAGCGCTCCCACTTGTCCCGAGCGTTGCCCGGACCGATCTCCGGTGTTATGAAACACCAGATTGAGGTCCCGCCCCCATCAGTAAGTGTGAGTGTGTGGTGGCTGTGACCGTCTCCAATGCCCTGTGTAGGAATGCCTCTTGACCGTCATTGGGTGCATAAATGAAACCTATTAGCAGCGTCTGTCTTGCAATGAGGAAGCGATGTGCCAGTAACCTGCCTTTGATTTCCGCCTCCTTATGTAAGACCCGTCCCCCGAATGATTTGGCCACTAGTATTGCTACCCAGCTACTTTCTTGTTTGCGGAGGAAAAGAATTGCCATGGGAAGGAGCGAGACTTAAGTCTATGATGGTCTTTGGGGAGCAGGTGAGTCTCCTGCAGGAGTGCTCCAGGAATGAAAGAACCGCTTTGCGTTTGATTGGGTTATTGAGCCCTCTCACATTGAGAGTGAGGATAGTCAACGGGCGTGTCATGTCAACCCTGCTGGTGGAGCAGCTATGCTGTGCGTGTGAGTCGCAGAGGTGGGCCAGGAGAGCCGGCCCGTGTGAAACTCGTGGACAAGGAGGACCCCCCACGCACTCTCCCCACCCCCCCAGACCCCTGTCCCCCCTCCAACTCCCACCATCAACCTTCCCAGTCCCCCCCCAAACCCACCCTAACCCAGACAAGAAACCAGGTAAGAACATTTCAGTATCGGCCCCGAAACACACCATTGTCCAAGTCCAGCCCCACTGGGGGACAAGTCAGTGGAAGTTTACCTGAGTGGACGTCCAGCCTCCAGGCCCCTCTCCCTCGCCCCCCTCCCCAGAGCCCAATACCTGCTAAATGAGTAATGCTGAAGTGTTCTCCCCCTGAGAAGGTCTCAGGCAGTCGGTGCAGTGTTATGTTATGTTAATTTCGATTTATATAGCGCCAAATCACCGACAGGTCTCTTAGCGCTTGCTTTGGGAACCCGTCCTGGCTTTCCCTGCAAGATAACCCCTACTGGGCATCCCCAAGGTGAAGACCAGGCATCCCATCGCAGTGGGGCCGTAGTGGAGATTAAGCAAGCTATTGCCCAGAGTTGCAGAGTGTGAACCCATGATTCGAGTAGGCACCGAGGCGAGAATTATCGAGTCCGTGGACATTTTGAGCTCAAGACCCTGCCGCGTCGAGAATTGAACCCTGGTCCCGGGTCTGACCTCTGCATCAGGGTCTGCCTCCTCTAACCAGTGAGCCACACTTCTCGGGCCACCTCTCGCACCGCGTTGACCATATCTGCTCTGATAGTCTGTGGGTCTGGGCGCGCACTGGATCCTGACGATCGACGGCTCGAGACCTGCTGCCAGCCGTCTCTGGTGAAACGCCGCCGCGGGGTGTGAGTGTCTTCCTCAGTGGCCGTGATCCCCAACACCCCGCAGGTGTCCTGGAGGGAGCGGAGTTGGTGCAAAGTCCCATTCCACCTGAAGATGATGCGGAAGGGGTGACCCCAAGCATATGGTGTTTCATGTTCCCTCAGAAAGTCCGTCGGAATTTTAAAGGACTTACGTTTTTGGAGCGTTATCGCGGACAGGTTCTGATATAGGGCCACCGGATGGCCTCTGAACTGCAAGGGCTGCTTCTTCCTGGCTTCGTTAAGAATACGTTCCTTGAGCGGGTAATCCGGAAGAAAGGCCAAGATGTCTGGCGGTGGGGCTGAGGTCCGCCTCGCAAGTCCCACACGATGGGGCCTGTCAATCTGAATGTGGAAGTCTGCCAATTCGCCTAGAATGTCACGGAACAAGTCCTGCAGGTAACCCGCCACGTCGGTACCCTCTTCTTTGGATGGTACGCCTCAGACCCGAATGTTCCGGTGGGACCTATTTTCAAGGTCCTCGGCATGGGCCTGGAGGTCCAGTTGTTGGTCTTTCAGGCGAATCACCTCCTGTTGTAGCTGTACTATCTCCTCATCTCTGGCGGTGTCTGCGCCCTCCATGGTGGCTACTCTCTCCCGGAGGCTGTCCACCTCCCTCCGCACCTCTCTGACCTCTCCCGCTACCTCCTGCTTCAGAGTATGGAAGTCCTCCCTTAGGGAATTGAAGAGGGATTCCAAAAAGGAGCGGGTTGTGGGCGGTTCACCTGTGTCAGTGTCCTGCTGGGCCTTCGACGAGCCCGGTGATGAGTGCCCCTTGTCCGTTTTCGACTGTGGTTTGTTCAGCATCTCAGGCAGTGTCCGCTCGCCCTTGTTCCCTTCCCTCTGGGCAGTCATTGCGAGGGGGTTCCGCTGGTCGGGGACGACCGCAGGTGCGCCGCTCCGGTGCCAGATGAGTGCGATGGCCTCGGGGCTCCGTGGCTAGGCCGCTTGGGCCTCCGTCCCTTAGGGCTCCGCTCGTTCCCCCAGTCGATCGGCGCCCCCCAGCAGCGCCCGTGCGTCCGGTTACTCGCTCGCGGCGAAAGTGGCAGGCAGCGGGCTGCGTAGGTAGGCACACCGGCGGTAGGGCCGCGCTATGGCCGATGACTCCAGCCGCGTCGGAACTTGCCCGTTCACACCAGGTCTCATTCTTGCAGCGGGGCGGGCCCCCTCACCTCCATAGCACTGTCCCCTCTGATGTAGCCAGGACCTCCTGCGGGGCCTACCCAAGATGCCCCAGGTCAAATCGGGGCTGCGACTTTCAGGCCTCGGGGAGTTTTAGTCCGGTCGGGCCGCGGCGCCCCGAGCTCCTCCAGGCCTGGGCGCGGTCAGACAGAATGGCGGCGGAGGTCCGGCGCCGGTCGCTCCCTTGGGTCCCTCCAATCAAGCCGGGGTCTCCTTCTATCACTGCCGCCGCAGGGGGCCGGGATCGGGGCTAGTGTGGCGGGCGAGGAGTCAGGAGCCGCCCGGCGGACCCTCCTGGTGCCGCGGTGTCTATCGGCGAAGGCGAAGGCCTCGCCCGTATAGGCCGCAGCCGCGGCCTCTATTAGCAGTGTGGGCTGTCGTCCCCGCCGCCACCGGGCTCCGAGACCCCGCGCCCGTCAGATCGCCGGGCTGTGTTGAGCCGCCAGGTCAGGTGTTGCTCCCTTGTCCCGCGCCGGTCGCAAGGCACGAATTCCGACCCGGTCGGGCAGCCGTTATCCTCGGAGTGACGCCTCGCTCGTTGCCTCCCGCTCCGGCTGTCGCGTCGCCTTTTCGCACCCTTTGCCGCAGAATCACCGGGACGCTGATGTGCTGTGGGGTGGTCCGGGTTGTGTCGTTCGTCCCCGCAGTCTCCACGGGATGGTGGCAGGGGAGGACGCTAGTATGCAGGCTTGGGCCCAGTCGGGTCGGAGGAGCTCCAGAGAGAAGCGTCCGCTCACTCCGCCATCTTGGCCACGCCCCCATCCAACCTAATTTAGCGAAGAGGCTGTACTTACAGTTTAGATTTGGAACGCTGCCCCTCTACTCTATAATTGACAGGTGGACGGGGGGTCCAATTCAGTTATGCCCCGGCTGTGGAATCGAAAATGAAACCACCCTGCATGTTACTCTTTTCTGTCCAGCCTACTCACATATACGTAGAAAGTGGTTAATACAATTATGTAATAATCTGGGCATTAGGGACTACCAAGTCTTCTTTAGGATTTTGAAGTCCGACACGAATCCTTTGATAGTGTCTGCTATTACCAAATTTCTGTTTTCTATGTGGTTCATACGAAGGAAATCACTTAAATAACATGCCACTTTGTTTTTACCTGCTGAGATGTGACAAATTTTTTGGACCAACAAATGTTATCTTAACTTTTTTTTTTTAAAAGAGGATGAATTTTAAACTATTAAAATTTTTTATTGTCCTAAACAACTTGTCTTCGCCACTCCGATTGCACATGATCTATTTTAAATTTATATTTACAAATGAATTGTGGAAAGTGAAAATGTATATTCTATGTACTTTTATGGTTAAAACTAACCGAAATAAAGTTTAATGAATGAATGAATGAATAAATATATGTGTGTGTATTACCTACTGGCGGTCGCCAGTAGGTATATATAGTTACGATTTTTTCTCTATGGGATTTTTGAAAATTCTATGTCTAATAACTTTGGCGTTTGTGGACGGAATTGGCTGAAATTTTCAGGAAAATGGAACATTTTGTTTCTGAGCAGCCCCTGAAAATTTGGGGGGGGTTCGTCAAGGGGGGGCCGAGAAAAAAGGGGGGTCCCAAAACGTGTTTTTAACATTGAGTTTTCCATAGGGCGGTTGGCTTCACTTTTAGCCCGAACGGCTGAATGGATTTGCACGAAACTTGGCAAAATTGTAGGGACTGGTAGCCCGATGTGCCTTTGCTAGGTCTCAATATATGTGTTCCAGTGGATTTTGAGAAATTAACGTTCAAAAAAAGATATATATCTGTAACAGCGGACCAGGCAGCGCTCCGGTTCGCGGACTTTACGCGTTACGGAGCTTTGTGAAGCGAAGCTGATTGGTTCTCCGGCGTCTGTAAACATTCCAAACAGTCCGTAGCGGCCGCCATCTTGTCTCTCGGTAGGATCGAGAGACAAGAGGAGGCCAAAGCAAAGGGGCAAATGACCATAAGGGGGCATAGTAGATCCTCCCTGACCCTCTAGGTTTGATGTGGAGGTTTTAAAAGGGCCCCGCGGGGCACAAAAAAAAAATAATAATAATAATCGAACGGCTGAATGGATTTGCACGAAACTTGGCAAAATTGTAGGGACTGGTAGCCCGATGTGCCTTTGCTAGGTCTCAATATATGTGCTCCAGTGGATTTTGAGAAATTAACGTTCAAAAAAAGATATATATCTGTAACAGCGCTCCGCTTCGCGTACTTTTCGCGTTACGGAGCTTTGCGAAGCTGATTGGTTCTCCGGCGTCTGTAAACATTCCAAACAGTCCGTAGCGGCCGCCATCTTGTCTCTCGGTAGGATCGAGAGACAAGAGGAGGCCAAAGCGAAGGGGCAAATGACCATAAGGGGGCATAGTAGATCCTCCCTGACCTCTTAGGTTGGATGTACCATTTTGCCAAGTTTGGTGTAATTCCGTTCAGCCATTCAGGCTGTAGACGTATCTAAATGTCCTATGGAAAATTGCATGGGGAAAACACATTTGAAAGTGTTGAAATTTAGAACCAATTAAAATGTTACTTTGGTTTTGTATTTGTGTGTGATGAAAGTTAATTGGTTATGTATATGTCTAAAATGAGAGGAAACCACAGCCATTTTCAAAGGAGTTATAGTAGATCAAGGCCCACACCCGATGAGATCCGTCACACCACACGTGTTCCTACTATCTGAAAACCATCCTGTATTGTGATTGGGGAGGGGACCGAGCCTGAAGCGGAAGATTCCAGGGATGACTCTTTGTACATCAAAGTTTTTACAATTATGTGTCATATTAAAAATATATAGCACTCCAACAAAGTAGTAGGATTATAAAACTTTAATAACTTATAAATATATACAACAAAACAAAAACAGTAAAAACATTTAAACAACGATGTCATTTGAGATGTCATCAGTGATGTCATCAGTGATGTCACTGACCATGTCATGAATGATGTAATATGTGACATGATCAGCAGTGGATTGCGGGTGCGCGATATATAGTTAGTGCAACTAACTATATATGGAATTTCAATGGTTTTGTGTGAGTAAAATAAGGTTTTTTAAATGCTAATTCCTAACTATATATGGTCTATAACCTATGGTTTTTTCAGTGAATTTTCAAGGTTTTGTAAATGCTAATTCCTAACTATATATGGTCTATAACCTATGGTTTTTTCATTGAATATATATATATATATATATATATATATTGCATTAATTGTTGAATTTTTCATGTTTTATAACGTTTAAAAATCAGGTTTGGTGGCACAGGCCTTGTATGGCCTGCCTGTGCCACCACATAAATATTATGTTCAGTACCCTGATGAAGGTGGGATAACTATATCTGCTTTTTTTCATCTCATCAAAATGTGCGTCAACGCAACTCTTCTGTTTTTAAAAAATAATTAATACAAATAGACTGATTATATCGATATTTGTATAAGATATGTACTAATTGATCAATGCGTCTTTATATGCATTTCTATGACTATTGATCCCAACATATAATTGGCCAAAGAATATTGTATAATGAATGTCTAGGGCTCTGAAAAATGTTTTTTTGTATGGATCGAATGTTTTTTCCAAGTATGATTGTGTATGGCTAGCTTGATGTGAGAGCATATAGTTATTTTTGTTTTGCTTTGACAAGGAACCTATAATAATTTAAAATTGAAGTAATGTTTAATATAAATGAGTATGTATCAAACAATAAAAAATAATTTGAGTAGGTCTGTCTCATGATATTATTTATTTACTGAGTTGTACCTGTTTGAAAAATTAATGGAGAAGCGTGTTCTTCTTGTTGCTTTTTGAAGACAAGAAAGTAACCTTCCAATAAAATACGTAACCTTCCAATAAAATACTCCGATTATTTATAGGATTCATAGGCATTACTAATACTAGGTTTGTGGTTTAAGTGCTAATATTTAAATGTGGGCAAATCTATTTGGGGTGTTCTATCAGACCCTTCATGGAACACATTTTGGAACATATTAGAGCGATCAAATTGAAAGATGTGCGATACCTGTTGGATAAAAATTATCAGAAGCGGATTAGGTTCCATGGAATAGATCATACGCCACTGGATCAGCGACAAGTGAACAGGGAACTTTTGACCCGCAGATCAGAAGCCTTAGGGATTTTAAAATTATGAGGGGTGGAGAAAGGACTTAATACAGATCATGAAATACAATACTTTCATGGAGAATAATTGTTCTTATTGTTAACCCAACATTTATGTTTACAGGAATAATTATTTCTACTCTGGAGATTTGTGTGACTTATTCATTGGGACACGAGTGGACTAGTGAGCTTAAGGACCTTATATGGTTTATTTGACATGTGGGATGAAAGGGAACGACATCCCCTACTGATGTTTAAGTTTGATTTTGCCCTCCCGATCTCGGATACCTTAGAGTTAATGATAGTGTGTTCCTTTTTGATAGAACTAAGTTTAATTAAACAATAGGAAGACTTTCATTCTTGTCATAGTGGATGGGTTTAATGTTGTAGCTTGCACACCTTCGATTAAAGTGGATTATATTACCTATTTCTTTTTTTTTTTGTCCTCATTTTTGCGATCTTTTTGTACAGCTACAGGGTCACCTCTAACTAGACAGTAATAGGAATCTGGAAAGGATTTGGAGAAAAAATTATGACCTGGCCAGTAAGAAAGAATATAAAGAAGCTTTGGCACTTTATAAAGCTATGATCACCAAGGCAAAAAAATCATATTACTCTAACCAAATTGACCAAGCCATAAATTCAAGTAAACGCCTATATGAAATAACTAAAATCTTGGCAGGAAATATCTCTGACCTTGCCCCGGTTCCCTCCCAAGAATTCTGTGATGAACTGGCGAACTTCTTTTTTACCAAAGTGGATGACATTTATCAAGCCTTTACCTCCAAAACATCCAGGACGAACACCATCTCTCCTTGTCCATCCCTAGCCACTACACTGTCAAGTTTCCACAAACTTACAGACGACCAAACGAAGACCATTGTCTCAACCATTAAATCAGGCTCCGCCTTTGATCCCTGTCCAGTTTCAGCACTAACCTCAGTCATGGATTCCATTATACCGGTGCTGACTGAAGTTTGTAACGCCATCCTGTCCTCAGGGACCTACCCAAATGCCTTAAAAAAAACATTGCTGAAACCTTTATTAAAAAAATCCGGCTTGGATAAAAGCGAGCTTAAAAATTATAGGCCAATTGCGAGCCTACCGTTTTTAGCTAAAGTAGTCGAGAAAGCCATGAATTTCCAACTTTCAGACTTTATCGAGAAACACCGACTGCTAGACGACTCTCAATTTGGCTTTCGTAGACATCATGGGACTGAAACCGCCCTTATAAAGGCCGCCGATGATGTCAGGGCCATTCGTGACCAAGGCGGGACTGCAATTTTAGTACTGCTAGATCTATCAGCAGCTTTCGACACGGTCGACCATAACATCCTGATCGACCGTGTCGAAAAACTGGGCATTTGTCATTCAGCCAGAAATCTCCTTGCCTCCTTCCTTGCAGATAGAACGCAAGCGGTCACCCTTGGACCTTTTCGATCTGCCCAACTCTCGCTGCCATGCGGTGTCCCCCAAGGCTCATCCCTTAGTCCGACACTATTCAATATCTATGTGTCGGACCTTGCCAATGTCATCAGGGCTTATGGGATGAGCCTAACATCGTACGCGGATGACACGCAGTTGGTGTTGGCTATCAAGGGTGATGGAGGAGAAGTAGCGCAAAACTTTAAAAACGGTCTGCTCGCAATTGGAGAGTGGATGGCAATCAACTGCCTCAAACTTAATTCGGAGAAGACCGAGGTAGTTATTTTTGGTCCGCTTCTTCCAGCATGGTCCTCCTACTGGTGGCCAGCTGCCTTTGGTTCCCCTCCCACCCCCACATCAAAAGTCAGGAATTTAGGCGTCATTTTCGATGATGGACTTAGTTTCATGGACCACGCAAACAAAGTGGCTTCAACGGCACACTTTAGATTGAAAATGATCAGAAAGATTCGACCCTTTCTTCCGGAGACCTTAATCAAAACCTTGGTGAGTTCCTTAGTTCTAACAGCGTTGAATTATTGTAACGGTCTTTTCCTCAACGCTCAGGTTAGGGTCAAAAACAAATTACAATCAATTCAAAATGCGGCGGCACGTCTGCTCTCAGGAACTTCAAAATTTGAATCCATATCAGCAATAATCAGGCAGTATCATTGGCTCACAATTGAAAATAGAATTAAGTTCAAGTCTTTGTGTATAGTTTACAAGGCTTTAAACAATCAAGGACCACATTCGCTTAAAGACCAACTGAAACTCTATGTACCTTCAAGACAGCTCCGCTCTTCCTCTTTGCATCACCTAGTTATTCCACGATCAAAGAAAGTTTCCTGGGGTGACCGTCGCTTCACAGTGGCTGCCCCCAAACTTTGGAACACCCTCCCGCACAACATCAGGACGAGCTCGTCCCTTTATCAATTCCGGAAACTCCTAAAAACATGGTTATTCAACCAATGAGCCTCATGCAACGAGTGTGGACTGGTGGAATTTACTAGCGCCAAGACGCCCTAGGGTAATCGTTGCGCTCTATAAATCTCAACAAATAAATAAATAAATAGACGCCCTCGGAGATCAGGTAAGAACCTTGGCTTGAAACCAACCATTGCCAAATTTTGCATGAGTTACGTACCTCTGATTCCAGCCCTGTTAGAACTCATTAAGCAACGTGATCGCGTTGGTAAAATCATTGGACACCCCTTCCTGACCTACCGCCTATATGTATCCCATAACTCCTAGTGCTTTGTGCGCTTCGATCTCCCTCTGATCTTATCCAAATTTCTGAATTTTTCCACTTAGCGGATCCAGTCCTCAACCTTCGGAGGAGAGGGAAGAATCCAATTTATACAAATCTCGCGTCTGGCAATCAGGATAAGTGTAAACAAAGAGATGTTTCTGTTTTTTTGTTAAAATAGTGATAGACTCATTATTATCCAAAATGCCAAAAATAACATTAAAGGCTCTTACCTTAATTGTCGTGTTTAAGCTACCATCAATGATCTTACCAACTTCACTCCAGAATATATCTAGTTGATGACATGAGTGAAACATGTGGATATCATTCTCTCTCCCACATTTTGGACATTTCTTGGTCACCTGGGCATTCATTTTGGACAATTTTTTCGGGGGTCCAATACGATCTGTGCAAATTAAACAAATGATTTTTCCTAAGAGGTGTAGAAATAATAAGGTGCCATAAAAAAGTGCAGGATACTTGCCAAGTTTGCTGCAAGTCTTGTGCCGGGTAAATTTTCTTCCACTTAAGATCTGGAGTTTCGTTTCCACTTTGCTTCTTCTCCACTAAGTGCCAATACCACTTCAAAACTTCTTTCTTCCCTAAGGATTTATGCAGCTCACCGTCTAGGTTCTCAACATAGTTTGGCAACATCGCTTGATCTTTAGACCAGCTAGCCAACTGGTAAAACTTGAACCTAGATATTTTGTTCTTCGTCCTTTCCGTTAACTCGGCCCAAGGTTTTAATTTCCCACCATCCAGTAACTCTCCCCACTTGGTAATCCCCGCCCTTTTCAAAGATTGTGCAAGTGAGTCTTTCAGGCAATCGGGGGTTCCTGAAGAGTTCCATATCGGTGCTTGCGGACTGTAATATGGGTATCGCCATAGCTTCCTTATGTCGGACCATAGTTTAAAGGCTGATCTTGGCACCTTTAATCTAATTTTTTTAAAGAACTTTTGGTGACCGAACTTGTAGAGGCAGTGGTCATGTTTAGTTACTGCTTTCCAGTAAGGAGGATATGACTCATATTCCTGAAAGAGATGCCTTATGTTCTTAAAGAGGAAGGCTTTATAATATGACATAAGATCCGGGCTAGCTATCCCACCTTGGTTTTTTTTCTGAGTCAACCTCTTCCAAGCTATCCTTACACCCTTAGACGCCCAAATGAAAGAATTTATCTCACCCTGTATTTACTTTAAACTCCGTGAATCAAACTCCAGAGGTATTGTGTTAAAAACAAAAGTAAGTTTTGGTAGGATAGCCATTTTAATATTATATATATTACATATTAATAGCAAAGATAATTTTGTATTCCTATATGGGGTGACTATTTTTAATAGTACAGCAGTACGCTTTCATTACTGCCTGTTTTTGAATAAACTGGAAAGGCTCAGCTGGTGATTGACCGGGATTATTAGTTATTTTGCTATTGTGAATGTCTGCATTTATATAGTCTGTCTTACATTGACTGAATGCGGGATTATGATGAGAAATGTAAAAACGTGCAACAATACACTTTAATTGTGCTTGTATACACCTAAAATAGCGCCTATGTAGGCACACAATGGCTTGCCCTATTGAATGTTTAACACAGGGGTAGTGTTTTCTGTAATTGACCAAGATTATTAGTTATTCTGGTATTGTGAATGACTACGTTTATATAATAGACAACTTTAAATCACTTTAAACTACAGGTTTATAATGTGAAATGTAATAATGTGCAACAATACACTTTAATCGCACCCATATATACCTAATATGGCACTCAAATTAGCACTTATTGCTAGCCTAAGGGGCATTGTTTCCTGCCTTCTTTCTATTGTCATGAAAGTAACATTTTAAGATGGCGCCCAAGTAGAATGCCGGCACACACAAATCAGATATGCGTTGACTGGGCTTACTCTGCTTTCGGGTGAGGTATTACACTTTTGTTTTTGTTACTCTTACTTTAATTAAGACTGTAGAGAACATCTACTACCAGAGAAATCTGTGAATCATTTTTTGCTTTTTAGTTATTATTGGGCCCACATGCTGGTCTGTGTTTATCACAAATATTTCCAGTTTATTTGCCCAGGCTTATTTTTGTACGTGGTGACGCTGAGTATTATGGTGCTTGAGACTAGTTACAATCTGATAAGAGAGAACTATATTGTTCGAGGCATATGAGCTGCTGATTGTACACTTATGCATAGATCGCCATCTGGTGTTGGGCTCGGATGTTTGCATGTTGTTTTTGTCTTCGAAGAAGTCTTGTAGTCACGAAGTTGGTGACTCCTCCTTCGGTCAACAGTGCGCATGGGCATCTACTCAATCCTTAGATTGTTTTTTTCCGCCATCCGGTTCGGATGTAACTTGCTGCGCTCCCAGTCGGTGTCGTTATCGAACCCACTTTCGACGCTCAATCACAGCTAACCGACTGTATTGTCTGGATTGCGTACCTTTCGACGTGCACCCTCGACGACAGCTCTCGTAAAACTTTGATGCCTGCGCACTTCGCAGGGGGCCGTTGGGCCTACCCATGCTGGTAAAATATGGATGTCGATGGAACAGACTTCTTTTAAGTAACGTCCTCAGTGTGGTGCTAATTTCCCACACTCGGACCTCCATCCTGTTTGTAATCTGTGCCTCTCTCCAGAACGTCGAGAGGATGACTGTGAGGCTTGTTTCTCCTTCAAGTCCAAGATTACCATCCGGGATCATCCAGCTCGATGCCACGAGATGTCCCGAGGCCCAGGTTCCATTCCGGACATCTTCCATGCAGGTTCCGATAGCCTACTGGAACCGGAATAGGAAGAACATGCCCCAGACTCCGAAGTAGACGTCTCTGATGCCGAAAATGACATCACCCCGGCTCAAATGGACGTGAGTACTGAGACCCCCGCCCTACCTAAGCCCATAACAAAAGCTCCGGTGACACCTTCGCCTTCAGGCTCAGGTCTACACCATACAAAAACTTCAAGCTCCCCGCCTTCTGGCCTGGCGCCGAAGAACAAGCAAAAGCCTTCTGGCTTGAGCCAGCCACCCGGTACCGAAAAGCCAGGCTCAGGTCTACACCATACAAAAACCATACAAAAACTTCAAGCGCCACGCCATCTGACCTGGCGCCGAACGACAAGCAAAAGCTTTCTGGCTCGAGCCAGCCACCCGGTACCGAAAAGCCATCTTCGACACCGAAGCAGCCGGATAAAATCTCGGCACCAGAGCAGCCGGATAAAACTTCGGCACCGAAGCAGCCCGATAAGAGCTCGCCAACGAAGCAGCTGGATAAAACCTCAGCACCGAAGCTGCTGGATAAAACCTCTGCGCCGAAGCAGACGGATAAGGCCCCGGCACCAAAACACATGGATAAGACCCCGGCACCGAAGACCTCGGAGCAGAAAACATTAAAAGGCAAGCTTCCTATAACTAAGCCTCCTAAACAAACACCTCCGGAGCCGAAAAAACCAGGCCCGAAGACCTCGGAGCCAGGGAAAGCTTCTATACTGGACACTGTCACTAAACAGCCAAATACAGTCTCCAAAGAGAAATCTTCCACACCAAAGAAAACGTTTGATACCGAAGTACTATTTCTCCCCGATCCAAAGCAAACCACCATCTTAATCCATCCAAAGACTGGTCATTTAGTTACTGAGCTGCCTACAAAGAGGAAACTGGAACATTTACCACAGCCACCAGTTCCTCTAAAGAAAACACACATTGTTACTAACACTTCACCACCACCTTCACCCCTCCACCATTTAACCCTAATTTAATCATTTCTCCACAACATTCTCCAACAGTGAGGATGCACATGAGGATGGGAAAGAAGATTAAGACATAGTGCCATTAGACACTGATTATCCTGATGATCCACCACAAGAGCCAGGCCCCTGGCATGATTACAAAACTGATCCTGATCTTCACAATGATCCAGACTACTACCCCTCAAAATCATCTCCGCCACATGATAATGTGGGTTTTGCCCAGTTAATCAATAAGGCCGCAACATAGCATGGAGTCAAATTACATTCAGATCCTGTAGAAGAGGATTTTCTGTTAGAGACCTTTGATCAACCACAAAAAACTACACATGTATTGCCAATGCTTAACGGTCTTCTTAGACACGCTCCTGAGGTGTCCAAAGACCCAGTTAGAGCTAGGGTTCTTAACCCCAGAGTAGACAAAAAATACAAGGCAGCTCCTACTGACCCCATCTACATCAGGGGTCAACTCAAGTTAGATTTCCTAGCTGTAGCCAATGTGTGCAAACGAGCAAACTCTCAGGGATCAGGTGACACACCACCTCCTGACAAGGAATCTAAGTTATTAGACACATCAGGCAAGCGTATGGCGTCTCATGCTGCCAACTCATGGAAGATAGCAAACACACAAGCCCTTCTAGCAAGGTATAATAGGGCTCACTATGATGAGCTAAAAAAGCTCATTCAACACCTCCCTCAGCAATTATTGGTAAGCTTATAGAGCGCAATGGTTACTCCAACCGGAGAGTCCCGAGCTAGGACAAACTGAACCCCAACAGCCCTCCCCAGCTGCCACCAACGCGGGCATCCAAACTAGGTGGAACCTGACCACTACATTCCTCCCTGGGGAGAACGGAAGAGCCATGTTTTCAATTTCTTGCGAAACACAGACTCCGACTCAGTTGTCCTAAGTCCACTGGAAGCTCATTCCAGACCTTAGCTGCCAGGAAGCCAAAAGATCTTCCGCCCAGCCGTGCCTTACGCACCCTGGGCACAATCACTCTTGCACTACCCAATGATCTTAAATAACGAGCAGGCTGGTGAGCTTTCAGGAGAGGCCATAAGAAGCGTGGACCCCTCTCCCTAAGAATCCTGTGACTAAGGCATAGAGCCTTAAACGTAACTCTATCCCGAAAGGAAGGCAATGCAGTACCTTTAGGGCTTCTCCCACCGATGCCCTCCTAGGTATATTCAGGATGAGCCGGGCTGCAGCATTTTGGACTTTCTGCAGCATGTTCAGATTTGTAGCCGTTACCCCCATATACAGGACATTGCAGTAGTCAAGGCGAGATGTAACCAGTGCCTGTACAATTGACCTTTTAGCATTTAGGGGGAGAAAGTCCAAGATCTTATGTATCATCCTCAAAATGCCAAAACACGTCCCAGCCACAGCTGATATTTGCGAGGAGGAGAGACCATTGTCGAACCACACTCCCAGATTTTTCACCTTGGCTTTCGGCACTAGACAAGTTCCCAGTGCTTCGGGCCACAAAAGCTGTGTCCAGAGAGAGGGCTGTTTTCCAACCACCATCACCTCTGTCTTCCCTGCGTTTAGTCTCATCCATTCCATAAGTTCCCCCAGACAGGTTCTAAAATCGGCAGCCCTTTCAGGTTCCTTCTGTTCCAGAGTCACAGCTAGCTGAGTGTCATCAGCATATGACACCAGCTGAATTCCATGTTTCAGGACAATGTCTGCAAGTGGGCGCATATAAATATTAAAAAGGGTTGGGCTGAGAGTCGAACCCTGTGGCACCCCATGGTTTAAAGGACAGATTCTGGAACTGAAAGGATGCTGCAAAACCTGGAAAGATCAATTTGCCAGAAAATTCTTCACCCAGGTCCACACGATACCTCCGACCCCGGCCTCCCTTAGCCTTTCTAATAGAAGGCCGTGGGAGACCGTGTCGAACGCGGCGCTCAGGTCCAGCAGAATCAAGGCCGCAGTCTTACCTTCATCAGCCGCAGCCCTCAATACTTCGGTAGCCAGCAGGAGAGCGGACTCCGTACCATGCATAGGCCTGAACCCGGACTGGGTTTCGTGCAGAACCCGCCTCTCTTCCAAAAACTTTGAGAGATGGCCACTCAGATGTTTCTCTGCAATTTTTCCCTCATAAGGAAGAAGAGATATTGGCCTCAAATTTTCAGGAAGAGCAGGGTCCAATGAAGGTTTTTTCAACAGAGGGACCACCATTGCATGTTTCCAATTGCTAGGGACCAGACCTATAAGGACAAAGCCAATGACCTTATACAGGAAGGCAAAGTAAATTCATAATACTTCCATAAAATGCACGTTCGACACAGCAGACACCGCGTCCCGTGCAGTAAATACCAGTGTTTTGCTACGCAGACATGCCTGGCTCAGGGTATCTGGTTTTAAACAAGAAGTCCAAAATACCATCCTAAATCAGCCTTTTGACCAGGAACGCCACTTTGGCCCTGCAGTGGACACATCTTTAGAGAAGATAAAAAAGGATCTGGAGACTGCCGAGTCTATGGGAGCATTGCAATCACCCTCTACCAGACGGCGGACCTTCTTTAGAGCAGGCTCCAAAACAAATACACCTGAGCACCAGTCCTCATCTTACAAAAGTCCCAACCAGGGCTCCTTTTCTAGACGATACTCCAGGGGAGGTTACAGGGGAAATAACAACAAGGACAGCAGCAGGTGTAATAACACCCGCAGCTCCCCTAGCTCCAAACAGTGCCTTCCAAATGCTTCCCCCTGACCATCCCACTCCTGTCGGGGGATGCCTCTGACAGTTCCTACCTGTCTTGAATTCCATCACAACAGACAAGTGGGTAAGACAAATTATCCAGTATGGTTATTGCCTGGAACTAATTTCTACCCCTCCCAACATTCCTCCCAAACAGCGTCCGATGTCATCAGAACACCTAACGCTTTTGAAACAGGAGGTTCTTGCGCTATTACAAAAACATGGTTCCCTTGCCCCATCAACCGGTTCCCTTGCCCCATCAAGGCACAGGGGTCTATTCTCTCTATTTTCTAATTCCGAAAAAGGACGGCTCTCTCAGGCCAATATTGGACCTCGGACTGCTAAACTTTTACATCCAATCAAACCACTTCCACATGGTCACCTTACAACAAGTACTCCCACTACTCCAGCAAGGTTACTTTCTTTCTACCCTAGATCTAAAGGATGCCTACTTCCGCATTCCCATTCATCCCGCTCACAGGAAATATCTCAGATTTACGGTAGATGGCCAACACTACCAGTTCAAGGTTCTACCATTAGGAGTCACCATGGCGCCCAGAGTTTTCACCACGTGCCTCGCAGTGGTTGCAGCCCATTTGAGAAGACAACACATTCATGTCTTCCCTTATCTGGACGACTTGCTCATAAAAGCAAAATCCCACAACATCTGTGTTCAACACACACTCCGTACCATATAGTCTGGGATTCACACTAAATCAGCACAAATCCCATCTCCAATCATCTCCAACCGTCCAGAATACAACAATATCTAGGGGCTATAATAAATACTTCCACAGCCATAGCATATCCCAACCCAGTCAGGATAACTGCTATACAGACGTTAATTCAAAAATGTCAGCCACAACACTTACTTCCAGCACGGGTGTTTATTCAACTAATAGGGATGATGGCCTCTTGCATTTTTCTCGTTCCTCATGCAAGACTACAAATGCATCCATTACAGGAGTGCCTAGCACGTCAATGGTGCCAGGCTCCAGGTCAGCTAACAGATCTGGTGTTGGTAGACAACCGCATCCACTGCTCTCTGCAATGGTGGAACAAACAGAACCTTTCCACAGCGTGGTCGTTCCTCGAGCCAGTTCCACAGAAGGTGCTAACAACAGACGCATCGCTCACCGGCTGGGGAGCTCATCTTCAAACCCATACCATTCAAGGGGTTTGGACCCCCCAACAAAAATAATTTCACATCAACTACCTGGAATTGTTAGCAATATTCCTAGCATTGAAATCTTTTCAACTGCACCTTCTAGGCAAAGCTGTCCTAATCCGCACAGACAACATGACAGCAATGTATTACATACAGAAGCAAGGGGGGACACACGCCCTACAGCTATCGCACTTAGCGCAAAGCATATGGAGATGGGGCATTCCACAAAACATATACCTACTGGCAGAACACTTACCAGGGGTACACAATCAGATTGTGGATCTGCTTAGCCGTCAAGCACAATGGACCCACAAATGGGAACTGCATCCTCAAGTTCTTCTCCCATTCTTTCAACTGTGGGGACACCCAGAGATAGATCTGTTTGCCACACACCAAAACGCAAAATGCCCAATCTTCGCATCCAGGTATCCACACCCATTGTCCAAAGGCAATGCGCTATGGATGAATTGGTCAAACAAATTTGCTTACGCTTTTCCGCCTCTCCCACTCATTCCGTTAGTGGTGTGGAAACTCAAACAGCATTCGCTCACAATTATCCTAGTTGCTCCAACATGGGCAAGCCAACCATGGTTCACAACTCTACTGGAACTATCAGTGGTACTGCACCAAAAGCTACACCTCTCACCCAGAATCATGGCGAGATAAGGCACCCAGATTCCAATCAACTCAACCTTGCGAACTGGCTCCTGAGATCTTAGAGTTTGTCTACCTTCATCTCCCACCAGACTGTATGAATATTATCAAGGAAGCCAGACGCTCTACAACAAAGGAATGCTATGCGGCAAAATGGAAGAGATTCGTCATTTACTGCACGCACAACAAGATCAATCACTAGATGCTTCCATTCAGAACATCATCTGTTATCTACTGCAGCTACAACAATGTAACCTAGCGTATACATCTATTAGGTTACATCTAGCCGCCATAGCAGCCTACCTACAAAACAGACAACATTTGTCCTTGTTTAGAGTTCCTGCTATCAAAGCTTTCATGGAAGGACTTAAAATAATAATTTCACCAAGAACTCCACCCTCTCTGGTGTGGAACCTTAACATAGTCCTTACGAGGCTAATTGGGTCCTCCTTTTGAACCCCTCCACAAATGTGAGCTGCAGTTCCTCACTTTGAAAGTAGCCTTTTTGGTTGCTATCACATCCCTCAGAAGAGTAAGTGAGCTCCAGGCATTAACCATATAAGAACCATTTTTACAAATGCATCATAACAAAGTGGTTCTTAGAAATAACCCAAAGATTTTACCCAAAGTAGTATCTGCCTTCCACTAAACCAGCCGGTTGAACCAGTATTTTTTCCCCAACCAGACTCAATGGCAGAACAAGCTCTTCACACGTTAGATGTCAAAACACCAATACTTTACTACATTGAAAACAAAATCTTTTAGGAAAACAAAACAATTTTTTGTGGCTTTCTCCCCACCTCATAAAGGTAATCTTATATCTAAAACTGGAATTGCAAGGTGGATTCTAAAATGCATACAAATATGCTACATAAAAGCCAAACGCACATTAACCATTCCCCCTAGAGCTCATTCTACACGCAAACTAGGGGCTTCTATGGCATTCTTTGGGAACATTCCCCTAGATGACATATGCAAAGCAGCAACTTGGGTCACACCTTCACAAAATACTATTGTGCAGGCAAAACAACAAGCTAGTGTAAGCCAGGCTGTATTAAGAACATTATTCCAAACTACTGCAACAGATACAGGTAGCCACCGCTAAGGAGGTAACTGCTTGTTAGACCTGGCATCATTGGCATGAGTCTCTCCTCCATTTTTTTCTGTTTGCCTCCTCTGTTTACGATGTTTTTGCTGGTATATGCTTTGGGCACTGTGCCACTGCTGATCAGTGCCACAGTGCAAGTGCTCCCTATGTGAAATTGCTGTATTGATTGACTTCCATGTTTGGCTTATTTGGTTTACTATCAGTCCCTAGTAGAGTGCACCAGGAGTGCCAGGGCTTGTAAATACAAATGCTGCTAGTGGGCCTGCAGCACATGTTGTGCCACCCACAAGAGCGGCCTAGTAAAAGTATGTCTGAAGGTCTGCCATTGCCAGACCACGTGCAGTCTGACTGTCACGAGGACTGCGCAAGTACACCTACTTGCCAGTCCCTAAACCTTCCCTTAACTTCATGTTAGTCACCCCTATGGTAGGCCCACGGGCAGGGTGCATTGTAAGCATAAGGTAGGACAAGCCTGACAAGGTTGGCATGTCCTAATAGTGAATTACATCCATAGTCGTTTTTCACTATTGTAAGGTAGCCTGCTCTCCATCAGTTAGAATGGGCTGCCAGGATTATTAATGTCATAATCCTAGCGGGCTCGGGGAGCATGGTGCAATGTCGAGTTTGGTATCCCTGAACTCAGGGTTTAATAACGCATCCGTTTGTGTGGATGGTTTTTGGACTCTGTGTTTGAAAATAGCACTTTTAGAAAGTAGCTATTTTCTTGTCTAACTGTCTACCGGTCTCTGCTGGTTCTGGTGTGTGTGTGACAGGAGCTGGGTGGCTCCAGAGAGTCTGAATGAGTCAGTGTGGGATGAGTGGGGCATTTGCATTGAGAGTAGGGGAGAGTAGCTCTTGATAGCCTGCCCTGCCTGATACAATGTTGGCTCCGCCCCCCTGCCAGGCGACTGATGACTCTGTGCTTGCCTGGGACTTTCCTGGCCCGCCTCCTGCCGGGCAGCTGATGGCCCTGCCCCTGCCAGTAACAATGCTGGCTCCGCTCCTGCTGAGCGGCTGAGGACTCTGCCCTGCCCAGTGAATAGGCCAGGTGCTCTGGCCTGGCAACACCCACAACAAACCCAGGATGGGGGGAAATTCCCCTGCATGGACAAAGGGATCAAAGCCAAAAAGGGGTATAAGAGAAGGACCCCTGAACCAAGAAATCAGATCACTTCTGACAAGGAAACCTGAACCAAGGACAAGAAGCCTGCTGATCTAAGGACTGCCTACCCCTTCTGCCAGAGTGCTGTTTGTTGGGGGAATCCTGCATTGCTTCTTTATTTTTGCCAAGGAACCAGGAGAGAGGAACTTTGTGTGTACTCTCACTCTTTGCTGAGAAAATCTCCAAGGGCTGGAAGAGTGCCAGTCTCCTGTTGAAGTCACAGGGCTAAAGGACTTCATCTGCTTAAAGTGCTATTTGCTGGGATTTGTGAATCCAGCACCTCTGAAAGAATCCAGCAATCTCGACGCCGACGGACGCCGCCGGATCCAGCTCGACATCGTGAGTAACGGCTCCAGTGTCCCGCTTCCTCGACGCCGGCCGCCGGGCCCGATCGACGCCAGCAGCAACGCCAGTGAGTAGTGAGTTCGGCTCCAGCTCCAAGTGACCCCGTGTCTGCACCGCTGCTGATCGCATCGACTTCGAGCCCTCTCGACGCCGTGAGCGCTGCTCACTCTTGCAACATCGACATCGACGACGCCGTATCCTGCTTCATCCCGTGAGCGCTGCTCCCGCCTGACTTCGGTCGACGCCGCTGCAGATCGCCCCGACTCCGAGGCCCGATCGACGCCGAAGACGCGACGCCGGACATCTCGACGCCGCTGATCATCGAGTGCTTCACTTTTCCAAGGTACTGTGTTGTTGGAGTCTGTGCGACTCCGGGCTCGACGTAGCGCTCCTCGCGGTCGACGCCGAACCTTTGGATTAACTTTGCCTCGACGTCGTGTGACTCCCGTGTGGGTTACATTGTTGCCAAGAACTGTGTTTTAGAGAAGAAGAGTTGCTTTTGATACTAAAGACTTTGTGCTAAGAAGAAACCGTGCTTGAACTATTATTTTTCCTTCCAAGAGTATTTATTAAGACTGTGGTATATTTTTGTCGTTATATGGTCTTGTGCTAAACCTTATATAAAAATCCTTATTTTTATAATACTACTGTCGTGTCCATTTGTAGTGTATTCACTTTATTACTGTATGTGGTCATAAATGCTTAACGCACTGCCTCTGAGATAAGCCTGTCTGCTTTGCCAAGCTACCAAGGGGGTGAGCAGGGGTTATCTAAGTGTGTGATCTCCTTGCCCTGACTAGAAAAGGTGTGTCCCTATTTGTCAGAAGTGTATACCTCTGCCAACTAGAGACAGCCGCTTCTAACATTGGTGGGTCAGCGGTGGGATTTTGAACTTTGCATTTATGACCCATGTGCAGTGATTAGTGTGCGCTACATAGTGAAAGCAGACCATAGCGCAGCCACAATCTGTTTTGGTTGGATATTCTATTTTTGTTCTCCGCTTTTCCTGAAGCTTGATTTTTGAAACTGCCAGTTTTAACCATGAGTGATACCGGAGTCACTCCCCTTGTTGTTGTTGTGGAGGAATTTGATAGAGCCAAGATAGGGACATACGAAAAGAAGCAACTGCAATACTTTTGCAAGCAGTTTCAAGTTCCTACCAAAGGCATCTCCCGGAAAGGAGACTATTCCAAAGCATTGGAGGCCTGGTTAGAGGCCAGAGACCCCTCTGCCCCGGTGGTGTAAAGGTCTTTCCCCTGAAGAAAGAGAAGAAAGGGCGAAGGAGCGAGCCTACAACGTGGAAATGGCAAAACTTAAGATAAATGGGCAGTTGGAGATAGAGAATGCAAGAGGCAGGAGAGAAGCTGATTTGGAGATCAAAAGATTAGAGTTTGAAAGAGAGAAGTTAGCTTTTGAGCGTGAGAGAATGGTGAGGGACATGGAGCTCAAAGCTAAGGAGTTAGAATTGAATCCCTCTGGTGGCAGCGTCCCATCTGTGCCTGCAGAAAGTAGGTTTTATTTTCCCAAAGATGTGATCAAAGATTTTCAGAAGAATGAGGATATTGGTCAGTGGTTTAAAGCATATGAGTTAGCATTGTTGGCCCACCGGGTCCCTGAGAAGGATTGGGGAGCGGGGTTGTGGGGTCGCTTTGTGAATGAGGGAAGAGATACCCTGTTAGACATGCCTGTTGAGAATAGGACGTCTTATGCTCATATGAAAGATGCTTTAATGTTAAGGTATGGCCTAACCCCAGAAAAGTACAGACAGGCCTTTAGAGAATGTAAGAAGTTGCCTGGTACCACGTGGGTGGAGTATGTGTCATATTTTTGCAGAGCCATGGATGGTTGGGTAAAGGGCAGCAAAGTGGAAAGTTATGATGCTCTTTATGATTTGTTTGCTTGGGAGCACTTGTCTAATAACTGTTTTCCAGAGCTGCGCCAGCACCTTATTGATAGCAAGATATCTAACCCTAGAAAACTTGCTGAAGAGGCGGACCGCTGGGTCAGTACCAGGGTCCACAAGGGTCCAGTGGGAGACTCAGCCAAGGGTGGGCAGGGTCCCCAGCAGAAGAGTGGGGGGGACAAGGGTAAACAGAAGGAGTCCCAGAAAGGGCCCCAAAGTAATCCCCAAGGGAACCAAGGGAAAGGTTCCCAGCCTCCCCCTGTGAAGAAATCAGAGGCCCCGCCAGGTAAACCTGGTCATAGGGGCCCCCTGACCTGCTTCGTTTGTAAGCAGGTAGGACACCGTTTTTATGACCCTCAGTGTCCCTTGAAGAAGTCTGGTGCACTACCCAGTGCACCACCCCGTCAGTTGGCTAGTGTAGCTCTGGGAGGGGAGGAGATGGTTGCCCATGGTGGGGAGGGTCCCGCGGAGATGTCCCTGGTCTCTCTAGGAGACATGGAATTGGTCCCTTCACCCCCTCTGCCTAGTAACACTAAGAAATATAGGCAGTGGGTGACCATTAATGGCCATAGAGTGGAAGCTCTCAGAGACACCGGAGCGAGTGTGACAGCTGTCAAGTGTCACTTGGTGTCCAGAGAGCAGGTTGTTCCCCACGCATTCTACCCTGTGATAGCTGCTGACAACTCCCAGAAAGAGTGTGAGGTAGCTCAAGTTTCCTTTGAATGGGGGGGAGTTTCAGGTACTCTTCAGGTTGCTGTGAGGCCCGCCATGCCTGTTGATTGTCTCCTGGGCAACGATTTAGAAGACTCCCCTTGGGCTAAGGTGGAGAGGGAGACACATTTGAAAATGTTGGGTGTGCCAGAGTGGGTGTGTGCAACCACTCGATCCATGACAGCAAGTAAGGGTGTTGATGGGGTTCTGGAGCCTGAAAGTATGGCCCAGGACCCAGCTGTGAAGAGAAGAGGCAGGGGGCGCGGGAAACCGTCCCCCGTAGTTCCCGTGGTCCAGGAGGGGGCAGACCTCGAGGGGGATGCCCTGGAACCCACAGGTGAACAAGTTGCCGAACTGGGAGACCTGCCCGAGCTGACCCATTGGCAGCAGGATGGTGGTCCCTCCAGGGAGGAATTCTGTGCAGAACAGAAAGTGTGCCCTTCTCTTGTGGGTATGAGGCAGCAGGCCTCAGCCCAAACCTCAGGTGATCAGTCAGGGTCACATTTTGTGTACTGGGAGAACGACCTCCTGTATAGCGAGCCTAAGGCTGCTGAGCCTGGGTCAGCCCGTGTGCTGGTGGTACCCCAGCGCTTCAGAGCCTTCCTACTGGGTTTGGCTCATGACGTTCCTTTAGCTGGACATCTGGGGCAGGACAAGACCTATGACAGGCTTGTCACCCATTTCTATTGGCCTCAGATGCGAAGGGATGTAGACATCCAGTGCAAGACCTGTCAGACTTGCCAGGCAAGTGGGAAAAGCGGGCGGAAGCAGAAGGCTCCCCTCCAACCTTTTCCCGTGGTCAGTACCCCCTTTGACCGGGTGGGGATTGACATTGTTGGGCCACTGGACCCCAAGACAGCCCTGGGCAACAGGTTCATCCTGGTCTTGGTGGACCATGCCACACGGTACCCGGAAGCCATCCCTCTCAGAACAGTGACTGCCCCCGTGGTGGGACGGGCGCTGATGGGTGTTTTCTCCCGAATGGGGTTCCCCAGAGAGGTGGTGTCAGACCGGGGCACCAACTTCATTTCCAACTATATGAAGTCTCTGTGGAAGGAGTGTGGGGTAACTTATAAGTTCACCACTCTTTACCACCCTCAAGGTAATGGGTTGGTTGAAAGATTCAACCGTACCCTTAAAGGCATGATCATGGGTCTTGAAGAACCAATGAGGCGTAAATGGGACGTCCTCTTGCCATGCCTGTTGTTTGCTTACCGTGAGGTGCCACAGAAGTCTCTAGGGTTCAGCCCCTTTGAGCTTTTGTATGGTCACCCGGTAAGAGGACCTTTAAGTCTGGTCAAAGAAGGCTGGGAGCAATCTCCCAGGAAACCTCCCCAGGATGTATACAGTTACATGCTGGCCTTTAGGAACCAGACTAGGCGCTTCAGGGATCTTGCTCAGGCAAATCTGGAGGCCAGCCAGGAGGAGATGAAGCAGTGGTATGACCAGAGGGCCACTCTGGTAGAGCTTCAGCCTGGACAGAAAGTTTGGGTCATGTCCCCTGTGGAACCTTGTGCGCTCAAGGACAGGTGGACTGGACCATTCGAGGTTGTGGAGAAGAAGAGCGATGTCACCTACCTGGTGGATTTAAAGTCTCCCAGGAACCCCTTGCGGGTCCTGCATGTCAACCGTTTGAAGCCCCACTTAGAAAGGTCCGAAGTGGGCATGCTCCTAGCTACAGATGCTGGAATGGAGGAGGAGAGTGAGCCTCTTCCTGACCTCCTGTATGCAAAAGAGCAAGATGGGTCAGTGGATGGTGTTGTCCTCTCTGACACACTGACCCCTGAACAGCAGCAGGATTGTCGCCATTTGTTGGGGCAATTCCCTGATCTGTTTTCCTTGATTCCTGGTGTTACTCAGTGGTGTGTCCATGATGTAGACACCGGGGACAGCACTCCTGTCAAGCACAAGGCTTACAGAGTGACTGACAAGGTCAGAGCATACATCAAGGAGGAGGTCTCCAAGATGTTTGCCCTAGGGGTGGTTGAGTCCTCTAGCAGTCCTTGGGCCAGCCCCGTGGTCTTGGTTCCAAAGGCTGCAGCGCCTGGTGCTTCACCGGAACTTCGGTTCTGTGTGGATTACCGAGGACTCAATTCAGTCACCAAGACTGACGCGCACCCCATCCCCAGAGCTGATGAGCTCATCGATCGGTTAGGGGCTGCCCAGTACCTTAGTACGTTCGATCTAACGTCTGGGTACTGGCAGATCGCCTTGACCGATGGGGCAAAAGAGAGGTCAGCATTCTCCACACCAGATGGGCACTACCAGTTCCGGGTTATGCCCTTTGGGATGAAGAATGCCCCTGCCACCTTCCAGAGGTTGGTCAACCAGGTCTTGGCTGGGCTGGAGGATTTCAGTGCCGCCTACCTGGACGACATCGCAGTGTTCAGCGCCAGCTGGGAAGAACACTTGTGCCACCTCCAGGAAGTGTTGTTGGCCCTGCGCAGAGCAGGCCTCACAATCAAAGCCAGTAAGTGCCAGATTGGGCAGGGTTCAGTGGTGTACTTGGGGCACCAAGTAGGGAGCGGCAAGGTGGCCCCCCTGCAACCCAAGATTGATACCATCCTGGCATGGGCACCACCCAAAACCCAGACTCAGGTGAGAGCCTTCCTGGGTCTCACGGGTTACTACAGGAGGTTTGTCAAGGATTATGGTAACATTGTGCACCCCTTGACTTCGCTGACTTCCAGGAAGCAGCCACGACTTGTGAACTGGACTGACGCCTGTCAGACGGCCTTTGACACCCTGAAAACTGCAATGTGCACAGCACCCATACTCCAGGCACCCGACTTTTCGAAAGAATTTGTTGTCCAGACGGACGCTTCAGAGCATGGCGTGGGGGCTGTTCTAGCTCAGGTGAATGAAGAGGGCCGAGACTTACCTGTAGCCTTCATCAGCAGGAGGTTACTTCCCAGGGAACAGAGGTGGAGTGCGATAGAGAGAGAAGCATTTGCTGTGGTCTGGGCACTGAAAAAGCTGAGACCCTACCTGTTTGGGACTCACTTCCGGGTGCAGACAGACCACAGGCCCCTCAGATGGTTGATGCAGATGAGGGGTGAGAATCCAAAGCTGTTGAGGTGGTCCATTTCCCTACAGGGGATGGACTTCACGGTGGAACACCGCCCTGGCACAGATCACGCCAATGCTGATGGTCTGTCCAGATTTTTCCGCCTTAGTGATGAGGACTCCCTAGGGTAAGGGTAGTTCTCCCCACATTTCAGCTGGAGGGGACACGTGTTAGACCTGGCATCATTGGCATGAGTCTCTCCTCCATTTTTTTCTGTTTGCCTCCTCTGTTTACGATGTTTTTGCTGGTATATGCTTTGGGCACTGTGCCACTGCTGATCAGTGCCACAGTGCAAGTGCTCCCTATGTGAAATTGCTGTATTGATTGACTTCCATGTTTGGCTTATTTGGTTTACTATCAGTCCCTAGTAGAGTGCACCAGGAGTGCCAGGGCTTGTAAATACAAATGCTGCTAGTGGGCCTGCAGCACATGTTGTGCCACCCACAAGAGCGGCCTAGTAAAAGTATGTCTGAAGGTCTGCCATTGCCAGACCACGTGCAGTCTGACTGTCACGAGGACTGCGCAAGTACACCTACTTGCCAGTCCCTAAACCTTCCCTTAACTTCATGTTAGTCACCCCTATGGTAGGCCCACGGGCAGGGTGCATTGTAAGCATAAGGTAGGACAAGCCTGACAAGGTTGGCATGTCCTAATAGTGAATTACATCCATAGTCGTTTTTCACTATTGTAAGGTAGCCTGCTCTCCATCAGTTAGAATGGGCTGCCAGGATTATTAATGTCATAATCCTAGCGGGCTCGGGGAGCATGGTGCAATGTCGAGTTTGGTATCCCTGAACTCAGGGTTTAATAACGCATCCGTTTGTGTGGATGGTTTTTGGACTCTGTGTTTGAAAATAGCACTTTTAGAAAGTAGCTATTTTCTTGTCTAACTGTCTACCGGTCTCTGCTGGTTCTGGTGTGTGTGTGACAGGAGCTGGGTGGCTCCAGAGAGTCTGAATGAGTCAGTGTGGGATGAGTGGGGCATTTGCATTGAGAGTAGGGGAGAGTAGCTCTTGATAGCCTGCCCTGCCTGATACAATGTTGGCTCCGCCCCCCTGCCAGGCGACTGATGACTCTGTGCTTGCCTGGGACTTTCCTGGCCCGCCTCCTGCCGGGCAGCTGATGGCCCTGCCCCTGCCAGTAACAATGCTGGCTCCGCTCCTGCTGAGCGGCTGAGGACTCTGCCCTGCCCAGTGAATAGGCCAGGTGCTCTGGCCTGGCAACACCCACAACAAACCCAGGATGGGGGGAAATTCCCCTGCATGGACAAAGGGATCAAAGCCAAAAAGGGGTATAAGAGAAGGACCCCTGAACCAAGAAATCAGATCACTTCTGACAAGGAAACCTGAACCAAGGACAAGAAGCCTGCTGATCTAAGGACTGCCTACCCCTTCTGCCAGAGTGCTGTTTGTTGGGGGAATCCTGCATTGCTTCTTTATTTTTGCCAAGGAACCAGGAGAGAGGAACTTTGTGTGTACTCTCACTCTTTGCTGAGAAAATCTCCAAGGGCTGGAAGAGTGCCAGTCTCCTGTTGAAGTCACAGGGCTAAAGGACTTCATCTGCTTAAAGTGCTATTTGCTGGGATTTGTGAATCCAGCACCTCTGAAAGAATCCAGCAATCTCGACGCCGACGGACGCCGCCGGATCCAGCTCGACATCGTGAGTAACGGCTCCAGTGTCCCGCTTCCTCGACGCCGGCCGCCGGGCCCGATCGACGCCAGCAGCAACGCCAGTGAGTAGTGAGTTCGGCTCCAGCTCCAAGTGACCCCGTGTCTGCACCGCTGCTGATCGCATCGACTTCGAGCCCTCTCGACGCCGTGAGCGCTGCTCACTCTTGCAACATCGACATCGACGACGCCGTATCCTGCTTCATCCCGTGAGCGCTGCTCCCGCCTGACTTCGGTCGACGCCGCTGCAGATCGCCCCGACTCCGAGGCCCGATCGACGCCGAAGACGCGACGCCGGACATCTCGACGCCGCTGATCATCGAGTGCTTCACTTTTCCAAGGTACTGTGTTGTTGGAGTCTGTGCGACTCCGGGCTCGACGTAGCGCTCCTCGCGGTCGACGCCGAACCTTTGGATTAACTTTGCCTCGACGTCGTGTGACTCCCGTGTGGGTTACATTGTTGCCAAGAACTGTGTTTTAGAGAAGAAGAGTTGCTTTTGATACTAAAGACTTTGTGCTAAGAAGAAACCGTGCTTGAACTATTATTTTTCCTTCCAAGAGTATTTATTAAGACTGTGGTATATTTTTGTCGTTATATGGTCTTGTGCTAAACCTTATATAAAAATACTTATTTTTATAATACTACTGTGTCGTGTCCATTTGTAGTGTATTCACTTTATTACTGTATGTGGTCATAAATGCTTAACGCACTGCCTCTGAGATAAGCCTGTCTGCTTTGCCAAGCTACCAAGGGGGTGAGCAGGGGTTATCTAAGTGTGTGATCTCCTTGCCCTGACTAGAAAAGGTGTGTCCCTATTTGTCAGAAGTGTATACCTCTGCCAACTAGAGACAGCCGCTTCTAACACTGCTGAATAGTCTATGCATAAGTGTACAATCTGCAGCTCATATGCTACTTACCAGTATTCATCTGTTCTTGGCATGTAGAGCTGCAGAGTTGTACACGCCCACCCGCCTCCCCGGATACTTCTATCTGTTCCAGTGTTATCTTATTTAGATACATTACACATGGACATCTTTCTATTTCTCGGTACATGGCAAAAACAATCTAAGGATGTAGTCAATGCCCATGTGCACTGTTGACCGAAGAAGGAGTCACCAACCTTGTGACTACAAGACTTCTTCGAAGACAAAAACAACATGCAAACATCCGAGCCCAACACCAGATGGCGATCTATTCATAAGTGTACAACTCTGCAGCTCTACATGCCAAGAACAGATGCATACTGGTAAGTAGCATTTTCCTTCTAGCACGCTGATTGATATAAATATACCTCATACTATTTAACATTTGGTTAGTGTAATGAGGAAGTTAATATAGTTTTATATTTTTTTTGTAGTTTTGGGATGCAGTTGTTTGCAACATATAGACGTGTATGATTTATTTGACTGTCCAGGCCTTCTCTTTTGCACATTTAGGTTTTTGAAATTTGGTACACATGAATGTGGGTGTGATGTGTTGGAGTTTAGGATTCAGTAGCTCTTCTCACAATATTATGATTTGGCTACTTTGGGTTACTACATATCGGGGTCCACTCTTGTTTATATTGACTGTGCTACACTTAATCACTGGTATTTTTGGGTATTATGTACTTACTAATAGGAGGAGTTATCGATTTCTTTATATTTACATATATCTGTTTAATTCTGAACTGGTGGTATCTATATTTTCACTTTTTCATTTTGGGTCTGTTGGAATCAAAATATTGGAGAATTCATTGTGTTTTTGTATGTTACTCTATCCCTGGAGAAGTACTAAAGACAGATGAGCTACTATGAAACACGTGTTGCCTTGTGGTGTCAAAAATTTGAACAGATTGGGGTGTGATGTCAGGCAAGTGAATTGAAGACAATAAAGAACAACCTTTATGCTTCAGCAGAAGAAATTTAAATATTCCTCTTTTGTGCTCACAGTGGAAGTTTGTTCCATATCCATAAGCTGTTCGCTAGTCAAAAGAAGCATTACGCTTGTACATTGGTTTACTAGAACTCAGGGTAGTGTATGGCACTCTCAAAGTTTTTCTCCTATAAATCAAGGTTGTGAAAGTCAGATTAAATACTTACATAACTTGTTTGATTTACATGCGCAAGGAGGGGTCGAGTCTATCATATCAAGCAAGCCTCTGCTTCTTTGGCATTATGCAGATTCATGACATTTCTTTGGCAAATAAACACCTGCCCAGGTTCAACAACAAACTAACAGATTATTTAATTAGAGCTTGAGCAGCATATTATAAATTTGAGCTGGTTGACAATAAATCCAAATAAGTCCTATTTGAATCATCGTTTGTAGAGCCCCATATTGTAGTGAGTTGCACCATCGCCACTTCTGGCCAAACTGCTGGGAATTCTGGCTTCCAGAACCTTAGCACCCAACACCCAGGAGATTTCTATCAAGCAAAGAACTCCAAAAGGAGTTCCAATTCAATGTTTTTTCTACCCAAGCAAATGCCTTGTATCTCATCCCAACAATCCCACATGTACCATCAATTCCCAGAACGTATTTCCATCTGATTCTCTCCCCCCTACGTGTATGCACCTCATCCCGTTCCTCCTCTAACTCAGATTTTACCTGAACCCATTATTTATTCCCTCCCCTGTATATGCACCCATCTCATGATCTTTGCACGTCCTTTTATCCAGTGTCCTCTACCTCCCACTATTTCCCCCTCATATACTCCTATTCACCTTCTTCCCCCTCATAATACAACTTCTCCTTTCCTGCCTCACCCACTCCACTACTTGTGCATCGCCTTTATCGTCTCCGTTAGAGCACTCCAGACCTCTACTATAACCCCTCCAACTCCAAACTAAACATATCCCAACCCATTTCTTCTGGCATTTGTAGTGAAGCCCTCCTGTCTGCTTACTTCTGCCCTTACCAGCCTTATCCTCTCTTTTTCGTCACACCTATTCTTACTTCTTTTCTGTCTTCCCTTCACCTTCAGTTCCATCCTACTGAATACCATCACATTTCTATTCCACTTTCTGGAGCCTGACGAATAGCCAGCCCACCCTCTCCCTCCCACTTCTCCTCCATTAGTAAACACCTCCCAAATCCACTAGAAAAACACAGTGCATAATCGTTTCCCCTGGCTGAGCTGCTTCCCAATCAATGCACAATCTATGAACAACAAATATGTACACTCTACAACCTGATCTCCCAGGAAGACCTGAACCTTCTCACAACCTTGCTAAGAGAAGATGCCGCACCCACACTTCACTTGGCGGTCCCACTTGCATGTGGAATCTTGGCTGAAAGCACAAGAAGAAGATGGTTATGAGTCATTCTTAAGAACTCTTTAATGTATACAAGTTTACAAGCGCTGTAGAACACAAATCACTTAGCGGCTACTCACCTATCCACACCTTCACATGTTTATTATTCCTGCTATACAGGCCTTCACTAAATAGATTGGAATTCTCAGACACCTTCTTTAGTGGGAACTCTGACATCACTGTAGAAACAGCAATGTATGAATCCTGGGAGACCTGAACATCTAGTTCAATCACCAAAACGTACTTAAACAAGACTCCTCCTTTCAAACTCAAAGGCTTGGTTTCTTCCAAGCTGTCTCTGGACCAACAAACTCAGCTAGACCCAGCCTGGATGCCCGTTTTCTCACATGGACATCTCTCTAGCATCTAGGGTGACTGCCATCTTCTGAATTTCAATGTCATTTGGCCCATCTGTACCACTATTACAATAACAATGATTGACAAGACTTCTACCAACAATAGAACAAGTTCATTTTCAACACACTAAAATCAAACGCTGGTGCTCCGCACTACCCTATACACCTTAACACACCCTCTTGTCCAAACCACTGATCTAACACTACTGACTCAAAACAAATATAAAGGCATATAGAATGACAACAGAAATGTGTTAGATTAGTTTCCAACATCGATTAAGGTTTTTTTTTTCAAATGGCCAGCAACAAAGGTGAATTACTTTACTACTCCCAACCGGATCTGCAAAGTGCTGTCGTCATCCAAGGAACTGCACAGGATCCTCTCAGACTTGTAAAATTGGGAATGTATTGCAGCACATTTTTTACACTCCCTAGCCCTTTTATTTTTATAACCAATTTTATTGGCCTTTTTAGGAATAACAATAACATAGACATAGCACCATTTTGACATGTCAGGTATTCCAATACAGTTACAAGAGATTTCCCCAGTCTGCTCGCATGAAATATGACTCCACTCGAACGGTGGACAATCAAACCAATGGTCCCAGCCATTTGCCCCATATATGTTCATGCTTAGCTGGGCACCCCCTTGCTTCGTAGACAGCTTTTTCATGGGTGGCGCACCAATGTACGCCTCTGTGCCATTTAGCTAAGGAGGGAGGCACCAAGTCCTTCTAGGCTGCTGCTATGTCCCTTTTGGCTACGAGAATGGCAGTCGCTAGGAATAACTTGTCAGCCCAGGAGCCATCCAGTCCCTCCAACACTCAAGGAGAAGGTGCTGGGACTTCAGATCGGAGAGAACTGGAATGCGGTATTGGAATGTGGAATTGTTTTCACTTGAGGCCGCTGGTTGTTTCCCTGCTGCCCTGCTGGTTGTACTTATTATTTATTTGTGTATTTTATAGAGCGCGCAGCTACCCCAACGGGGTGTCCCGTCGCTAGTAGACAGACAGCAATTGGCACATGACCTAATCCTGGCGGCAGAATAGACAGGTCTTGAGAGACCTACGAAACTCAAGTTCCAACTGGATCAGACGGAGGTGGAGCGGAAGTTTGTTCCAACGTTGGGTGGCGCACACTTCGAAAGATTTACCTCCTGATCTAGTTTTTTAAATCTGGGGTGACAAGTAGAAGTTTGGTGTTAGAGCGCAAAGCTCTAGAGTGATTGAAGGGGCGGAGTCTCTTTCTAAGGTAAGCTGGTCCTAGACCTTTGGTTGCCCGAAAGGCCAATGTCAGTGCTTTAAACTCGATTCTTTTGGTTATGGGGAGCCAGTGCAGCTTCTGCAGGTAGGGAGATATGTGTTGTCTTAGTGAGACGCCACAGACCAGGTGGGCTGCAGCATTTTGGACCGTCTGGAGTCTGTGGCGTAGGCCTTCTGATAGACCCAGGTAAAGTCCATTTGCATAGTCTACATGCGATGTAATAAGTGCATGGACCACAGTTTTACGAGTGTTGCTAGGCAGGTAGTCGATGAATTTTTTTATCATTTTAATTTTACTAAAGCAGGCGGCAGAGACTGTCTGAACCTGAGTGGCAAAGGACAGACAGTTGTCCCACCTGACGCCCGAGTTCCTGACCGAATCTTTGGGAAGAGGGGCAACGCTCAATTCTTCCGGCCACCAGAGGTTGGAGGCAAGGGGAGATGGTTGGTTAAAGAACAAGACCTCGGTCTTATCCGCGTTGAGTTTTAGCAAATTGCGGTCCATCCAGTCCGCAAGATTCCTAAGACATTTTTTGAGAGGGTCAAAAGTGGCAGTGGATACATCATTATAGGCGAATAAGAGCTGTGTATCATCAGCGTAGGATGTTATTTTAATTCCTGATTTTGAGATCATTGCAGCCAAGGGGGTGAGATATATATTAAAAAGAAGCGGACCTAGTGATGAGCCCTGTGGAACGTCTCATTTAAGGGGTCTCACAGTGGAAGTGTAGGGATGGGTTTGAATCTGTTGTTTGCGGTCTGAGAGAAAGGAGGATAACCAATCCAGTACTGTACCCTGGACTCCTATGGACTTCAGGTGGTTCAGGAGGATGGGATGGGTGACGGTGTTGAATGCTGCAGACAAGTCTAACAGCACTAACACCGCTTTGGAGCCTCCATCGAGAGTCCATCATATTGAGTCAGCCATGTCAATAAGGGCTGACTCCGTGCTGTAACCGGAGCGAAACCCAGATTGAGAATCATGGAGGAGACCTCAGGACTCAATAAAACTGGCCAGTTGTTGGTGGGCCAGCTTCTCCAAAATCTTGGCCGGCGCAGGAAGAAGGGAAATGGGCCTATAGTTACCAGGGGCCTCTGGGTCGGCGTTGGCTTTTTTTAGGATGGGAACTAGAAATGCGTGTTTCCACGCTGCTGGGTAGATACCCGACCTCAGCGATGCGTTCCAGGTAGAATTTAGATGGGGATTGAGGAGTCATGCCAGGGCCTTATATTGTTTAGCTGGCCTGGGGTCACTAGGTGAGCCGGACTTGCATTTTAGTAATTCCCGAAGAGAGGTTTCTTCAGAAATTTCAGTGAATTCTGCAAGTACTGATAGAGGGATTTGTTCCACTATAGGTTCTTCACAGGTATGGGGGTTGTTATGCAACTTGGGAAAGGATGTGTAAATTAGTGCAATTTTATCTTCAAAGAATTTGGAGAGTTTGTTACATAGAGTCTGTGACGTGGGATGAGAACGGGTCAGGGCCTGAGGATCGGTAAAGGATTTGACAATTTTGAAAATCTCTCTGGAGGAGTTTCTTGCATTATTAATTCTATCGGATAAAAAGTTTCTTTCGTTTTTTATGAGAAGTTTGCGATATTCTTTGAGAGCTGCACGATAGTCAGCCTTGCTTTCTACAGAGTATGAGAGTCTCCAGCAACGTTCAAGAACCTTGCTGGCAGACTTTTTTTGTCTAAGTTCCTCAGAATACCAAGGAGCTGAGGGGGAGGATCTGGGGGATTTGATCAATTTTTGAGGAGCTAGGGAGTCAAGAGCTGTGCTCACCCACTCATTTAAATTAGAGATGCTCGATTCAAGATCATGTGCTGGGGCCGGTTTAGAATCCTTCAAGTAATTGGATAGTGATTCTGGGGAGATTTTGCTCCAGTTCCTTCCAAACTCCTTTGGTGTCAAGATGGCTCATCCATGTGGGTCAATTGAAAGAAAAAGGGGATAAGAAAATGATCGGACCAAATTACTGGCCAAGGAGCCTGGACTGATATGTCAGGAAGGTTGGAACATATCAGATCCAGCGTGTGGCCAGATATGTGTGTGGGGAGGGCAACTAATTGCGTGAGGTTGCATCCTGCAAGTGTGGAAATAAAGTTAGAGCTGTATGGGCAAGATACGTCGTCCACATGTAAGTTCAAATCCCCCAGTATAGTGAAGTTGGCATACCGCATGCATGCTTGAGTGATATTATCGGTCAAGACAGGCAAATGGGTCGGGCTAGAGTTAGGAGCTTCTGATAAAAATAAGGTGAATACTTACCAGCGAAGCATTTCTTCATTTCACCGACAGTATCTTTTCATTAGCGACGACTGTGGAACCGGACCAGAAGTGTCTCTTCATGCCAGCAGGGTGTCCCGTTTGAGGTGGACTTCAGCTCGATTTTGGCGCGTTTTACGCTCCTGAGGTGTGCTTTCTTCTACCGATGTGCTTTCTGTTATCAGTGTTGCGGTGAGTCACGCCTGCCTTGCCCAAGGGAAACGCGTGAAATTTTAACGCAGCACCACTGAAACGCTCCTTCCTCTATTTGCTTCCGTCATTGGAATGCTTATTAACTGTACGTCATTATGTGTTCAGCAACGTTACTTGAGTCATTGAAATGCACGTTGTATGCGTACCCTCTGACATTTTAAGACTGGCTGTTAGACCTGGCATCTTTTGACATGTTTCCCCTGATTTTTTGCTTCCTGAACTCCCGGTTTTTACTCTGTTTTTGCTGGCGTAACGTTTCTGTGCACTTTTCGTACTGCTGATCAGTGGTAAAGTGCAGGCGCTCCGTGTGTCAATTGTGTTATGGATTGGTGTTTCCTCGATTGGATATTTGATTTACTTGTTAGTCCCTAGTAAAGGGCACTGAGTGTGCCAGGGCCTGTGGCACTGATTGTGCCACCCATGTGAGTAGCCCTGAAAAGGTACCTCTGACCTGCCATTGCAGAGTCTGCGCGCAGTTTGTAACAGCCATGTCGACTAGGCCAGTGCACACACTTGCCAGTCCCTAACCTTCCCTTTCCTTACATGTCAGGCACCCCTAAGGTAGGCCCAAGGTACCCCTGTGGGCAGGATGAAGTATGTGAAAGGTAGGACATGCCTGGGTGTGTGTGGCATGACCTGATAGTGGATAACAGCCAATTTCGTTTTTCACTATTGCAAGGATATCTGTTCTCATAGGCCAGAATGGGCAGATTGATTATAACATCTTATTCTCCTAAACTGACCCAGGGAACAAGGTAGAAATTCGAGTATGCCTGAACTCAGAATGTTAAAATACATCTTTTAGTGAAGGTGATTTTTACATTCTGTGTTTGAAAATACCACTTTTAGAAAGTAAGTATTTTACTTGTTCAGTCATCCCGTGTGCCGATCCTGGAATGTGGATTGCCTGTCTGGGTTTCGGATGACAGAAGGCTTGGGGAGCAGGAGGGCTCCAGATTGTCTAGGTTGGATCAGGAAAATGGCTGAATCGACCTGGGCTGCAATGGGGGAAGGGGGAGGAGATTTCCTTGCTCCTCAAAGGGCCTGGTCTGCCTCTGACAATGCCATCTCCACCTCCTGCCAGGAATTCACACCGGAGAAAGCAGAACTGGTTCTGGCTGGGCACGGACACCCTCTGCCTAGAGGATCAAATAATTTTTGGATACAAATACTGGGGCCCAGACCCCTGAACTTTAGAACTCATCTGGATAAAGAAGACTGCCAAAAAGAGCTGGAGAAGCTGTGAGGAGGAACTACCACTTTGCTGTGTGCTTTGCTGGGCTGACCTGCAGTGGCTCCTTCTGTCTTGGGCAGTGAAAGGCCTGGATGTTCTTTCTACAACCTATTTTTGAGTCGCTCTAAGGGCTTGAAGTAGAGCTTGCCTCCTGTTCACGAAGTCTCAGGAACAGCAAAGACTTCCAAGCTCTTCTGCCCGCAGCACTGGGGACTGTGTGTTTTGTGCTGTATCAGAGGAAAATTGAAGGTAGAGAGAAGCTACAAGGTATTTCGTTTGTTTAATGCTTAAAGTTAATTTAATAGCACTAGTCGGAAGGGTTAGTTTGTGACAAATCTGACCCAAATGTATCCCTAGGATAACAGCACAATTATTAACATCAGTACCACATTCAAAAAACCAAAGAATGATCGAAAAAAAGGAAGAAAGCACACGGGAAAATTTATATTTGATAAGATATTGTATTGAGTGAATCACAAAAATAAATTTGCGGGGATATAATAAACAAATCAATGTAAGCAAAGCAAGCTATGGATAGATGTACAGGTAACTCCACAAATCAATACATAGCAGTTCATCAACTCCTTTGTTTTGTTAAAGTATTGCCAAGTCCATACCTGAACAAAGGTATATTTTTTGAAAAGTGAATTTCGTTGGAGATGATGATATTGTCGACGTTTCGGTCTTTTGATGCAGACGTCTATAAGACCATCATCAGGACTAATGTATTTGCAAAGGTTGCCCCTTCAAAAAAAGGCCAGAAGTAGTCAGGCCAAATGAACACTAAAGCACGTCAATCACCTCGGTGTTTATTTCTGGAACAAGACTTCTTGTATTCTAAGTCTTACGCTGTAGGTGGTCGATATTTCCTTAATTATAACACCACTTCTGACGGTACGATTTATTTAGGATTTCACACGCAACGATGGTCAAAAGATTCCACTCGACGGCATAGGTTCACAGCGGAATCAGAGGAAAAGCAATTCAACGACGTCTACAACGCCGCTGCCGACTCTGTGTCCTAAAGGCACCGCATAGGGCACCAGGGCACCACTGCACCACAACCTTGGTCTCACCGACGATGTCTGTCCCCGCCGCCACCGAGCCGCTGCTTGCACCGCGACCCGTGGGCACCGCACTCCTTACCGCGTCACTTCACCCCGAAGCCTTGGCACCGCAGAGAGCACCGCCGCAACACCACACCGCGACCTTGGTCTCACTGATGACACCTGTTGAAATGAATGAATGAAATGAAATTAGATTTATAAAGCGCATGGCTGCCGGAAAGCGTCCCAGCGCTAACAGAAAATAGAACAAAAAGCAGACTGAGGAAGAAACCAATAATTAGGGGTCCTTGGGAAAAAGAATAGTTTTAAGTGCCTTTCGAAACTTCAGATGACAAGGTTCTGCACGAATCCAGTTGGGGAGAGAATTCCAATTTTTTGCTGCATTTAGAGAAAACCGGCGACCCCCTGTGCGTGCCTACCTAACTCTAGGGACCCTTGCAAGATTGTCACGCTCCGACCGGAGGGCCCGGGATGGTTTATACGGGCCTGTTGACACCGCCACTGAGCCGCTGCTCGCACCGCAACCTGTGGACACCGCACTCTGCACCGCCTTGCTTCATGGATGCCTTGGCCTCCCCGACGCCACCGCTCCACATCGAAACCGATGACTCTGCTTGCACCCTGGTTCGAGGGCACCACTAGTAAGTCACACAAAGTACCGCTCTCATCCCGCACCGCAGCCTTGGCCCACCGCCGCCGCTGCTTGCACCGTGACGGCACTGCCTTCATCTCGCACCTCGACCCTGGTCTAACCGACGATGCCATCCGATGCAGCCACCGAGCCGCTGCTCGCACCGAAACCTGAGTGCACCGCAGGCCGCACCACTGCACTTTGCATCACAGCACCCGACGCCTGCCAATGCCAGCGCTCCTGATTCCATTCCATCAGAGAGGAGCTCGACCTGCAACGTGAGTGACTTCGAGGGCCTCATCGCCCTGCATTTCTCACAGGTACTGTTTGCGGGTCTTTCTGACACCTTTGCTGGCCCGTGACCCCGCAACCATCCAGAACTGTTGGATTTGTTGTAAACGACGCCGTGGTAGCCCCGGACGGAGCTATCAGCATCGAGGAACTTTGTTTGAAACTTGTTTTGATAACTACAGACTTTTTTTTACATAAAGTAATGTGGATTTTTGTCATTTATGGTCTTGTTTTAATTATATAAAAATATTGGATATTTTTATAAACTGGTGTGGTGTCCTTTTGTAGTACGTACACTGTATTACTGTGGGTTATGTGCAAATGCTTTACACACTGCCTCTAAGATAAGCCTGACTGCTCGTGCCAAGCTACCAAGGAGGTGAGCAGGGGTTATTGTAGGAGTGTAACTCCCTTATCCTGACTAGAGTGGAGATTTTTGCCTGGCTTCAGCCCTGGACCTAGCCTACCAGTAATCCCATTTCTAACATTGTTTGTCAGCGGTGAGGATAGGACTTGCGTTTGCACTTGACTTACAGTGATTGGTGTGCACTACTACCATATCGAAGACCATTACGTGCCACATACTAGTCCTTTTTATTTGGCCTATTTTTTGATCTTGCCAGTTTGAACTTGCTACTTTGTCATACCGGAATCAAGAGCATCATCCGTTGCATCCCTAGAAATTGCCTTTGAGGAGGATAAGTTGGAACTGTACAATGTTAGGGAATTTAAATCCATTTGCAAGAGCCTAAACGTCCAAGTCAGAGGCCTCACTAGGAAGGACGAGCTACAAAAGGCACTGAGGGCCTGGGTAGCAGCCAGAGATGCAAGTGGGCAATCTGGCAATCCTAGTGGAGAGGCAGAGGGGCCTATTCCTAGGGTGGATGTGCTTTTGGGAGGGGGGAACCCTTCCGTCCAGGCAGCAGTAGCCTGTCCCCAGAGGAGCTGGAGGACAGGCAGGAAGCAAGGAAGTTCGAGTTGGATAAACTCAGGCTAGAAATGGAGGGGAGGAAGATGATAGCAGACCATGAACAAAGTCTTAAGAAGCTGGAGAGAAGTAAGCCAGGCTCAGATGGTGGCAGCAACTCGTCAAGACATGCAGACAGAATCGTGCACATCCCTAAGAATGTGGGCAAGGAATTCAAGAAGGGGATAACATACAAAGGTGGTTTTCAGGGGCTTGAGGCAGCAATCCACATGAATGGGGTCCCTGAGGAGAATTGGGGAGCAGGATTGTGGCCTCTTTTCCCTGCAGAAGCGAGGGCTACTTTAATAACTTTAGCTTGCGCCCGCGGGAGTAATCTTTGTCTATGAAAAATGGAGGCAGAGGACTGGGCTTTTCAATGGGGGAACTTAAAAAGGGTTGAGGCAGGGGGCACCCCGGTGTTAGGTAGATATTGTGCTCCCGTCCAATGCCAAAGACCTTAAAATTCAAAGAATAAAATGTAATGAATAAATTAATGTTTTTGACTTGCATGTTGACGGACAGCAACCGCACTTGAGACATCTGGGTACTGTGGACGAGTACATGGTATCCTTAAGCAGGTGGCTGCTGGTATGCCATAAATGGGTGACCACCTGGTAAATATTCACGGGGCACCGTTTCAATGAGCAGTAACATCCCCCCAAAAATTGCTTTAGGTATGTAGAGATGAGTATGTGTGTAACTCAGTGTTTTGTTCGGTGTTGTTTGTGTCTATCTTCCACAGGAATAGTACTGTATTTGACAGTGTGGTGAGGACTGACCCCCAGCCCTGAAGAAATTGCCGGCAATGAAACATGTTGGCTTCTTTTACAACAATGATGAAGCATGACAGTAGGTCTTGTTTTTAGCATGAGCAAACACACATCAGAGAATAAAATGGGAATGGTGGCAGTGGTTGTTTAGCTCATTTTTATAGTGTAGGAGTTAGAAAAATATTTTTTTCAACACTCTTCCACATATAATTTAGATGGTGCAGAGGCTACCGATGATGATAAGTGGAGCACACTGATGAGAACCTATCAGTAGCTCCCTGGAGGGTGCTTCCATGAGGTGCCTCCTCACCTTACTCACACTTTTTTTGGGTAGTGGAATGGAGATAGTGTATGAAATGAAAAACACTCACAGGGGGTGATTTGTGGACGATAGTGACATTAAATTTTTTAAGAAGGATAGGAGCGCCCAAAGTGTACAGCACTGTTTGGCTAGTACCTGAAGCATTATGACCAATAAGAGGTGTGGGGAATGCTCATAGTTTGTATCCTCAGATATAGAATAGGTTTTTTGTGAAGAGTAAAACGCCGTCACGCCTGGGCGGTAATAAATTCTTATTCGCAACTTAAACCTCAAGCACATTTCCGACTTGCGATAAAAAAAGATGTTCATGCAGTATAGATTAGAAGAACATGACTGAAGATTTGTTACCGGCCTGGAAAGGCAAACATGAAGATGAAAATTGTCGCCTATGCAGTTACCCAACAATGGGTGCAACTGGTGAGTGGATTGATTAAAAAGCAAAATATAACAAATCTGGAAGGTTTGTTGCAAGATCACCAGTTGAACAGTGCATAAGATAAAAACAGTAAACTTGAGAAAAAACGTTGTCAGAGGAAAGAGAGGTGTGGTTGGCAAGTAACCATCAGTCTCATGTGAACGTGAGCATTCATCCTGTTACGCAAGACTGATTGTGTGGCAAGGTGGTACCAACATCACTTCTTAATAAGTATGTGTGCATGGAATGTACCAAAACGGTATCATAATTGCTAATATGCGTGACTTTATGAGACCTGATCATGTCCATTTTAGGTGGTGTACTCGTAATGCGGGATACTTCATTGGGAGGATGGGGGGGGGGGGGGGGCGCTTATGCAAGCGTACCCAGCCGAATGCCGAGTAGGTTGGGGGGTGGATCAAATTGCTATAAGTTCAATGATTTCAAGGTTGGCAGTGAAGATATGGTGCGCAGTCTCACTCGTACGTGATGACCGAATGATAGGAATTCCAAGGGTGCCAACTAGCAAGTGACTGGAGTACACATACATGCGCAACAACCATTGACGTAAACACACACAACCTCACAGAGCTTGCATCAACTCACCCCTAGTTACGTCACGGGCTGACGGGGATGGCAAGAGCACCTCGTTGCTCCGGTGATCTGAAAGGGACACGTGATGCGTACAAGCGTAATTAGGAGTGGCAGCAGGCTTAACGGTAGTGCGGAAGTTCCTGAGTGTAAAGCATACTCACAGGCGCTGATGGGCAACTTGCCTTTGCCCTACCCTTGCTCCGGAATCCGTAGCTGAGACTTCCAGGTTTCCTGTATTTATGGTAAAAGCTAGAATGTCCGTGGTGTTGGCGCCATCTTGAAGGGATGTAAACCTGAAACTTTATTGAGCGGGAGACAAAGCCCCTGTAAGGAAGGGGGTGTCACTGTTAGTGAATACCATAACATAACATGTGTATTTGTAAAGCGCACGTTCACCACTACGGGTATCTTGGCGCTGAATAACAGATGTTTGTTGTTACCCAACTCAATGGTACTCATTTTATCTACCTCAGATGGATGAAAGGCTGAGTGGACCCGCCGGGATTTGAACATGTGACCATGAGGTCGAACACAGGCCTCTGCAGTAGACTCATTAGTCCACTGATCCACCAGACCCGGCAGTCAACCAGAATCAGGCAATGGAGCGTCTACGCTCCTAGGTGAAATGCCGTAGGTAGTGTGTAGAGAACAAAGTCTACCCTGGGAGTCCTGGGTACCATTATTAACACTAAGTAAACACCGAGCAAAAGAGGAGCACTGCTACATAGTGTGACAACCAAGATGGACAGTAGCCAAGGGGGCATGGGTAGGTGCTGATATGAGCAATCCTATGTGGAATTGCTGGGGGGAGAGTAAAAATAAATAAAAATAAGAAGTTGCGGTGGAATATTGGTGTGTGGTTGGGGGAGGGTGTTTATGATGTGGAAAGCCCTCCAACCAGGGCACTTAATGGTATTTTAACCAAGGATTGCTGAGAGCCATCAATTTATATAGGTATAGATATAGATCTGTGCGGCTGATAGCACAATGTCTAATGTAATTTGTTCTGCAGATGCTATTGCTCTATTATGACAATTTGACATGTTGTTTGTATTGACTACCTCTTCCATGGCTTATTCTTCTATTGTAAAGCGCTCTGATACCCTCGTGGGTCACGTTCGCGCTATATAAGACTTTATAAATAAATAAATAAATAAATAAATAAATAGAGGTAGGTACGATTTTCTGATAGGGGGAGTAACCATAGTCACTAGTGGTTAAGTACAGCCACAGGGATATCATCGTTGAGTCCCCTAATGTTTCCTCCCAATTTGAATACCCAACACTGTTCCTTTCTAAATAAAGCCTCCTTGGTGATGGTAGGAAAGGCCTAGAGAACTGTCCATTGTATGTCATTGGCTGAGTGATTTTGGTACACAAAATGAGCACACATTTTGGTGTTCATTTTCCTGCAACGGAAGTTGCTCCTATGTTCGGTGTTTCTAGTTTTGACAGCACGAGTAGTCATCCCTATGTATTGGAGTGGGTAAGGGCATGTAATGAGGTAGATGCAATTACGTGTATTGCAATTTGTGTGCTTGTTTTGGGTCCATGTCCAGTTGTTGGTTAATGGAACGGTTTTAGTAGCCTGGGTGAAAGGACAGACTACACATTATCCACAAGGATAATGTCCAGTCACAGCGGGTAGGTTCCAGAGAGTGTTGGGGGCTCTGAACATTTGCTTTTTTGGTCTCGTATTGACCAGCGGCAAGATCCCCTGTTCCCAGAATTCTCCAGTGCTTGTTTATGATTCTTTTTAACAAGTTAGATTCAGGGGTGAAGGTAGTAACACGTGATGATATCACCAGCAGATTTGGTGTGTGTTTCTAGGAAGCTTAACCTGTTGGTGTTGCGTGCTCGTTTTTGGGCACTATTTACGATCCGTGGAGGATATTGTCTCCTAAACAAGTGCGTGCTTAGTTCAGATGCTTGTTTTTTGTAGTCCTCAATGTTGCTACAGTTTCTACGGATGTGTAGGAATTGACCATAGGGTAGATTTTCCCTCAAGGCCCTGGGATGGAAACTTTGGTACAAGAGGGGGCAGTGACTGTCGGTGGGTTTTGTATGTGATGGTTTCCAACCTATTAGATTTCTTGATAATCATGAGATCAAGGAAAGGGAGTTCCTGTTCCGAGCAATTGGCTGTGAAATTGAGGAACGGATTAAGGTTGTTGATCCACCGAAGGAAGTCAGGGATGGTGTCCCTGTCTCCCCTCCAGAATATCAACATATCGTCGATATAACGCCTCAAGAGGAGGATGTTTTTCGTGAAGGGTTTGGAGTTCGTGAGCAGATACTTCGCCTCGAAGTCAGACATGTAGACACATGCCAGACTTGGGGCGAAAGTACTGCCCATGGACGTGCCCTATATCTGATGAAACAATCTGTCTTTGAACTGAAAAAAGTTTTCAGTGAGTGTGCGATTTGGGCACATTCCATGACAAAGCTGATTGGGGTGGGTGAAGACCAAGTATTGCCGTGTGGTGTTTCCTCCACCACCTCAAGTGTATTCAGTTGAGGAATGTTAGTGTAGAGGGCATCCACATCCAGTGTGAGTAGTACATCTGGCAGGAGGCCCTCTAGGTTGGTGGTTTCAATGAGTTTTAGGACATCCCTAGTGTCTTGGAGGAAAGTGGGGGTCCTGCGGACCAGTGGTTGGAGAAAATGTTCGCAGTACTTGGAAAGGGGTTCCAGGACTGACCCTAAAACCGAGACAATGGGTCTCCCTGGGGGTTGTATAACCCCCTTGTGAATTTTGGGCAAGATGTAAAAGTAGGGTACCCTAGGGTTCTGATTGGACAGGAATTCTGCCTCTTTTTTGGTGACCAACCCTTGATTGAGGGTCGATGTGACCATGGATAGTATTCTGGTCTGGAGGCCTAGGGTGGGATCTTGGGTAAGGGGAGTGCAGTAGTGGTTGTTCTCCAGTTGGCGTAGACATTCTGTCCGGTAGTCTGTGGTGGCCATGATAACAATGGCACCCCCTTTATCTGCTTTCTTTATCGTTATGGTAGCGTCGTTTGATAATGCTTTTATGGTTGTTCTTTCAGAATTCGTGGTATTAGAGAATCTGGCATCAAGGCGCTTCTCTGTTATTTCTTTGAGGACTGCATGGTCAAAGGTAAGAACTTCTGTTGGTACCATGTTGAAGGTTGGAGTGTTTCACAGGCCAGTGTCTGGTGATGCAGAATCCGGTTGTTCGCCAAAGTATGCTTTTAGGCTTATCTTCCTGAACAGATTCTGGATTTCGCAGTTCGTACGAAGGTGGTTCACCTTAGGGGTAGGTACAAACCCCAGTCCTTTCTTGAGAACAATGGTTTCTGTAGCTGAAAGAGGTCGATCAGAGAGGATTACAATTAATTTATCTTGTCCTGGTGGCTCCTCAGTTCCATGTGTAGAAGATTCTGATGTGTCTGGTCCAGCCATTGTACCTGTTTAGGTTGGTTCTGTCTGCCTCTTCTGCCGCGCCCTTTGCCCCAGCCTCTGCCTAAAAAAGGTTGTGGTTGAAAGGGGGCAAAGAGTGATGGTGGTCTATTTTGGTAGGGCGGGTAATGCCACGTTGGTGGTCCTTGGAATGGGGTGGGTCCTTGGTAAGGTGACGGGCCATAGCCTTACATAGGGTTTGGTTGTATTCTGCGTTGTTGGTTAGGTTGGTAACCTCCTTTGTTTTCCGTGCTGGAGTTGTTTCCCCAGGAGTAAGTTTACCGATGAGAGTTAGTCCTGTCATCTGAAGAATAGTCATCTCCTGAGGGTTTGTAGTTATCCCTGATCTAAGGGTATATTTTTTCTTTGCTGAAACGTGCAATATCCTTCTGGAGTTTGCAGATTTTGTTTTTCATCAAGTAATCCTTATTGTCTTTAATTTCCTTGGTTATATCAGCCAATTTAGCTTTGAAAGCGGCGTTGGCGATGTTGGCTTTCAAGTTGCCCTCTGCGATGGAGCTCCTTAATATTAATTCATCAACTAGCCTTTTGGCGGTTTTAATGATGAGGACTAATAAATCCCTGGTGCACTTCCACGCCACCAGAGACCATTTCTCCTTGAACTGCAAGGAGAATTATTGAAGTGTTGCTGACAATCAATCCGTTGGGTGCTATGTTAGCTCGTAGATATTCTGTCATGATCGCCCCGTGCATAATGATTTTTATCAGTTGCCGTTTCATATTTGTGATTGTTGTCCAGTCACTAGAAGAGCCACTAGTCGAAGCTCCTCCATCAGGGTCTAGTAGGGAAGGGCCATGCAGTATTTCTGTTACGCACTCCTCCCCAAAGGAGAGACCTTGATTGTTCTCCATAGTGGTGGTGAGATGGGAACGGGAAAGTTGAAGGGTATGCCTATATGAGTTGAGGGCAAAAGGGGACGTCCCACGGCTGAACTGCTGTGCTAGCATTATATCAAAAAGAGAGGAACAGAGAGCATTCAGCATTGCCCATATGACCATTCACAGCACTGACCCATCTTTTATCCAAGAAAACCTTCAGTGATACATTCAAAATAGACCGTGCACTCTAGAGTGCCACACTATTGACTATTCTGGCCTTCAACAAAATGTACATTGGTGGAACCTCCCTCTTTGGCCACTGAAACAAACGTTTTCTCAGTAAAGTTAAGAAACATCCAAAATTATCTGGAATCCAGAAAGACAGAAAATAACTTGATGCTCCTCATCAAGTGCTCCCCTTACTACAAAGCACTCTGTCCACCCCGTGAATCAGAAACCAGTTACCCACAAAAAGTGGTGATTATAAGCATATGCAAAAGTATTTCCACTCCTTTCAGCTCCACTCCATGCTTAAGGACAGCTACGACATCCCATCAGTCTGGTCTCCATTCATGATGCCAAAACAATTTCCTCATAGGCTGCCCTATAAACCCACACCCTTTAAACCAAGCACAACCAGTGAATTTGTCAGCTTGCTGTCACCTGAAATGCCTTCTGGGGCCTCGTCAAGGGCATGAGCTGCTTAATGCAACAATAGTTGTTTAATGTTTAAAGGAGTTCTATGTTGCTTCAATGTGTTGTGTTGCCGTGTGCCGGAGTTTGGTGTTGTACATGGGCAGCAGTTTTTTATATAATATTGTGTGAATTGATTGTAGTATGGTGTGCTGGTATGTTCTTTGTGATGATTTTATGTTCTAGTGTGGTGTCTTATACAGAGTAGTATATTTGACATTAATAAGTGGTATTCGCTTATGTGTTGGTGTGGTATGGAGTAATATACAGCTTGGTGTTGTTTGAATTTCTGTTGTGTGGGCAGTACTAAATACTGATGGCAGGTGTGTTGAGTTGCTGCGTGGAATGGCATGTATTTTGTGGATAGTGTGATGTTTTATGGTTTCATGTAGAATGTCAAACAATGTTGCATTGTGTTGAATAATGTCAGTTGATATGGTTTGGTGTGTGTGGGAGAGTATGGTGTACTAGGTGTGTGTGAGGTTTGTTGGGAGCATAAGGGGTGTGTAGGAAAAAACATGTTGCGAGAGTCTACATGGGACATGATGGAATTTTGTGTGGTTTGAGACAATGTAAGAGTATGCGTGCAGTTGTCAGGTTGTAATGTCAGTACATGTGGTATAATGGATATGTAGTGTTTTACAAGAGTGTGGGGACGGTGTGATGCAAGGGCATGGGGGTGCTTGAAGGTTTATTGAAGAGTGTGATGAGTATGTAGATTGCAGTGTGTGTTCAGGGGCATATATAGAATCATAGTGCGTGTACAAGTGTCTAATGGGATCAGAGTGTGCAGTTTCTATGAGGGAGTGAGTGGTATGATGGAATTGCACTGTTTGGAATGAGTGCAACACATGTATGGTAGTGGCTGTGTGGATATTGTCAGATCTTTCTTAATGGCCCCCTGCTCTTGTAAGCATGTGACCTACAGGTTACAATACATTGAGCTACTTTTTATCTTTTTTAATTTAGTGAGTAGTTTTATAAAGCTCTGTTCCTTGGTTTTCAATCACTTGAAAATGTCCCTTTTCTTCCAGCTTCTGTCCTGCACGGTGGACGTTGCGAGGTAAGGGGGGATTCGATTGCAATAAGCAAAGGGTGGAATAAATCACATAATGTTTAGTGCGACATTCATCGTGATATGTAGAGGCTGAGCTATAAATGCCGAGATGTGGTGTCGGATGGAAAAGGGGAAGGTATGCAAAGGTATGGATTTACATGTGCTGGTTTGATGTGTTGTAGATCACATAGAGTGTTTCTTATTAAACGAGATGTAGCATTGGAAGATTTTATGGGAAGCAGTCGTTTTCCATCTTGTAGTAGATTACATTTTGGTGTGATGCAATATGGAATGTCAGGGTATTCTACAATCTGGTGGGGTATAGTTTGAATGGTATGAAGTGGGGCCTTCTGCGATTTTTGAGGAAGATTTGATTTCTTCTTACGGCCTCGCGTTAGAAGATGGTAGTTCATGCCCTGGTGACACAATACACTTTGCAGGGGGCCTCTCTGTGTATCTACTCAAAAGACTCCAGTTGGTACAGAATGCTGCTGCCAGGCTTCTGCTTAACATCCTGAGGAACGTTTCTGTCAGGCCCATCTTAAGGAGGTTCATTGGGTTTTCATCCTGGCGAGAGTGAAGCTAATGGAACTGGTGTTTGCCCACAGAACTTTCTATGGACCAAGTCCTAAATACTTATCTAAGAGACTTTATCACTATCATCCCTCTAGAACCCCACATTCGGCGGATGCACTTTTGGTTGTGGTGCCTAAGACAAGGAGGAAGACATGGAGAGGCTCCTTTTTTGCGCTAGAGGGAAAATTCTATCCCAACATTTTCGTTCTATTAGGGATGCAGGCTCTTTTAAATGTGGCCTGAAGACCTGGCTTTTTAAAGAGGCATTTCAGATTGTCCACCCGTACATATAAGATCAGTGGTCTACTTACCTGCAGCGCCAGGACATTCCATGGAGTAGCTGGGCACTTTATAAGCTCCGTTTTAATTTGATTTGGTGTTGGGTGGTATTTTTTGGTGTTAGTAGTGTGGTGAGTTTATAGACCCTGTAAAGTGGTATTTTGTAAATATTATAAATGGATGTGGTGTGATGTATTGTGAGAGCAGGTGTTGAAGTGTGAATTGTGTAGTGATGAGGTGTGTTGATGGGTGGTTTTGTATAGAGTAATGTATTGTGGACCTGTTCAGAATGATGCAATGCAATATAATCTAGTAAAATGTAATATCACCTGTAGTGGTGTTTGGTGATTTGAAGTGATATGACAGTGTATTGAACATGAAGTGGTATAATGTAATATATTGTGTGCTCTTGTGGCGTGGTGTGTTAGGGCATAATGATAGATTTGTTGTGTGGTTTGGAAATATGTTGTGTGGAGATGCACGATGGGTGTCAACTGGATTGAAGAGGTGTGATCTATTGTGTTCTATGATGGAAAGTGGTCCAGTGTGATTGTGATGTGGTGTGATAAGGGCGTTCTGTGAGTTGGTATTGTAAAATGATGGAATGATGTGCTTTGGTGTTTGTTCAATGATGCAATGTCGTATGGTTTGATTTGGTCACTTCTGAATTCTGGGAGCTATAATTTACTCTGGGTCAAGTGAGGTTAATATTGTGTTGTATAGTGTGATGAGGTAATAGACTGTGTGATGTGGTGTGTTGTGCAATATATCACTCTGGAAATTACGGTCCAATTAGATTTTGTGTGGTGTGAAAGGGTGTAGGGTGTAGGATGGCATAGTATACCGATTTGGGTGTACCATTGGATGCTGAGATGTGATACATAGCAAACACAAGGAGATGATGGACGGAGTGCTGAAACTTTTCAAACACTCACCCACAGTCACAGATCTGGATTGAATCCATCATCGTTCTTTAGCTCACTTTGCCACCCCAGTTCAGACATAGCTATATGCAAATCAGTCTTGACCATGTGCCTAATGGGAACAGTCCAGCCCAAACTGCCAAGCCATGTCTTCCCTGGACTGGAAACAAGCATCCTGGGACCGGTTTCGGGCTAACAGCCCTCATCAGCCAGACTAGCTTGAATCCACTGGCAAAGTGAGCAAGGGAAATGATACATGGCGGGAAACGGACGTGTCTGTGTGTGTTCTAAGGTTGTTTTGCTTTTTGGAGCAGAACGGTGGGGTCAGTTTTATAGTATGTATTGAGATTTGTGTTTTTGCTACCGGCTATAGAGCGGCTTCCTAATATGCCGAGTGATGTGATGTTGTAATGTGGTGGAGTATGATATGTAGAAAGGACTGATGTGGGGAGGGTGTGTGTGTGGGTGGATTGATTGTAGGGGCTCCAGCTGGGGCCCCTGCTCTGACAGAGCAGAATGTAAGCTGGGCATTGGATATTGTCGACCAGCGAGAGAGACTACATATTTGGTTTAGAAACGTCTTTAATCGGAATGTCTTAAAGCATAAGTCGATGAAAATGAATGTAGTTCTCAAGGCAGCGCTTGGTCACATTTCCAGTAGCAGTAATGAGGTAGAGCACTCCAACCATGTCTGTAGGAAGGCAACATCAATTATTAACTGAGCTGCATTTGCTTACTTCTTTTCAACTCCATCATACAGTGACGCATGGCTGAGCTTTTACCGTCAGCCATTTCACAAGGCTAGGGTGTGCATAAAAATGGACGTTGTAATAAAATGCTTTGTGGGACAAGATGAGCCATAAGATGAAATTGAGCTGATGTCAGCATCTTATACCTATCCTACGTATTCATGGTTTTAGCAATGCTGAACAAGCATTGGCAACTTCGGTAAATGTGGCATATAACTAAAAGTGCCTGGATGATCCAGGCAGTCGCTCATCTATCCCTCCATGCACTCTGTGACTCATCCTCGCGGTTGTGCATCTGGTCATCTATCTGTTGATTCATTCTTGCAATCACCCACTTGCCCATGTACAATACCACACACAAACTCAACAATCAACAAAGAAGCATTTTTTTTATCTGCCTACTGACTGTGGTGCTAGTCGGTAAGGAGAGCGAGAGAGCTGTGGTTTGAAACTCCTACTCTGTGAGTGATTGTTTAACAATTATTACTATTTATAAAGCACCAACATATCACTCCTTATGGTTTCAAGGTGCTAGGGGCCGTCTGCGAGATTAAGTGCCCTAATGGCCAGAGTCATATGATGCTGAGCTGCTGCCGGGGATCGAACCATGAGCCTTGCTCTCTGCAGTCAGCCGTTCTGGCCTCTGCGCCCCACCTCTCCCTATTCTGTTAAAAGTTTGTGACTGCTAGTTTGTCCGGAGTGTAACAGTGCTTAATACCTAGCTGAGTAATTATCTACCTAAGATGCTAGCGCACTGCCAGACTGGAAATATTGTAAATATAGAATACCAGAAGAAAATTACTTCTTCATGTATGATTTTTTCTCAGTTTTACCTCAAAGGTGTCCCTCAATGAACCCCAACCCCTTGCTACATCCCAGGTGGGGTCTAGGCACCTCTTCCTTGTGGGGACTATGTGTGAACACCTGCCTTGTGGGGACTCACCTTTCCCAATGGTCTAAAAATATGGCAATAACAGAAATATGTTAAGAAAAAATTCATAATAAAGGATCCTGCTTCAAATTTGCAAATATATTGTTTTTTAATCGCACGCACAGAACCATCATTGTGGGGACTTGAACATGTGTTACCATCCTTGTGGGGACTTACTCAATAATGGTCATTTGTGATTGAATGCCTTCATAAACACATGGCTAAATGTTATTTTTCAATGCTGTACTTAAATTACATGATAGTTTAGTCATATATAAATAGCTCATTGTGTCCTAGGAGCACAAGAACTGTGATGATAATGAATTTCTCTGCAGAAGCCTATTGCATATGAAGTCCCTGGAAATGGATTTACAAATATTTTGCCTATTTCTGATTGCTCACAAACATTCAGGAATAAGGAAACAACACACTGTTAAGATCATTTAGAGGCCACACATCCTGCAATGTGGTCTGTTAGGAAAGGCAAGTTGAGATTCCCTAGGCCCATTTAATCAACCTTACCATGTAAGCCCCAAAATATATGGTATGTTATTATAGTAATGTTCTACAACTGACAGAAAGAGTATGCGATGATAATCATTTTTAAGCCTCTGCAGAGATAGAGCGTGATTATATTAAAATTGAGATAGTTTGTCATTATAGCGATGCCCAGGCTCTCGCTCAGATAGGATGTGATTTTAGACATGTTTAAATCCTACAAAACAGTGTCTGATTATAATCGAGTTTGGTTATAGTCCGGTTCAGGCCCCCTACAAATAATGTACAATGACAGTCATGCTGCAGTTCATGCTAATATAGTGTGTTATTCAAGAAGTGCCCAGGTCCCCATAGAGATAGTGTGTGATTATTGGCATGTTCAAGTCCCCGCAAAGATAGTGTGTGATCATTGGCATGTTCAAGTCCCCGCAAAGATAGTGTGTGATTATTGGCATGTTCAAGTCCCCGCAAAGATAGTGTGTGATTATTATCTTGTTCAAGTACCCGCAGAGATAGTGTGTGATTATTGTCATTTTCAAGTCCCCGCAAAGATAGTGTGTGATTATTGGCATGTTCAAGTCCCCGCAAAGATAGTGTGTGATTATTGTCATTTTCAAGTCCCCGCAAAGATAGTGTGTGATTATTGGCATGTTCAAGTCCCCGCAAAGATAGTGTGTGATTATTGGCATGTTCAAGTCCCCGCAAAGATAGTGTGTGATTATTGGCATGTTCAAGTCCCCGCAAAGATAGTGTGTGATTATTGGCATGTTCAAGTCCCCGCAAAGATAGTGTGTGATTATTGGCATGTTCAAGTCCCCGCAAAGATAGTGTGTGATTATTGTCTTGTTCAAGTCCCCGCAGAGATAGTGTGTGATTGTCATTTTCAAATCCCCGCAGAAATAGCATGTGAATAATGTCAGGTTCAGGTTATTGCAGAGTGAGTGTGTCATAATTATATTCAAGTACCCACATAAAAAGTGTTATGATAGTCATATTCAAGTCCCTGTAGAGATAGGGTACGATGGTAGTCATACTGATGTTTATGTAGAAATAGTGTATCAGTACATTAATGCTCAGGTCCCCACAAATAAAGCGTTTAATTATAGTCACTCTTAAGTCCATATTGAGATAGTGTGTGGTTATATTCATGTTCAAGTTCCCTCAAATATATTGTGTGATTATAGTTATGTTCACATGCCACATAGATAGTGATTGTTCATAGTTATGTTCAAGTCCCCACATAGAGAGTGTTATGATAGTAATGTTCAAGTTCCCAGAGAGTTGGTGTATTATAATACTCATGTTCCTGTAGTGATAGTATGTTATTATAGTTATAACCAGTTGCCTGCACCGATAGTGGGGTATTATAGTCTTGCTCAAGTCCTGCAGGGATTGTTGTGTTGTATGATCATAGTGAAGCCTAGGCCCTCATAAAGATAGTGTGTGATGATTCGGATGCCCACACCCCCACAACGATAGTAACTGAAGACCTGCAGCGCACGTGTGCGACAACAGTCAAGCACAAGTCTCTCTATGGAATTTTTTTTATGACAGACACAATCATATCCCTGCCGGGATAGTGTGTGAAGACAATGTTCAAGTTCCCACAAAGCTATAGTGTGATTAAATTGATGGCCAGGTCCCAACAGTGTGTGATTATAGACATGGCAAGGTCACTAGTGAGATAGTGTGTGATGATAGCCATGTTCGATTCCTCAAGAAGATAGTCTGTAATGGATTATATTGATGCCCAGATCCCCATAGAGATAGTGTTTGATTGTAGGGATGCCCGGTTCCCCACAGGGACAGTGTGTGAGTATGGGGATGTCTACTTCCTCACTGAGATAGTGTTGGAGAAGGGTGTTACCAAGTTTCCCACAGAGAAAGTGTGTCAATATAGGCAGGCGCAGTGCCCTGCAAGGATAGCATGTGATTGGTAATATTGATCCCCAGGGCCAAACAAAGATAGTGTTTGATTATTGTGATCGCCAGGTCCCCGCAGAGATAATGTGCAATTATAGGTGTGCCCAGGTACCTACAGAGATAGTGTGTGATTATAGGGATTCCCAGGTTCCCACAAAGATAGTGTGTGAATATATTCATGGTCAGGTTTTCACAGAGATGGTATGTGATTATAGGGAAGCCAGGTCCCCACAGTGATAGTGTGTGATTATAGTAATGTTCAAGTCCCCACAGATATTGTGGGTGATAATAGGGACGCCCAGGTCCCCACAGAGATAGTGTGTGTTTATAGGGATGATCAGGTCTCCACAGAGACAGTGTGTGATTATAGAGATGGCCAGGTTTCCAGAGAGATAGTATGTGATTATGTGTCCCCACACAGATAGTATGAGATTATAGGGATGCCAGGTCGCCACAGAGATAGTATGTGATTATATTGATGGTCAGGTTTCTACACAGATAGTATTTGATCATAGGAAAGCCAGGTCCCCACAGAGATAGTGTGTGAATATAGGGACGCCCAGGTCCCCACAGAGATAGTGTGTGTTTATAGGGATGATCAGGTCTCCACAGAGACAGTGTGTGATTATAGAGATGGCCAGGTTTCCAGAGAGATAGTATGTGATTATGTGTCCCCACACAGATAGTATGAGATTATAGGGATGCCAGGTCGCCACAGAGATAGTATGTGATTATATTGATGGTCAGGTTTCTACACAGATAGTATTTGATCATAGGAAAGCCAGGTCCCCACAGAGATAGAGTATGAATGTAGCAATGTTCAAGTCCCCACCGATACTGTGTGTGATAATAGGGATACCCAGGTCTCCACAGAGATAGTGTGTGATTATATGTTCCCACACAGATAATGTGTGATTATAGGGATGCCCAGGTCCCCACACAGATAGTGTGTGATTATAGGGATGCCAGGTCCCCACAGAGATAGTGTGAATATATTGTTGTCCAGGTCCCCCCAGAGATAATATGTGATTATAGACTTGCTCAGGTCCCCCCAGAGATAGTGTGTGATTATAGTAATGTTTACGTCCTCACAAATATTGTGTGTCATAATAGGGATGACCAGGTCCTTACAGAGACAGTCTATGCTTATAGGGCTTCTCAGGTCCCCAGCGAGATGGTGTGTGATTATAGGGGTGCCAAGATCCCCACCTGCTAGAGTGTGACCATAGTCAAATTCAAGTCTCCACAATAATGTGTGCAATGATGCCATGTTAAAGATAACAAACAGATTATATTAGTCTGGTGGACTAGTACACTAATGTATTCACTTGAAGGATCAGTGTTTGACCTCCCACTCACAGTTTGAATCCCGGTGTTTCCACTCAGCTCAACTTATAATTACTTGAGATAAATATAACTGGTGAATGCAGTGTATTTTGTAGTTTAAAATGGCATGTTTTAACTGTCTTTTTCACCTAGGTATAATGATCCTTAACCTTTGGTTTATTCAGTGAATTTCTAAGGTTTCAGGGGAGGAGGGCTATAGAGACTCCCGCTTCTCCGTAGCTGAGGTGACCCAGGCCCCACGCACAGAGCAAACTCCACAGAGGCGAGTGCAATGGCGACCACGGTTGAACGCCGAACGCCGTGCTGAAGCTTTTCCTGAAGCGACGCCGGTAAAACCATATTTTATATGGACGTGATGAGATAAAGGTGCAAATAGATGGTTTTCAGCGCTCTGATCCCCTACGAGGAAGAATGGTGGCAGGAGACAGCGGCATCTCGGGAGACAGCGAGACGCCGCGGGAAAGCCTTTAAAGGCGTAAATCGAGGACTGAGGCAGCGGAATGGCCGAGGATACACATGGACCAGTTTGGGGAATAGCGAGCTTCCTTGTCTAGATTGCCTGGTCTGGTCGGGTAAGAGCCTCCATGGCAGCAGGCATCTGGCCTTAATCCTGCTCTGCCTTATGAAATTTCGATAAATAAAGCTTTAATCACTCATATAACAGCAGTTGAGCACGAAAAGATTAAGAGAAGGCTGTCTCGGTTAGAGAGTTGTTTGAACTGGCTGCAACTGGGGGGCCGAGTCAAAATGCTGTAAGGGTGCGAACAGGACAAGAAGTGCTGGTAATGCAGAGGAAGTTCGCAGAGGGCACAATTGGTGTTGGGTGGTTGGTGAATTTGCTGGCACGCTACAAATATTGAAATATTGAAACATTGAAATATTGAAAAGCAACATAGGTGGAGAAATAGGTTACCAAAATGGGAAGACATCAAAAACAAGCCAACGGGGTAGCCAGGGTAGAGGTGGCGACCGGAAGGAAAGCTAAAAAACGCCTAATACAAGTGAAGGGGGTTTCTTCTGTAATAAAAACCCCTGTTTCTATGAACCAATCTGAAGTAAGCACCAGTTCAGAGACATCCACAGAAGATCATGTGGGGCTGCAACCTGCGGCACACCCCTTGCAAGAGCTACCACCATCACAAGAGGAGATTTTCACCCCTGTATCTAAAAATCCTGTGGAAGTCTCTAAGGGACTGAACAAGGGAGTAATTGGGAGTGCAACGTTCTCTTTGTTCATGAAAAAGAATATTCAGGGGGCGTGGCTTGGAGGGCTTGCATGGCGGACGTGCTCTAAACGAGCTCCGTCCGGCCCAACACATATCCTTTGAAATATCCTGCCCCCACGGCCCGCTAAGATTCCCGGAGCGCCCTGGCCGCTGCTGTCTTCTGACCCAGGGCTCCGGTGGCGGAATTGGTGCATTTCGGGCTGCGGATCCAGAGCGAGACGGCTGCGACGGCTGAGGCCTGGCTCCACCTGACGACGCCGGGACCTCGATTACTGGGGCAGCCCGGGCGGGCTGAGGAGGTGGCCTGGCTCCAGGGCACGCATCGGAGCCGGCGGACCCTGCAGACCGGCGATCGAGGGCGGCCCCACTACTCCTGCTGATTGCCCTGTGGGACGGGGGGCCAAGACTTTGGACTCTGTGGGCATTGGAGGAGTGACGGTGCCCCTCATCATTCTTGCCGCGCTGGGGCCCGAGACCGGCCCGCCTTGCCTTGTGGCCCCGCAGTGGTGACGCAGGGGGCCTCACCCTCCATACGGCTGTGGCTGCTGGGGCTTGCCCTTTGAAGGGCTCCTTGGTTGTTGGAGACGCGGCGGGCCGGTGTCTGCGGAGTGGCGAACTGGCCAGCACGGACATCGGCCACGTGTGAGCCCCCCCTCCATTTGTACCTGCGGTGGCGGACGGCCTCCCTCCAGTGTCGCATCGGGGACTTGGGATTGTACCTGTCTGTGTGGGCCCACTGCCTCCTTGAATATATCCTACTATGGACACTGCGTGGCAGGGGGAGTTCGTTCAGCCGGACTTAATCGGGGGCCCCCTCCTCCTTGGACTGCGCTTGTCTTCGCTGCACCCGGGACCCTATATCCGGCTGTGACTATAGTGTTTGGTTGTGCGTCCCCCCACTTGTGGGAGTGTGGCCCTCGAGACTGCGGCAGGGGGGCGCTCGGCGGCCATGACGAGGGGGAAGGGCAACGCAGCGCTACATGGGCTTATTGATAAATACACTGAACCCGGCGGAGGTGCTGGGGCGTCCGGGGAGCGGCAGGAGCCTGGACCAGACAATGCGGCCCTAATGGCAGCGATCACGCAGTCCCGAGATACGCTCCGAGCTGAAATTGGAGCGGTGGGGGCCGATGTCTCGCTCCTGCGACAGGATTTGCGTAACGCTGTCTCCCGGATCACGGTGGCGGAGGGGAGAATATCGGGAGTCTAAGACGATGTCGCAGCTCTGAAACAGCAGGTAGCCAAGATGGACGGGCTACAGAGGGGGCTAGCCAAGCGCGTGGAAGATGCTGAAGGACGTGCACGACGCAATAATCTACGCTTTGTAGGCTTTCCCGAGGGCTGTGAGAAGGGAGATATGGGGACATTTTTGACCCACTGGCTGGAATCCTGGCACCCTCCTGACGCTGTGTCCCGTTGTTTTGTGGTGGAGCGGGCGCATCGGGCTCTTGTCCAGAAACCACCGGAGGGGGCCCGTCCGCGACCGGTCATCGCGAAGTTGTTGAATTATCATGACCGCGATGCCATATTGAAACAGGCTAGGCTTCGGGAGCCCCTCTTTTTGAAAACGTCTGCATCATGATTTTCCCGGACTATACGCGACTGATCCAGCAGCAATGCCAGTCCTTCCAGGCAGCTAAGGCTCGTCTTCGGGAGCTCAAACTCCCCTATGCTCTCCTCTTCCCAGCACGTCTGCGAGTGGTATTCCAGTCACGCATGCACTTCTTTGATACCCCGGAGGAGGTGTTCTAGTGGACAGACGAGAAGGTGCAGGTGCGGCCACACACGCCGCCTAGGTTGGGAGATGATGCCTTGACTGGAGACACTGCTCATGGGACCTCTCGAGGCTCCCGCCGGGAAGGGAACTGGCGGTCTAGATCGCGGCAGCCCTCTGCCCCTGGAGAAGCGGTGGCTCCGAGATCCCCTGCGTCTGAACACTGAACGAAGACTTTGAACTTGCATGCTCTCTGTAATGTATCTTGTTTTATTGTGGTCCCATGCGTAGTTGCTGCCTTCCTAGTGCTCTGATTCTGGGCTGTGGGGGGGGGTAAAGTTGCTGAGTGGGCCGCTCTCCCCTGTTTTCCCCATGTACTGGGGTTGGTGGTGGGAGGGGGTGGACTCAGGGTGTATGGTTGGTTGGGTGGGGATCCATTGGGGATCCATTGGCGGGGAGGACCTCGTGACCCATGTTGGGGTCGGAGCACCCACCTTGCCGCGACAGGTACTTCTGCAGTTTTGAGGTATAGGGGTTGGGGGTGGGGGTGCGGTGTTCATAGTTGTAGGGTTACATGGGGGGGCTTGGGGGTGGTCGCACCAATGGTTCAGATTTTGCCTTGGTTTTTTGTCCACATGTCCATGTATCTCATTCAGCATCCCTCAGATGGTGCCCTGCGTTGTTAGGCCACAGGGGCCTTCGGGCTTTCTGCATGTTCTTAGTTGGAATGTTCGGGGCCTGCTTGATAAAATTAAGCAAGGGGCTGAGTTACGGCAGGCGAAGCGTCTGGGGGCGGATATACTCCTACTACAGGCGACGCATCTGTTGGGTACTAAAGTAATGTGCTTACAGAGGTTTGGCTATCAGCAGGTGTATCACGCAGGGTTTACTAGTGGGTCCCGAGGAGTTGCTATCCTTGTGCATCGCAGGGTCCCATACACTCACACTATACTTTGGCAAGATACTCAGGGTAGATATGTAGTGGTGCAGGGGGAGGTGGGGGGGACCCCCATTGTTTTGGGATGTGTTTATGCGCCGCCACCCTAGCAGTGGTCCCTTATTGAGAAGCTGTATACTGTTTGGACGGATATCCTGGATGTGATGATGGTCATAGGTGGGGATTGGAATGATGTCATGGATGCGGCTAGGGACAGATTCCTGCGTGAGGGGGGAAGCTGATGAGTTGCCCCACGAAGCTGCAGGGATTGGTGGCTGGCATGGACTGGGTTGATTCGTGGCGGCATACCCATGGCGCGGTGCGTGAGTATGTGTCTGTGGTTCATTGCTCCTTCTCGAGGCTGGATTACCTTTTTATTCCCAGGGCCAGAGTGGGCTGCCTCAGCTCAGCGATGATTCACCCTAGTGGCTTGTCGGATCACTCCCCGATATCAGTGGAGCTACAGCTCGGGTGGGGCCAGCAGCCATTTCACTGACGACTATAGACGACATCTTCGTGAGGCACTGTCGGCTTATCTTGTGTCTAATGTGGGCTCTGTAAGGGGAGCTACCACCTTGTGGGAAGCCCTAAAACCTACCCTGAGGGGAGTGGATATTGCCTGGTGTGTGTCTGCGCGGAAGTGTAAACGGGAGGAACTGGTGCGTGCTGAGGCTGAGATTGGAGCGCTGGAGCACGGCAGCTGCTGTGTGGATGAGAATGGTGATGTGAATCGGTTGTTGCTGGCGCAGCAATCCTATGCTGCTCTACTTATGGATGAGGTGCGGCAGGTGTGGCTTGCCACATGTAGTAGGGTCCACCAATGGGGGGACAAGTTTAGTAAAATGCTCCATAGACTTTGCCAGGGGTATTTTCACACGCAGCGACTGCCAGGACTCCTGGATGACGTAGGTGACCCATTGACGGACCCAGAGGCCCTCGCTGAAAGCTTCGCACGCTATTATGCGGAGCTCTATGCCCCGCGTGAGTGCCTTTTGCCAGATCAGATGGACCGGTTCCTGGCAGATCTGCCCCCCAAGGCGGTGCCTGATGACATACACGATGAGCTAGACCTTCCCCTGACGGCCTAAAAACTATGTACTGCGCTGGGTGAACTGAACACCGGGAAGGCCCCCGGCCCTAACGGCTTCCCCAGTGAATTTTTAAAGAAATATAACACCCAATTGGCTTCTCATTACCGGGCGGCTTTGGAGGAGGCTAGAGATCTGGGTGGACTTCCCCCCGACTGGCGGCATGCGGAGGTGGTAGTGTTTCAGAAGCCGGGGCGGCCCCAGGAGCAACATTCCTCTTACTGCCCCATTTCGCTCCTTAATGTTGAGGCCAAAGTGTTGGCCAAAGCTCTGGCCAATAGAATCCGGCCCCATATCTTGGATTTAGTGCACCCTGATCAAGCGGTCTTTATGCCGCATAGAGCGACCAGACACAATATACGGCGTGCACATGTGCCAATGGAGGCTATTAAAGTGACGGGGCGACAGGCGGGGCTTCTTCTGGCTGACATGGATGGAGCATTTGATTCCCTTAGCTGGGTGTATCTCTTTTCCTTGCTTTCGCGGCTCAACTTCGGTCCCCGCTTTCTTTCCTACGTTCGCCTCTTATACACTGACTTGACTGCGTAGGTCCGGGTGGCAGGAGCGATATCCTCCTCTTTCAATATTCGGCGTGGCACCCGCCAGTGGTGTCCACTGTCACCGTATTTATTTGCCCTGGCCATGGAGCCACTGGATGCATGGGTGCGGATGGACGCTCAGCTAAGTGGATTTGATTGGGTAGGAGGCCCGTCTGACAGAATAGCGCTATACGCGGATGATGTCCTATTTTTTCTTACTGAATTACAGCGCTCGGGGCCACGCCTACTCAAGATCTTGCAGATCTTTGGGGAGACTTCAGGCCTCTATATGAATCCTCGTAAGTCTACTTTGTGGGTTTTGGGTGACAGGACGGTGAGTGTGGGAGACTGGGCTGCTTCGCTTCAGGTGGCGGTAGGAGGGATTCAATATTTGGGGTTCTTCCTAACTGATGTCCCAGCAGTGGCTTGGGAACGTAACCTAGTGCTGGTTTGGGATCGGGTGCGCGCCGATATTAGGATCTGGGCGCGGATTCCGCTCACTATTTATGGGCGTTCAGCCATCTTTAAGATGGTGGCACTCCCGTGTTTGCTGTACCAACTTCAGAATCATCCCTACTTAGTTCCCTCCAGCTGGTTCCGCTAGGTCAACTCTCAGTCGGGCCAGTTTCTATGGGAAGGGGGTGCAGTGCGGGTTGCGTTGCGCACATGTTTCCTTTCTGCCTTCTGTGGGGGACTGGCCACATCGGACATTTTATCCTATTACCAGGCCTCCCATTTATTAGTGTTAAATGAATGGTGGTATGGGGATCGTGCAGATCCGGCCTATGCTATGGAGCGCTTCTTGATGGGCTCCAACTCGCTCCATACTATTCTTTATTCGGCACCCCTGCGCAATGCACTGCCCACGGTTACTCGGACAGTGTTTCTGATCTGGAGACTGGCCCTGCGTCGCATAGGGTGGAGAAATGTTCTGACGGCTGAAACGCCCCTATGGCACAATGGCCGTTTTCCGGCCCTGGCCGCCTTACATGGCTTTGTGGGGTGGGAAAGAGTGGGTATATCGACCCTGGGGGATGTAATGCAGGACACTGTTCTTAAATCCTTTCAAGACCTTCGGGCTGAATTCGACATGCCCAGTTCCCAGTTTTTCCGCTACCTTCAATTTCGACATGCTCTGTCCCCTAGCCTGGTGGGTTTAGAGACGTTGCCGGACTTCAGCCCATTGGAGGCGAAGATATTTATGGGCGATCCAGTAACCAAGAAAATTTCGCGCATCTACCAAACACTGGTCATTCATAGCTCCCCTGCCCTTCAGACCCTCAGAGATCGTTGGGAGAGGGATGTTGGTGAGCTGGAGTAGGAGGATTGGAGTAAGGCTTTGGCCTCGCCTGAGGGTGCGGCTATAGCGGTGCGCCTCCGTTTGATCCAGTTCAAATACCTCCATAGAGTGTATTTTACTAGAGCTCGTTTATTTTGTGCGGGTCTCATAGCCTCGCCACATTGCCTCCGCTGTCTGCGAGAGGAAGGGACTTTCCTGCATACCGTGTGGAGTTGTGAGGCGGTGGCACGTTTCTGGGGGGAGTCCTGGCCTGTCTAGCTGAGGTACTAGGATGGGGGCTCCCACACACACCGCAATTTGCTCTTCTACATGTTATGGAAAATGTGGGGGGTAATATATACAAACGGCACCTGCTACTGCTGGGCTTGGTTACTGCCAAGAGAGACATAGCCAAAGGTTGGAAAGACCCCCGTCCGCCTAAATTGACGGTCTGGAAACGGGGATTGGATTTTTGTATGGGGCTGGAACGTCCGATCTTTATTGCTAGGGGACGCCCGCGGAAACATTTTAAAATTTGGAAACGCTGGGCAGAGTACAGGGGAGTGTGGCTGGAGCTGCCTATGGAGCAGGATGACTTGCCTCAGGATGTGTGAGGGGGGCTATGCTAGGATGTCTGGCGGGGGGAGTGAACGTTTCCAGTGGCTGGGTAGCGCCCGCCTGAAAGTGTGGCAGAATACATGTTCATGGTGGTCATATATTATTTGTAAGGTTCTGGGCCTTGTGAGAGCTGTGCGACGGGTGGGGGGTGGGCTGGGGGGGGAGGTTGGGCTGGGGATTTTGGGAGTTGGGAAGGGGCAGAGGGTTGGGGGTAGTTGAGTTGGGGGGTGGCGGAGAATCTTGATTGCCCCGCTACTTTGTATGTTTATATTGCAGAAAAATGTCATTCACTGATAATGATGTACTGCTTACTGTGACAGGCCCCCTGGATGTCAGGGCCCTGTGCTGTGTTCCGTATATGACAATAAAAATGTGTTTAAAAGAATATTCAGCCTCCTCCGAACCAGGGTTTAGCGCTAATTAATACAGCCTCTCCGGCAGCCTCCCAGGATAATATAACTTTCAATCTTTTTAGAGGACTCCATATTATTCCTCCTCATGAGGTTATGCACCTGGCTACAACACCTCCTGGGCTATCCCAAGAGACTTCCTTAGCAACAATGTCAGCATTAGAAGACGTAGTAGAAGGAGATCTTGTACTCTGCCCCTTAAATCAAGATGCCACAGACGTCATACCTGCTCAGCAGCCTCTCTCTGAACCAGTCTTATGTATGGAAAATGCCACAAGACAGCTCCCGCTAGAAAATGAGCAGGCTCCTGAATGTATGTTAGGTGATGTAGTAGAGACGGGCTGGGAAGCAGCAAGACACAGGAATGAAAATCCCCTTAAGTCCGAGGTTCCTTCCATTGGTGTCAGCTCACAACAAATGGAAGTAAAAGACCTACTGAATTTAATATTGGAGGAAATTAGGGAGATGAAAAAATCCCAGGCACAAGAGAGTGCAACTATTCATTTAAGGCTGTAGAAAATGGAGACATCTATTGCGGGAATTCCCGCAAGGCTCGATGGGGCAGAATCAAGGATTGCTGATCTAGAGGAGCAGAAGAGCTCCGCTATCTGGAAAGTAAACAAGGTAACAGCAAACAAGATCGCCATGGAGTCAAAATTAGAAGATCTAGAGAACTACTCGCGGCGCTCAAACCTGCGTATAGTAGGCTTCCCAGAGGGGAGTGAAGGAACAAGTACTCTTTGTTGGGTGGAAACTTTTATTAAACAAAAAGTGCTCCCTGATTATGCTGGGGATCTAACATTAACCAGGGCCCACCGGGTTCCAGTCCACCCCTTTCCTAATTCTAAGTTCCCTCGCACAATCTTAGTTAACTTTTCTAGTTGCAGGATCAAAGAAAATGTCTTAACAAAAGCAATTCAGTCAAGACAATTCGGTATTGACGAGAGTGCAAAATGTTGAATTTTCTCTGACATGTCAGATGGGGCTTCGCGAAGACGTAAAGAATTTGAGAAACTGCTATTGCTTTTTAAAGCACAGGGGGCACAGGCCTCTCACACAGCAGTCAAAGTTGAAGGTTCTGGTTAATGGGAAATTTCACTTAATTACACGTGTAGAAGAAGCCCAGGAATTTCTGAAAGAGATCACGGTTACAAGATAAATTTGCTATCAATTTTTGTTATTCACTGTGGAAAATGTCTTCACTTGTCCGGGTGGGGTCGGTCACTGAGGGTGCAGGGTCAGGGCACCCCATAAAGAGAAAGGGGAAGATGTGGGTAGCGGGGCTAGAAGAAACCACATTTTGGGGGTGGGGAGGGTGGGGGGTTAAAGCAGTAGTAAAATGAGCAGTAGCAGGAACTTTACTGGAAAAATGATCAGGATAGGGAGAAGAATTGAGATAGTCAGTATGGCTTACAGATACATGGTTAAAAATGACAAGTAAGTGCTGTATTCTTTCACTTAACAAAAAAGGGATATTAAACAAACAAATATATGGAGCTTTAATTAGATGGTTAGCTTCTTTTTCACCGCAGGTATTATTTCTGCAGAAAACTCACCTAAAAACAAACTCCCCAAGATTATTCCTTCCTAGGTGGTATCCGCATGCCTTTTTTGCATCAGCAGGATTGGCTAAAAGGGGAGTAGCTGTATATTTGATTTTTGCTATGAGGGGACTCAGGGGGCAGGTCTGTACCTTGTTTGAGGGCTCTTTAGTGTTGCCTCCCCTACTGTGTGAGGCTGAACGGTCCTTTGATGCCCTTTCACCCTAGTGTCTCTCTTGTTGATGGTCCTTCATGGAGTCGCTTGCTTTCGGAGATGTGGATCAGAAAGGTGTAAGGGGGTTTTGGGGTGTTTCTTCCTGAGCTAATTTTCCAGGTTCTTTGTTGTTAAATGAAATTCAATTTGCAATGAAGTTATAGAGGTCTTTGGATTGCAAGATTTTTGATGGTGGCACAATCTGGGTTACAAAATTCTAAGCCGGTCCTGTGCAATTTCTTGGTGGGATATTTCACTTTGAAAATGCCCTGGGAGCAGCTGAAACTTTCTGCCTTTTTTAATAGATGATTTGTATTTGCCAGAGAATGCTTTATCATTTTGGTTATTTGATACCCTACATTGGCACTTTAACCCCTTTGCTGCGGCGGCTATTCCGCCGCAGCACTAAGGGGGCGGGACAATGGCACGGCGGTCCCGTGCTCGTGACGGAACCGCTCCGTTACGGCACGCGGGTGAGCTGTGCTTGTGACGGAACGGTTCCGTCATGGCCCCGCCCGCTCAATAGAACGCTCCGCGCAGGCGCGAAATCAGCGCCGCGGCGGCGGGGCCGTGACGGTACCATTCCGTCACCAGCACAGCCCACCGGAGGCTCGTGACGGAACGGTTCCGTCACGAGCATGGGAGGGGTTAAAACACCTACATTTGCCTTCATTTTCTTTATCTTTTTAGCAAGTCAAAATGATCTCTTTGAGTGGGTAGAGCATGGGGGACGTCTTAAGAGGTATCAAGTTTGTCAAGACAGCTGTCACTCTCTTCCACCTATGGGATTTGGTTGGAGGGAGAAATGGTCATTAGAAGTAAGCCAAGTGCTGGGAGGCTGACCTTGTTCAAGTGTCTGTTTTTTATTTGTTGATAATTGCTATTGCTGATTTTGCAATTGTTCTAATGGGGACAATCACAAAGAGTGTGATGATGTTGTGACTATTCCAACTTGCATTAAAAGTGTGGGAGTTTGGTAAGACAAATCTCTCAACTTTAATAATCTAGCAATCAAGCTGGCCGCAACATGTTTAGGCGTTATTAGAATGCTGCGGAAAGTTCTCCTATTGTTTCCGGTCCCAACACGAAGAGTTATAGTACAGTCACTGGTGTTGTCACAATTAGATTATGGGAATTCCCTCTACTTGGGTACCACAAAGACCACCATAAGGAAACTACAAGTGGTACAGAACTGTGCGGCCAGGTTGCTTTATCACACTCCCTGCCAATAGTCAGCCAAGCCATTTAAAAAAAACTTCACTGGCTGCCAATAAGTGAGCGGATTAATTTCAAAACCTTATGCACAGCCCACAAAACTCTCTGGGGGACAGGTTCTAAGATAAATCACTCTCTTAGAGCCTTCTACCACCCAACAAGATGTCTTCGGTCAGCCAGCCAATTTTTGGCAGTGATACCAAAAATAAAGAGAGGCCGATCAGGTGGTCGCTCGTTCTCCTTCAATGCGGCAAAGCTATGGAACACTCCCCTAGCCCAGCTGCGGTCAAACGGTCATCATCTTTCTTTCCGGAGACAGTTAAAGACGTGGCTTTTCAGGATGTGCCTTAGTTAAAGCCTCTCTCTGCTGTTCTGCTTGTTACTGATAGGGCGGGGATGACTAAGGGCAGCCAGGTGCTCTATAAATATTTACTAATAATAATAATAATAATAATTATGGTTTGCTGTTATTGTATTGAGTTCCACCAGATTAAAGATTGCATCTAATATGTGTTCAGTTGAATGTGTCAGTCTTGAAACAAGTTAGGCTAGATTGAGGGTGTTTAGGAATGTTGTGATGGATCTTCCTTGGGGTGGGCAGACCAAATGCCCAGGTCTCTCAGGATGCAAATATATCTGGTGGTTTACATTCATGCTGGGAATTGAATCTAAAAAGATCTTTGTATGATCTGTTGTTTAAAAGGTGTTTAAGGTGTTTATTTCAACTGAAATTAGCAGAAAAAAGATGAAGGGACCCAACAGAGAAGTAATGTGTATCTGGTCTGGACATATATACCTTTTGTTTTGTCAAAAATAATTGCCACGCCTCTTCCACTCCTTTTGGGGAGGTTACATGTAATGGAAAATTGTGAAGACATGGTCACCTAGCAAAGCTTTGGTGATGAACAGGTCGTCTGCATTCAATGAGATCTTGTCATCAATATTTGAGCAATTCTTGTTGGCAAATCATGCTTTGACGGACAGACAGGATAAGAGAGATAGGGAATTGTTAGGTAGGTTAGAAAGAGTTGAGATGGTTGAGATGGTACGGGATGTTAGGGTAGGTGACTGGGAATGTTGGGAAGTGAGCTATTAGAGGGAGAGGAACTTTATGGGAGTAGGTGGAAAAAATGGTATGATTACATGAAAGGGAGCGGAAAGTAACATTTGAAGGATGGGAAGGTGGGTTACTGCAGCACCCTCAAAATAAGTATGCCGGGGGTCAAAAGATGAACAAGGCATAAAGATGCCTTTAAATGCTGTGTTTGTTTTGTCTTGTCTGAGGGGCATTGAGCAGTTTGCTGGAGGATACCAGTGTGGAGGAGGTACTCAGGATGTACAATAGACTGAAGTGATAAGATAGAGGGTGGATATAGAGGCTAGAGTGGTAAGACTATTGTTGAGGAGCATAAGATCTTCTTGGAAAATGGGTGCATAGTTTGCACATTGTGATGAGATTGCAGAGCTTCTCTTTGACAATAAAGATTTTTAGTTTCAGTGGCTGTTGGATTACATGTTACTCTGGTAGTCAGTGTTCCTTATAGGGGTCATAGGAAGGTGGGAGATGTCAATCTAACAATTAACAGGCATTTACAAAACTTTGGGGCCTTCTGAGGTACTAAATGAGCAACCCAATGGAAAGCAACAAATCCAGGGGTATTTGAGGTTCTCCTAAAAGTGGCATAGGTATAATCTACAGGTATTGAAGGGTCAAGTGGGCCAAAAGTAATTAAAATCAATTGTGGTCACCTATCAGTAGAGTAGGCACCAATCTGGCTTTTTTCTTTTAGGAACCCTTGTTCAGTTGCCACCTACAATTTGGCCCCAACCACCAACCCCTTACATGGATCACAGATCCCCACATTGCATTCTCAACTGGTTGTGTCTCAGCACAAGATTCCTTACTGCTCGTCACACTTCCCTGTTGGTCCGCAGTCATTCTTTTGGGCAACATGGATGGATTTGCATCAGTTCCTACCAGCTGCTCTGCTTGACTAACACTGATGCTACTTTAACTGATTGTATTTGGATGCAATCATAGCACATATGCAGCTTAGTGCTAGGCATGGGTGAAATGTAAATTATGCAACACAATTCTTGTAACTTCAGGTATTTCATGTTATACTTGTTAATGCAAAATTCCCGTAAATACACCTTTATTCCTATAATGTCACAATATTCGCTGTTTATCACAAATTGCGCAGTTTGAGTAAAATATTTACAGTTCACATACAGGAACAGAATGTGAGCGACTGACATGAGGGACTTTGATAGGCATGCACCTGCCATTTGTGTGGGAAAAGAATCCATAAAATGTGCCCTGGTTATAGATAGGAATCCTTCACAAAGTTCACAAACATATTTTCATTGATGAGCATTTTTACATAAAGTATTAAACACTATTTTCAGAATTGGACCTGTAGTACCTTTTTCCAGAGTAGAGAAAATCAGTTAAAGTTGTTCAGCTACATTTTCCATTGGAAAAGAGACAGTCTCAATATGGGCACATGGCAAATACGTTAAATGACACAAATATTGATTCAAAAAAATTATCTGACAAGAATATTGTGTCAAAAATATCTTCACTACAAAATATTGTGAAACAGAATATCGAAAGAAGAACAGGTTATTAGTATGCAATATTGTTAATAAGGATATCATTGTAATTAATATACTGTACTTTAATATAGCTGTGATCATTATTTTTTAAGTAATTATGTATATGTACATAAATATATTAATTTTAGGTGTAAGTATTATTGGAATACATTTTACTATTTTTAAAATATATGTTTGTTATTTTAAATTGTACTTTATAGTTATTTCAAGTTAATTAGTAGTTTATATTTTAGTTTTATAAAGAAATAGGGCTGGACGTTAATCAAATTATAAATTGTATTTAATGTTAGTTCATTTTTATGTAAACTAAGTGTGTGCTTTTATTTTGTGTTTTTGTATTAAAAACTATTTTCTTCAAATTTATGTAGTATATATATTTTTTGTTTTAATATATTTTAATTACTTTATGTTGTTAGGTATTTAAAGATTCTATTAAAAGCTGATTCTGTTTTGGAATGGTCTTTCTTTCTTAAGTCTAACAATTTCCTACTATTGCTTAGTCTATAGTGGGAATAGTAAATCAAACCCCTCTGAAGTCCGATACTTTCCCTAGTATTGTTTAAATTGGAGTGGGAACTATAAATCCAAACCTTCCAAAGTCAAGTTCTATCCCTGCTGTTGTTTAGATTGGAGTGGGACTAACAAATCTAACACCTCAAACTCCAACGCTTTCCCTGATTTTGTTTACATTGGAGTGGTAATAGTAAGTGTAACTCCTCTCAAGTGTGACTCTTTTCCTACTTTTATTAATATATTCTTTTTTTTTAATTGTTGGTATATTGTTAAAATTATTTATATTGTTGTATTTATATTTAATTCTAAAATATATAAAATCTTTTTTATTTAAAATTAATATTTTCATTTTTTTTCATTTAATTAAATGTGTTTTTGTTAATATGTTTTTAATTACTGTTAATGGTAAATTTTAACTTTGTATATATTATATATATATATATATATATATATATATATATATATATATATATATTCACTGACATTTTTTTATAGAGATGTACATTTAGGCTCAGATTTTGCCCTTACAAAACCATAGAAATGTAGCAGTTATAGTTACCTTAGGCAACTAAAACTTGCGCTCCCGCAAGAAACTGCTTATGACCTCACATTTTACATCACTCATGACATGGTCAGCAACATCACTCATGACATCTAAAATGACATGATCCAGTGACTGTGAGTGTTAAATATATATACACCAAGGTGCATTGATGAATCAGTGGGTGTGTGAGTGCCTGTATCAATGATTCAGTGGGTGTGTGACTGACTGTATAAGCAAGGGATTAGGTGTCTCAGTGAATGTATGGGTCACCTACAAGGTTGTCTGAATGTCTGTATTAGTCTGTCAGTTGGAGTCCAGGTGGCTGTATGGGGGTGTGAGTAAGCACATGGGTGGATGTATGGGGAATTGATTGGTTATATGAGTACCTGTGTGGGTGTCTGACTGCCTGTGAGGGTGTGTGTGACTGCCTGTATGGAAGAGTGAGTGGGTGATTCAGTAACTGAATGAGTTAGTGAGTGAGTATGTGTGGGGCAGTATGTGTCAGTATATGGGTGAGAAAGTGAGTATGTGAAAGACAGCGTGGGTGAGTGCAACAGTAGGGAAAGTGTTGGATAGTGGAGGGGTAAAATTTACTATTCCCACTCCAGTAATTTCAACAGTAGGGAAAGTGATGGATAGCGGAGGGGAAAAATGTACTATTCCCACTCCAGTGAGTGCAATAGTAAGGTAAGTGTCGGATAGCAGAGTGAGAAGCTAGGTTTTGTGTGCCACTGAGTAGAATGTGTAGTCCTGTTCATCGGGGTACTTTAAAAGCCATACATCTCATAGCCTGCAGTCTGCTAGTCAGGCCAGCCCCACGGGAGAGAGAGAGCTCTCAAGTGTCCTGTCCTGTGCCCTGAGCGGTCCAACTTCCTTTCCATGACTATGTTAAAATCTCCGCCCCCAGCAAAACGGCCTGGTCTGGCGACTGCAAGACTTGGCAAGAGCGTCAGTGATAAAGGTCTCCTGTTGTTCATTGGGAGCATACAGTAAGGCTATTGTTTAGCGAAATGTGCCTTTTTGAACCCGGACAGCTAGCAAACGGCCCTTAACCTCCTGACAGGTACCCAGGATCGCCCCTTGGAAACATCTGGAGAACAGCATTGGTACTCTCCCTCTCTTCCCCCACCCAGACGACCTGAATTGGTGAGGGACTCTCCAAGAGTGCATTCTGAAAGTGTCATGTGCTAGCAGACGTGTCTCCTGAAGCAGACAGATATCTCCTTGTGCTTGTTCTAAAAAAGACAGAATCGCTACCCTCCTAGTAGTGTTGTTAACGCCTTTTACAGTGAGACTAAGTAATTTTATCTCCATGTTCTCAGGTGTGGAGAGGACCAAGGAAATGTAGTCTGGGGGCACGAAGGGATAGATGTGCAATGTATGGGGATCCGACAAGTAGGAAGGCCATAGCTGCTCCGTGGCATGCCGTGCTGCCCGCCTGTAGTCAGTCGGAAGAGGATCCTGATAAGAAAACCCCAGAACCACAACATAACATGAAAAATAAGAATAAACATATTGTCCAGGAAGTCTTTTGAGAATTGGAAGTCCGGGTCCTTGGGGGTTACCAAGGCACAGTGAGCCAACTTTGAAACAAAGTAGATTAGCACTCCCGCCCCAACCCGTATGATAGCATCCCTTTTGCCAATGCACAGTACCATATGAGGGGGAGTCACCATCAGGCTTGGTCTCACGAGAGAGGGAACGCAAAACTTCTGAACGTTCCCAGGCCTTGGTGGCCGAGTGTGGGCAGTGGGGCATGGATCTCAAAAACTGCCAGAGGCCCCGGCCGCTCCTGCCCTGGATTTTCTCATCTTTTAAGGGATGTTGGGAGTCCGAGTCAGGAATTTCGAGGTAGAGAATCTTACAGGCCTCCGTGAAGGAACGCAATTGGTAGGATTTGCCATTCAACTGGAAGACGAGGTGAAATGGTGGTGCCAGAAATATGAGATTACCTTGAGAGTGAAGGTGACCAGTGACAGGCTGGAATTATTTCCGCTTCAGAAGGGTAGATGCCACTAGGTACTGGAATAGATGGAGTGGCAGCAGAAGTGTTGTCTGATCAGATCTGGCAGCTCTGAGGATCGTGTCTTTTTCAGTGAATGTACGGATACAAAGAAGATATCCGCAGGTAGGTGAGGTGATGCTCTGGGGGCAGACTCTGTTATGTTGTTATGTTATGTTAATTTCGATTTATATTATTATAAAGGCTTTTGTAGCGCGCTCGATTACTAAGAAAATAGTATCCTGGCGCGGAAAAGAGAGAAGGCAGAGCAGAGAGAATCCAGAGCAAATAGAGGGAGGGGAACCCTATACAGTAATGTTAAAAAGGTGGGTCTTCAGTCCTTTCTTAAACACAGTGATGGAAGGGGCTGTTTTCAAGTGGAGGGGAAGGGTGTTCCAAGCTGTCGCAGCTCTGACAGAGATGGATTGGCCACCAAGTCTGCTGTATTTAAATCTAGGTACAGTCATTTGGCACAGATTAGCCGACCTGAGGGGTCGGTTAGGAACGTAAAGGGAATTTTTTTTTCTCAAATAGGCTGGACCGGTTTGATGGACAGCGCGATATGAGAGAACAAGGATTTTAAACAAAATCCTGTGAGCGACCGGGAGCCAGTGGAGGGCGCGAAGAGGTTGGCGGACACTGGAGCTTTTGGGTATGTTAAACAGAAGACGCACAGCGACATTTTGAATAACCTGGAGGCGGTGTATCAGATAAGCCGGTAGACCACAGAAAAGAGCGTTCGCGTAATCTAATCTAGATAGTATAAGGGCGCGAATGACGGTCTCCTTGGCCTCCCTCGGAAGAAAAGGAAAAATTCTGCGTAACGTTTTGAGTGTGGAAAAGCAGACCCCTGTGAGTTTTTTTAGATGATCCTCAAATTTGAGGTCGTTGTTAAACCATACTCCTAGATTTTTAGCAGGGCCGCCGATAGATTTAGGGCATGGTAGGTCGGCAGGCCACAGAGAATCACTAAAGTTGTCTGGAAAAGAACCATACAGCAGGATCTCTGATTTGCTTTCGTTGCATTTTAGTTGGGCAAAAGCTAGCCAACGAAAGACAGAAGATAGGCAGGATTGGGCTCCCGACGTATCCAAGTTGTTTTTTGGCCATGTAAACAGAAGTTGTGTGTCGTCGGCGTAAGCCATAATTTTTGCTCCTAACTGTTCTGCGAGACATATGAGAGGGGTGAGGTAAATGTTTAAAAAGCAGGGGACTGAGGGTGGAACCCTGAGGGACACCAGTTGTAAGTTTTTTGGGAGAGGAAGCAAAGGGCGGCATCCAAACTTCTTGTGTTCTATTATCTAGGAATGATGTCAACCAGTCAAGGGCGGGGCCTGTGATGCCTATGGCCGCTAGTCTGGTGAGCAAAAGGGAGTGAGGAACCGTATCGAAGGCGGCAGAGAGGTCCAATAAAATCAGAGCCGCTCTGCCACCTCCGTCCAGACATTCCCGGATAGCCTCGGAAATTTCAACTAGAGCAGTCTCTGTACTAAAGGCTGCTCTGAAACCTGATTGTGCTGGGTGGAGTGCCTGAGAGGTTTCGACAAATTTGTCCAGTTGTAAAAAAGCAGCTTTTTCACATATTTTAGCAAGAGCTGGCAGCAGTGATATGGGCCGGAAGTTGGTGGGGACAGTGGGATCTAAACCATTTTTTTTTAAGAGTGGGAGCAGTTTCGCTTGCTTTCAGCAAGCCGGGACGGTAGCAGTAAGAAAAGAACGGTTAACAATATGTGTCACCTCATGTCCGACTGTATCTGCAAGTCCCGCAAATACTCTGGCAGGACAAGGGTCAGAGGGAGATCCTGATTGTAAGGCAGCAAGAATTTTAACAATGTCCGTTTTTTCTACCGGGGTAAAACTAGCGAACTGTTCAGTGTGGTCAGGCATCATGGGAGAGGGAATGGCCAGAGAAGATGAAAAGTTGTTACAGACAGTAAGCAAATCATCCTGAATTTTGGTGATTTTGTCAACAAAAAAAAGAGAGTTCTTCGCACCATTTCTCCGAGGAAGTCAATAGAGGTTGAGCGGCACAGGGTGAAACAAAGCTTTTTACAATAGCAAAGATTTCCTTGCTGTTGTTGTTGGCCTTAGTAATACGCCCTGCGTAATAATGGTTTTTGGCAGATCTAATAGCTGCATAGTACTTCTTTTGCGCCACCCTCAATTCCTTTTTTGCCTCAGGGAGATAGGCTTGTCTCCATATCCGTTCAAGTTTTTTACAGCCTGATTTAAGGTCACGGAGGGAGTGGGAAAACCAGGGCTTAGAAGGGGTAGAGCGTAGTCTGCAGACCCGACTAGTTTTTGTAGATGCAGCAGTCCCACATTCAATCCGTGAGTTGAATGAGCTAACGGCTGACTCAATTTCAAGAGGAAGGGCTGGGCGAGAGGTGACAAGATAGTCAGACAAAATATCTGCGTTAATTTTCTGTGTATGAGCAGCTGGGGGGCTGTTCTCGGCTGGACGGGTCAGAGTCCAGGCAAACCTGATCAGCATGTGGTCTGACCAGGTCACTATCTCGGGGCAGGTCATGTCAATGTTAAAATTAGTACAAACCAGATCGAGGACATGTCCACCTGAGTGGGTGGGCGCCTCAACCCATTGTTTAAGCTGGGCCATGGCAAGAGTTTCGTTTAAGTGGACCGAATCAGGCAAGTCCGGGTTATCCATATGGATATTAAAATCCCCCAGGAGAAGATATCTGGAGTATCTCAAAACCCGTGGGACTACAATATCCTCCAATGCCCCCAAAAAGTTACCTGCATGGCCTGGTGGTCGGTAGACCAGGGTACCTCCTAAGGTAAAATGAGCCCCGAATGTTAATGAAAAGTGAAACATCTCTGCATCAGCTGGGGGACCCTGAAGGTCATGAGAGAATGCCCATTGTTCTCTAAAAATGGCTGCTATGCCGCCTCCTCTGCCTAAAGGACGATCATTCCTAACAATTTTAAAACCTCGTGGAATAGCTAATTCAACAGCTGGGCCGCATGTCTCGTTTAGCCAGGTTTCTGTGATAAAAAGGAGATCTAGCTGATTGTCACTCAATAGTTCAAAAATATCAGCAGTGTGCTTGACCAGTGACCTGGCATTGATCAAGCCAGCTCGGATGCGTGAAGAATCATCAGAATATTGAGTAGGACACTTGAAAGTAGGCAGAAAGCGGAATTTGCAAGCATGACACACCCGCGAGGGAGTGTCGGCTACCTCCCATTTATCACTGCATGGGCAGGGGTTGGCTCTTAGTGCCAAGAGGTACTCACGGGAGTAGCGAGTTCTGGTCCTGTAGGGCGTTTGTGGGGCTTCAACCGGGGGGCAGGCGCTGGCCACGTCCGGGAAACGGACGGGCACAGACGGGCCCTCCTTTGGCGCTCCTTCGGCGCGCCCGCTGCGCGTGGCCGCTGCGCGTCTTGGAGTGCATGACTATTTGTAGGACAAGCCCCACCCTCCACTGGACCGCTAACTCGGGTCCCGCAGGGTCCGGCCCACACTCAATATGGCGCCCGGCCTAGCCCTCCACAACAATCGGCACTTGAAGCCGCGGTGGAACGGGGCTCAGGGGGACCTGAACAATGTAATGCTTTGTGGCGGTAAGTTTTAAAAAGTACACAGTATAATAACACAGCAACTCGTAAAATCAATTAGGAGTGTTAAAACCCAAGATTCGATGCATCAGTGGGAAACAGTAGGAGCAGAGGAGAGCCCTCGCAATCTGCTCGCCTTCTCGAGCGCTGTAATGAGGTGCTGCCACAACCCCCAAACAAACGCACAGACCCACGAGCACCAGATCTATTTGTAGGACAAGCCCCACCCTCCACTGGACCGCTAACTCGGGTCCCGCAGGGTCCGGCCCACACTCAATATGGCGCCCGACCTAGCCCTCCACAACAATCGGCACTTGAAGCCGCGGTGGAACGGGGCTCAGGGGGACCTGAACAATGTAATGCTTTGTGGCGGTAAGTTTTAAAAAGTACACAGTATAATAACACAGCAATTCGTAAAATCAATTAGGAGTGTTAAAAAACAAGATTCGATGCATCAGTGGGAAACAGGTAGGAGCAGAGGCGAACCCTCGCAATCTGCTCGCCTTCTCGAACGCTGTAATGAGGTGCTGCCACCACCCCCAAACAAACGCACAGACCCACGAGCACCAGATCTATTTGTAGGACAAGCCCCACCCTCCACTGGACCGCTAACTCGGGTCCCGCAGGGTCCGGCCCACACTCAATATGGCGCCCGACCTAGCCCTCCACAACAATCGGCACTTGAAGCCGCGGTGGAACGGGGCTCAGGGGGACCTGAACAATGTAATGCTTTGTGGCGGTAAGTTTTAAAAAGTACACAGTATAATAACACAGCAATTCGTAAAATCAATTAGGAGTGTTAAAAAACAAGATTCGATGCATCAGTGGGAAACAGGTAGGAGCAGAGGAGAGCCCTCGCAATCTGCTCGCCTTCTCGAGCGCTGTAATGAGGTGCTGCCACCACCCCCAAACAAACGCACAGACCCACGAGCACCAGATCTATTTGTAGGACAAGCCCCACCCTCCACTGGACCGCCAACTCGGGTCCTGCAGGGTCCGGCCCACACTCAATATGGCGCCCGACCTAGCCCTCCACAACAATCGGCACTTGAAGCCGCGGTGGAACGGGGCTCAGGGGGACCTGAACAATGTAATGCTTTGTGGCGGTAAGTTTTAAAAAGTACACAGTATAATAACACAGCAATTCGTAAAATCAATTAGGAGTGTTAAAAAACAAGATTCGATGCATCAGTGGGAAACAGGTAGGATCAGAGGAGAGCCCTCGCAATCTGCTCGCCTTCTCGAGCGCTGTAATGAGGTGCTGCCACCACCCCCAAACAAACGCACAGACCCACGAGCACCAGATCTATTTGTAGGACAAGCCCCACCCTCCACTGGACTGCTAACTCGGGTCCCGCAGGGTCCGGCCCACACTCAATATGGCGCCCGACCTAGCCCTCCACAACAATCGGCACTTGAAGCCGCGGTGGAACGGGGCTCAGGGGGACCTGAACAATGTAATGCTTTGTGGCGGTAAGTTTTAAAAAGTACACAGTATAATAACACAGCAATTCGTAAAATCAATTAGGAGTGTTAAAAAACAAGATTCGATGCATCAGTGGGAAACAGGTAGGAGCAGAGGAGAGCCCTCGCAATCTGCTCGCCTTCTCGAGCGCTGTAATGAGGTGCTGCCACCACCCCCAAACAAACAAATTTATATAGCGCCAAATCACCGACAGGTCTCTTAGCGCTTGCTTTGGGAACCCGTCCTGGCTTTCCCTGCGAGATAACCCCTACTGGGCATCCCCAAGGTGAAGACCAGGCATCCCATCACAGTTGGGCCGTAGTGGAGATTAAGCAAGCTATTGCCCAGAGTTGCAGAGTGTGAACCCATGATTCGAGTAGGCACCGAGGCAAGAATTATCGAGTCCATGGACATTTTGAGCTCGAGACCCTGCCGCGTCGGGAATTGAACCCTGGTCCCGGGTCTGACCTCTGCATCAGGGTCTGCCTCCTCTAACCAGTGAGCCACACTTCTCCACTCTGTGACAACAGTCTACCTTGGTGCTAGTCGTGAGTTGTCTCCTACGATGTTTTTGAATAGGGCCTGGATGTAGCCCTCAAGGTCCATGCCTTCTGCACCCGTAGGGACTCCCCTCACGCAAATCTTATTCATTCTTGATCTGTTTTCCAGGTCCTCAGCATGGGGCTGGAGAACTAATTGCTGGTCCTGCAAGCGAATGATTGCCTGCTGTAGCTCCTCGACCTCTACGCCCCTAGATAGGGAGCTCTCCTCCAGTGCCACCACTCTCTCCCCCACCTCATCGATGTCTCAGTATAATTTCCTTAGCTCTGCAGTAAGATCTTTTTTAACCATTTGTAGGTCTTCACGCAGAGATGAACAGCGCCTCCAGAAATTCACGGGTCACTGAGGTCTCAGGGTTGTCGCCAAAACCAAGTGCTTGGAGTTCTCCGTGGGTGGTTTTCTTGCTGCGGATCCATCATATTCTTACATAGCATATCTTTAACATATCTGTCTTTCTTCACCTTTATAACCATGATGCCCTTATCTTGAACCCAGGGGCATAAGAATGCGTGTCCCAGAGGGAACCTCTGAACTCAACGCCAGCACACTCTACACGGAAGCAGCCCTGGGGCGTCAGAATGCCTGGCAATGTCACGCCCCCGGTCACATCATGCACAGGAAGTGCAAAATCGAAAGCCAGGTGGGGGCTCTGAGTGTTGCCCCCAGCGGGTCCAGCCAGCGCGATGAGAGCGTGGAGGCACCTGTTCCCTGACGAGACCCAAGTGGCAGGCCAGCAAGATCGACTCTCCCCTACGGCCAGGGGAGACTTAGGATGATGACCCCTGGGTGGTCCAATTCCAGCGCAGAATGTGCAATAACTGATTGCCTCCCCAGAAGTCCACAAAACGTTGAAGAAGTCAGGCCGCAGGGGGGGGGGGGCTGCCAGGGCACGAGGCGTAGAGTTGGGTGAGGCAGGGCGGTCCATTGCCCAAGGTGCGCACAGGACGGACCTGACTCCCAGAGACAGGCCCCTTGAGAAAGGAGGGCTCTTATGCTTTTATCAAGCCGCCAAGGGACTCCAGAGGGTCGTGCAGACAATGGGGGCCTTCAGGCCAGTGCTATTCCCCCCCCAGTCAGGGATAGAAACCAGCATTGCCACACTTGGCCACAGATCCTCCACTGGGGACCAGGAGATGCTGTCGCGGGGGGAGTGAGTGAGGACAGTGGGATGCAGCTCCGAGAGGGGGGGGGAGGGGGGGAGTCCGGGGAGTAGATCTGAACATAAGCTGAGCAAAGTCACCCCCGGAAGCCGTGGTCACAAAGGTTGACCCTGGGCGAGGAGCGGGCCCAACGAAGCCCCAACATAGTCATTGGCCTGGGGAAATCCATTTGTCAACATAGGGCATCCAAGACTGACGTTGAGGGCCAAGCGCACCCATCCTCAAACTGCTACAGTGTTCAAGGCTGCACTCCGGCTGGTGCACACCCGAAACACTTTCCAGGTGCGGCTCAGGCCCAGAGCTCAGTTGAGTGAAGGCTTGGATCTCCCTTGTGGCTCCTACGCCTGAGCCTGACAGTCACAGGGGAACTGACCTCAGCCCTCCCAGGTGCACCATCTCTTCCCGATGCGCCCCCACCCGGGGCCCACCTCCACCTCACTCACCTCTCCGTGCTCGTCCAACAGTGGTGTGGCCCGCTCACGTCACAGGCCGGATCTCTTGGCTCCATCAGGTATATGTCACCCAGGCACCGATCAGCTCCCGGATGCATATGCCCCCCCCCTCCCCCGAGGCACTTTATTTATTTATTTATTTATGCATTTTTATATAGCGCAGACTTTACCCGAAGGTGTCAGAGCGCTTTACAATAGAAACAGAACTGATACATGAGAAAATGCCATGTGAACAAAATACAAAAGCAAGCGTTACATTAAATGAAGCAAAATTGACAATTGTGATCCAGCAAAATACAAGAGGTAAATGACAATCGTGTGCCAACAAAATACAAGAGGTAGCAAACGGTGCATTACAAAAGTGACAATCGTGAGCCAACAAAATACACGAGGTAGCAAACGGTGCATTACAAAAGTGACAATCGTGAGCCAACAAAATACAAGAGGTAGCAAACGGTGCATTACAGGAGGAAAAAGTGACGTGTGCCGGTTACAAAAGCGTACAAGATAAACATAAAGGTATAATACTGCAATATAAGGAGGACACTCAAGCACAAGAACAAACGTTACGTAGGCACTGGTGGCACTTGTGCAGGTATCGAAAACAACCAAATGTAAGAGGTAGAAAACAGTGTGTTACAAGAGAAAGTGACGGGTGCATGTTACACACGAGTACAAAACATGGGTAGAAGGATAATACTGCAAAAAATGGCGAACTCTCAGACCACATGAACACACTGGGAAGACACTTCCATAGTCAGGTTAGTAGATTAACTAAATGGAGGGGTATTCTTCAGATAATAGAGAGGGCAAGGATTACATTTGGAAGTGTCTTTGAAGGAGGAGAACTTTGAGGTCAGATTTGAAGGCCTGGGAGGAGGTGGTGGTCCGGAGCTGAGGCGGAAGTGAGTTCCAGATTCTCACTGCGCCGCCGGAAAAGGATTGGGCCATCGATCTTTCCTTCTTGAAAGTGGGAGGTTCAAGCAGTAGATTTTCCGCATTTCGTGATGGTCTAGACCCTCCAGAGAGTTTCAGCTTATTTGCCAGGTAGCGCGGGGAGGAGGAGTGCAAGGCTTTGTGGGTGATGCAGGCAGTCTTGTAGATAGCTCTAGCCTCGATGGGAAGCCAGCGGAGGGTGGATAGCATGGGAGTGATGTGGTCGCTTCTTTTGGCCCCAAAAATGAAACGAGCTGCTGAATGGAGAACAGACTTAAGGGGGGACAGGTGGGATTTGGGGAGACCAGTCAGAAGAGAATTGCAGTAGTCCAGTCTGGAGAGGACCAGCGATTGGACCAGGGTTTTAAGGAAAGCACTCCATTCACCCCGCCATCTTGGCCATGCCCCCATAACACTGTTTTATAACTTTTCAACATGCTGCACAGCAGCTATGCTACTCTAAAACATAGCTTAAAGACATTGGCAGAGCCAAAAGCTCTGGCTACACACTTATAAGGTCCCAAAGGTGAGACCTATTGGCTATGCCAATGCTTGTTTGAAATAGCAGAGACTTTTTGCAAGTAGGTAGATGATTATTCTAAAAATTGCATCCTCCTTCAAAAAGACCTAAAAATGAAGACTGAGGATTTAGAAATGCTCAATGAAAAATGACTAGAAGCTGCAATATGAATTTGAAACGAAATAAAGAATTGGTGCTGTCAACTAAAACAAAACAAGCATTAGTGTTAAACTTTCTGCACGCCTGTGCATGTGAAGTCACTATGCTGTTCCGTTCAATAAATGCAGTTGTACAGGGTGCTTAGCACTTATTAAATCATGAGGGTGCCTCAGCTATTGGCATTTTTATTTTCTAGCGCGAACTTGACCCAAGGGCATTACATCCGGAGAATAAATGCTTTGCCCACAATCACGGGAGGATTAGAAAACACTGAGACTCGAACCTGGATTCCAATGTCCAAAGAAGGCTACTGTAGCTTTTATAGGAATGCTAGAGCTCACCATTTACTGCACTTAAAAAAAATACTTTTTACATGTTTTTCGTGAGCTTGGACAAAAGTGTTTGCTGTAATCACAGACACGGATCTATGCTCTGAGCAGAGACAGAAAAAAAGCTTTGACAAGATCTTCAGCCTTTCAGCGTCGCACATACTGCTACTTGCTCCTGGCCTCCTGCTCTGTCTGCTCGCAAAGGCAAGGTCTGTGTATTAGGCTGGAGGAGCGCCCAACCCCCAATCTCTGACAGTCACGGCCAGCAGGTTGACTACTTGCGCTTTGTTATGCAGATGTGTGAATTTGCAAATCTTTGGCTGACCCTGGAAACGTCCGGGCGCCCTTTCTTTTTTCTTTGCACAGGAATGCTGGGCAGAGCCTCTGGATTTCTTTTAACAGGATTTGAAAGAACCACGCACTTTTAAACTAAATGTTAGCACACACCCGAATATCAGGATATATTTAGAGGCACAGTTCAATCATTTGCGGGGAATAATAAAAACGCTGCACAGGAAGGTTCTGATATTTTTAAGCCTTTCTTCGTTTGTAAATTTACATTTCTTTGATATGTTGGTTATTTTTTCAATAGCTTTTTATCTTCAGCTTTGGTTTTGTACAAGTATTTTTCTGAAATTTCTACAGTTACATTGCACGATTGATATTTAAATTAAAAAAAACTGTTTAAATGGCGATTTTTCTCTGTTAAAGACCAGTATACCATCCCCATCACTACATTCGTTTTTAGGGCTCGGACTCCTCCCCAGTGAAACTGGGAGGAGTTTCGAGAACTAATGTTAAAGGAGAAAAAAAAATCTCCTAGGGCCTTGGTGAGAGGAATTCCACACATTCCTTAGCGTTTTCTGTCATCTGGTCAGTGATTCGTCTTCCCTGTGCTGTGTATGTAGTAGCCTTGAAGTGATAGGCTGTAAGTAATTTACGCGTGCCCGATGTGGCATTTTGTGTGCGAGAACGAGCACGGCAGAGTGATTAATCTTAATTACGAGCTGTCAGAGTGCCCGTGTAATGCAAGCCAGATGATGCGAACGCGTTCACAGCGGTGAGCGCGTTCAATGTTAAATGACGAGAGGCAGCAGGCGAGGCTCACAGAAGATGACTCATACATGCTCGTCCACACTGTAGTTCTTGTGTTTCCTGAAGAGTCTCATTTCCAAAGGGCGCCATTTCCTTCTTTTCCTCGCACGCTGGCTGCACTGCACTATTTTTGTCTTGTTTAAACGCTGTTAATAGTGCATCCTACTTGGTCTCACCCCAGCTGGCTTCTCGTCACGGGTGCAAATACTGTATTGATAACAATATAAGAGGTAATCAATACAGTGATTCTTAAATTCCCAAGAGGTGAATTTCAGATAATTAGCTCGCCTGTTCGTCATGGCTCTGACCTTTGGAAATAAACCTGCAACAGTTGTTGTCCTTGGTTTTCAAAAGCAAAATCACACGCGAGGCAGGGTCACTCGTAATGATTGGGGAACATCGACCACTTTTGCGGTCTGATAAGCCGGTGAAATGTTTTAATTAATTCAGTAGGGAAGAGGCTGAACACAGCTCAATAGTGCTGAATGAGTCCATTAAAAGCCACGCAGGCAAAATTTGAGCCGGTAAACATTCCCTTCTTGTGGGTTTCCGTGCTATTAGAACATTCCCATCTGAACTGCTTTGTCAGGACATCTTGAGAGCTTCTGTACTTCTACCCCCGCCCATCACAATCCCGGCGCTTTTTCAATATGCCGTCTGAATACCTGTTCCATTGATGGTCCTATAGAATTCAGATGCCAACCAATCAGCTCCTCAGAATACCTGTCCCATTGACGAAGCTCAGTAGAAATACTTCCTAACACAGGAGCGATCATGGAATAGCCACTAACTAAGGAGGGAACATCCGAGATCCTCTGAACCTACCTGTCTGGGTGGTCATCACTCGAGCTTTGCATCGCAACAGCGCTGTTGACAACTACATATTGTGCTCGACATTCTTGTGCCGGGGACTATAATAGTCACAATTTGTATGTAAGTAAATCTAAGCATCAAAGTTACAATGTCAGCTAATTCGTCTGCTAGAATTCCTATGCCAGGAACTTGCCCATCACTGTTCCTGTTCTGGCACCCTGACCCTTGGAATTTCAAGGCAAGTTATATAAGTGGCGACCCGTCTCAGCTTTGTGAGCCTACAATAGCCAGGCATGTATAGTTCCAGTTATTGGTCACCATGGAATTAAAAAGTTTGTGATTGCGTCGAAACACGATAGGCAAAGTTAGCTCTGCAGCCATCCTCACTCAGGGGGGCACGGCACCTTGTTGGAATGTCAGTGCTCAAGTTGGATGGTCATGTCTTGTTCTCGTCTGGCCACTGACAAGTGCACGTGTTTTCTTTGAGGATGGGCATGTTCTCTGTAGAGAAATGGTCAGAATGTAGAGTGGGTTCCTATCGACTCTGCAGCGCAGTGTGGTGCATTAACGCTCCGGCTCTCTGCCCGCGGCACCCTTCGCAATCCTAGTGCCTTAACACTGTTAGTGCAAAATGTTTCAGCCCCTGCATGCTGGGCTTCGATGGTATGTCAGCAACGAGAGATGATGCCATGAACCATATGGAAATTCCTTAATGGGCTTCCTGGCAATGGAATAGTGTTAAGGAGTGTCGAAGCTTTCATTCTCAAAATGGCGACTTGGTACTTCATTCACCGAAGACATTCAGTAAAAAATAGAATTTAAGGACATTGAGAGTGGAGAGAACACTGGAAATGCTACACGTTGGTAGCAGACATCCAGAACTCGCTGCAGAAACAGGCATTGCATGAAGCCAACGTCTTTGGAAACCTTGGCAGTTTTACGATGTTGTGAATTTTTTATGCTTTTCCCTTATAAATATGGGACAATGTGTCTCAGAAGCTAAACTTGGAGAGGCAGTTGCTTAATGTGCTTTTGTGCATTAAAAAACAACTGCAAAGAAAAGCTCTGTGTACAATTTCCATCTTGGCTGTTTCGATCAGGTTGGAAATGATCTTGACCTGTGGCTCATATTTACACGGGCAAAGATGCAATTAAACTGAGGAACTTCTCCAACTTGAATGTCGGAATCCAGACACTTGGCAAAAGTAGCCTGTGTAAAAAAAAAAACCAAAACTTTTTCCATACCCTTAATTCTGACCCCTCCCAGTGCAGAGGAAACACCGAAGCTGTGCTTCACAAATATTGACAAATTCAGGTTTGCCCCCACCCCTCTGCATGCATCTTAAAGTTTACGTATAGAATTTATTTAAAATAATGTAATGTTTTTTAAAGAAATACTTACATTGACTAAAAGTTATTCACATATTTTGTAATAACAATATTTGTTTTATTTATATATACTTCTTAACATGAAATAAAATATATTTATGTTTAAAAGAAGGTTTCTACGGAGAGTGTTGCCGTACAACTGTTTGTCCGTGTGAGTGCAGAGTAGTGAGGGCAGAGTAGTGAGGGCAGAGTAGTGAGGGCAGAGTAGTGAGGGCAGAGTAGTGAGGGCAGAGTAGGGAGGGCAGAGTAGGGAGGGCAGAGTAGGGAGGGCAGAGTAGGGAGGGCATACTAGGGAGTGCATACTAGGGAGTGCATACTAGGGAGTGCATACTAGGGAGTGCAGAGTAGGGAGTGCAGAGTAGGGAGTGCAGAGTAGTGAGGGCAGAGTGCAGAGTAGTGAGGGCAGAGTAGTGAGGGCAGAGTAGTGAGTAGAGTAGTGAGTGCAGAGTAGTGAGTAGTGAGTGCAGAGTAGTGAGTAGAGTAGTGAGTAGAAAGTAGTGAGTAGAGTAGTGAGTGGAGAGTAGTGAGTCGAGTAGTGAGTAGTGAGTGCAGAGTAGTGAGTAGTGAGTAGAGAGTAGTGAGTAGTGAGTAGTGAGGAGTAGAGTAGTGAGTAGTGAGTGGCGAGTAGTGAGTAGAGTAGTGAGTGCAGAGTAGTGAGTAGGGAAGTGAGTAGGGAAGTGAGTAGTGAGTAGTGAGGAGTAGAGTAGTGAGTAGTGAGTGGCGAGTAGTGAGTAGTGAGTAGAGTAGTGAGTAGTGAGTAGTGAGTAGTGAGTAGTGAGTAGTGAGTAGTGAGTAGTGAGTAGAGTAGTGAGTAGTGAGTAGAGTAGTGAGTAAAGTAGTGAGTGCAGAGTAGTGAGTAGTGAGTAGAGTAGTGAGTAGTGAGTAGAGTAGTGAGTAGAGTAGTGAGTAAAGTAGTGAGTACAGAGTAGTGAGTAGAGTAGTGAGTAAAGTAGTGAGTGCAGAGTAGTGAGTAGAGTAGTGAGTAGTGAGTAGTGAGTAGAGTAGTGAGTAGAGTAGAGTAGTGAGTAGAGTAGTGAGTAGTGAGTAGAGTAGTGAGTAAAGTAGTGAGTGCAGAGTAGTGAGTAGAAAGTAGTGAGTAGAAAGTAGTGAGTAGAGTAGTGAGTAGAGTAGTGAGTGGAGAGTAGTGAGTAGTGAGTGCAGAGTAGTGAGTAGTGAGTAGTGAGGAGTAGAGTAGTGAGTAGTGAGTGGCGAGTAGTGAGTAGTGAGTAGAGTAGTGAGTAGAGTAGTGAGTAGAGTAGTGAGTAGAGTAGTGAGTAGAGTAGTGAGTAGTGAGTAGAGTAGTGAGTAGAGTAGTGAGGTGAGTAGAGTAGTGAGGTGAGTAGAGTAGTGAGTAAAGTAGTGAGTGCAGAGTAGTGAGTAGAGAAGTGAGTAGTGAGTAGAGAAGTGCGTAGAGTAGTGAGTAGTGAGTGCAGAGTAGTGAGTAGTGAGTAGAGTAGTGAGTAGTAAGTAGAGTAGAATAGTGAGTAGAGTAGTGAGTAGAGTAGTGAGTAGAGTAGTGAGTAGAGTAGTGAGTAGAGTAGTGAGTAGTAGTGAGTAGTGAGTGCAGAGTAGTGAGTAGTGAGTGCAGAGTAGTGAGTAGTGAGTGCAGAGTAGTGAGTAGTGAGTAGTGAGTAGTGAGTAGAGTAGTGAGGTGAGTAGTGAGTAGTGAGTGCAGAGTAGTGAGTAGAGTAGTCAGTAGTGAGTAGAGTAGTGAGGTGAGTAGAGTAGTGAGTAAAATAGTGAGTAGAGAAGTGAGTAGTGAGTAGTGAGTAGTGAGGAGTAGAGTAGTGAGTAGTGAGTGGCGAGTAGTGAGTAGTGAGTAGTGAGTGGCGAGTAGTGAGTAGTGAGTGCAGAGTAGTGAGTAGTGAGTAGAGTAGTGAGTAGTGAGTAGAGTAGTGAGGTGAGTAGAGTAGTGAGTAAAGTAGTGAGTGCAGAGTAGTGAGTAGAGAAGTGAGTAGTGAGTAGAGTAGTGAGTAGTGAGTCGAGTAGTGAGTAGAGTAGTGAGGTGAGTAGAGTAGTGAGGTGAGTAGAGTAGTGAGTAAAGTAGTGAGTGCAGAGTAGTGAGTAGTGAGTAGTGAGTAGAGTAGTGAGTAGAGTAGTGAGTAGTGAGTAGAGTGGAGAGTAGTGAGTAGTGAGCAGAGTAGTGAGTAGTGAGCAGAGTAGTGAGTAGAGTAGTGAGTAGAGTAGTGAGTAGTGAGCAGAGTAGTGAGTAGTGGGTGCAGAGTAGTGAGTAGAGTAGTGAGTAGAGTAGTGAGTAGTGAGTGCAGAGTAGTGAGTAGTGAGTAGAGTAGTGAGTAGTGAGTAGAGTAGTGAGTAGAGTAGTGAGTGCAGAGTAGTGAGTAGAGTAGTGAGTAGTGAGTGCAGAGTAGTGAGTAGAGTAGTGAGTAGAGTAGTGAGTAGTGAGTGCAGAGTAGTGAGTAGAGTAGTGAGTAGAGTAGTGAGTAGGACATCACAGGCAGCAGCTGTGCAAGCTTCTTACACTCACAAGGAGACCACAGGCAGCTGAGGTGCAATCTTCTCCCACTCACAAGAACGACATCACAGGCAGCAGCAGTGCAAGCTTCTTACACTCACAAGGAGACCACAGGCAGCAGAGGTGCAAGCTTCTCACACTCACAAGAAGGACATCACAGGCAGTAACGGTGCAATATTCTCACACTCACAAGGAGATCACTGGCAGTACACACCACATGAACACACTCCATAACACATAGCAACAATACATTGGCATTTACAATGCCATTAGCTCAAACTCAAATAAATCCGAGCCCGATTGCATTTCTAATGCTTGTTTGTCTGTGCTTTTAAAAAGTGGTTTCCTTATCTTTTGTGTTGCAAGGACACTTCAGGATAGATTTTCAAACATTTTGTGCTGGGCTAGCATCACAAAAGTGATGCTAACCAGCACAAAATGTTTTTCTTTTTAAATTTACTTTCTAGGAAAATAATCTAAAAGTAGCACAAAGCAGCGTAAAACGCTGCTTTGCGTTACTTAGCACCGAGGTGGCGTTATACGGGTGGTACAAGGGCATACCTGTCTTTTGACTCAAAACCCTTTTTACAAAGAATTGTATACAGTGTTTTGCGCCAAAGGTTAATACCACTTCAAGAGAGGCGCTAACAAGATAAATGTTTATATTTCTGTTTTTCTTTTCTGACTTTTCATGCTAGATTTTCAAACATTTTGCACTGGGTTAGCATCAATAAAGTGACACTAACCATCACAAAATGTTTTTGAGGGAATTTACTTTCCAGTGCAAAACTTGTTTTGCGCTGGAAAGTACACAAAAACTAGCAAAAAGAAGAACTGCTTTGTGCTACTTAGTGGCAAGGAGACCTTATATGGGTGGTACATGGGCATTCTCATGTAACCACCCATGTCTTTTGACGCAAATCCCTATCTGCAAAGAATTGTGCACAGAGGTTTGCGCCAGAAGCTAACACCACTTCAAAGGAGGCACTAACAGGAGGATTTATGGTATTTCTCCTTTCTTTTCTGACTTTGCATACGTGCTGTACTGTGCAGCACACCTACAAAGTGGAAAAAGCCTTTAAATATGTCTATGCATGGTATTTTGTACAGGAAGGATACCCTTCCTGTACGAAACCTATGCTAGACACATGCACACACCGTAGCGCTATGGTGCTAGGGTATGTGCGTGGTGCTCAGCAGCTGAAATCAGCACCAGCGCTAGGGAGAGGGGAAGAGAGCAATATCCCTGTAGATATGGCGATCTCCTGCTTCCTCGCTGTCATGCAGCACAGCCTCTTTGGGTGCTGTGTTGTATATATTTTTTGCTCCATTGGGGTACATTTTCAAACATTTTGAACTGGATTACCATCACAAAAGTAACGCTAACCACCACAAAAAAATTGACGGGGGGATTTTCTTTCCTCCGCAAAACTTGTTATGTGCTGGAAAGTACCCTAAAAGTGTTGCAAATCAGCGTGAAGCACTGCTTTGCTGTACTTTGCGCCATCAGGGCGTTACATGGGTGCTACATGGGCATTTCCATACAACCACCCATTTATTTTTTGTTTGAATATCTTTTATTGCATTTCTTATGTGGATTGCTTTACATATCAAAGGTACCAATAGTGAAAATGTATCATAACAAGTCGTAGGTAGTGACTCAGGTTTGAGTGACAATGGGATAGTCTAAAGCCAGGCTGATAATCAAGTTGAGTTGGTGAGGTTCTAGGAATGTCTGGTGACATTTCTAGCATTAATAAGGCAATACTGTACATTCTATAAGTTTCGCGCACATTTAGTTTTACACTCACAATTGGTAGAGAAATGGGGAGAGTTTGGAATACCTTGATTGTTTAGGGAGATTATAATGATTTCAGGGCTGGTGAAGTTGTAATAATAAAATTGTGCAGCTGTTCTGGCGAGTATTTCATAATCAAAGATATAGTATTCAGATATGGTAGTTGTACATATAAGTAATCAATAGACTCTATATGTCTATGGCACTGGAGAAGGGTGCTGGTTGCAGACCTTTCTAGGCCAAAACATTTAGTGGCAGGAGAAGGTAGTCATGTGACCAGCTAGGATCTGCTGTTCCCATCAGGCTGCTTAGAGACTGCTGATCCCAGCCCTGGCAGTTAATTGGCGGTCTTGGTATGTATTTTTAATGGGCCAAATAGACCCGCCTTGTTTTTCTTCTATACTTTGCTTTCTAGGGCTGAAGGCTGCTCAAGCTGTGCCTTCTAAAAGCACTGCCTCTTCAATGGCCCAAGGCTCTCCAGGATACCTACATGGCTGTTCAGGCACTGTTGGACTGCAGGTTTTGCAACCAAAAAATGACTTGCCAACCCCAACTGACAACTGCAGCAAGTCTCCATCCTTTTCGCAGTTCAAACAAGTTTCATCCACACAAATCTATGACCTCATTCTCACCATCAAATCAGGTTTCCCTACAGATCCTTTCCCAGCCTGTATCAAAACTTTTTCCCGACCAACTATCCCCTAAACTCACAGACATCTGTAATGCCATGTTCAACACCGGTATCTACCCAGCAACCTGGAAAAAGGCAACCATCAAACCTCTGCTGAAGAAACAGCATCTCGACCCACCAGACACAAAACATTACAGACCCATCACAAGCCTCCCCTTTCCAGCAAACATTTTTGAAAAAATAATGAACACACAGCTAACTCACTTCATCGAAGAAAACTATCTCTTGGATGAAAAACAGTTTGGCTTCAGGAAAGGCAACGGCACAGAAACTGCCCTTAACAAAGCTGCAGACGAGATTAGAGCCTCCAGAGACCAAGGTGGAACAGCAGTTCTGATACTGCTGGATTTGTCAGCAGCTTTTGACACGGTTGATCATGTCACCCTGATCGACCGTGTCTCAAATATGAGCATTAAACTCAAAGCCAAAGATTTACTGGAGTCGTTCTTGGCCAACCGCACTCAGCTAGTGAGTCTCATCGAATATAACTCCCCGTCTTTTACGCTCCCATGTGGTGTGCCACAAGGATCATCCTTGAGTCCGACACGGTTTAATATCTATTTGTCGGACCTGGCCAAGGTCATCAAAGCCCATGGGATGGTGTTGACCTCTTACGCCGATGACACACAGCTAGTGCTCACAATTAACAACGATGGAGGAGCAATTGCGGCCAGTTTTCAATTTGGTGTGCTCGCCATCAGTTCCTGGATGACCAAAAACTGCCTAAAGTTAAACTCCGAAAAAACGGAGATTATGATCTTTGGCAATCTACACCCAACATGGTCCCCCACTTGGTGGCCTACCGCTCTGGGCCTTCCACCTCCCCAGTACCGAAAGTAAGAAACTTGGGAGTCATGTTTGATGATAAACTAACTTTCTCAGCTCATGCCAATGCTATTGTCTCGTCCTCCTTCTACACTCTTAGAATAATCCCCTTCCTTCCAACAAGTGCAGGAAAAACCCTGATTAGCACCCTTGTTATGTCCAAAATTGACTATTGCAACGGCCTGCTCCTGAATGTCCAGAAAAAGATCACTAACAAACTACAGATGGTACAGAATGCCGCTGCAAGGTTATTTACAGGTACCCCTAAGTACAAATCCATTTCCTTGGTGGTGCGAAATTTGCACTGGCTCCCAATCACAAGTCGCATAAAATTCAAGGCCCTATGCCTTGCCTTCAAGGCCATTCATAACACATGTTCGGACTTTCTAAAGAAAGCCTTTTGCGCCCATTTACCTACCAGAAACCTACCATCCTCAACCGCCAATCTCATCACAATCCCCCGCACAAACAAGGTGTCCTGGGGAGACAAACGATTCACTGTTGCCACGGCCAGACTGTGGAACACCCTCCCTCAGCAAATTAAATCCTGTACATCGCTGCCATCTTTCAGGAAGCTAATAAATACCTGCCGGCTTTCAGGAAGCTAATAAACACCAATGAGCAGCACACCACTTCACTACTGCCTCTCCTGTCTACAGCGCCAAGACACCCACGGGTATTTGCGCGCTCTACAAATTGCTTACAATACATAAATAAATAAATAAATATAAAACTTTATAAATAAATAAATGGTAAAGTAACAGAAGCCACTTTTCACATACTTCTGCTAATGCCTCATTCCCACCAGTGCTGTGCTTGTGTCACTCCACTTTGAAGCACTTTACATGAGCACCAGTTAAGTCATGTACAATTTCTTTAGGCACAGGGAAATTAAGTGATTTGACCAGAATCACAGCATGTCAAGCTAAAGTCAAGAATTGAGTTTGAAGTTTGCAACTCTAACATAATGCCAGATCCTCTCCACCCTTCCGACTTGAAGACCTTCTCACTCATAAGGCAGGTGGTTGAGCACATCTTATGCTACTGCAGTATGTTGTAGTTAAACTAGTATGATCTTGGAAGGCAAACTATATTTAAATACAAAGGAAGGGCAAATTGAAGTGGACACCAACATAAGGGTGCCCATTTTACAGAGAACTTTGCACCTTAGCTGAAACACTAAGTCCAAACAGTAGTAGGTGTGGGTGCCAGTGCAGTAGTAAGGGCACTGTGAGCCCAAATGCAAGCTAGGGATTTGGTCTCCTATCAACCTCCCCTTTTTTGGCTTTTAAAACATACCCACTAATTAGGGTGAACCAGGACTCTGTGCCTCTGCACCTACTTCATTACGGTTAATATATTTCAGAGTCTTCATTTTATAATTGAATAATGCAAGGAGGCTCTGACAACTGCTTTATATACTGTGATCAATAGTGGCAGCGTCAGTGAGTTTTCTTTTCCCCACCCCCTCCGTTGATAGTGTTGACCCCTCACACGCCCCAACCCTACTGCCAGCAATAAAAATAAATGTCATGATGTGGTCTGTTTTGGCTGCATCATAGTGCTTTGAAAAACAAAATCAATTTCATCCATAAGGCAGAGCAGCCATGCTGCTGTACAACAAGGCAAAAAAACTCTGTCAAAGCCAGTAGCTGTCTCGTAGGTGACACCTGTTGGCTTTGCCAATGCTTGTTATATGACTGTTCTTCACCCATTTATGGGAATGAAGCTGATTAAAATTTTTAAAGCATTAGGAATAGTTTGAAAATTAAGCAATTCAATTAAATGTAATTTCAACTTATGGCAATATTTGAATATATTTTTTAAGAATGTCACTAATGTTCTAAGATCATGCTTTTTCTGTTCACATTAAACTTCCCATTTCTGTGGGCATGACATTACTGCAGTGCAGCATCTGAGAGAGCATAGCTGTTAGCACAATGCAAATCTAGGCACTCACTCATCTAGCCATCATCTTAAGAACGTATTCCAAAGTGCATATTAATATGTAATCAAAATTGTAAAAAACAGTCAGATCAGTTTATATTGTATCATGTTTTAATGCACCATCATTCTTTAATTGCAGATATGGATCATACCACAATAGTGGTGTAATCTGGGATTCAAATCGTATCCAAACTGCTTGTAACAATGTTTATCAATTTTTAAACTCAAATAGACTGAATTCAAAATGTTCATGTAAATAAAGTTTTACGTTATTAAATGGGAAAATGTTACTTTGCATGAAAAATATGTTTTAACCCCGGGTTTTGCAGCTTTTCCTTTGAAATATATGTGCTTTCTGCTGCTAACCTGTGTTCCTGGTGAACAAAGTGTGTTTAAATGCAAAGTGTGTTTAAGACTGCAGTACCGCCTCCTGTCTATGGGGGCAGAGGGAGCAAAAATATAAACACACTTTCTGAAACACAGGTCCCCACAAGGCAATTTTTTTAAAAGTTGTGAGAATTGACACAGATGTTCCTGAAGCCATGTTTTATCATTTAAAGGACATTACCTTGTGGGGACCTGAGTTCAGGTCCCCACAGTGCAATCAAGTCCCCACAGCGTGAGTGTGTTATCACACCCAAGTCCCCACAAGGATAGTAACACAAACACACACACACACACCCCCCCCACCCCCTCAGAAGCTGAAAGGCATCTTGGAGATATATATATATACACCTCCCAGAATTTCCTTTCGGAGAGCTCCAAGAAAAACTAACCAACAAGACAATCCAAATGGCAGATGTTATTTTATTCCTAACATCTCACTCCTCGTCTCATGACGCGTTTCGGGCATCCAGTGCCCTTGATCACATAATAAAACAGCAGTACGCCATGTTATTTTATACTTTTTTTATGCTACACCACGTGTTACTAAACAGTGAGGAAACACTCAATTGTGTTCTTTCTTTTTCAGTTCACATATGCATTAATCTTATGAGCACAGCGTGATAATAATATTGCACACAATTTTAAAAATGTTTGTATCAGCATGTACTTTCAAGTATTTCTAATTGAATATTTAGATTCACATTTTAAATGTTAAAAATGCTGTGTGCTCCAAAAATTAAATACGTAAATTATTGTAGTTAATAAAAACACAATAACTATGTATAAATAATTTAAAATATATACATATTGCATTTTATTACACATAAATATCAAAGAATTACCAAACAATTGTGTGCAAAATACGCAACATGTGCAATTTTCTGCATAAATGCCAGAATAACCATGGAATGAATGGTTAATATATAACAGCGAAGTGGAATACCAATGCTACATTGAAGAACGGGAGTCATAAAATAATCGCCTCAATGCTTATAATTTGAATCCAAACAATGTGCTTGTTATCAACAAATGCATGAATTATCACTAAACATCATAAACACATGAGCGTTTCCGGGATTACTGTGCAAATAATTCTGTGTGTTATTTACAATGAAAAGTGCCTAGTGCAATGAAATATAAATTGATAAATACCGTAAAGATAGAAAAATCTAAACTATTTCCTAAAAATTGTGTTATTGGTGTAGTAAACGATAATAAACTAAAGTGCTTTAAAAGAGAGGCAAGATGAAAAAATACCCTAGTACTTTTCAGTTAACAGCGGACGAGTTATATGTTAGAAAGTGCTAATCTACCCCACAAGCCTGTAGGGTGAGATGCTTATTATCAAGTAAGACACAAATGGACACCTCTAATAGATCCTTCTCATAGTGATCCTATATATGTAAAAGACCTAACAAGCCAGCATTATAAAAGCTTGATTAAAATTTTAGGAAATCACATAGATAGAGAAACGATCTAATTTATAAAAAGGTATGCATATTGTCTGTATTGTTGAGGCCATTTGGGAATTTTCTGTCAAGTTCTAAAATAAATTTCTATACACCTGTCCAATTGCACAAGTATGGTTTGCGAGATTCAGCTGCTTGCAGACGCTGGGGGGCCCCTGATGCTGATTTTTATAACCTAGCATGGGTTTGTCCCAAGGTATTCTTGTCTTCTCGGTCTTATCTCCTGTGTCAAGGCCTTATGCAGAAGGTTTGTTGCCATTGCTTTGTTGATATCTAAACGAAGGGTGTCTGTGTTGGGAGAGCAGACTTACCCCTACAACTAAACTATGGTTGCAAGATCTAACCTATTGTCGGGACCAGCTGGTCTGTTATGCTGAAGAGCTACCTGCATCTTCGAGACCATTGGACATTTGGTTACCCCTTACCACCTACTTATTATCTGTGCCCACTATTTAACCTCCTATTGCTTCTGACAATGTGATGACTATGTTTATTATATGCCTGTATTGCACTGTACCCCCATACCTTTGTCACTTTCTTTTATTTTTCGAATGAAATACCTTTTATATGATTGTCTATGTAGCCCTGACTTGCCCCCACTGGATGCGTCATCTTTATGTAATGTATAACTATTGATATGTATGCCATGTACTGTATTCTTTCTGTAGTGTTTGTTTTTTTCTGTTCAAAATGATCAATAAAAAAAAAAAAGTTCCCCAAAAATTTTTTGTTTCCGGTTCTCTTAATAGTTTCTTCCGATTGCTCCCTCTACGTGAGGCTGGAATGGAATCAATGACAAAATATGATGAGCAATTGATGTCTTTATTATGGGCCTCTTTAAAATGTTGTGCGACCGGGTAAGCCGGATCGCTGTTGATGATTGCGCGTAGATGTTGAAGTATCCTCACGTGCACCTGGAGCTTGGTACTTCCCACATACCGAAGCCCACAGGTGCACGTGAGAACATAAACCACGTGATCAGTACGGCAGTTGTAATTGCCTTTAATATATGCCTCATTTTCTCTGAATGGATTGCTATATTTAGTCGTATTAACTCCAAATTTACATGCGCGGCATGTTGTACATTCAAAGAAGCTTTGTCTTGGTTTTAACCAAGTTTCCATATTTCCTAACTCTGGACTACTTCTTGAAAGTTTGGCTCCCATAGATTGAGTTTTTCTGAATGTTATAGTAGGTTTAGTTGGAAGTCTACTACTGAGGACACTGTCGGTCAAGATAATAGGCCAATTCTTATTAATTATTGTCCTTATTTATCTCTCTTGACGACTAAATGATGTAATAAGTCTGGGTGAATCTTCAGTTATATTTTCAGATTCTGACTCTTCTGTCTCATTTTGTGGAAGCAGTGATGCCCTTGATCTATTATTGGCTTTAATCACTGCCTCTTCTAATACCTTGCTAGTGTAACCTTTTTTCCTCAATCTTATCAGAGCCTCGTTTTTACTACTTTAAAAATCATCTGGTGTGCTACAGATACGTTTTAATCTTAAGATTTCCCCATAGGGGATGCTGCTGATTAGGTGCTTGGGGTGTACACTGGTCGCATGGAGTGTTGCATTCCCTGTTGTAGGTTATCTGTAAGAAGTGGTGGCTAATTTTCCTTCTTTAGTATAAATGCATACATCTAGAAATTCTATTTTGGTCGGACTGATATGAGATGTAAAATGCAAATTAAAATAGTTATTATTGATTGTTTTAATAAAATCCTCAGCACTTTCAATATCTCCATTCCAAACACTAAAAATATCATTGATGTAGGGCAACCAATGCACAATCTTGTTCCTGACAACTTCCTTGTGTTGTACTTTGAGGACCTTCTCCTCCCAATAGCCCATGTGTAAACACGCGTAGCTAGGGGAGAAGCAGGCCCCCATCGCAACACCCTGTATCTGCCTATAGACATCCTTACCAAATGAGAAATAGTTGTTATCAAGACACCACATAATTAGGGAAACTAACATTTTGTTGTGCATATGATATTCACAAGGCCTAGAATCCAGGAAATGTTTAACTGCAATAATTCCCAATGAATTTTGAATGCTGGTATAGAGCGACTCTATATCCAGGGTCATAAGGATCAGGGTATCTGTCCATATAATGTTTTGTAGTTTAGTTAGGAAGTCACCTGTATCTTTCACAAATGAGGGTAATGTTTTCACCGACTCTTGTAGATAAAAATCCACATATTCACCCACATGTTCAGTCATGCTCTTGATTGCCGAAATTATGTGGCGTCCCGGAGTTGGAATGATATTTTTGTGGATTTTGGGTAGTAAGTAGGGAAAAGGGAGAACAGGGTGTTCATTGAACATATAATGATATTCATCTGCAGATATCAGCCCTTCTCACTTCCAGTGTTGTAGTTCTTTCTTTAAAGAGACTTCTGCTTTGTTATAGTCCCTCATTGTAGTTTTCTCATAACAACACTCATTGTTTAGCTGGCGCATAGCTTCTTGTACATATTGTTTTCTAGGCCAAAGCACTATATTTCCGCCCTTGTCCGATTTTTTTCACAATCTCCAAATCTTTGCCCAATTTGTTCATTACATTTTGATATTGTAATTTATTGTATTCCAACTTATTTTTTCTGTAGTTGACTTGACGATTTAGTTTTTTAATATCTTCCGTGACACAATCATGAAAAATGTCAACAGCGTCTTTGGGCATTAACGGCATTAAGAATGTTGATTTAGGCTTGTAAGGACTTTCACCAGCACCCTTTTGAAGCAAATCAATTTTACGTATTCTTTGCTGAGTGGAGTCTATAGATTCCTCTTGTTGGTCATTTCTATTCGACTCATTACACAGATCATGTATAGTCAATAGTGTATGTACGTCCGAGGCCTGTAGTTTTGGCAGAGAATTAATTTCCACAGGATGACTTTTGTTTTCCAAACCCGATTTGATGGTAAAGAATTTCTTGAGCTTTAATTTACTTAATGAAACAAAATATATCCACTCTTGTGGTCGCATAGTCAAAATTACTTTCTGGACAGTAATTGAGTCCTGAAGCCAACAGTTGTTCCTCAGCCTTGGTTAAAACCATGGTGGATACATTGATAATGGTTTTCTCGTCGGAATCTATTGTTTGCGCGATTGATTCCTTCGATTTCCTTTCAGCTTCACGTTTCCGCCCACGGCGCCGCACTCTTCTAACTGTGTTCTGCCTTTTTCTGTTGGTTTCTTTTTGTTGCTGGGCCTCAACGTTTGTCTCCGTTCCTCCACTAAAAATTCTACCTCTTCGCCAAGGCTAAGGATTATTTTGTTTGTTGCTCTGTCCATGATTGAACCCTCCATACTCGACTCACTAGTCATGGATTCCGTAGCAGTACTTGAAGCATTTGCCTCGGTTACACTTGTTTGTGCACAGCTCACGATGTTTGGTTTACTTTTGCCACTATATATATATACTTTATTGATTTGCACAAAAAGCAAGATTTCTTGAACATGATCTAGCTTTTCTGCCAAATTCGGAGCACTTCCGTTCAGCCGTTTTATTGCTGTTCAATTTTCCCATTTTCTTAGCTTGATAACTATTCATTTGTAAAAAAAAAATGTCCAAAGAGGGAAATATATAAAAAAAAGTCGTTTATTCAGTTTCAGCACAGTACAAGCCAACTGCTCAAGAGGTCTCCGGAGCTTCTGCTGCATGGAACATGCAATCTCCACATACCATTGCAACAGAATAAAGATCGTAATTCAAACATAAATAACTTGCAGGGAAAGGAATTAAAGAGACCGAGCAAAAAAAGAGGAGAATGGAACATATTTCACCCCTTGAAAATAAAGCAAACAAAAGAAGAATTAAACATAATCTCTGAATTTCACAGGAGGACTAGCAATTCTCCTGCTCAATCAATCAATCAGGAGTTTGTTAAAGCGCGACTACTCACCCGTAAGGGTCTGAAGGCGCTAGGGGTGGGGGGGGGGGGGGGGGGTGCAGGTTCCATCAAGGAGGGAGTCTGTCGAAGAGCCAGGTTTTGAGGTTTCTTGCGAAGATGGGGAGCGATGTTGTCTGTCTGAGGTGGAGCGGAAGGGCGTTCCATGCTTTTTCCGCGAGGAAGGAGAAGGAGCGGCCTCCCGATCTGGTCTTTCTGGTGCGGGGGACCACGGCGTAGGAGAGCTGGGCTGATCGTAGGGTCCTTTGGGGTGCGTGGAATTTGAGCCGGCTGTTCAGGTATGCTGGTCCGGTGCCGTGGAGGGCCTTGTGTGCGTGGGTGAGCATCTTAAAGGTTATTCTCGCCTCGACGGGGAGCCAGTGGAGTGTGCGCAGGTGCTGGGAGATGTGGCAGTGTTTTGGCAGGTTGAGGACCAGTCTTGCGGCGGCGTTCTGGATGTTCTGTAGCTTGCGGATTAGGTTTTTGTTTATTCCGGCGTAGAGTGCGTTGCCGTAGTCGAGTCTGCTGGTGACCAGGGCGTGAGTGACTGTCTTTCGGTGTTCGAGGGGGATCCATTTGAAGGTCTTACGAAGGAGGCGGAGGGTGTGGAAGCAGGAAGACGAGACAGAGTTGATCTGGCGGTCCATTTTGAGCTCGGAGTCCAGGATGATTCCCAGGTTGCGTGCGTGGTCTGTGGGGGTTGGCGGGTTTCCGAGGGCGGTGGGCCACCAGGTGTCGCTCCAGGCGTCGGGGTTTGGACCCATGATGAGTACTTCTGTTTTGTTGGTGTTTAGTTGTAGGCAGCTGTTTTTCATCCATTTGGCGACGGCTTCCATGCCTTCTCGAAAGTTGCATCTGGCGGTGTTGGGCTCGTTGGATAGGGAGAGGATGAGCTGGGTGTCGTCTGTGTATGACATGATGTTGAGTCCGTAGGTTCTGACGATGGGGGCAATTGGAGCCATGTAGACGTTGAAGAGCGTCGGGCTGAGGGAGGAGCCCTGGGGGACTCCGCAGGTGGTAGGTGTGGGGTCTGAGAGGAAAGGGGGGAGTCTGACCCGTTGCGTCCTGCCGGAAAGGAAGGAGCAGATCCAGTCGAGGGCCTTGTCCTGGATTCCTGCGCCGTAGAGTCTGCGTATTAGGGTGCGGTGGGAGACTGTGTCGAACGCCGCTGATAGGTCTAGGAGGATGAGGGCTACTGTTTCTCCTTTGTCCAGTAGGGTGCGGATGTCGTCTGTTGCGGCGAGGAGGGCGGTTTCCGTACTGTGGTTTTTTCTGAAGCCGGATTGGGAGGAGTCGAGGATGTTGTGTTCTTCAATGAATGTGGCGAGTTGGCTGTTGATGGCTTTCTCGATGACTTTCGCTCGGAAAGGGAGCAGGGAGATGGGTCTGTAGTTTTTGAGGTCGGTGGGGTCCGCTGAGGGTTTCTTTAGGAGGGGGTTGACCTCGGCATGTTTCCAGTCGTCGGGGAACGAGGCGGTCGCCAGGGAGCGGTTGATGGTGTGGCGGAGCATGGGTGCGATGGTGTCGGCGGCTCTGTTGAAGATGTGGGTCCGTGGGGGCCCCTGAGTGGATTGACTTCATTGTCTTCAGTGTGTCTTCGGTGGTGATGGCTGTCCAGTCATCAATCGCTGGTTTCCGAGTGTCGGGGGTGGTTGGTGAGGGTTCAGTGTGTTGGTTGTCTTCGTCGAAGTTGTCGTAGATGCTCTTGATTTTGTGGTGGAAAAAGGTGCTGAGTTTGTCGCAGAGGTCTTGTGAGGGAGGGATGTCGGTAGACTCGCTGGTGGGTTGGGCGAACTCCTTGATGATGCTGAAGAGTTCCTTGCTGTTGTGTGCGTGGGTGGAGATTCTGTCTTCAATCGCTTTTTTCCTCATTTCTCTGATGAGTTGATGGTGGGCGTTGGTGGCGGCTCTGAAGTTGTTGTGTGCTTCTGTGGATTTGGTGTTTCTCCAGGCCTTTTCGAGGCGGCGGCATGTGCGCCTGGACTCTCGAAGTTCGGTGGTAAACCATCTGGCTTTCTTGGCACGGGTATTGTTGTTTTTCTTGAGGGGTGCTATGGTGTTGGTGCTGTCCGAGATCCATCTATACAGGGTTCGGGCTGCGGTGTTGGGGTCGTCGTTTTCCGCGATGGTTGGGGTGGAGTTGTTGAGTGAGGAGGTGAGCTGGTCATCGGTGATTTTGGTCCAATTTCTTTGTGGAAGCAGTGCTGGTGTCTGTGGATGGTGGGTGTTCTGAAGGTGAAGTGGACGTAACAATGGTCGGTCCATGGGAGTTCGGTGGTGTGGCTGAAGGTGATGGAGTTTCCTGTAGTGAAGAGGGGGTCGAGGGTGTGTCCTGCTGAGTGCGTGGGCTCGGTCACGATCTGGCAGAGTCCAATGTTGTGGAGGTTGTCCAGGAGGCATGTGGTGTTGGGGTCCAGTTGATTGTCGAGGTGGAAGTTGAGGTCTCCCAGCAGGGTGTAGTTGGTGGATGCGATGGCCTGCGGGGAGATAATGTCCGTGATGGAGTTGGCGAAGGGTCCGCGGGATCCAGGGGGTCGGTAGATGAGGGTTCCTCGGAGGGAGGCGGTGGGGCTGGCCAGTATCTTGAAGTGAAGGTGTTCCATCAGTTCTGTGGGCTCGTCAGGGAGTGTGCTCAGGCGGAGCCTGGATTTGTGGACGATGGCGATTCCTCCTCCTGGGTGGGTGGGGCGGTCCTTCGTGGAGATCTTGTATCCTTAGGGGATGGCGAGGGCGATGTCCGGTCCCGAGGTGGTGTTGGTCCAGGTTTCGGTGAAGAATGCTACGTCCGGGGTGGTGCTGTCGAGGAGGTCCCAGATTTCTGTGGCGTGTTTGTGGAGGGATCGGACGTTGAGGAGGATGCATTGCAGGGTCTTCGGTTCGGTTGTGTTCTTGTGGGCGGGTTGTGCTGGATCCGTGTTCTTGGCGGTGCTGCAGATGTGCCGGCAGCGGTGACAGCTGAAGGGTCCATGGGTGTCGGCTGGTGATGCTAGCTTGCAGTTGTTGTTGCAGCCAGGGTTGAGTGCGTGGAGTGCTGCTGGGTCGTAGCGTTGGCGGGGCGGAGGTCCAGGGTTCCTAGTGCTAGGTCGCGGACGAGTCGCGGACGGGCGCAGACATGCTTGCCTTTGATGCGCCTTCGGTGCACCAACTGCGCGCCCGCAGCCAGCGGCCGCGCTGCGGCCGCGCAGCGGCCGCGCAGTGGCCGCCATTAAGTAGGGGTCGGGGAGGGCTGGACAGCTGGGAGGCGGGGAGGGGAGCTGGATTAGGCCGGTCGCGCTGGGGGGGGAGGGGCTGCGGGGGCAGCGGCGGAGAAAGGTAAAGGGAGGAAAGAAGGGATAAAGAAAAAAGGGAAAATAAGCAGAAATAAGGCACAAAAGAGCAGAGATGCAGAAAAGAGCAGAAAGGTGAAAGATAGAAAGGGTAGAAAAACGAGTGAAGGAGCAGAGGGAGAGAAAGGGAAAATGGGCAGAAATAAGGCACAAAAGAGCAGAGATGCAGAAAGGTGAAAGATAGAAGGGGTAGAAAAACGAGTGAAGGAGCAGAGTGACAGAAAGGAGACAGAGGTCCACTGGACCACCAGGGATGAGGCGCAGGGAAACCTGCGGGTGGAGGAGGGCCTCGATCACCAACACTCAAGAGTGCAGGGGCAGGGGCACCTTACTTAATGGTGGAGCTGCGAGGGTGGGAGAGCAATTTCACTGACAATGAGTCAGTGGTCTGCTCACTTTAACTCCTGAAGCATCAGATTCAATCCCAACAGAATTATCAAAAGAACTCCTGGAGTTTTCACCCACACAATGGTCAACTGCACTACTAGGAAAATTTGTCCTCACAGAGTATTCTTCACCATCAGCATTGTCCCGGCATGCACCATTAATCCCAGAACGACACTTGACAACACGTCTTACATTCCACAGTTTTCCATCATGGGTCACAATACTGTTCGAGTTGACATTAACAACTTTCCACGCAGGACCATACTTGGAGGTCCTGTTTGCAATGAACCCAGGCTTAAGTATCCTCACCCAATCACCCACAACAAAAGTGGGACCTTCACCTTCAACCTGGTATCATAATTTTCCTTCATTTTATCTTGATGGTGGTTCACCGTCGGAAATGTACTTTGCAAATCATCAGTCACAATTCCTGTCATACTCTTCTTTATCCACCAGGGACACAACTTAGAAAGAGATTCTCTCCCCCTCAAAAGGCAAAATGGACTAATTTCAGTGACAGAATGAGGGGTAATCCGATACATCCAAACTTAAGTTAACACTGTCTTCCACTCTCTACCAGACTTCCTTGCCCATTCTACACAATCCTTAAGAACCCGATTGAATATTTGACTTGACCATTGTCTTGTGGTTCATAAAGTGGAGTTGTAATGTGCTTAAATCCACACAATTGAAGAAAATCCTCCATTTCATGAGACTTCAATTTTACACCATTGTCAGTAATTAAAACCCTAGGACTTCCTTCACATGCAAACACCTCCCTAAAGAATTCAATGATCACTTGATTGGTATTGTGAGGGACAAACCTAACTTCTGGCCATTCAGAGTGATAATTAATCAATACCATAGCAAAACAAGCATCCTGTGGTAAGAAATAAAACAGGCAAGAAATGTCAAAAGCCACTTTCTGCTCAGGACGTTTGGGCCATGGAACGGGTTTTAAGGGTGCAGGGTAAGGTTTTAGCATCTTGTCACTGCTGATACATTTAGAGCACTCTCTCACAACCCTGCCAACCATTTTATCCATGCTAGTCCACCAAAAACTCGTTCCCACTAGTCTTTTCATTGAGGGCATCCCAGGATGACCTTCATGGGCAAGCTTAAGAATCTCTTCTTGCATACGTTCTGGAGGTACACACTTACCATTTTTAAAAATAAAGTCACTTTCAACCTCCAACTCACTAGACACCTGCTGAAAAGGCTTTAGTTCTGCGGGAACTTCGTTAACTTTGTTCGTCCCTCCAAAATATTTTTTTTAACAGATTCCATCTGTCATCTCAAGTAACACTGCTTCTCCATGAATCCTCAGAAATTGCTGAGAATTCCTCCTCAACATAATCTCCACAAATGCAACAAACTCAATATCTTCATTCACCACATACTTTTCTTTACCAGGACAAGGTAAACGAGAAAGACAGTCAGCTGTCACATTGTTTTTACCTGGAACATATTCCACACCAAAGTTATATTTTTGTAATTTAGACATGAGTCTGCTTATGCATGCTGTGGCATTACGACCACCGCCAGGTGACAAAGTAGATACCAAGGGTTTGTGATCTGGCCTAAGCAGAAATCTGTTGCCCCATAGGAAGTTACGAAAATGCTCAATGCCCCACACACACCCCAGGAGTTCTTTTTTAATGAGAGAGTACTTCCTTTCAGTGTCACTGAGGGTGCAGGAGGCAAAGGCAATACACCACTAAGTATGGGCGGATTTTGCGAATCTGGCGTACGCGAACTTGCGTATTTACGGATTCGCAATCCGCAAAATCCGCGAACTCTCGCGAATTTGCAGATTTTTGTGTTTTTTTGTGTTTGCAAGGGTTTCTGCCAGTTCGCGGAGTTTGTGTACCAGTTCGCAATTGCAAACTTACTTGTCAGCTCGAACGGCCGCGACTATGTTGTTTCTACGTCTGGTTCATCATCACAGGTTCACAGCACCCTCTGTTTCACCACTGCCACCCTCTGGTACACCCATGCCACCCTCTGGTACATCACTGCCACCCTCTGGTTGGTTTATCACTGTAGATTATGGGGGTGAAAAAAAGCAAGCACACCTGCCCTGCTTCAACTGCCATGAATTAATTTGGGGTTGATTAATGTGTCACTGATTTTTACACTTCCAGTCTGGCTGGCACCTGCTTCCTTCCTTATGTGTAATTTGCTTTCTGTTGCAGTACAATTTTTTTTCACAGGACCTTTATGGCCTACTTGTAGCTATTCTATGAGCCTGCTGTGCGGGTCAGAGCAGGGTCATAGAATAGTTGCAAATAGGCAACTGAACTCTGGAGGGGCCCCTCAGGAAGCACTAGAGTGAATGGTTACTAATGTTAAGATTGAACTTTTGCACCTGCTGAGTGCTTTCAGTTTTGCAAAAATCGTTTTTCTGCAATTTCGCGCGATTTGCGGGGCGCGAATCCGTGCGAGATCGATGTCGGAAGCCGCGAATTCGTGCGAATACACGATTTGTTTTTTTTGTGGCGTGTTTGTTCGCGTGATTTTTTGCGTGTTCGCAAGCCGCTTGTAGCGCATCGTTTGCGAAGTTACCCTAGCGGTCGTACATGGGCGCGGCCATCTTGTTTGCGTGACGTAATTCAGTTTCCGGGCGCTATGTGTAATCTCGCAAAGTGTGCGGCTCGCTAGTACAATTTCGCGTGTGATCGCGAGGAAAATCTCACGCGAACTTACCCACGCGGTCGTGAACGGGCGCGGCCATCTTGTTTCTCATTCATTGCTATGGTTCCGGGCGCTATGTGTAATCTCGCAAAGTGTGCGGCTCGCTAGTACAATTTTGCGTGTGATCGCGAGGAAAATCTTGCGCAAACTTACCCACGCGGTCGTGAACGGGCGTGGCCATCTTGTTTCTCATTCATTGCTATGGTTCTGGGCATGCTCTCTGTATCCTCTCTGAATCTCTGCCATCCTTTGCTTGTTTGAAGTTTTTTTTATCTATTTTACTTATTATCTATCCCTCTATTTTTCTAGCTCTATATTTTTGTGTTTTCTGCTACTTTTTGTTAATTTTAAACTACTTTTTTAAACGCTTTTCTTTTCTTCTTCCCTGTTCTATTTCTTCTTTATTATTTTGCTTCCTTTCTGCCCAGACCATGGCAAAGGGAGCCGGGATGAAGCCCGCGAAGGGGAAGGGTCCCGTACCCCGTGCCCGGCTCCCGTGCGGGCGTTTGAGGGGGGAGACAGTTATAGCTCGGGAGATTTTTAGTGCGGAGGAGGTGGCCGCACTAGTCTTTCACGTCCAGCACCGCCTCCCCAAGACCATCATGGGAGGCGGCAAGATCGCTACCGGCTACGGGATCCGGGATCGCCGGAAGCGGTGGGAGAAGGTGTGCCAGGCCATGTTTGAACACTCTGGGGTCCGGCGCACCTATAACCAGGCCACCCACCGCTGGACGGATCTCATGGACCGGGAACGCGACTTGCTGGACGTGCTCGGCGTAGAGATCCCCGGGCTTGGTGAGTAGTAGTAGCTATTTCTTGCTATTTCATCACTACTCTGTTTTCTCCCGCTCTGTGTGTTATTATATTGCAAATTTTTGTTTTTTACCAAGAGCAATAAACTTGCGCCGGAACGCCCCCTGATGGCGCAGGGCTTTACAACGTGATGCATCTCCCATATGCGTCACATTGTTAATATACGCCGCACCATGGCGCCTCTTTTGTTCTGCCGCTGCGTCACAAAAGTCACGCAACAATGGAGCAAAAGAGCCGCAAGGGGCTTCTAAATCAGCCCCTACAGACTCAAGTCGAGTCCTTCCTTTGTACACATGGCGATAAGAAGAAATAGTGGTGGTGGATTGATAGTTTGAGTATTCACTGATCTGCAATCACGATGGACTTTGTCTGTGACTTCGCGTGCTGCGGACTGCTGCCTGCCAGTCCTAGGCGAACCTTTTTAGTAGTTTGTTTAGTGAGTTACATAAGAACTTTCCAAGTCGACGGTCCGCAAATCAAGCAATACTAATAACGTAGTAGACCACATGAGATCGGTCAATATATCCCGTGGAATAGTTGTCTATTTGCTATTTCGCCAAAATATTTTGTTATTGTTCTTTTGAAATGTTTGATTTGGTTGACAACAATCATCCATATTTTTGGGTCTTTCTTTCTTTCATGTTGTACATCAGGTCCCCCCAGGGGCAAGAGGACAGAGGAGGAGGTGGTTGCTGCTGCTGTAGAAGGCCAGGATCGGCCAGGCGAGGGCTCCTTTGCTGGCCCCAGTAAGTTTTCATTTTAATATAGAGTACCTATTTTTTCCTAGCGTTCCTCATTTGATTTTTTATAAATCGTCTTTGATCTTTGTTATATTCGTCTCGTGCGCTGAGCTCGTGCCAGCCCTTGGTTGCTAGGCTCCGAGACCAATGCTCGAGCGTCCGAGGAATAGCCGTTAGAGGCAGTTCGTGTCCTGACACTGTTAGTCGGGTTTCTTTTACGTTATAGCTTGTCAATAAAGCTATCCCAACAAACGACCCTCCAGTTTCCCGTGGTTATTATACAACATTTTATGGCGACTTCTGAGACGGGGTATGAAGCGAGGAGGAAGCCCGACTGAAATTAAATGAAAATCTGACAGAGAGAAGAGCGGAAAGCGAGCTGTTCCGAGTGCAGGACAACAGTACAGTAAGCCGCACTGTTATTGAACAATTTCTTGGAGGAGGTACGTGCGGTACATTAAATTTGACATTTTACTTAAAAGAAAAGAAACAAAGTCACCGCATGAGTCAACATTGACACCGGTGATTAAGGGAACTGCCAGAGAAACATCGCGCATGCTCATTAGCAAGGCAAGAGCGATCTCTCAAACATTTAAAAGGGAAGCACCTCTTAAAAGAGCAAAATACAGTCTATGGGCCCACTCCTACACGAACAGTGAAAACAAGCATTTAACCCATTAGAGTTACTAAACTCAAGAAACTGATTTGACATTTAAAAAAAAAGGGACTATGTGGAACAATAGTAACAACTGTGACACACACATTGTGTTGAAAGACTGAAGTGTGTCACATTATCAACTGTGATACACACACACTGTATTATTGGAAATGCTTTCAACAACTGTGATACACTCACATCAATATAGAAACATACTGTATTAAATATATATTTGTGATAATAATAATTAATAGTAAAGGGGGAGTACTTCATGCTAAAAATGAGTGTAAGCAATTCAATCCAAGCTCCAACTCCGTTTTTAAGTATTCCTGGGGAACCCTCCATGGAATGGGAAGACTGGTGTGAAGCATTTGAAAATTACATTATAGCTTTAGACGGAACAAAAATTTCTGCAGTTAGAAAGAAGGCATTGTTGTTAGGGGCACTAGGAAAAGAGGGGCAGAGGATTTATAAATATTTACCAAATCCACCAGTTGACATTGATGACGTTTATAAAGATGCACTATTTAGATTATACACAAGATTTGCAAAACAGGAGAATGTGGTTATGCGCAGACACAAATTTTACACTACTCCCCAGAAACAAAAAGAAACTATAGATGAGTTTGTCTCAAGATTAAGAGAACTATCTATAAAGTGTCAGTTTGGCAACATACAGGAAGAGATGATTAGAGATCAGTTAATAGTGCAATGCTTTAGTAAAAAAACACAAGAGAAGTTATGGGCAGCAAAGAACCCAACCTTAACAGAAGCTATCACTATAGCTAAGGTAGTGGAGAAAAGCGATAGGTGTATGAGGGAATTAAAATCAATTCAACAAATGGGTAACCAAGATATTGCCACCTTACAAAGTGAAACGTGTGGATCTGTCAATTCAATAAATGTTAAGCACGGGTTAGCTGCTAAAGGAAACAAAGCAACCACCTCATACAATAAGCCGATCACACAAAACAAATACAAACAAAATACATGTGCCTGTAATAGATGTGGTAGTCCCTTCCACCTAGCTGATTCAAAGAATTGTGCAGCTTTAACCAGGGATTGCCTGAAATGTGGAAAAAGAGGACACTTTGCACGCATGTGCAGAACTAGCACCTTCAACAAGGTTGCCATGGTAGAGTGTCAAGGGAATGAAGAGGAAGCAGAAGTCATGATGATTATGTCAGAAGGAGACATCAATTGTGTTGAGAATATTGTATTAGCAAGACCAAAAGCAGATTTTGGTGTAAATGGGGTAATCCTAACACTCATGGTAGACACAGGTTCACTTTATACTATAATTCCAAAGTTACTTTATGAAACATCCTGTGCAAAAGCTAAGTTAATTGCTTCCGATGTGATTTTGAAAGGATATCAGGGTGTGAGCATTGAGGTACTTGGTTTCTTTGAGGCATACATCACATTCAAAGGGAGAGTCACACAGGGCAAAATTTATGTATCCCCTCATGGACCAGCAATTTTAGGATGGTTACACCAATACAATTTACACATCAGAGTAGACCCAAGAGCGGACCCACCGGTATTGTGTGTTGCTAATGATAAAATACCCGACCTGACAAAGAGTATAGAGAACATTTTAAGCAGTCATTCAAAGGTGTTCAGTAAAAAACTGGGGAAAGCCATAGGTTATCAACATGTCATTAAAACTAGGAAGTGTTTTACACCTATAAAACATGTGGCACGTAAAATACCCTTATCAGCTAGGGAGGAAGTAAGAAAAATAATCAAACAATTACTAGATGATGATATAATTGAACCAGTTGAAGCAACACAATGGTTAAGTCCTGTGGTTATCACACAGAAACCGGATAAATCGTTACGTTTCTGTGTGGACCTGAGAAGTGTAAATAAAGCAGTAATTATGGACAGTTTTCCACTTCCTAACATTAATGAAATTGTGTCGACTCTAAGTGGTGGTAAAGTGTTTTCAAAACTCGACCTAAGAAGTGCATACCACCAAATTAAGCTTCATCCAAGTTCAAAGGAATACACGGCGTTCATTACTCCTGAGGGCACATACCAATTCAAGAGACTTCCCTTTGGATTATGTTCTGCAGCAAGTGCTTTTCAAAGAATAATTACAGACGTTTTAAAAGGAATTGAACGTGTTGTATTCTTCCAGGATGACATTTTGATACATGGCTTGGATTTAAATGAACATAATTTAATTTTGGACAAGGTGCTGACATGCATTACAAAAGCTGGACTAACTTTAAGAAAAGAAAAATGTGTTTTTGCAGTGAACGAAGTGGACTATTTGGGATACCATGTTAGTGGGCGTGGCATCCAACCAAAGCAAGATCTGGTTAGTGCTATATGCAATGTATCTGAGCCAGACGACAAAGACAAATTGCGGTCATTCATGGGCATGATAGAATATTATGCAAAATTTGTAGAAAATTTTGCAGGAAAAGTCGAACCTTTAAGGAATATCCTGAGAAAAGGGAAGAGTTTTGTTTGGGGGAGTGAACAAAAAAAATGCATTTGAGTTAATTAAGAATGATATCTTGAATGCAAATGTCCTCTCAAGTTTTGTGCAAACCTTACCCACTATACTTACTGTTGATGCAAGTTCAATTGGAATTGGGGCAGTTTTGATGCAGAAAAATGGTGGACAGTTGAATACTGTTGCGTTTGCATCCCGTTCATTGACGGAAAGTGAAAGGAACTATTCTGTCATCGAGCGGGAGGCACTGGCGGCTGCATGGGCTTCCAGATACTTTCGAATTTATTTGTGGGGAATCACTTTTGTACTAAGAACTGACCATAAACCACTCCTGAAAGTGCTAGCCCCTGGGGGAACAAAAAATTGTTCGGGAAGGTTAGCTAGACTTGTTGTCTGTGTCCAAGATTTTTTATGTAATGTAGAGTATGTACCTGGCTGGCGCAACAATGTGGCAGATTGCTTATCAAGGTTACCTGACACCAAGGCAGAATCAAGAGAATTGGTAACGGAAAATGTGGTCGCGTTTTTGGAAGATTTATCTGGGGACCTTCATTCTTCAATATCAAAGGAAGAGTGGGTGGAAGCCATGAAGAAGGATCAAGTCATGCAGGGTTTAATTAAGATGTGCAAAGAGGGAGTGTCCAGGATGAGTACTGTAATCCCTTCATTGAGACCGTATGTCCAACTACAAGATGAGATCTCTATGCAAGGGGATTTTGTCTTAGTTAGAGGAGAAAATTACATACCTCCTGAATCACTCAGAACCCGCATAGTTGCTTTAGCCCATGAGGGCCATTTGGGCCAAACGCTCACTGCGAAACGTGTTAAAGAAAAATTCTGGTGGCCTGGGATAGACTCTTTAGTCAAATCTTGGGTGGAGAAATGTGAACTTTGCAGGGAATCGGAAAAAAGATTACAGGTGGGTGCAGGAAGTCCTTCACTAGGTAGGGTGGTATCTGATGATGGTGTATGGAAAAAGGTTTGCATTGACTTTATTGGTCCTTTTTATGAGCTACAGGACAGCGAAAGATTTGCTATGGTTTTAGTGGATTCAGCTTCAAGGTGGGTAGAAGTAGCTTTTTTGAGGAACATTAGTTCACAGGCTACCATTAAAGTGCTTAGTGAGATTTTTAGGCGAGAAGGCATCCCTTCAGTGCTTCTGTCAGACAATGGCACTCAGCTAACCTCTAAGGAAATGGAAGAATACTTTGCTCATGTAGGATTAAAACATTTACGGACCTCACTATACAACCCGCAAAGCAATGGCTTGTGCGAGAGGGTGAACAGGTTGGTCAAAGGCACTATGCAACTTGCATTGGCTTCCAATCGCCCTGTACAAAGGGAAATTAAGGAAATGCTTTGGGCATATCGGACCACTTTACATCAGAATATGATGAAGACACCGTTTGAACTTATGAGGGGGAGGTCAGCAGGCACCAAGTTAGTTCCTACATGGCTGCAGAAACCAATTATAGAGATGGGACAGGTCAGGGGTAAATGTAATAAGAGCAACATATCTGTAGGTGATCTGGTTAAAGTAAAACCTGGTGGTAATCAAAGAATGTTCAACAAATTTAAGGGACCTATTCAGGTGAGATCGGTGTGTGACAACTATGTTAAGCTACTAAATGTACAAACTTGGAATCTCCGCAGGGTTGCTCTTTATCAAAAGAAAGATAGTCAACAAAATTTGGGTTTGACATAACCAGGTGTCAAGAAGGTGATTGTACCTAAAAAGCAAAGACCTGTTCGTAAAAGGGTTTCACCTGCTTACTTAAAGGATTTCGTGTAAATGTTTAGGAAAGGAGTGGGTTATTATCTGTTGTTACAATACTATAACATCAATTAAAGAATTTTCTTTCTTATATGCATTTGTAATGTTAACTCACAAGATTAGATGATGTATTTCTTTCTTTTGTACATTTGTTATGCTAACTTTATTGTTCTCTGCCAAAGGAAAGGAGATGTGTTATATTCGTCTCGTGCGCTGAGCTCGTGCCAGCCCTTGGTTGCTAGGCTCCGAGACCAATGCTCGAGCGTCCGAGGAATAGCCCTTAGAGGCAGTTCGTGTCCTGACACTGTTAGTCGGGTTTCTTTTACGTTATAGCTTGTCAATAAAGCTATCCCAACAAACGACCCTCCAGTTTCCCGTGGTTATTATACAACAATCTTCTTCTAGACTGTATCTAAATTCTTATCCTGCCTCGACTATGACTCCCTGTGGTATTACTAGATTATTCTCATTAGTCTGTCTGTGTAGCTAACTAAGATTGCACATTTGGCAATTCCATTGGACTCCCATTCTAGTCAGCAATAGCTCTATGCACTGAGCCTTCCCTGGAAAAAGGAAATTTTTTACTTTAGATTAGACAGTCACAAATTATTACATTGTTTTCTGTTTTTTTCACATTTCTTTATTCCTAGACCAAATATTATATAGTAGTGAGTGGTGTATTCTAACATTCTTAAATGTACTTTGTAGGTGGAACATCTGGTGGCGGGGCCAGCGCGGAGGTGGTGGTGGTGGTGGATGAGGATTCGTGGGACATTTCTGGGGAGGAGGCGGTGCAAGTGCCGGACGACACCAATGTGCCTGTGAGGGTTCACACGGTGGTGGCGGGCAGAGGTAAGCTATATATTCCTTACTTATTGAGATTGAAGACTGCAGAGTGTGCTTTCTGCACGGGTGTATCAACCAGGTAGTAGCCCACCTCTAAATGTACTTCGACTTAGCTGTGAAGTTTTTGGCGAGAAGAATCCCAATCAGATCTGAGATGAACTTGATGGATGGGATGAACGAAAAGCAGTATTTTATGTGCATATGTCTGTGGTTACTGCTTTTGTCACAGAGATTCTTTTGTTAGTGTGCACATAAAAAAACGAAAAGCGAAAGAAGGGTGTAAGTAAGTGTGGAAGGACGAGAAATTTAATGATGACTGGCAAAGAAGAATGATATGTGTTTGCTTGGTCCCCAAGGTGGCTGAGAAGAATATGGTATGGTGCATGGCTGGGTGAATGATGAAGCAAGAATGGGTGGAAGGAGAACAGCCTTGGTGGGTGAAACAGAAACTGTATGTGTGCATATACTTTGAATGGATGGATGCCTGGATCATGGTACTATCTGACTCTTAGATAGCATATGTGTATCTAGAGAGAGTAGACGGTCACTGGATGAACTAATCAGGGGTCTCCAAACCGGTCCTGCAGGGACGGATACATGCCAGATTTTTAAAATAACTACATGTATCTCAATGGGGATATCCAAAAAATCTGGCATGGATCCGGCCCTCCAGGACCGGTGTGGAAACCCCTGAACTAAGTGTTACTTTGAAGAGCATGTAACACCGCACCCGCACGTCCGTTCCAGTGTAGGAAAGGCAAGGAAAAGAAGTTGTAATTTTGTCCAAATACTACCATGAATAGTAGCAGTAGTTTGTATGCAACTGCAAGCACAGCACATATCCGGTTATTACGGTGGACCCTCCCTACCTCTCTTAATAATTTTAGTTTAGTAGTAGTACGTCATTCATGTGTGGGTGTATCACTGTTCACTCAAAAAAGCAAAGCACCTAAAGTCATCCCATATGTAATCAAATACATCCCATGTGAAGTGATAGATAATCAGATTATTTAGTTTCTTCTTTTTCCTTCTCTAGTACTCATTTGCACTGTAGGGTGAAAGTTAAATTAATTAAGCAGTAGCCCTTTTAACAGAGTATTCTCAGTGCCACCTGTAATGGAAAAATATGAGCTTCACCACCTGCATGTACTGTACCGGTACAGTAACGCAAGTTTGTCTCACTCATCATGGTGTGCGTCTGTTTTTCTCGGGTGCAAGTTCACTGTGCTGGCATTATGCCGGCGTGCAGAAGATAACGTACCAATTTTCATAAACAAGAGAGAAGAAGAAGAATAAGACTGGTGTACTACTGTCATAGTCAACTGTAATGGAAGTCCATAGTGCTCGTAGAATTTGTTCCTTAAACTCACACTAATGTTAGAGCAAGCCAAGGATGAAGAAGTGGGAGGTTAGATAGATACTGGCCTCAATAGTTATGTACTGTGCTTTCAAGTTGCTACTTGTACTGTGACACAACTTTCTGCTCAATCATTTTGTGTTAATCTTAAGAGCATTGGTTACAGACTATGTCTTTCTTTCTTTATATAGTTGCTCCTTCCAAATCCAACAAACCATTAAGGAAGGAGCAGGCTCGAATGGCCAGGCAACGGAGGCTGGATGCCACTGTTGCAGAATATCGGCGGCTGCTGGCCCTGGAGAAGGAGGACACGCAGTCTACTAGTACATCTACTGCGACAGCTGCATCCTCCTCCGGGCCCACACAGGCAGCCAGCCAGCGCAGTGCTCCAGCGGTACGGAACCGGGCTACCAAAGCCAACCGCCACCGCCGAGCAGCAAAGACATCAGCTGCCCCCACAGGAGTTGCAAGGCACGCCAGCGCCGCTTATCCCTCAGAGTGTCCTACCTGGAGCAGGAGGTCTTAACCTATAAGAACTTGGTGGAGGGCCTCCGCTTCGACCATGCCACCCTCCGCAAGGAGTATGATGCCCTGGCCGCTACAGTGAACAGCATCCTGCCGTAGTGTCCCTTGCCCCTTTTTTAGAGACTTTTGGGGGGTGGGATTTGGGAGTTGGGTTCTTTTTGGGACTTTTGAAAGACAATCGTTGGGGTTAGGGAGGGTCTTGAGGGAGATTATTTTGTTAGGGCTATACAAATATACTTTTGGAAACTTTATCTGAGCATACCTGTTTTTTACTGCTTTTGAGTCTGGTGGGTGGTGGTTTAACAGTAAGTTTGTTTTCCTGAAACTTAAGTCTGTGTCATTTTCTTCCTTTAAGTGTAAATGGCTAAATGTTTTCAACACTAAGTGCCTCTCACAGAGTAAGTGATCCCCCCTTTCCTACCATGGATTTTCTTCAAATGACTTGCAACAAAAATTACACATTCCCACGAGTGCTCTAAAACCCCAGAACTCAGTTGCAAAAATCAAGAACACCCCGAAACACATGCAATCCTGCTGCTAGGGCTAACCCTAACGAACCCTAAGTTACAAAAAGTGACAAAACCTTTTTCCTCATGGATGTTGTTTAAACCAGTTTTATCCGGTATTAGACCTTCCCAGCAATGGCCCCAGAGCCGTCAACCCAGGCGAAAACAGGTAGAAGACCCCCAAACAGCCAAAAAGCAAAAGTACAAAAATGTGGACTTAGTCACTTTTCTAAAAATTTGCAAAATCACTCAGCGCGCGCTCTGCAGCTAGGCCCTAACTCCCCTCTGCCTCCATGGATTTCCTTCAAACCTCTTGCTATCTAAACTATCCATACCCAGTAGTGCTCCCAGACCCCGAAACCCACCCACAAACATCAGGAAGCCCCCCAAACAGGCCCCCGAAAACGCTACATTGAGCGAAAAGTCAGAAAATGCAAAACCTTTTTCTTCATGGATGTTGTTTAAACCAGTTTTATCCGGTATTAGACCTTCCCAGCAATGGCCCCAGAGCCGTCAACCCAGGCGAAAACAAGTAGAAGACCCCCAAACAGCCAAAAAGCAAAAGTACAAAAATGTGGACTTAGTCACTTTTCTGAAAATTTGCAAAATGACTCAGTGCGCGCTCTGCAGCTAGGCCCTAACTCCCCTCTGCCTCCATGGATTTCCTTCAAACCTCTTGCTATCTAAACTATCCATACCCAGTAGTGCTCCCAGACCCCGAAACCCACCCACAAACACCAGGAAGCCCCCCAAACAGGCCCCTGAAAACGCTACATTGAGCGAAAAGTCAGAAAATGCAAAACCTTTTTCCTCATGGATGTTGTTTAAACCAGTTTTATCCGGTATTAGACCTTCCCAGCAATGGCCCCAGAGCCGTCAACCCAGGCGAAAACAAGTAGAAGACCCCCAAACAGCCAAAAAGCAAAAGTACAAAAATGTGGACTTAGTCACTTTTCTGAAAATTTGCAAAATCACTCAGCGCGCGCTCTGCAGCTAGGCCCTAACTCCCCTCTGCCTCCATGGATTTCCTTCACACCTCTTGCTATCTAAACTATCCATACCCAGTAGTGCTCCCAGGCCCCGAAACCCACCCACAAACACCAGGAAGCCCCCCAAACAGACCCCCGAAAACGCTACATGGAGCGAAAAGTCAGAAAATGCAAAACCTTTTTCTTCATGGATGTTGTTTAAACCAGTTTTATCCGGTATTAGACCTTCCCAGAAATGGCCCCAGAGCCGTCAACCAGGCGAAAACAAGTAGAAGACCCCCAAACAGCCAAAAAGCAAAAGTACAAAAATGTGGACTTAGTCACTTTTCTGAAAATTTGCAAAATGACTCAGTGCGCGCTCTGCAGCTAGGCCCTAACTCCCCTCTGCCTCCATGGATTTCCTTCAAACCGCTTGCTATCTAAACTATCCATACCCAGAAGTGCTCCCAGACCCCGAAACCCACCCACAAACACCAGGAAGCCCCCCAAACAGGCCCCTGAAAACGCTACATTGAGCAAAAAGTCAGAAAATGCAAAACCTTTTTCCTCATGGATGTTGTTTAAACCAGTTTTATCCGGTATTAGACGTTCCCAGCAATGGCCCCAGAGCCGTCAACCCAGGCGAAAACAAGTAGAATACCCCCAAACAGCCAAAAAGCAAAAGTACAAGAATGTGGACTTAGTCACTTTTCTGAAAATTTGCAAAATCACTCAGCGCGCGCTCTGCAGCTAGGCCCTAACTCCCCTCTGCCTCCATGGATTTTCTTCACACCTCTTGCTATCTAAACTATCCATACCCAGTAGTGCTCCCAGACCCCGAAACCCACCCACAAACACCAGGAAGCCCCCCAAACAGGCCCCCGAAAACGTTACATTGATCGAAAAGTCAGAAAATGCAAAACCTTTTTCCTCATGGATGTTGTTTAAACCAGTTTTATCCGGTATTAGACGTTCCCAGCAATGGCCCCAGAGCCGTCAACCCAGGCGAAAACAAGTAGAAGACCCCCAAACAGCCAAAAAGCAAAAGTACAAAAATGTGGACTTAGTCACTTTTCTGAAAATTTGCAAAATCACTCAGCGCGCGCTCTGCAGCTAGGCCCTAACTCCCCTCTGCCTCCATGGATTTCCTTCACACCTCTTGCTATCTAAACTATCCATACCCAGTAGTGCTCCCAGACCCCGAAACCCACCCACAAACACCAGGAAGCCCCCCAAACAGGCCCCCGAAAACGCTACATTGAGCGAAAAGCCAGAAAATGCAAAACCTTTTTCTTCATGGATGTTGTTTAAACCAGTTTTATCCGGTATTAGACCTTCCCAGCAATGGCCCCAGAGCCGTCAACCGAGGCGAAAACAAGTAGAAGACCCCCAAACAGCCAAAAAGCAAAAGTACAAAAATGTGGACTTAGTCACTTTTCTGAAAATTTGCAAAATGACTCAGTGCGCGCTCTGCAGCTAGGCCCTAACTCCCCTCTGCCTCCATGGATTTCCTTCAAACCTCTTGCTATCTAAACTATCCATACCCAGTAGTGCTCCCAGACCCCGAAACCCACTCACAAACACCAGGAAGCCCCCGAAAAACAGGCCCCTGAAAACGCTACATTGAGCGAAAAGTCAGAAAATGCAAAACCTTTTTCCTCATGGATGTTGTTTAAACCAGTTTTATCCGGTATTAGACGTTCACAGCAATGGCCCCAGAGCCGTCAACCCAGGCGAAAACAAGTAGAAGACCCCCAAACAGCCAAAAAGCAAAAGTACAAAAATGTGGACTTAGTCACTTTTCTGAAAATTTGCAAAATCACTCAGCGCGCGCTCTGCAGCTAGGCCCTAACTCCCCTCTGCCTCCATGGATTTCCTTCACACCTCTTGCTATCTAAACTATCCATACCCAGTAGTGCTCCCAGACCCCGAAACCCACCCACAAACACCAGGAAGCCCCCCAAACAGGCCCCCGAAAACGCTACATTGAGCGAAAAGTCAGAAAATGCAAAACCTTTTTCTTCATGGATGTTGTATAAACCAGTTTTATCCGGTATTAGACCTTCCCAGCAATGGCCCCAGAGCCGTCAACCCAGGCGAAAACAAGTAGAAGACCCCCAAACAGCCAAAAAGCAAAAGTACAAAAATGTGGACTTAGTCACTTTTCTGAAAATTTGCAAAATGACTCAGTGCGCGCTCTGCAGCTAGGCCCTAACTCCCCTCTGCCTCCATGGATTTCCTTCAAACCTCTTGCTATCTAAACTATCCATACCCAGTAGTGCTCCCAGACCCCGAAACCCACCCACAAACACCAGGAAGCCCCCCAAACAGGCCCCTGAAAACGCTACATTGAGCGAAAAGTCAGAAAATGCAAAACCTTTTTCCTCATGGATGTTGTTTAAACCAGTTTTATCTGGTATTAGACCTTCCCAGCAATGGCCTCAGAGCTGTCAACCCAGGCGAAAACAAGTAGAAGACCCCCAAACAGCCAAAAAGCAAAAGTACAGGTGATTAAAGTTTTAATTATATTAACTTGTGCAAAACAAATAAAGACAGAAACACAGGAATAAAAGTGAATAAGTACGAAAAAGAAAATTTCTAAATTCATTGGCTCATTTTCAGGGCTCAGTGTCAGGAAAGAAGAGTTCGTCCTCATACTCTGCAAATTCAGACAGGAGTAGGTCAGTGTCACCTAACACAGAAGAAATTCCCTCATCTAAGTTGCTGTCCTCCTCGTCTTCTTCCGTCGTGCAATCTGGTACTTTGAAATCTGGTGGTATGAGGTGCTCATTCATCTTGATCATTGTCAATATCTCCACATTTTTGGGCGAGAGGCGGGTCCGTTTGCAAGTTACAATGCCACCAGCAGCACTGAAAACACGTTCAGAAGACACGCTTGCGAGTGGGCAAGACAAGTAATGTATAGCCAGGCGGGTGATCTCTGGCCACAATTCTTTTTTCCCATGCCAATACGCCAATGGGTCAGCATTAACATAGACCTCTGTTGAGTCATTCAGATAGTCCTGCACCATCGACTCAAAGTTCTCCACGGTTCCTCCACTTTGCTGAATTTTTGCTCGGACCTTTTGAGAACCATAACCAATCTCAGCTAGCCAATCCTCTTCATCACCCGATATTTCTGTTGTGTCTGGTGCAGATGATGTGGTTGCCGGTGTCTTAAACGGCTGAGAGGTCACTTCTGCCACAGCCACAGGTGCAGAAGTGGAGTCTTTTGACTGGGGATGGCCTGCTGATGCTGATGTACTGCCTTTTCCTTCAATTTGCTTCCGTTCTCTTTCAAACCTGATGGCTGACAAGGCTAGCCAACGTTTGTACTTTGTAACATCTTCATCACTAAAAGGAAATAATGCACAGCCTGCCAGCGCCTTTTTGTAGCGTGGATGCAGAATAGTAGCACAAATGTAATGCTGTTCTGAGTGGATCTTTTGAAGACGTTCATCGCCAAGTAGGCGCTCTAATAATTTCTCCGCCAAAACAAAAGCTTCTTGCTTTTCTTCATCTTTTTGAAACTTTGAAGACACCGCCTTCAGTTTGTGCTCCAGCATGCGCAACAATGGGATAGCTTTTCCCAAATTACAGTCCTCCCTGCTGACTGCACGCGTGAAGACCTCAAAAGGACGAAGCATGTCTGTCAGGCTTTTAACTAGCTCCCATTCCGCCGCATTTAACCTCAGGTCCTCCTTCACAGCTGTGCCCAGTGTTAAGAAATACTGATCGAGTACCGTAAACTGCTCATACAGACGCTCAAGCATGTAGAAGGTTGAGTTCCAACGTGTTGGCACCTCCTGGATGAGTGCTTTCACTGGCATTCGACGTTCATGTAGCAGGCGCCTCAGATGCTTCCGGGCCTTAAAAGAATGGCTGAAATGGTTGCACATTTTTTGGCAGGTGACCACTAACTGGCATGCTGGACTGTCTTTATCCAAGAATATTTTAACAACCAGGTTTATACAGTGCGCCAAACACGGCACTCTGAAATAGTCACCCAGTTCCATGGCCTTAACTACATTGGCGCCATTATCAGTGGAAACATAACCAATGCCGCGTTTCTTTGGAGACAGCCAGTGAAAGACCTTTGTGTTGAACTCATTCAAAATGTTTTGTGCTGTATGACGTTTCTCCAAGCCAAACATGGCTAGTGTTGCAGGTTTCCGAACAGCTTTAAAAACTTGGTCCAGGTCAGCACCTGCGTTTAGCTTTGCTTTAACCCCTGAAAAAGAGACCCAGTGTGCAGTGATGCACATGTAATCAGTGCCTGCGCCACTGGTCCACATGTCTGTTGTCAGATGTATAGTGTGAACAGCACTCTTCTGCAAAGCTGCCCCAATCACCTCCAGCACATCTTCATGTAGTGCTGGAACCGCAACTCGGGCAAAATAGTACCGGCTAGGAACCTTCCATTTAGGGCAGAGCGCTGCCACTAATTCTAGAAAACCAACCCCTTATACAAAAGAAAAAGGGAGAAGATCCAGTGCTACCATTTTAGCCAGCTTAGTGTTATACAGACGCACCATTGGGTGGTTGCGGTCATATGGCGCGTCTGAAAACAACATTGTTTTAATGTTGCCCTGGACCATTTTACGGGATGATGATGATGACTTCTTCGACCCAGTTACGCTCGCTGATGAACTTTTTCGCATTGGTGTCTCACTCTGTCCCACACTCTTAGTGTGGCTCCCAGGGGTACTGGGTGTAAGTGAAGTGTGTGACACTTCTTCCTCCTCGTCATCATCAGATGGAACATCAATGTTTTCTCGACTTGTAATTCGGGCTTCCTTGATCTCCTTTAGGTGCGCCAACCATTGGATAGTGTGCTGTCTCTTAAGATGACCTCTCTGGCCTCCAGTCCCATAGTTGGTACCAAGCTTACCACGACTAACTGCAAGCTTACAAATGCTACAAATGGCTATGTTTTCCCTTTTTGGGCAAACACTAAAGAAGTCCCAAACTGCGGACTTCAAATGTCTGTGGGGGCCGGAGGAGGCGATACTGGTGGTGGTCGTGCTGCTAATGCCAGATGAAGTGGAGGATGTGTATTGCAGAACTTTACTACGTTGTGCACTTTCACCACCACTAATTAAGGTCGAGGTGGATGGAGGTCCCTTCTGGCGAGTAAGAAATATGGAAGCGGTAGGTTGTGGTGTACTAGTTAACATCAATGATTGTGGTGTTCCCATTGCCTCCTCGTCGACTTCATCATCACGCTCAGCAGCTTGTCGGGCTAGGGTAAAAATGTCTGTTTGCTGCATGCCCGCTGGGGCTTCAGTGACGTTAGTGATGATGACTGCGTCATCGTCGTGAGAGTCTTCAGCAGCAGGAGTATACGCCACTTCTTGTTGAGCGTCATCACACTCCATAACTATGAGAGTTTCGACGACCTTCCTTTTGCGCTTAGCTACCTTTGTCAGATCATGGTGTGCCTCCTCAACCTCACTCTCAGACGGCAGTGATGCTGGTTCCCAAGTAAGATCCATATCATCAGAAGGAGGTGGGCTTGAAGAAGATGTAGACACCAACACCCTTAATCTTTTCCTTGCTCGGGATGTGGAAGACAATGAATGATCATCAGGAGGAGTGGCTTCCTCGAATGATACCTCGGCTTGATTGTCGATTTCCAGATGTGCCCCTACTTCTGGAGGAACAACTATTGTGGCCACTTGTTGTGCCCCTCCATGCACCTCTGCTTGCTCCTCTCCTTGCGCCGCCTCTCCTTCCACATGTACTTGGGCTTGTACTTGCACATGTGATTGTTGTTGCAGCTGTGGTTGTTTAACACTCGTCAGATGAGTTAAAACAACCTGTGTTGATTGAGGGACATTGCTGCTACTTTCTTGCGATGAGCCAACATCACTGGTCGATGGTGATTGAACAACTATACTGGCGGCCTCTGCAGCACTCAAGGGCTTGGACCTAAGTTGGCGTGGTGGTGGTGGTGGCACTGAGCCCAATGGAGCGGGGGTGCTGCTCCCAGCTTGGTCCCCAGCAGATCCTGCTGCTGCTGCAGTGGAGAAGTGTGGCTCAATGGTTAGAGCGGCAGACCCTGATGCAGAGGTCTGGCCCGGGACCAGGGTTCAATTCCCCGCCTCGGCGGGTCTTGGGCTCAAAATTCCACGGACCTGATAATTCTCGCCTCGGTGCCTACTCCAATCATGGAGTCCCACTCTGCAACTCTGGGCAATAGCTTGCTTAATTTCCACAACGGCCCCCACAACGCTAAGGATGCCTGGCCTCCACCTTGGGGGTGCCCAGGAGTGGACACCTCACAGGGAAAGCCAGGGTGGGTTCCACAGCGGTATTCGTCCAAGCGCCTTGAGACCCTTGCGGGTGAGTAGTGCGCTATACAAGTATCAATTTACAATTTTTACAATTTACAATTTACAGGCGTACTTTTTTTTTTATTCCCAAAAAATGTGGCGGGCGGCACACCAGTCTGCTTGGTAACTTGCTTCATCTGCTCCTTTCTGGCATCTTTCTTGCTACAGGAGCTACGGGGAACTTTTTTGGGGGCCATCTTCTTCAGATGTCACTCTGAACAGCAGGCCGCAGTTGCACAAGTTGCAGAGTTGTCTGTGGCCACACGTGACGTTGTGCTGCACACACCGCAGCAGGACTTCTTCCTGGCACTGGTGGTTCTCTTGTGCACCTACAAGCAATGGAAGACAGAGGAACATCAGTTATACACCCCAAAAAGTTGAAAAAACACACAAAATTCTGCACAATCCCAGCCCATCCATGGCCTCAATGGTGTTTAAATTCAAGAAGAAACCCCAAAGAAAGACTAGGCCCATGCACCACGCACTACCCCTGGGCAAAAGGCCCCACCAGCAGCCCCAAAAAAACGACAAAAAACACAAAATTCTGCACAATCCCAGCCCATCCATGGCCTCAATGGTGTTTAAATTCAAGAAGACACCCCACAGAAAGACAAGGCCCATGCACCACTCACTACCCCTGGGCAAAAGGCCCCACCAGCAGCCCCAAAAAAACGACAAAAAACACACAAAATTCTGCACAATCCCAGCCCATCCATGGCCTCAATGGTGTTTAAATTCAAGAAGACACCCCACAGAAAGACTAGGCCCATGCACCACTCACTACCCCTGGGCATAATGGATGAAAGCTAGGCACAATGGGTGCAGGCCTCAGACACTGCCTCTCTTCAAAATGGCCCCTTGAACCCCAAGCACATGTTGCCTGTACCAGCACTCAAGATGGCCACCACCACCACCCACATGGCCAGTCCACATCAACAGTACACACCCAAAAAAAACGAAAAACACACAAAAATCACCACAATCCAATGCCATCCAGGATGTTTACATTAAAGAGAGTGAGACCCCACAGGCAGACTCAGTCCATGCACCACTACCCCTGGGCAAAAGGCCCCACCAGCAGCCCAAAAACAATCGACAAAAACCACAAAATTCTGCACAATCCCAGCCCATCCATGGCCTCAATGGTGTTTAAATTCAAGAAGACACCCCACAGAAAGACTAGGCCCATGCACCACTCACTACCCCTGGGCAAAAGGCCCCACCAGCAGCCCCAAAAAAACGACAAAAAACACAAAAAATTCTGCACAATCCCAGCCCATCCATGGCCTCAATGGTGTTTAAATTCAAGAAGACACCCCACAGAAAGACTAGGCCCATGCACCACTCACTACCCCTGGGCATAATGGATGAAAGCTAGGCAAAATGGGTGCAGGCCTAAGACACTGCCTCTCTTCAAAATGGCCCCTTGAACCCCAAGCACATGTTGCCTGTACCAGCACTTAAGATGGCCACCACCCACGTGGCCAGTCCACATCAACAGTACACCCCAAAAAAAAAACGAAAAACACACAAAAATCACCACAATCCAATGCCATCCAGGATGTTTACATTAAAGAGAGTGAGACCCCACAGGCAGACTCAGTCCATGCACCACTACCCCTGGGCAAAAGGCCCCACCAGCAGCCCCACAAAAATCGACAAAAACCACAAAATTCAGCACAATCCCAGCCCATCCATGGCCTCAATGGTGTTTAAAATCAAGAAGATACCCCACAGAAAGACTAGGCCCATGCACCACTCACTACCCCTGGGCAAAAGGCCCCACCAGCAGCCCCAAAAAAACGACAAAAAACACAAAATTCTGCACAATCCCAGCCCATCCATGGCCTCAATGGTGTTTAAATTCAAGAAGACACCCCACAGAAAGACTAGGCCCATGCACCACTCACTACCCCTGGGCAAAAGGCCCCACCAGCAGCCCCAAAAAAACGACAAAAAACACACAAAATTCTGCACAATCCCAGCCCATCCATGGCCTCAATGGTGTTTACATTCAAGAAGACACCCCACAGAAAGACTAGGCCCATGCACCACTCACTACCCCTGGGCATAATGGATGAAAGCTAGGCAAAATGGGTGCAGGCCTCAGACACTGCCTCTCTTCAAAATGGCCCCTTGAACCCCAAGCACATGTTGCCTGTACCAGCACTCAAGATGGCCACCACCACCACCCACATGGCCAGTCCACATCAACAGTACACCCCAAAAAAAACGAAAAACACACAAAAATCACCACAATCCAATGCCATCCAGGATGTTTACATTAAAGAGAGTGAGACCCCACAGGCAGACTCAGTCCATGCACCACTACCCCTGGGCAAAAGGCCCCAACAGCAGCCCCCAAAAATCGACAAAAAACACAAAATTCTGCACAATCCCAGCCCATCCATGGCCTCAATGGTGTTTACATTCAAGAAGACACCCCACAGAAAGACTAGGCCCATGCACCACTCACTACCCCTGGGCATAATGGATGAAAGCTAGGCAAAATGGGTGCAGGCCTCAGACACTGCCTCTCTTCAAAATGGCCCCTTGAACCCCAAGCACATGTTGCCTGTACCAGCACTCAAGATGGCCACCACCACCACCCACATGGCCAGTCCACATCAACAGTACACCCCAAAAAAAACGAAAAACACACAAAAATCACCACAATCCAATGCCATCCAGGATGTTTACATTAAAGAGAGTGAGACCCCACAGGCAGACTCAGTCCATGCACCACTACCCCTGGGCAAAAGGCCCCAACAGCAGCCCCCAAAAATCGACAAAAAACACAAAAATCAGCACAATCCCAGCCCATCCATGGCCTCAATGATGTTTAAATTCAACAAAACAGTTGTATCATGCACCCATAACCAACCCTGGTCCTACTGGATACTGTGGCTACCCACAATATATTTTATTTAATGTTCTGAAAAAGTTCCAAAATTGTAATTGCAACAACTGTAATGCCCCAAACAAACTTACTTGTGAAAGTTGATGTCTAATCCAAATGTGATCCAAAGAAAGTCTAAAAAGCCTCAAATCCAAATATCCAGCAGCACCCACAAAAAGTAATCCTTCCAGGTCAAGGTCCAAATGAAAGTGACCAGCACATGAATAAAGCACTGGGAGGAGCCTGCTGGACAGGAACAGGAAGCTGGAGACTGTGGGGCACTTCCTTCCCACCCCCTCAAGTAATGGACTCCTTGCAAAAAAAGTGCAGGCAAATGTCAACCTGAGGAGTGATTCTGATAAAAATCATAATTTTCTGAAGGTTTATGCTGTTTGCTGGTGGATTTCTTGTGCAGAATTGCAAAATCTCTATTTCGCGAGTGCGAGATGGTTCCTGCCCGCCGCACCTACATGTTCGCAATTGCGAACTCTCGCGATGCGTGCTGTGCAAGGTGGTGGCAAGCCGCGATTACGTATTCGCGAGCACCAAACTCCCGCGGGATTCCGCAGCAAGATCCAAAATGGCGCAGCACTCGCAAAATATCGAGAAAAACAACTCTGCAAACGCTGAATGACGGAAAGTGAACGCCGCGCGCCGCAATATTGTATCACCAAGCAAAAAAATCCGCCGCGTGCGGATTTGCGGATTTTCGGCAAATTCACGAGAGTTCGCGGATTGCGAATTTGTCGAAAATCCGCAAAATCCATGAGCGGAACGGATTTTACGCCCATGCTTATACACCACTCATCCTTACCACATTTCTGGGATAAAACACCACCTACACCATAAAAACTGTCATGAACCGTGACAATGCACCACTTGTTTACACAAAAGGGTTTCAATTTCCAAGTTGGCGCCTGCGCAATTTCATCTTTGATCTGTTGAAATACATCTTGTTGCCTTTTACGCCAACAGAACTCTGTCTTTTGCCTGGTAAGTTCCCTAATGGGCTCCATCTTTGTAGCAAACCCCTTTATGAACTTACTGTAGTACTTTCATAAGCCTGCAAAAGACAGTAGTTTCTCTTTGTTGTCTGGTGCTGGAGCTTTCACAGTGGCATCAACAAGGGATTTTTTGGGAACAACACCATCCCCAGAGAGAGTGTGTCCTAAATACAAGGATATCGTCTTGAAAACATTTTACAAAACCATCTAAATCGTTGAAAATATCATGCATAGCTCTCTGAAAAACTGACGCCACAGAGGCCAAACCAAAATGCATTCTTTTATACTGGAATAGCCTCTGCGGTGAAAGAAACAAAGTAAATTCCTTAGAGTCATTAGTCAAAGCAATCTGATGGTATGCTGAACGCAAATCGAAGGTGGAAAACACTTTGGCCCCCTCCAACATGCACACTACTTCATTAATGTTAGGCAACGGGTGGCGGTCTATCACTAAATTAGCATTCAATGCTTTCAAATCCACATATAGGCCTCAAACGTTTGTCAGCCTTCCTGGTTAAAACGATGTGAAAACCCATTCGGATGATTCCACTTCTTCAATGATGTCATCATCGATAAGATTCTGTAACAAAAGTTTGAGATCTTCCCTCAAGTTCACTGGGACAGTCCTAAGCTTTTGCTTGACAGGTTGCGCTCCTTTCTTTAACTTTATCTTATGACTGAAATTATTGAGTTTGCCCAGACTCTTTGAAAATACTGTAGGAAAAGCATCAATGACTTCACTTATAGTCTGGTTCTCATTCACGCCTTCTGATATTACCAATAACAGATTAAAATGTCTAGGATTAAGAATTATCCCCAAACTCCACTGATCCTTCCAGCCCAACACATACACACCTTTGACAGCAACATACAACTTCACAAGCGCAACACGCCCCTTGAATGCCATGTCGACTTCTGCCAAACCTTCTATGTCAATCGTGGTCCCATCAAGAGCTTAAGCAATGATGTCAGACCTTTTTAGATCCTTGAGACTCAGAACTCCTTTGAAGCTATCAACAAAGAACGCCTTGGTAATTCTAGTCCAGGGAAATCCCAAATCAGCCATGAGTTCTACTGTTAAACCAAGAACATGTACAGCGCATTTTGGGGGTCTCAAACAGAACTCAGCATTCTCGGGACATCCATCATCAGTAATGGATACCACAATGCCTCAATTATTCCCATTCATACCGTTATCACACTCTTCCTCATTCAAATAGGAGATTTTCCTTTTTTGGGTTTTCCCCCATATGCACTTTTGCAGACACCGGTGAAATGCCCACGATGTCCACACTTCTTGCTTTCTTTACCTAAAGTAGTAATTAATCAAAAAGGGGGGATTAGGGATTGGGACATCTGTTTCATTCCCCTGGGTAAGCTTGTAATTAATCAAAAAGAGAAACAGACACTTGTTACACCTCTAGACCATTGGTATAGAAAGTTATTAGAGTAACCTCAAAAAACCCAATGCTGATGTAATTATGCGGTATATCTGTTTCATCCGCCCCGCATTAGGGTTGTTGGCAGTTATCATCGGGTACTCCAAAGTAGTGGTATTGCCCGCCTCATTCCGAGGCACCTCTGGTCTATTGTGCAGTGTCCAGAGAAGTGAGGAAAAAAGTGTGCAAATTAAATTCTCCAAAAAAGGAAAAAATTGTTAAAAAGACTGGCAAATCACCCTTGAAAACTTTTAATATTGGTGTGATTTCCAGATCGGCATAAAATGAATGGGTACTAGTTATAGATCGAGTTACCGGATCTGGCAGTGTTATATATACAGCGTCAACATGTTTCAGCTCTCTGGGCCCTAGGGGTCTATAGAGCTTTCGTCAGGACTCACATACAAATAAACAAAGAACTATTTACTCACACCATTTGTGTAGTATTACCATAGTTGATTCCTGTTTTTATGTCAGGAGAATTGCTCCTCCGGCTTCTGTAATAGAATGGGGAGAGTACATAGAGAAATACACACTTGATTTATACATTTTAAATTGGGTTCGTGCACTTGAAGAATAAAATTATTATTCATTTGAGGAGACTTAGGATTTAGGAGGGGATCGGAGGTTCGAGTTGCTAACTGTTCAAGCATTAATCATAGTGTGACAAGTAGTAAATTGGTATCGGAACACGGGGTTAGTTTGTATTGCCTGCATTAGTTTGATGATAGCGTAGCGCGCTGGCTCTATATAGTGCGCGCGTTCTGAGGCTGGGCTTAGTGAACCAAGATGACCCTGCTAGGTTGTAATTGATTCTAGAACAGTGGCCCATCTTTATATACAACTGCGGTCATCAATTGTGGTGGACCGGTCTCTCTACGTGAGGTTGTTAGACTACGTTGGTATTAGAGGCAGAGGGTAGATGGACATGCAAAATAAAATAGGCTGTCCTACCTTACACCGGAGAATCTCTTTCTTGCATCGGGGTGTATTGCAACTGCTATGCCCAGAGCTGTATTTGGAAATTATCGCATTCATTATTACACCAAACGGGTATCTTACCGGAGTTCTTTCAAATTCGTCCCTCCGCCATTACCCGCGTGTGCTTAGAATTCCGCCTTGTGCTGACTCTGCCCCCGGAAGTAGCCGCTACATAGGACGGTCTTATTTTTAAAGGCACAGGGCTCCAACGCGGCTCTTGTTGCGTTTTTTTTGGGTCAAGAAGAAACTTTATGTAGTCACCAAAAAGGAAACAGAGTTGGTTCTTTTATATGCCCGGATTGTCGCTGTTAGGAATGATTATTTGCTTAGAAATTGCGATGATTAGGTTTTTTCGTTTGTCTGAAGTCAGAAAAAAGAAAAAAGGGTTTTTCTGTATTTGCAGGAAGATTTGTATTAGAGCGGATGGAACTTGTAATCATTTGAATTTTTTGAATTTTTTGAAATTTTTTCATTGGGCAAACCGGTGCCACGGTATAAAATCGTTAAGTCCGTGTTCGTAGGTCTTGAGGCGTTCCACCCATCTTTGCTCCTTTTCAAAAAGTGTTCTCTCACATCTTATGTGAGAGAACACTCAAATGTCTTATCCATGAACATTTCGATTACAGTCCAGCGCATGTCGTCACAGGAGTGGCCTGCTACGACGAAATGGGAACATAGTTTTGTCGTGTTCTTTTTCAATCTAATGTTGCTCCTGTGTTCGCCAATTCTTGTTTTAACTTTACGGCACGTCATCCCAATGTATTGCTTACCGCAAGGGCAGCTTACCATGTAGATGACGTGTGTAGAGTTGCAATTAGTGTGCTGGCGTTGTGTCCACACTAGTGTTTCTGAGAGTTGCAGTGATTTCGATACTGTTGTCGTTTTGCATGCGACACAGGAACCACAGGGGTAATGGCCGGTTACAGGAGTCATGGTTGCATCTCTTGTTGTGACTATTGGTGGCTTTTTTACTGGTCGGGTGTGTACAAGAACATCTTTTATATTTTTTGTTCTTCGGTTTGCAAATCTCGGTTTTGGCCAGTTAAATGATCCAGTGTGTAGGATATGCCAGTTCTTATTGATCAGTTTCTTTATTTCATATGAAGACTTGCAGTATGTAGTGACGCACGTAGTCAGGTCCGGTGTAGGTACTTTTGGGAATGTTTGTAGGAGACATTCTCTCGGTTGGTTGCTCGCTCTTTTTCTACAGAGTCTTATGGTTTTTTCCGTGTAGTCTCTTTTCCTCAGTCTATCACTCAATTCTGTTGCTTGTAATTGGTAGTCTACATTACTGCTACAATTCCTCTTCAAGCGCAAAAATTGGCTGTAGGGAAGGTTGTCCCTGAGGGGCTTTGGATGGTAACTCTTGTATGATAATATACTGTTTTTGGCCGTTGGTTTTGTAAAGGTCTTTGTATGTAGCACATTATCTTTTACGAATATTGTTAGGTCCAGGAAATCAAGGTTGTTACTTGTGGCAGTATATGTAAACTTAAGCCAGGGATCCAAATGATTGAGCCAGTTCATGAAAGCCTCCAGATCAAGTTTAGTGTCCCAGATCATTATGATGTCATCAATGTATCTCTTCCAGTATAACATACTGGAAGAGAACATGTTGGTTTCACTGGCTATATGTTGTTCCTCGAAGTGACTGACATACAATCCTGCCACCGATGGAGCGAAGGCGCTTCCCATGGAGGTTCCATGTGTTTGGAGGTACAGGTCGTTTTCATAAGCAAAAAAGTTCTCCTTTAGTGCTAGTTTGCAGCACTCAAGTATAAAGTGTCTCGGTGTGTTATAATGCCACTCTTTCATGAACAGAACATCTTCTAGAACTTGGAGGGTGTCGTCTTGGGGGAGACTTGTAAAGAGGGCCTCCACATCTAGGCCCACCAGGAGCATCGTGTTGGGATTAAATGCCATTTCTTTAATCTGAACCAAAAGATCTCGAGTGTCCTTCAAGTACCCTGGTGTTTGTTGGACTAATGGTTTCAGGTATTCGTCCGCAAATTTTGAGAGGGGCTCTAGTACTGATCCGATACCTGAGACTATCGGTCGGCCAGGTGGTGGAGTCCTATTTTTATGCGTTTTTGGCAGCGAATAGAAATAAGGTGTTACGGGCTCTCTTGTCATCAAATATTCGGCCTCTTTTGGTGTAATCCACCCCTTGGTCTCTGCTTCATGGACCATGATGGAAATGGTGTTCGTAAGTCTCTCTGTTGGATCTATGGTGATCTTTTGGTAGAATCTTGTGTCAGACAAGAGGGCAAGGCATTGTAGATTGTACCCATTCTTGCTCAGGATAACTGTCCCCCCCCCCTTGTCTGCTGGTTTGATCACTATTTCATCGTTCATTCTTAGAGACTCTAGGGCTGTACGTTCCTTTTTACTCAGGTTTTGGTAGGCCTTCTTTTTGTTTTCCAGTCTATCTACACCATTCAGAAGTGCTTGTTCGAATGTCTGTAATTCTGGGTGTGCATTCCTATTCGGGGGGTTGAAGGTGGATTTCCTTCGTAGAGTGGTGTCTCCCTGTTGGGTCATCCCGGTACTGGTGGTGTGGTTTCAAAAAAGGCCTTCAATTTCAATGTTCTGCAAAATTCTGCCAATTCGCACTTCAGTTTGAAGGTGTCGAGTCGGGGTGTAGGCACAAAACCTAATCCTTTATTGAGGATTTTTATTTGGTCTTCAGGTAACTGAAGACCTGAGAGGTTGACTACGAGGGATTGGTTTTGCTGGTGGAGGGATGGGTTGCTGCCATGCTGCGAGTCTGCACATTCCTCTGTTGGTCTTGCCATCTGAGTGACTTTTTTTTGCCTCTTGGTTGGTTTTGGCCTCTCAATAAAAAATGAGGTTCTTGTTGGTTAGTGTTCATATTTTGTCCCATTTGTTGGTCGCCCATTTGTGGCATCTGTTGCATTCCTGGGTTAAACGGGTCCATCCATCCTCCATATGGAGGGATAAAGGGTTGGTAGAATGGCATATTGAAGCCTTGATAGTATGGTCTCTGCCATCTGTTTCCTCTTCTTGGTCTCTGTTGTCTATAGTTATTCCTGCCTCTCTTTGGGAAATAATCATCTGTGCTGCTCACAGAGTTATTGGAGGAGTTGTTACCTGTTGATTCATTATCTGATCCAGTTTCCTGCGGGGAGTATTCATCTGCAGTGTACGGGTGCATCTTTTCTTGGCTGAACTTTTTTAAGTCTTTCCCAAGTTTTTGTAATTTACTCTGCATGATGAACTTGCGGGTTTCCTCCATTTCTTTGTTTATTTCATCCAACCGTTGTTTGTAGACTAAGGGGTTAATGCCTTTCTTTAATTCCTTCTCACACTCTTCAATTTCTTTTAGAAGTTTGACTGAAAGCCTCCTCGCTGTTTTTACAATAAGGACTAGATAATCTAATGTACACTTCCACGAAATTGACGACCAGTCCTTTCGGAAGACAAGATCACTCAAAAAAATTCGTGGGGCGTTATTGACCCAAAGACCTTTTGGTGCTGTCTTGAACCTCAGGTACTCCGTCATAATTATACCGTGTATGGATGTTCGAATCTGCTCTCTTTTCTTTTCTGTCATCTTGTCCCAATCATCTGCCAGTGCTAGGACTTCGGTTAGTTCTATATTTTGTAAGAGCGGCTGAGCCGCTAGGATTTCTTCTATGTCGTTAGCGTCAAAACTCAAACCAGGATTTCCCTCCATAATTAGTCTCGTATGGGTATATATATAAATGTATCAGGGGATTGACCCTGTGTATATATATAATGAAATCCCGCTGCTGCACGCAGCTTAAGTAGTAATTAATCAAAAAGGGGGGATTAGGGATTGGGACATCTGTTTCATTCCCCTGGGTAAGCTTGTAATTAATCAAAAAGAGAAACAGACACTTGTTACACCTCTAGACCATTGGTATAGAAAGTTATTAGAGTAACCTCAAAAAACCCAATGCTGATGTAATTATGCGGTATATCTGTTTCATCCGCCCTGCATTAGGGTTGTGGGCAGTTATCATCGGGTACTCCAAAGTAGTGGTATTGCCCGCCTCAACCCAAGGCACCTCTGGTCTATTGTGCAGTGTCCAGAGAAGTGAGGAAAAAAGTGTGCAAATTAAATTCTCCAAAAAAGGAAAAAATTGTTAAAAAGACTGGCAAATCACCCTTGAAAACTTTTAATATTGGTGTGATTTCCAGATCGGCATAAAATTAATGGGTACTACTTATAGATCGAGTTACCGGATCTGGCAGTGTTATATATACAGCGTCAACATGTTTCAGCTCTCTGGGCCCTAGGGGTCTATAGAGCTTTCGTCAGGACTCACATACAAATAAACAAAGAACTATTTACTCACACCATTTGTGTAGTATTACCATAGTTGATTCCTGTTTTTATGTCAGGAGAATTGTTCCTCCGGCTTCTGTAATAGAATGGGGAGAGTACATAGAGAAATACACACTTGATTTATACATTTTAAATCGGGTTCGTGCACTTGAAGAATAAAATTATTATTCATTTGAGGAGACTTAGGATTTAGGAGGGGATCGGAGGTTCGAGTTGCTAACTGTTCAAGCATTAATCATAGTGTGACAAGTAGTAAATTGGTATCGGAACACGGGGTTAGTTTGTATTGCCTGCATTAGTTTGATGATAGCGTAGCGCGCTGGCTCTAGATAGTGCGCGCGTTCTGAGGCTGGGCTTAGTGAACCAAGATGACCCTGCTAGGTTGTAATTGATTCTAGAACAGTGGCCCATCTTTATATACAACTGCGGTCATCAATTGTGGTGGACCGGTCTCGCTACGTGAGGTTGTTAGACTACGTTGGTATTAGAGGCAGAGGGTAGATGGACATGCAAAATAAAATAGGCTGTCCTACCTTACACCGGAGAATCTCTTTCTTGCATCGGGGTGTATTGCAACTGCTATGCCCAGAGCTGTATTTGGATTTTATCGCATTCATTATTACACCAAACGGGTATCTTACCGGAGTTCTTTCAAATTCGTCCCTCCGCCATTACCCGCGTGTGCTTAGAATTCCGCCTTGTGCTGACTCTGCCCCCGGAAGTAGCCGCTACATAGGACGGTCTTATTTTTAAAGGCACAGGGCTCCAACGCGGCTCTTGTTGCGTTTTTTTTGGGGTCAAGAAGAAACTTTATGTAGTCACCAAAAAGGAAACAGAGTTGGTTCTTTTATATGCCCGGATTGTCGCTGTTAGGAATGATTATTTGCTAAGAAATTGCGATGATTAGGTTTTTTCGTTTGTCTGAAGTCAGAAAAAAGAAAAAAGGGTTTTTCTGTATTTGCAGGAAGATTTGTATTAGAGCGGATGTAACTCGTAATCATTTGAATTTTTTGAAATGTTTTCATTGGGCAAACCGGTGCCACGGTATAAAATCGTTAAGTCCGTGTTCGTAGGTCTTGAGGCGTTCCACCCATCTTTGCTCCTTTTCAAAAAGTGTTCTCTCACATCTTGATGTCTTATCCATGAGCATTTCGATTACAGTCCAGCGCATGTCGTCACAGTTATCCTGAGCAAGAATGGGTACAATCTACAATGCCTTGCCCTCTTGTCTGACACAAGATTCTACCAAAAGATCACCATAGATCCAACAGAGAGACTTACGAACACCATTTCCATCATGGTCCATGAAGCAGAGACCAAGGGGTGGATTACACCAAAAGAGGCCGAATATTTGATGACAAGAGAGCCCGTAACACCTTATTTCTATTCGCTGCCAAAAACGCATAAAAATAGGACTCCACCACCTGGCCGACCGATAGTCTCAGGTATCGGATCAGTACTAGAGCCCCTCTCAAAATTTGCGGACGAATACCTGAAACCATTAGTCCAACAAACACCAGCGTACTTGAAGGACACTCGAGATCTTTTGGTTCAGATTAAAGAAATGGCATTTAATCCCAACACGATGCTCCTGGTGGGCCTAGATGTGGAGGCCCTCTTTACAAGTCTCCCCCAAGACGACACCCTCCAAGTTTTAGAAGATGTTCTGTTCATGAAAGAGTGGCATTATAACACACCGAGACACTTTATACTTGAATGCTGCAAACTAGCACTAAAGGAGAACTTTTTTGCTTATGAAAACGACCTGTACCTCCAAACACATGGAACCTCCATGGGAAGCGCCTTCGCTCCATCGGTGGCAGGATTGTATGTCAGTCACTTCGAGGAACAACATATAGCCAGTGAAACCAACATGTTCTCTTCCAGTATGTTATACTGGAAGAGATACATTGATGACATCATAATGATCTGGGACACTAAACTTGATCTGGAGGCTTTCATGAACTGGCTCAATCATTTGGATCCCTGGCTTAAGTTTACATATACTGCCACAAGTAACAACCTTGATTTCCTGGACCTAACAATATTCGTAAAAGATAATGTGCTACATACAAAGACCTTTACAAAACCAACGGCCAAAAACAGTATATTATCATACAAGAGTTACCATCCAAAGCCCCTCAGGGACAACCTTCCCTACAGCCAATTTTTGCGCTTGAAGAGGAATTGTAGCAGTAATGTAGACTACCAATTACAAGCAACAGAATTGAGTGATAGACTGAGGAAAAGAGACTACACGGAAAAAACCATAAGACTCTGTAGAAAAAGAGCGAGCAACCAACCGAGAGAATGTCTCCTACAAACATTCCCAAAAGTACCTACACCGGACCTGACTACGTGCGTCACTACATACTGCAAGTCTTCATATGAAATAAAGAAACTGATCAATAAGAACTGGCATATCCTACACACTGGATCATTTAACTGGCCAAAACCGAGATTTGCAAACCGAAGAACAAAAAATATAAAAGATGTTCTTGTACACACCCGACCAGTAAAAAAGCCACCAATAGTCACAACAAGAGATGCAACCATGACTCCTGTAACCGGCCATTACCCCTGTGGTTCCTGTGTCGCATGCAAAACGACAACAGTATCGAAATCACTGCAACTCTCAGAAACACTAGTGTGGACACAACGCCAGCACACTAATTGCAACTCTACACACGTCATATACATGGTAAGCTGCCCTTGCGGTAAGCAATACATTGGGATGACGTGCCGTAAAGTTAAAACAAGAATTGGCGAACACAGGAGCAACATTAGATTGAAAAAGAACACGACAAAACTATGTTCCCATTTCGTCGTAGCAGGCCACTCCTGTGACGACATGCGCTGGACTGTAATCGAAATGCTCATGGATAAGACATCAAGATGTGAGAGAACACTTTTTGAAAAGGAGCAAAGATGGGTGGAACGCCTCAAGACCTACGAACACGGACGTAACGATTTTATACCGTGGCACCGGTTTGCCCAATGAAAAAATTTCCAAAAATTCAAATGATTACGAGTTACATCCGCTCTAATACAAATCTTCCTGCAAATACAGAAAAACCCTTTTTTCTTTTTTCTGACTTCAGACAAACGAAAAAACCTAATCATCGCAATTTCTAAGCAAATAATCATTCCTAACAGCGACAATTCGGGCATATAAAGAACCAACTCTGTTTCCTTTTTGGTGACTACATAAAGTTTCTTCTTGACCCAAAAAAAACGCAACAAGAGCCGCGTTGGAGCCCTGTGCCTTTAAAAATAAGACCGTCCTATGTAGCGGCTACTTCTGGGGGCAGAGTCAGCACAAGGCGGAATTCTAAGCACACGCGGGTAATGGCGGAGGGACGAATTTGAAAGAACTCCGGTAAGATACCCGTTTGGTGTAATAATGAATGCGATAATTTCCAAATACAGCTCTGGGCATAGCAGTTGCAATACACCCCGATGCAAGAAAGAGATTCTCCGGTGTAAGGTAGGACAGCCTATTTTATTTTGCATGTCCATCTACCCTCTGCCTCTAATACCAACGTAGTCTAACAACCTCACGTAGCGAGACCGGTCCACCACAATTGATGACCGCAGTTGTATATAAAGATGGGCCACTGTTCTAGAATCAATTACAACCTAGCAGGGTCATCTTGGTTCACTAAGCCCAGCCTCAGAACGCGCGCACTATCTAGAGCCAGCGCGCTACGCTATCATCAAACTAATGCAGGCAATACAAACTAACCCCGTGTTCCGATACCAATTTACTACTTGTCACACTATGATTAATGCTTGAACAGTTAGCAACTCGAACCTCCGATCCCCTCCTAAATCCTAAGTCTCCTCAAATGAATAATAATTTTATTCTTCAAGTGCACGAACCCGATTTAAAATGTATAAATCAAGTGTGTATTTCTCTATGTACTCTCCCCATTCTATTACAGAAGCCGGAGGAGCAATTCTCCTGACATAAAAACAGGAATCAACTATGGTAATACTACACAAATGGTGTGAGTAAATAGTTCTTTGTTTATTTGTATGTGAGTCCTGACGAAAGCTCTATAGACCCCTAGGGCCCAGAGAGCTGAAACATGTTGACGCTGTATATATAACACTGCCAGATCCGGTAACTCGATCTATAAGTAGTACCCATTCATTTTATGCCGATCTGGAAATCACACCAATATTAAAAGTTTTCAAGGGTGATTTGCCAGTCTTTTTAACAATTTTTTCCTTTTTTGGAGAATTTAATTTGCACACTTTTTTCCTCACTTCTCTGGACACTGCACAATAGACCAGAGGTGCCTCGGGTTGAGGCGGGTAATACCACTACTTTGGAGTACCCGATGATAACTGCCAACAACCCTAATGCGGGGCGGATGAAACAGATATACCGCATAATTACATCAGCATTGGGTTTTTTGAGGTTACTCTAATAACTTTCTATACCAATGGTCTAGAGGTGTAACAAGTGTCTGTTTACCTAAAGTAGGACATCTAGGAAAAGACGCCCCATAGCTAACACTCCGGTATCTAAAACAATGAAACTTTTTGTCAAATTTTTTAAAATTTTGTTGACCACTTGTTCCACTGCAAGATGATTCAGGCCTAACAGCGCAAACATCTTCAACCTTTCCCTTTCCTTCTCTATCCAAAAACTTCATCCACTTTTCAGATTTGTTCCATGGCTTTAGCAGTTGTAATAACATCCCTCAAATTTGGATCACCCATAATCCATTGTTGTTCTTGGATTTTCTTACTCTTGACATGAACAATGATTTGGTCACTAATCATTTCATTGTTGATGGTTCCAAAATGACAGTTATATCTTACTATTTATACTATTATTGCAATGTAATTTTCGCTCTTGTGTTACAAGTTCTTCTTTTGTATTATATTTATAAAATACTAGCTTACCCGTCGCGCGTTGCTGCGATCGCCGAAGAAAGGAAATTCAAGGAAACTCGATATGATAACATTCAATTTACATTGTGTCATTTTTATTGAAACCAATTAATTTTAATATGGAAAACATTTCAAAGGGTTGTTTTAATTCTATTTATTTATTCGAGTGCTTGTGGATACACGATTTTTTGTTTTTACGTCTGGTGCGTACATCAGTATTCGAAAGATTATGAGGGCCCTGAGGGCCGATATTTTAAAAAAATGTATGCCAGAAACCTTTGCGGGAGTGTACTTTATAACTTCCCAAAGTTTCCTGGCGATCGGATGAATGGTGTTTTAATTCTATTTATTTATTCGAGTGCTTGTGGATACACGATTTTTTGTTTTTCCGTCTTGTGCGTACATCAGTATTCGAAAGATTATGAAGGCCCTGGGGGGGCCGATATTTAAAAATGTTTTATGGCAGAAACCTTCGCGGGAGTGTACTCAACAACTTCCCAAAGTTTCATGGCGATCGGATGAATGGTGTTTTAATTCTATTTATTTATTTGAGTGCTTGTGGATACACGATTTGTTGTTTTTCCGTCTGGTGCGTACATCAGTATTCGAAAGATTTTGAGGGCCCTGGGGGGCGATATTTTAAAAAATGTTATACCTTTTCGGGAGTGTACTCAACAACTTCCCAAAGTTTCATGGCGATCGGATGAATGGTGTAGTAATGCATAAAGGACAAACAAACAGACAGACAGACAGACATTCGTTTTTATGTATATAGACTAATAAACAATTTCAAGATAAATTTACATTTTACGGACAGGGAACGTAAACCAGTGAGGAAATCATCAAAAGTTTCAGAATCATCCTGAGCCCTTGTATAGAATTTGAATCTGTATAAGGCAACACTAGAAGTGTCTGGTTTCAATGCGGGCCATGGCGTCATACACATTCCTATCACCACTGCCATCTGTTTAAGGAAGTGTTCTGAAAACAGCTTGACCTTCCGACCCTAGAGAATGCAGAACAATGTTTTTCTTCTTTCTGCATAAAGTCTCTCCCCATCAATAGCTTAAAGATAAGTCAGAAATTCTTCCTTCCACCTTGTCTATGGAACACAACAAAACAAAAAAAATGTAGGTAAGACAATTATGCTCAGAATAATGGGTATACCATAAAAATTACTAGAAGGAATGCTCCCAAGATGAAAGAAAAATGAAGCAAAATGTCAAATGGAATTGAGTATAAGGCTTACTACTCCTTACAAGTTTGTGCTGTATTCACCAACAAAGTGGACAAAAATATACTTGAAAATTCCCATTTGTGACACATATGATAAAAATGAACTTACTTGCACAAAAAGTCTTCCCTCAAAGCTTTGTTGCTTTGCAGATGCTTTACAAATTAAGCGGAAACATGCACGGTCAGGACATGCAAAGACGAACATTCTGTGTATGCGGTTGTCAAGGAGACGAAAATGGAAAGAAAATCAAGATGACAGCTCACGCATGCGTGAATACGTCATACGCAGCGTGCTGCGGTTAAGGACTTCACTTGCTGAAGATTCTAGCCACAGTACTCGTGTATTCCCTTGCTCCCGCACAGCAATTCAAATGGCAACAAGAGTGCGAGCAACGTCGCGATGCGACCACAGGACAACGATGAAAATTAAAGATGAGGAAAAATGTTACCTTTTTGATTCCAATTTCAATGTTTCGTTGCAGCGAAGATACCATGAAGCTTTTTAATAAGAGTAGTGCTCCGCATTCAGGAAACGGTTGTGACGCTTTTCGGATGCGTAGTACCTTGCATTCAGGAAACAGCTTACAGCTCACAAGGTGTTTGTTTAAGAATAGTTGAAAGCAAATCCAGCACAAAAAAAAAAGTTCTCAACCCAAGAGTGAGCAGCAGTAGCAAGTACACAAACATTGAAAGCCTGTGAAACAAATAGGGAGTACTAGGGTCCCCAGAATGTGAATAGTCCAAAGAAATCCACGAGGGTACTTCTCCTTTGAAGACAGGTTGCTCCTGTGCTGAGAAAATGTAGCAGACAAGTCTTCAATCGTAGCCAAAATTGTAAAACCAGATGTCCAAAAAGGGAAATATATAAAAAAGGCAGTTTTTTTAAAAACAAACTTTAGTGAACCCTCAGTTGGAGTACAATATATTACATCAAGTTCTAATGGCATTTTTGTTTTTGTTGGTTGTTATCCAATCCTTACCAGTAATAAGTGTGTCAAGTTGCAATTCGTTATCACCAGTGTAGTACATCACAATGCAAATAATACAAACCAAGAAAACATTAGAATATAAAAAAGGCAGTTTTTTTCAGTTTCAGCACAGTACATGCCAACTGCTCAAGAAGAGGTCTCCTGAGCTTCTGCTGCATGGAACATGGAATCTCCACATACCATAGCAACAGATTACAGATAGTACTTCAAACATAAATAACTTGTAGGGAAAGGAATTAAAGAGACAGAGCAAAAAAGAGGAGAATGGAACACCATTTTTTTCAATTTTCCAGTTTTACTGAGAAAAGCATGTGTGGAATATCATGATTCAATGAATACTCATTTGCACTTAACATCCTACAGCCTTTCCTTTCACACTCCCTATATTGCAGCAGGTTTGTCACATAGTTCACTTTGCAAAATCTTCTTACTTTGTATTAAGAGAACGAAAAGTAAACACCAGTCTCCATGTTGAAAGAATAACCAGCAGTTTGTGAAAAGATATGCCTGATATTTGACTTCTATCTTCAAAAGCCCAGAAACTTGACAAGATAAAGACAAAATTTTAAGCCATCTTTGTTGCTCATTCACCTTCTGAACTTTCGCACGATTATTTCTCAGAGTACTACAGCACCCCCCGCAACCCTACTACCAGCCCATATGACTGACATTGAGATCGATGTGATGTCATCCAGAATAGGTAAGTAGTGCAGCGCCATGTACCTGCATGCAATGCAGTTGTCTCAGTCAAAACTAAACCGCATATTACACTAATGTCACTTAGACTTTTACCACTTTTTCACATATTACATGTGATGGAGCAGGGGAAATACAAACATTTTTGTACCCCCTTCAAAGTTAAAGACCTCATAACTTTATTGATACTAACTGTGTGAACCATGGAAATTAATCAACCAAATGCACCTATATTTTAAACACTATACGCGGGAAAACTAACTGCTATGTTGCAAAAACCTAATTTATTAATAAAATGTGATGTGAAGTAACATAGATTGTGATTGAGTAGAAATAAAAGATTAATTAGCATGTATCTCAGTGGTTGTAATAGAGTTATATTGTGGCATAGAATGCAGATGGTAAGTAAAATTGGCTTTGTTGCCTTTGCTAGGTAACATCTAACATGAATTATTAGAATGGTGGGCGGTAAACAGAAGGGCTTAAATGCTATGTCTAATTTTCTTATATTTGCTTTCGTGCTAGATCCCATGAGAGCCTGGTCGGCTACGTCTGAAAGTGGCTGATATTGTATGCGACTGCGCATAGAAAAATCAAAGATGGCCCCCGCACATGGGTAGAGCGGATGTTCAGTCACAAGTGTATGGCCTGTGTCCGGAGTGAGAGATGTCAAGGTCAACCTGGCCTGTTACAGGAGTTGTGCCAAAAGTCTATTCTGAAATCCATGGGAATGGATGGACAAGGAAACATGGAAACGGAGAAATGTTACAAATGATAAACAAAACCCAATGTGAACATTATAAGAAGTCATGTGAACCTCTGAGATGAGCAAGGACTTTTTCGAACTGGTTTGAGCTAGGAGGATAATGAGGTGATCATCGCCACCCCTCCTTTGGACCAATCAGGAGTGAATGTAGCCCCTAAATGTTTCAAATGTGGTTGCAGAAAGTTAGTGAAAGGGTATAAGAAGGCTTGTGCCTATAATGTGTTGCTTGTTGCTATTTTCTTTTTCATGACTTGGCATGCTGTCAGTTGAGACGATTTGTGATGCAAGAGACTTTGCAGATTTTGGACTTAAAATTCTGATGGGGAAAAGGAACAAGATTGTTGCGGGAATCCTATCTCGGGAGGGATACGTCTGAGGAGGGTAGAGGGACAGACAGTCAGCTTGGGAACCTATTCTGTGATCTACAGTTCATGCTCTGGTGAACCAATTTTCCATTGCCCTATGGCCAAGGGGTAATGAGTATTTGCCGTTTTCTTCTAAATTTCTTATGCTTAAATGTATTGAAATAATGCTTGACATTTTATTTGACTAATAAAACTTATTTGATCTAATTCTTCTTTTAAATGAGTTAAGATAAAGTCTTGCAGAAATATAAACTCGAGCCTGTGGTCATTAGACTAAATGTCATGACAAATACATATTAACGGTTTAAACTGTGATTGAGCTGGACTTAATCTCCATCAACTAATTTCTACTAGTTTGGTCGGATAACTAATATACCAAAATGTATAAAATGTATGTGATTGAGATATAGGTTAAGTCGGTACCCCGCATGTCTTGCAGCTCGTCTACTTATCACTAATCCGGAGACTGAATGATTGTTAAGTTGCGGTGTTATGGGCCCCACCGATGAATGAATGATAAGTATTTCCTGTATTAGTGACATATAGCGAGGGTTTTAGGTTAGACCTGCTGCTTCAGATTTTTTGGTATCAGAGTTATGGTTTCTATAGGTTAGTTTTGAGATTATTGATGTTTTATTTTTAACACTACATGTCGAGTTGGTATCGCGTTATATGTAGTCGAAGGTTGAAGGATCCAGGAAGTAGGAAGTGGATATATGTGACAAGGGAAGTCACATGCAATTGTGCATTGTCTGATTTCAAATTGGTGATAACACAGGATTGTGTTATGATAGGGAATTCATGTATGTATTGAGGTGAATAAAATAGCGACAGGTATTCTTGAGAAGCTCTGGCCTTAATTCTCAGGAGCACTGTAGTCTCCACATGTATCTTATCCCCAGAGAAACGGGTTTGCCTCCTGCTTGTTAGAAGGGTAGGGTACGAATTTCTGTGGTAGGGTAGTGGTATGCGCTGCCTACTGGAAAAACAACATTCTTGTAAGCTTGAACAAACTATCTCTTTGATTTAGCGAAACAGACAATGGAAATGTGTTTTATGTTGTAACTAATCAATGTATGTTAAAGAGAAAAGAGTATAAATTCTGTGCCGGTAATCTTTGTAAAGGAGGGGTCGGCAAAAACAAGAGTAGAGCTGACATCAGTAATGAGCGCCCTGGGATTGGTCAGCTGTGGAAGAACGTAAATTGCTCTGATTGCTGCCTTAGTGTGATTCGCGCTGTGATAGGCCAGAGTGAGTGTGACGTAGGAGCATTCTTGATTGGTGTGTTAGTGTGATTCCAGGCCTCCAAGCAAACCTGCTGAAAACTAGAGAAGAAATGGCACCACGAACCGACACCGGACAGCTATGCAGCCCACAAGAACGTCATCCGCAGACACCATTACCTCATCAGATCCGTAACGTGCACAACAGCAAAGAGCTCTTCAACATCGTGAAGGAACTCTCCAACCCCAGCTCCAACACCAACGACATCCCACCATCACAAGACCTGTGTGACTCCCTCGCCACTTTCTTCCATCGCAAGAACGCAGACATCCACAACAGCTTTGACAACCAGACTGCCTGACAGCCACCGAGACCTCTGACCCCACTGCCACCACCCACATCGATCCCTTGCTCACCTGGAACAACATAAACAATGACGACACCATCAAAATCATTAACATCATCCACTCCGGCTCTCCATCAGACCCATGCCCACACCACATCTTCAACAAAGACAGCGCCACCGTCGCACCGCATCTCCACAAGGATATCAACATCTCCTTCTAGACCGTGACTTTCCCAGAGAGCTGGAAGCACGCCGAGATTAAAGCCTTACTCAAAAAACCCAAGGCGGATCCGAAGAACCACAAGAACTTCCTACCCATCTCCCTGCTCCTGTTCTTGGCGAAGGTCATCGAGAAAACCATCAACAGACAACTGTCCCGCTACCTCTAGGAGAACAGCATCCTGGACCCGTCCCAGTCCGGATTCCGCAGCAACCACAGTACTGAAACTGCCCTCATCGCCACCACCGATGACATCAGGGCCCTGCTGGACAATGGTGAGACCTCCCTATGCACACGCCTCTACAACGCAGGGATCCGAGACAAGGCTCTGGAATGGACCACCTCCTCCCTCTCTGGCAGACCCCAGAGCGTCCGCCTCCCCCTTTCCGATCCGAAGCCACCGAGATCAGCTGGGGCTTACCTTAAGGACCATCCCTCAGCCCGACATTGTTCAACGCCTACATGGCACCACTCGCTCACGTCGCACGACTGCACGACCACAACATCATCTCTTATGCCAACGACACCCAGCTGATCCTCTCCCTCACCAAGGACCCACTCACCGCCAAAACCAACCTCCACGAAGGAATGAAAGCTGTCGCCGAGTGGATGAAGAACAGCCCTCTGAAGCTGAACTCGGACAAGATGGAGGTCCTCATCCTCTGCTCCACCCCCTCGGCTTGGGACGACTCCTGGTGGCCGACCACACTAGGAGCAGCACCGACGCCCACCTACCACGCACGCAACCTGGGTTTCATCCTCGACTCTCAACTCTCCATGACCATCTCATTGTCCTGCTTCAACACCTTCCGCATGCTCCGCAAGTTATACAGATGGATCCCAACCGAAATAAGAAGAACGGTCACTAAGGCCCTCTATGCAGGAGCCTCGGCCAAACTCCTGAAATGACTACAACACATACAGAACACCGCTGCACGCTTGGTCCTCGACATCCCTAGCCACAGCCACATCACACCCCACCTGAGAGACCTGCACTGGATTCCGCCGACCTCGCCCTCGCCACCGTCCCCCGCATCTGAAGAGCGACCACCGGCGGCAGATCATTATCCCACCTCGCCGCCAAAACCTGTAACACCCTCCCCATCCTCCTACGGCAGACCTAGGACCTACTAACCTTCAGGAGGCTACTCAAGACCTGGCTTTTCAAGCAGTAGCAGCACTCCTCCCCCATTTTCCCGAGCGCCTTGAGACCCTCATGGGTGAGTAGTGCGCTTTATAAATGATTGATTGATTAATTGATTGATTGATTCGCACTGGGATAGGACAAAATACTCGAACAGATCAATGAGAAGTTGTGTGACTTTGCTTTGGCAGATAATTGAAAGAAAAATGGCTTATAACTATGAACGAGAAAAAGCGAAACCTTCATGGTTTACAAAAGTCAAGAACTTTTTTAAGAAAGACAAGGATATCCTAACAAGAGAGGGAAAAGTGCTTTCTCTGCCGAAAACTCCAGCGTCTTACATGATAACGAAATATAGCTATCATACTTGCATATGGTTAGAGAATTGGGTGAAATATACCAAAAACGATGGAGTATTGGCATTTCCAGAAAGAAATTCGTTTAGTGTAGCTATAAAACGAAATTTGAGAGAAATGATGATGGAACTTGAACCAAGACCTAGACCGACTCAATTTGAAGCTCTAAATGAATGGGAAGATGAGATATATGAGCAAGAGAGAGAGAGAGATGCAAAGATATACAAGAGATTGGTTATAATAGAAGAAGAATATGGAGGGAAAATCATGAAGAAAGAATGAGACGATGGAGGTAAGCTGATATGACAGATAGCATTTTTCCTGTTAGAACGGTTGATGAAATGGTAGGCAGAAAGTGTACCGAGAAGAAGAGACCTGTATTACCCAACAAGCCTGTCTGCGCCCGTCAGCGTCCCGAAAGCGGCCAGCGCCAGCTATGCTGCCCGTTCTTCGGACGCGACCCCGGTACACAGAACTTGGAGTCGTGAGGAATTGAGGTTGTGTTGGGCTCCTTTGAATAAGTGAAGCCATGTGTGGGCAGTGTTAGAAAACGTTGGTAGCACCTGTCCGTCCTGCGGGTATCATTTTAACCACAGTGCCGACACGATTTCCATACTAAGCCTTATTCCTTCCGTATCCTTGCCTGTGCAATCTCTCCAAGCTGCTCTAATTAATGCATGGTCCATGGTTAAACATGTCCCGGACATTTTTGAGCTATTGGTTGACAATAAGCTAGATCTGTTGTTTATATCTGAGACCTGGCTTAACATCTCCGCTGAGCCGAACATTCCGCGCTGGTGCGGAACGTTCTATTGTGTGGGCGGGGCCGGAACTTTCAGCAGACGTGCGCAGCACTACCGAGGTAGTGCACGCGACGTCCGCTGAACGTGCCCCGCACGGAAGGGGTTAATGAGTGCTCAGTCCGGGTCATTGCTGTGGCTATCCTGATAGGGTACAAAATCGCTTGGGTTGACTGTGTATCAGGCAAAGGAGGTGGGGTGGCAGTAATTTTTAGGGATAATTGGACTCTCACTCTGGGTCAGTCACAGGACATCAGGGGACGGGAAGCGCTGGATTTCTCCCTTACTATTTCTCTCCATATTCTACTGGGAGCCATGCTTGTATATCATTCCCCCGGGCCCTCGAACGCTTTTCTAAAAGCCTTGGATGAAGTTATTGTGCCCAGAGCCTTGTACTATTCTAATTATTTTCTGCTCGGCAATTTTAATATTCACTTTGATTTTAGAGAGGCCTCTGATACACGTGTTTTTAATGAGTCCTTGGATCTTGCCCAGATGACACAATGGGTTAACTCCCCCTCCCATAGCGGGAGTCATACCATTAATGGGGTTTGTTCCAACTTTCGGTTAGTTGTACTAGATCCTCTCCCTGTCTTGTGGTCCGATCATTTTTTAATTAAATTCTCTTGGACCATTAAACCACCGACTCCGTTACAAAGACTTTGGTGGCGAGACCGCCTCCTCGCATTGAGCCTGATGCCTTTGGTAGAGTCTTGGCGAATACCCGTCCTGGTACCTTAAGGGGTTTGTTGGAGGCAGTCGGGGGTTTCAATAACTGGCTGTCTAGAGCAGTGGAACATTTTTCCACACCTGTGGTTCACAAAAGAGTGAGAAAATCCCCATCCGAACCCTGGTTCTCCAAGGATTTAAAGGAGTTAAAAAAATCCTGTAAAAAACTGTTGGAGACTGGCATACTATCCGCTAGCCAAAATTGCACTCAGGAAGGCCCAGCACAACTACTATTCCATTGTCAAGTTGGCTAAAGGCTATTTCTTTATGGAGCGTATTGCTCAATCAAAAAGAAATTCAAAGGAAATCTTTGCTATTGTACAAAGCTTTCTGAATCCATGTGCGAAACAGAAGGCCTTGCTTGGCTCAAACGACTAGTGCGAGCAGCTCTCGTTTTTTTATCGATAACATCTAAGCTATACAGAATAGCTTTGGGACTGCCATCCATCGGCAGTTGACCTACCCGCTTCAGACAGCAGTAGACCCTGATTTAGCCCGCCCCGGTCTGACCGCGTTTACTCCCAGACATTTTGGCCATATTGCAATCGCTTAAATCAGGCTCTTCCTTGGATCCCTGCCGTGCTAGATTACTGGCGGCGGTGGCAGATATGTCCCTCATGGACGCCGCTGTCCCTCCCGAGTGGAAACAGGCAAAACTCCTCCCTTGGTTGAAGAAGCCCTCACTCGGCTAGCTACCGCCCTATATCACTTCTTCCGGCGGTATCTAAGGTGTGTGAAAAGGCTGTGCACAAACATCTCTCAGAGTTTGTGGAGAGCTGTCGCTCTCCACCACACACAGTTGGGTTTTAGGGCCTCTCATAGTACTGAGACGGCCCTAGTGGAGGTGTCGGAGGCTATTAGAGAGTGCCTGAATGCTGGTGGCAGTGCGGTTCTGGTTCTTCTAGACCTCTCTGCCGCATTTGACACCGTGCCACATCGCCAACTTTGGGTACGGTTGTCTCATATTGGCATCTCTGGCAAGGTGTGAGAATGGATGAAATCCTTTTTAGCCAACAGAATGCAGCAAGTTTGGCTGCCACCCTTGGCATCATCTCCACAAAGCCTGTCTACAGGGGTTCCTCAGGGCTCAACACTGAGCCCTCTTTTGTTTAATGTCTATATGACACCACTTATCTATTTGGCAGAGGAGCGTGGTGCTAAGACTATAGCCTATGCTGATGATACCCAGCTTCTCTTCATGTGGAAGAAAACTGATCGCTCCCCAGTGATTGCCAAAAATTGTTTGGCGGGAGTGTTGAAGTGGCTAACCCAGGCCCAATTAAAATGGGCAGTATCTCAGAAGTCGCTTCACGTTTTATGTGCCGCCCCGACAGCTACGGTCTACTGGCCAATGCCTTGCACTGGTCCCAGGTATCGCCTGGCTAGAGTGGGAGGCAGCTCCCTCTCGGTCAGAGCAGCCGTGGCTTGGAATGCCCTGCCCTTTGAGCTGCGGAACACCGGAGACCTCTGACCTGTTCAAAAAACATGTTCAAATAATCTTCCAATCTGGTCTGTCCATCTCTCTCTCTTCCATTTGGCTTTCACGCCGGGACACTTCCGAGTAGCCGTGCGCGCTATAAATGGAGGATAACGTTACATAACAAAACAAGAGTAGATATGGATTAGTGATACAGAGGACGAGGTGTTGGAAGACATATAAAATAAAAGACCCCTTACATATCAACAGGCTTCTACAGTGGTGACACCGAATGCTCCACCCATGGAGCCTGGAATGATTAAAACAGCCAAACGAATTTCTGAAATAAAAAGTCCACTTGAAAAGCAGGAGATACCACAGACTATAGAAAGTAATACTTCAGAATTATCAAGGTCAACTAAAGAATTAGCTGAAAAAATAAAAAAATCGACAAGGAATGTGGAAGCTGTGACTGTGCCAGTAACTATAAGTCCTGTGATACCAGTATTTGAAAATCTGAAAATAGAGGAATATTCATTAACAATTCCTTTAAATTCTAGTATGCAGAAAGTTTGGGAAAAAAATTGTCCCCTGACCTTAGTGTAGCAAAAAGTATGATTAGATCAACCCCACCTGCCGATTTGACAATAAATCAAAGACCAATAAATAGAGTTCCTATGGGATCCGAATCACCAAATGAAACCTCAGAAAGAAGTGTGGATAGGATAGATTTAACTAAGACACCAGTAGGGCCAACAGCAGAAGAATTAAATGAGTGGGTTAAAACTTTACAAAAAAAGATACAGAACCGTAACCTTTGAATGTGGTTAGATTAAAAATAGACATGAAAGAACTAAATATTGGAACAATTGGCACAGGTAGCCTGAAAACATATCAGGATGATGAATTAATGTTTATGTGCAAAAGTATAACTTGGAGAGCCAAGAATTTGCATGATAAATTGGAAGAAATAGCAAATGAGTTAAGGATTTTGGTAAAATTAAAGTATTGCAAAAACCATACAGAATAGACTTTACTGAGAAAGATATAGAAAATGTTAATACATCAGGACGTTTAACCCAAATAAAAGAATTGATTGTATTACTGAGAAAATGGGGATATGTAGATCGATGGAGAAGTAGATGGATAAAGAAAGAGGATGACACAATTGATAAAGCATTGTTAGCTTTCCCTGTAAAAGAAAAGTAATCTGTGACAATAGAATGTCCGATGAGAGAAATTCCGGGAGGAGGCTTTGTACATGTTCCGTGGACTAGACAGGATATATTATCATTTACAAATGATTTTCCAAGATTAAGAGAAAAACCTGAAGAATGGTACAGGCAAGTAGAAAAGTTTGTAAAGGTTTCAAAGGTTTTGTGGGAAGATTTGGATTGATTGTTTGACATTGTTGTACCTGCTGATTTGTGGACAGAATGTAAAATTCGGGTGATTGGCCAAAGGAAGAATACCCTAGTGATTCAAAAACAGGAGCTCCAGGTCCGGAGGTAATGAGAAAATATGAACAGGTCATAACCTTTTTAAAAAAAGAATTCCTCCCAAAGAAACAGATTGGGTAAAAATAAATAGAACAACTCAAGAAGCTAAAGAATCTGTACAAGCTTATTATGAAAGGCTACTTCTAACAGTACAATGGGTATGAGAGTTTAAGCGAAAAGGATATGAATCATTTTGTATATCGATTCGTGTTTGGGCTGAGACCTGAGATAAGTGAAATGATTAAACAGCATATGTTGTGTTGGCAGTCTAGTATGGTAGATGAGGTATTGAGGTATGCAAAATACTGTAGTGATGACATTGAAGCTAGGCAACGTAAACTTAAGGGAAAAGCAATGTGGGCACAGGTGAAAGTTGCAGAGCAGCAAGAAGCCCAGATAATTAATCAGATTGCTGAAGCAGGGCAGACAAAAATGAAATTTAATATTGGAAAAGGGAAAGGTCAGATGAACATTGAAGAAGCAAAAAAGAAATGGCCATGTTTTAATTGTGGAAAAATTAGGCATTGGAAGAACGAGTGCAAGTTACCTCCAAAAATGAATGCCGTAAATAAATCATTAATTCTACAGGTGCAGAATGAGGTGAGTTACCAATCACCACCACAGCAACAGGTAGTTACTCAGCAGAGAGGGGTGCCACAGCCACCTCTCCCACAGAGTGTAAATCATCAAAGGTACAGTGCAGAGACAAGATTCTACGGTGGAGAGCAGGAAAAATATTTACCGCTCGCAGCTGCTGTTTCGCAGTATTAGTTAAGTCCAGATGGAAATTAATCGGATGAAAGTCTATGACGGTGCCTAGGAGAGGAAGAGGAGTGCGTACTTGGCGCAACTCTAGAGGTAGATCAGGCAGGTCCCTTTGTGGATGGAAAGGTGAATGGTGTAAATGTTACTTTCTTTCTGGATACCGGTGCTACCCGTTCTACTGTTAGATCAGTGGAAATTCCGAACCTTCCTCTCTCAGGTGAAAACATCCAACTTGTAGGTGTGGCAAACAGAAAAATTAAAGCCCCTCTCACACAACCAGTAGAGGTGGAAATTGGTCCCTTTAAATAAATGCACCGCTTTGTGGTGTGCGATAGCAGCCCCGTAAATTTGCTTGGTCGTGATATATTGTGTAAAATGAATTGCGTCATATACTATACTTCAGATGGCATTGCTTTCCAAACATCAGATGATGATGTGTTGTATAAAATGACAATGGCAATAATTGATTCAGGAAGAGGTGCGGCTTTCCCTGTGTTTGATAAAGAAAGAATTCCTGTTCAACTCCAAAAGACCATTAAGGATGAGGTGTGGGATTTTACAGGTGAAGACGTAGGTCTAATCAAAGGAGTAAGTCCAGTAAGAATTACTATACGTGAAGACACAGTTCATTCGAATACTACATAATACAAATTGACACCAGAAATTATTGCAGGAATAACACCAGTAATTGACAAAATGATTGAGCGAGGAAACTTAAAAGAAAGAATGAGCAGTCCATGTAATTCACCTTTAGTGGGACTGAAAAAGCCAAATGGAACTTTTAGAATAGTACAAGATCTGAGAAAGATAAATAACATTGTTGTCCCCTGTTGTCCAATTGTGCCAAATCCTGCTGTGATTTTGTTTCAAATTCCGCATGATGCAGAATGGTACACAATCATTAATTTGTGCAATGCATTTTTTTCGATTCCATTGCATCCTGATAGTCAACCAATTTTTGCTTTCAGATTCGGAGAGCGTATTTTGGCATGGTGCCGTATTCCTCAAGGGTATACTGAGAGTGCTTCTATATTTAATCAGATCTCGAAAAAATCACTAGAAAGCTTGAAAATGCCAGAGAAATCTGTGTTAGTTCAATATATTGATGACCTATTGGTGGTGGCATCAAAAACCAAGGAAGCTTGCATTTCTGACACAATTGCATTATTGAATCATTTGGCAGAAGGAGGACATAAGGTGTCCCCATCAAAACTACAGTTCTGTCAACAAGAAGTACAGTATTTAGGTTATAAGATTGAAAAGGGAATGAGAAAGGTGACAACAGAAATAATCAGGATTATCAAAGGAATGAGACCTCCAACAACACAGAAAGAGGTGAGAATGTTCCTTGGAATGGTTGGGTATTGTCGACAGTAGATAAGTGGATTTTCGCTGATTGCAAAACCTTTACAGAGATTAACAGAAGGTGATGTAAAAGACCCAATCGTGCTGAATGAGAAGGAGATGGGAACCTTTGAACAATTGAGAAACAGTTTGTGTGAAGCGCCAGCGCTAGGCATGCCTGATTGAGAAAGAATTTGAACTGTAATGCAATGAAAAAGATGGGCGTGCGCTTTCAGTCCCAGTACAAAGACATGGGAGAATGAGATGACCAATAGCCTATTTCTCAGCTGTATTGGACCCAGTGGCAAAAGCGTTTCCTGGATGTTTGAAAGCTGTAGCTGCTACGTGTGTGAATTTGGAACAGAGTGATGGCATTGTGATGGGATATCCTGTTAAAGTGTATGTTCCACCTTCAGTTGAGATCCTTTTAACACGCACAAAAACACAGTTAATGACCCACAGTCGATTGACGCGATATGAGAAAGTGATTTTGGGTGCAGACAATGTAATGATTGCAAGATGTATAAATGTGAATCCTTCCACTTTATTGCCTGATGCCTTGAATGCAGAAGTAAAAGATGACGTTGATAACAAATGTATGGATGTTCTTGAGTTCTGTACAAAACCGAGACATGACATTAAAGATGAACCTCTTGAAGAATCAGATTATGTGCTGTTTGTGGATGGATCATGTTTGAGGACAGACAAAGGAATTTTGAGTGCAGTGTATGCTGTATGTACAGTGGCAGCCATAATGGAAGCATCTTGTTTGAGAGGAATACTTTCAGTTCAAGTCGCTGAGCTAATTGCTCTGATTCGAGCTTGCAAACTGGGAAAGAATTTCCAAATCACTGTAATTACTGATAGTATGGGTTCAGAGTTGTGCATGATTTTGGGCAGATCTGGTACCAGAGGGGGTACCTGACCTCTTCAGGATCTCCAATCAGGAATGATGAATTTGTAAAGATGTTGCTTGGGGCGATTCTGCTGCCTAAAATGATTACGGACGTGAAGTGTGCAGCTCACAAGAATGGATATGATTTCATTACTGATTGTAATAAATTTGCTGATGCTATAGCTCAATATTGTGCAAGACATATGAGTTCAATGAATTGAAGAAGGAAAAATAACATGTTTCTTGCCCTTTAATGCTTACTAACATAGTTGAAACCTGGCAAGAAGTTAAACAATTGCAAGAAGAAGCTAGTGATGAGGAGAAAGATAAATGGATAAAATCAGGTTGCAGACAAAGAGAGGATGATGAGGTTTGGGTTTACAGAGATGAAAGACCAGTTATGCCTGATAGCATGATCTATAACATGGCACAGATGTACCATGGACAGGCACACATTGGCAGAGATGCAATGATCAGACTTTTCAAACGGACTTGGTATAACCAGAAGTTTAGGATCATAGCTGAAAGTTTGTGTCAAAGATGTCTAATATGTCAACAATTGAATCCAGGGAGAAAAACAGTTGCAAGTTTGGGAACAATAGGATGGGAGGGAGGTTCTTTTACCAGAATGCAACTGGATTTTATAGAAATGCCACCATGAAACAGATTGAGGTATGTTTTTGTTGATGGTTTGCTTATTCTCTTGCTGGGTGGAGGCGTATCCAACCAGGAAAAATCATGGAGTTACAGTAGGCAAGCTCTTGTTGAGAGAGTTCATTCCCAGATACGGTTTTCTAGTCACGATAGAGACAGACAGAGGAAGTCTCTTCCAAAATGAGATTATCCAGTTGATATGTGAGGCACTGGACATTCAACAAAAGTTGCATTGTGCCTACAGACCAGAGGCTTCTGGGGTAGTTGAGTGAATGGGACAATCAAAAACCGACTGGTTAAGATGTGTCTGGCCACAGGACTAAAACGGCCTGATGCGTTGCCACTTGTTTTGATGACCCTAAGGAGCGTACCTAACAGAAGAACAGGTTTGAGTCCACATGAAATAATAATGGGAAGAGCAATGAGACAAGCATTTGTACCTGTCAACAAACTTCTAACTATAACAGATGATCTTATTCTGGACTATTGCAAGGGACTGGCTGATGTTTGGCATTCTGTGTTTCATCAGGTTGGAACCGATGCGATTACTCTTGAAAGACACCCAGCCCATGATCTGAGTCCTGGAGATTGGGTATGCATCAAGGTACACAGAAGAAGAAATTGTCATGCCCCGAGGTCCCACTCGAGCGGTAGCTCTAATTGCAAGGGCACTATAAAAGACGCATTACACCAACGGAACGCCGCTTTGCGTTCTAGCATCTAGCCCTTACTTCCGAGTATTCTGTCCCTGTTCGTTTTGCCTGACATCCGGTTTCCGTGGATGTTTGTTTCCTGTTTGGCTTCCTGCCTCCTCCGTGAGGGTGTTTCGTTTGGCTGTTATCCTGGGGCCGTACTTTTGGATTACGCTTTCGTACTGACATGCTTTACCTTGGTGTCAGCATAATCTGTGTTTTGTAAAGACCTCACTAACACTGTATATTCATTCCGTGTTTGTTTTCTCTTCCGATACCCCATTTCCAGTGCTCTGCCCGGCGGCCGGGTCTTCCCCGCCATCCTGCCGGGCACAGCCGGTTCATTCTCCCCTTCTCCTGGTGCTCCGCCCGGCGGCCGGGTCTTTCCCCGCCATCCGGCCGGGCACTGCTTAGTGCACCAGTATTTTGTTCTATGACCGGAGCTGCCTCCCGTTGTGTGAATCACCCTACTACCCTTCCCTTTGGCATTGGTGTATTTTTATTTGGGGCACTTGCGTGGACCAGAGTGTGGTGTGTTTTCGAGGCTCAGCTACAAAGAATCACGGTAACAGCGCCTTGCGCTGCCTTTCTTACATATGTTGGGGGCTTATAGGAGTGGATGACTAATTGTGAATATTATATGGCAGATAACCCTGTGCATACTTCAAGATAGAGGCTCGCACACACGTATCCAGCCTTGAAGAAGAATTGGATGTTCTTTCAGTTTTCTCCAGAGAATAGCAGAGTGAGATTTACATATCAAATACTTTCACATGCTAGCGTAGAGTGGGATAGTGTTCTTATTATCTTTTTTTCTTGTTGCATACAGAAAACGAACACCTTATTCTACCCACCAGCAATTTCCCAAGGTCCAGACGATTAGTTGTGGTATGTGATGTTCGTATGTATATAATAGACATTGTGTATATACATTGTGTTGTTATCAAGTATAGATAATATATATTCCTTCCCTTACAGCCTGCCTTTTTTCACCACTCCGAAGTCCACTGCCAAGACCTGTTGTTTTCCCCAACCTTTCCCCTGGCGAGCCATTCGATACTCTGATAGAGTCGAAAGGCAGTAGGGGAAGGCTGAGGATTATTCTCCGGATTCTTGACGCTCCTGCGGAACCAGCCTGGAAATCATTATAGAACGCAAAGCCCAAGTGGTGTGTTCTGCCCGAGCGTCATGGAATTGGGAGCAGTGTCCCTGGCGGATATCGCCGGTATGATAGGGAATTGACAGGCTGAAACTCAGGCCTTAGCTACCAGAGTAGATACACTTCAGCGCCAACAGACTACAGGAGCTGCGGGAGGAGGATCAAATGTGGGACCACCAGTGGTGCAGGTCACTACGCCTCCCTCCATCCCTCTAGCACCCCCTGAGAGGTTTTCCGGGGAAGCGGCCTGGTGTGCAGCATTCCTTAGTCAATGCCAGCTGCATTTTTCATGCAAAGCTCAATGTTTTCAATCTGACCAGGCCAGGGTAGCTTTTGTCATATCATACCTGAGTGGTTCTGCGGCTGATTGGGCCATTCCTTTGGTGGACAGAGACGATCCACTATTGCATAGTTTTCCAGCATTCAAGAGAGAATTTCGTAAATTGTTTGATAGACATATGTATACCCATTCCTCTGATACTGAGTTGATGGGCCTTAAACAGGGGAATCAAGATCTTGTTGCGTACATAACATCGTTCCGCAGGTTGGCGGTTGAGTCCAACTGGCCTGAAGAGAAACGCAGTACGTTGTTTTACAGGGGTCTGAGGGATGACCTGAAAGATGCCCTATCACAAATAGTTGACGTACCTGAATCCTGCACAGATCTCATTGATTTAGTTGTTAAAATAGAGCACCGAATACAGGAAAGGAAGAAAGAGCGAGGGAAGTATGAATCTCGGTACGTCTCTATTAAGGAGAAAAAGAGTACTCCAGAGAAGACTTGTGAGGACAGTGAACCCATGCAGATAGGCATAGTTAGGGGTCCACTGACGCCCGAAGAGAGAGAGAGAAGAAGAACACTTAGACTCTGCTTATATTGTGGAAAGCAGGCCACTTCCTAAAGTTATGTCCCATTAAACCCACACAATCAAAGAATTCGGGAAACTAGAAAGCCTGGGATCCTGTGAGACGAGAATCCCGGGTAGGTCTGGCCTTACAGTCTCTTCCTCTGATTGCGAAATAAAACCCACTAATCATTTATATGTGTCAGCGTATCTTACTCATGGGCAGTATGGACTGCATGTTTTAGTGATGATAGATTCCGGTGCATCAGGGAATTACATGAATACGGAGTGGGCAAAAGAAAACATGATACCCCGTACTAAGAAGGAGATAATCAGTAATGTTACCACGATAGATGGCAGCTCTCTTGTCTCTGGCCCTGTAACCCATCGTACAGTACAGCTGCACATGAGGATAGAACCTAATCATCAAGAAGACATAGAATTTCATTTAATCTGTTCTCTACAATTTCCGGTGCTCCTAGGCATCCCTTGGTTGAGGTCTCATAACCCTGACATAAATTGGGAAACTTCTACAGTGACGTTTCCTCCTGCCACTTGTCCACATCCCTTAGTGGCGGCTGTCGAAGACGTACCCTCCGTTATAGAGAATAATGATAACGTCCCAGACTTACCATCTTGTTATCAGGATTTACAGATGGTCTTTGACGCTAAGGAAGCTGAAATTCTTCCTACGCATAGGGCCTACGACTGCCTGATTGATCTTGAGATAGGGGCAAGGATCCCCTGTAGTAGGGTTTATGCTCTCACAGAAAAGGAGAATTTGTATTTGAGAGACTATTTGGACATCATGCTAGAGAAAGGCTTTATTCGGCCTTCTCGTTCCCCTGCTTCTTCGTCTTTGTTTTTTATCCCTTAACAAGAAGGGGGTCTTCGTTTTTGTATTGACTATCGGAAGTTGAATGATGTCACTATAAAAAAACATTATCCTTCACCTCTCATCGCCTCCCTCCTTGACAGAGTGCGCAATGCCTAGTTTTTCACCAAGTTAGATTTGCGTGGTGCCTACCATCTTGTACGTGTCAAGGAGGGGGACGAGTGGAAGACGGCCTTTTGTACTAAGTTTGGTCTTTTTGAGTACCTTGTGATGCCCTTTGGGCTTTGTAATGCCCCTGCGGCATTTAAATTTTTTTATAAACGAAGTGCTATAAGACATGCTTGATGTTTATGTGATCGCATATATCGATGACCTGCTGATTTTTCTCCTTCTATGACTGAACATGTGCAACATGTACGAAACGTGTTGGAGCGTTTACAGGATAACCGCCTGTATTGTAAATTGGAAAAGTGCACTTTTCATACTCAGAAGGTCCCTTTTTTGGGTTATGTTGTCTCTCCTTGGGACCTCAGCATGGATCAGGCTAAAGTAGATGCCGTTCTTTCATGGCCTGCCCCCCGTAGCATAAAAGAGATCCAAAGTTTCTTGGGTCTGGCCAATTTCTATAGAAGGTTTATTCAGAGTTTCTCGGCCCTGGTTGCGCCCATTACGGCCTTGTTAAAAAAGGTGGTTCCATTCTTGTGGTCCGGTGAGGCCGATTGTTCATTCTGGCTGCTGAAGACCGCCTTTACCAGTGCCCCTGTGTTGCGTCATCCAGATCCAGCCTTACCTTTTGTGGTGGAGGTGGATGCCTCCCAAGTGGCAGTGGGAGGCATTTTATCTCAGGCGGATCCGGTGTCAGGAGAGTGCCATCCTGTAGCCTACTACTCCCACAAATGTACCCCTGCTGAATACAATTATGCAGTAGGGGACAAAGAGCTCCTAGCAATCAAGAAGGAATTCGAGGAGTGGAGGCAATACTTACTAGGCGCTCGATACCCAGCAGTGGTGTACACAGACAACCGTAACCTCCAATATATCAAGTCAGCCAAAGCTCTGTCCATGAGGCAATTACGCTGGTCCCAATTCTTTAGTGAATACGACTTTTCCATCCACTATAGACCAGGGAAACGAAACGGCAAGGCGGACGCCTTGTCCCGACAGAATTGATAGATCAGCCCAATATTATTTCTAGAGAGAACATCATAGGAGGGGTACTCACGGAAGAGGATTCCTGAATCAGGTCAAGACAAGTCAAGCCACAGTGAACATGCATGCCCTGGTGGGTTCTCAGGAAACCTCTACGAAAGAGGGGTATGTATGTGTACAGGGAGGAGTAGAATTGCCCTCCCGTGAGTTGCAAGAACAGGTCTTGAAGTGGTACCATACACATCCCGTGGCAGGCCATCCCGGAATCAAGAGGACAACTAAAGCCGTGCGCGAACGTTTTTGGTGGCTTACTATGCTTAAGGAAATAGAATCCTTTGTCAAAACCTGTCATGTGTGTGCTCAGAGCAAGGTTTCTCACCAAAACCCAGTAGGCCTACTCATGCCTTTAGCTTCCCCACCTGGCCCTTGGCATACAGTGTCACTTGATTTTATAGTGGAGATGCCACTCACTAAGATGAAGAACAATACTTTGCTAGTCGTGGTAGACTTGTTCACGAAAATGGCTCATTTTGTACCTTTGGGGGGATTACCCACAGCTGTTGAATTGGCTTCAGTGTTTATGCAGCAGGTAGCCCACCTCCATGGTTTCCCTTCTGTTTTGGTTTCCGAAAGAGGGGCCCAGTTTGTGTCTCGTTTTTGGAAGTGTTTATGTTCTTTGCTCCAGATAGATGTTAGACTGTCCTCTAGCCACCACCCTCAGTCAGATGGGCAGACAGAGAGGGTTAATCAATGCTTCGAACAGTACATTAGGAATCAGGTCTTGCAGTCCTTGGTAGACTGGGACGAACTCGTATGGGTGGCTGAAATGTCATACAATAATAGTCCACATACCTCTATTAATGCCACCTCTTTCTTTTGTTCCTATGGTTTCCACCCTAACTTGTTGCCTTCAGGGATCCCTACAAACAGCCCAACTCCTGCAGCAGCTGATTTAGTTGAGAGACTACAGGGGGTACATAAGAAAACACTAGACAGTCTAGAGATGGCTAAAGTAAGATACACGGAGGGAGCGAACCTACATAGGAGATTGGAACCTATCTATACACCCGGGGATGAGGTGTGGCTGTCCACGAGATACATTTCGCTTGGTGGTCCTCGCAAGTTCAACCCCAAATTCATAGGTCCCTATAAGGTGATCAAGATGATTAATCCGGTGGCCATGAAGCTAGAATTGCCCCCTTCATTCAGAATACATCCAGTATTCCATGTGTCACTGTTAAAGCCGGTTGAACCAGGTACCAAATTGCCAAAGAAACCCGCTCCTATAACCATTCAAGATTCTGAGGTATATGAGGTTGAGGCTATTCTGGACTCACGTAGAGTGGGGAAGAACCTCCAGTACTTCATTCATTGGAAGGGTTATGAGTAGAGGAACACACCTGGGAGCCAGTTCATAATGTACACGCCCCTTGGTTGGTACGTTTATACCATTTGAGACATCCGGACAAGCCCAAACCCGGGGGGGTACATTGTGGGGGGAGTGTGCTGTCATGCCCCGAGGTCCCACTTGAGCGGTAGCTCTAATTGCAAGGGCACTATAAAAGACGCATTATACCAACGGAACGCCGCTTTGCGTTCTAGCGTCTAGCCCTTACTTCCAAGTATTCTGTTCCTGTTCGTTTTGCCTAACTTCCGGTTTCCGTGGATGTTTGTTTCCTGTTTGGCTTCCTGCCTCCTCCGTGAGGGTGTTTCGTTCGGCTGTTATCCTGGGGCCGTACTTTTGGATTACGCTTTCGTACTGACATGCTTTACCTTGGTGTCAGCATAACCTGTGTTTTGTAAAGACCTCACTAACACGGTATATTCATTCCGTGTTTGTTTTCTCTTCCGATACGCCATTTCCAGTGCTCCGCCCGGCAGCCAGGTCTTCCCCGCCATCCGGCCGGGCACAGCCAGTCCATTCTCCCCTTCTCCTTGTGCTCCGCCCGGCGGCCGGGTCATTCCCCGCCATCTGGCCGGGCACAGCCAGTTCATTCTCCCCTTCTCCTGGTGCTCCGCCCGGCGGCCGGGTCTTTCCCCGCCATCCGGCCGGGCACTGCTTAGTGCACCAGTATTTTGTTCTATGACCGGAGCTGTCTCCCGTTGTGTGAATCACCCTACTACCCTTCCCTTTGGCATTGGTGTATTTTTATTTGGGGCACTTGCGTGGACCAGAGTGTGGTGTGTTTTCGAGGCTCAGCTACAAAGAATCACGGTAACAGCGCCTTGCGCTGCCTTTCTTACATATGTTGGGGGGTTATAGGAGTGGATGACTAATTGTGAATATTATATGGCAGATAACCTTGTGCATACTTCAAGATAGAGGCTCGCACACACGTATCCAGCCTTGAAGAAGAATTGGATGTTCTTTCAGTTTTCTCCAGAGAATAGCAGAGTGAGATTTACATATCATATACTTTCACATGCTAGCGTAGAGTGGGATAGTGTTCTTATTATCATTTTTTCTTGTTGCGTACTGAAAACGAACACCTTATTCTAACCACCAGCAATGTCCCAAGGTCCAGACGATTAGTTGTGGTATGTGATGTTCGTTATGTATATAATAGACATTGTGTATATTCATTGTGTTGTTATCAAGTATAGATAGTAATATATTCCTTCCCTTACAGTCTGCCTTTTTTCACCACGTGTCCACTCCGAAGTCCACTGCCAAGACCTGTTGTTTTCCCCAACCTTTCCTTGTTTTGTTTCCCTGTTTTCCCCTGGTGAGCCATTCGATACTCTAGAGTCTGATAGAGTCGTAAGGCCGTAGGGGAAGGCTGAGGTTTATTCTCCGGATTCCTGACGCTCCTGCGGAACCAGCCTGGAAATCATTACAGAAATTGCCTGGTTCCACGCTGGGATAAACCATGACAAGTGATCCTGGTCACCACCACAGCAGTGAAGTGTGGAGGTGTGAAAAATTGGATCCATGCCAGTCCTACGATCAAATTTTCAGAACCTGAGAATCGACATCTGGAAATATCAGACACCAGTTCAGGATCTGATGCAGAAACTGAAAGTAACAGTGTTCCAGATCTTGAAGCTCGACCTGTAAGTCGACATCTGGAGATATCAGATACTACTTCAGCATCTGAAGCAGAGACTAAAATAATAAGTATTCCAGATCTTGAAGATTGACCTGTAAGTCGACATCTGGAAATATTGAACACCAGTTCAGCACCTGAAACAGAGCAAATTGAGACTGGTGAAAGAAAAATTGAGGACTCTGCAAACCAAACAAAGTTCTGAGAGACAAACTATTGGCATTGAAACTGGTGATATATCCAACAAGGAGCACAGAGGGAAAATATAGAACCCGAATCGCCCTCCATTCACGTAGTCATTCAAACAACAATGACCGGGTCCTCATAGGCAATTGTACATACATTTAAGAGTGTGACTCTTATTGTAATTTTACAATACTCTCCCCTTCTCTTAATTGCACTGGGGTAGAGAGTACCACGTTTCTTGCCACTTTAAAAAAAAACGTATCCCTATTGTGACAGTGTAAATGAAAACACCAAACAATAGTGTGTACTACTGTGAAAAAGGTGTGCAAAGGCAATATGACCCCTCACGGGCGAACCACCGTCGGGATACCTGATAGGTACTCACCAGATATGCCCTGTTCTCATCAGCGGCGGTCATCAAGCCAAGAGTGAATGTGTTCAAAAACAAAAGATAGGTGCAGTGAGAGACAAACAAAAGATGTGTAATTGAAAAGCATAGGTGTGCACGATTACTACTTTTTTATTCTTTAACTTCGTGCCACCTACTAGATTAAAATGCAAGGTAGGCTGCTAAACATGCATACCAGTTATCATGAGCCGACATGTTTCATTGCCTTTCCCAACTTTATAGGCAATTTCTTCAGGGCTGAAATATTTTTGCCACTGCAACATTATTGAACACAACAACTGTGAGTCGCCCTTTGTTCTAAGTCGGAATATCTCTGAAAAGAAAACAAAGATTTTAGCGTGTTATAAAACTCTGTAAAAGAGAGATACCCAGAAACAAGGGAAGGGACACAGCCCGAGTAAGTATAATGCTGCACGCTCCTCGAGAGTAAAGGATCCCCTCTGTGGCACACCACCCTCTCTCCTTCCTTACCGACCAAATCTAGGGACAGCGTGTTGTCTCCTCCAGTCTTAACACGCTGCTCTCCATTCAGTTTTTTATCTTGAACAGTAGCCGCTCGAAATCCCGTTAGTGTGATACCAAACACTCACGGGAAGACCGCGGTACGTCCAATACAGGCGCGGAGCATGAAAAAGTTAGGAAAATTCATATTCACGCATCTTAAAATCTCTCGGCCCACTCATTAGCAGGTTGCCCCGCACATACCTGGTTGCCAGTACTAAATATCGTTTATGACTCTGGGTTTATCAAAAATTGTGGGATAGTCTTGAAACCAATTGAATATGAAAACAATTGACAACGGTCACGGTGTTGAAAATATCAACAGCGGACCACATAAAACCAGGATGATCGCGCTCGGGTATTATTAGCGCATTATTAACTCTCACAGTTATTTTCAAAATGACCACGTGGTATTAGTCAGCATCTCCAAAATTCATGACTTGACGGCCGCCATCTTTAAATGTGCAGCAAAAACTTGTGGGGTAGTATTTACCGAAACCAAATTGAATATAAAAACAATTAACAACTGTCACGGTGTTGAAAATATCAACAGCGGACCACATAAAACCAGGGTGATCGCACTCAGGTATTATTTGCGCGTTATTAGCTCTCACGGTTATTTTCAAAATGACCACGTGGTATTAGTCGGCATCTCCAACCTTCATGACTTAACGGCCACCATCTTTGAGTGTGCACAAATCAGAACAGTTCTGCAGCAACAAACTATAAAGAATCATGTAGTCCACTCCCTATATGTTCAAACATGCAGTCGGCTATCTCGTGTAGAGATGTACGAAAGGGAATTTCTTCCCACATATACTTAAGGAGCCGATTGTATATGAGTAAGAAGGACATACAAAACGTAGTGAATAGTCAAGACTCAAGTCTCCGATTCACATGGAACTACAATCAAAGATCTGCTGAACGTATAGGGAGTGGACTACATGGTTCTTTATAGTTTTTTGCTGCAGAACTGTTCTGATTTGTGCACACTCAAAGGTGGTGGCCGTTAAGTCATGAAGGTTGGAGTTGCCGACTAATACCACGTGGTCATTTTGAAAATAACCGTGAGATCTACTAACGCGCAAATAATACCTGAGTGCGATCACCTTGGTTTTATGTGGTCCGCTGTTGATGTTTTCAACACCGTGACAGTTGTTAATTGTTTTTATATTCAATTTGGTTTCGGTAAATACTACCCCACAAGTTTTTGCTGCACACTTAAAGATGGCGGCCGTCAAGTCATTAATTTTGGAGATGCTGACTAATACCACGTGGTCATTTTGAAAATAACTGTGAGAGTTAATAATGCACTAATAATACCTGAGCGCGATCATCCTGGTTATATGTGGTCTGCTGTTGATATTTTCAACACCGTGACCGTTGTCAATTGTTTTCATATTGAATTGGTTTCAAGACTATCCCACAATTTTTGATAAACCCAGAGTCATAAACGATATTTAGTACTGGCAACCAGGTATGTGCGGGGCAACCTGCTAATGAATCTATTATAAGTGCCTTCCACAGTGGGCCGAGAGATTCTAAGATGCTGGATGCGTGAATATGAATTTTCCTAACTTTTTCATGCTCCGCGCCTGTATTGGCCGTACCGCGGTCTTCCCGCGAGTGTTTGGTATCACACTAACGAGATTTCGAGCGGCTACCGTTCAAGATAAAAAACTGAATGGAGAGCAGCGTGTTAAGACTGGAGGAGACAACACGCTGTACCTAGATTTGGTCGGTAAGGAAGGAGAGAGGGTGGTGTGCCACAGAGGGGATCCTTTACTCTCGAGGAACGTGCAGCATTATACATCCTCGGGCTGTGTCCCTCCCCTTGTTTCTGGGTATCTCTCTTTTACAGAGTTGTATAACACGCTAAAATCTTTGTTTTCTTTTCAGAGATATTATGACTTAGAACAAAGGGCGACTCACAGACAGGGGTGTAGCTCAATACTAGAAGTCTCTCTTTTAAAACAAAGACCTTTCGGCTGGTAGGAGACTTTTGGGCCCGTAAAGGGTAAATATAAATAGAAGTTTTGTGCACAAGAATATGTTAAAAGAAAAGTAGTGTCAAGGGTATACTGTAAATAATACTTATACATATTATATATGTTTTTGTTGACAGTCTTGGTGTTGGTGTGTTCAATAACGTTACACTGGCAAAAATATTTCAGCCCTGAAGAAATTGCCTATAAAGTTGGGAAAGGCAATGAAACATGTCGGCTTATGATAACTGGTATGCATGTTTAGCAGCCTACCTTGCATTTTAATCTAGTAGGTGGCACGAAGTTAAAGAATAAAAACGTAGAAATCGTGCACACCTATGCTTTTTAATTACACATCTTTTGTTTGTCTCTCACTGCACCTATCTTTTGTTTTTGAACACATTCACTCTTGGCTTGATGACCGCCGATGATGAGAACAGGGCATATCTGGTGAGTGACAACAAGGAGGTGACTGGGCTGTTCCTAAAGGACGTGAGGGAGGGAGAGAACTAATAATATAAAAGGAAGAGAAGAGGGGAAGTGAAGTGACAGTCACGAGGGAGGGGTATGTGCTCAAGTGGACAAACACCCCTGGGTATCCAATTTGTTGGATATAGTGGCCTCACACACCCTTGCGAGTGTCATGCTTCATCATCGGCGTTGCTCCTCGTCGGGCAGGCGGTGCAATGCCCAACGGGCTCACCTCAAGGAGGGGCTCTTTATCGGAGATCTTTTATCCAACTGCCTTATGGTGAAGTGCGGGTGAGGGGCCAGTAATAAGTAGAATGTGCGGGTGAAAGTAAAAAGTAGCTCAGGGTACCGGAGACAATTTTATTCTGGTGGTCCCCTGCCACTAGTAAAATCAGAGATAACCGGTATTCATGGGAACAAAAGTTTCCCAGAGTGAACCAGGGCTAAAGGTGCAATAATTGTGGTCAACATGTTTCTCGCATCTAGTTTATTAACTGCGATTCTTCAGGACCTATATAAAAAGAAACCTACAGTCTACTAAAACATGATCTATTCATCAGTATCAGTTTAACCAAGACGCATCTGTTGTACTACCTGTCTGACACTGTTCCTACCTAAAGTAGTGGGAGACAAAATAGAGTATTAAGGTAAGAAACAACAAATGGTACTATCGTGACCGTGACAACACTGTGCGCGGTTGTGAACACTGTGCGTGGTTGTGAACACTCCGTGCTAAGGTGACATACTAGTGAGGAGGTGACTAGTATGTGGTAAAACCAAGTTAAAAACACACAATGCAGCAAATGAACCATAAAGAACAGTAAAAACATCAGTATAAACATCACAATTGTCTTTTGATGATGTGAATAACACTCACCTAGGGGTTAGGATTGAGGGGTGTCAACAGTACCCGGCGGATCTGGCATCTGGCATGAAGCCAATGTATTTGGGCTGGGAAGGGAAGTTAATAAAGATCAATGACACAGGGGGAGCCATTCATATGGTGGAGTGGTATGTGGGTGCCCTATTATACTCTCAAAATTGGGCTAGTTGATGTCCAAAGCATGGTAGTCAGACTCAAGCGTGGATCATAGCAGAGGGTGTAGAAACTGGTTCCTATTGGTAATGATAATGAGACCCAGACTGGCATGATAGTTACTAAGAGAGATCTATTAGCCATAGTATTTAAGGGGATATATCGCCTACATTGTAAGCCCTGGCTAGGGTCGGTGTGGAAAATACTATTACAGCGTATGTCAAGTAATGATACTTAAGATGTGCGTTGCTTGTATAGGCGGTTATTTAAAGGCGCTCAGGCAGGGAATGTACTGAGGTTAGCCAATCTGACCCCGGGAGTAAAGTGACAACTCTCGCCCTTGCTCTGGGGTTAGAATGCCAAGCCATTGGAGTTTGTCGCCTGTCGCATGGTCAAGGTATCTTTGCTGCACTGCTACAGGCTAAGGGGTCATGTCGCGTAATCTAAATGAGCGCCTGTCTCATAGCGCAAGTATCGTTACTGCGCCCCCTTTGGAGACGCGGAGCTGGTGCGCGGGGCGCGGTAATGTGGGACACTGCCTGCATGTGTGTAACTTTACAAGGCGTGGTCAGTGGGGCCCCGGTTCAAAACAAAACTACACTATTTACGAGAGTATTAAAATAAGGTGAACCCCCGCACATTAAATTGCCACGGAACACTCGTGACTGCCTCATGGTGGAACAGCTGTCACACTTACTTCTTGATGCCTGTGCCGTAGCCTTCATCGCCTACCCTTCACGCCGGGTCCGGATAGTAAGGACCCGGTCGTTTGCCTCAGGGTAAGTAGGAAGCAGGGTTACGTAGGAGGCAGGAAGTGGTCAGTCACGTCAAATCACGTGAGCGGGAAGGTCGACAGTGGCGGCCATGATGGAATGGTGAGGTTATACCTAAACAAGATCAATGGTGGCAGATCAAACAGTACTTATCGACCCAGCATGGGGGTGGAAGGAGACATTTTATTATAATAGAATAAACTAAGATGGAATCTGTGGCGTCATGTACCCCTATCGCCAGTCTGTCACTGCAGACAGAGTACCAATGATTGGGTTGGTCAAAAATGGCGGCCATGATTGAATAGTAAAGTTATACCTAAACAAGACCAGAGGTGGCCGATCAATCTGTAAGCATTGACCCAGCATGCGGGGGAGTTCATTATAATAAATAATTAAGGTGGAAACTGTCGCGCCATGTACCCCTATCGCCAGTCTGTCACTACAGGCAGAGTATCAATGATTGGGTTGGGGTGGGCCCTGGTCCCCAGAACCCGGTCATGGGGGATCTATAACAGCACTTGACCGTTGTCCCATGTATCAGTGAGAGTAGAGTAGTGACGTTGTGTGGGGTATAATGGGGCTGTAGTAAAGGATGGCGCTTAACCAGTGGGGACAGAAGTTGGCACATGTCACTCATATTCATGTTAGTGGTTATGATTAATGGTTCACAGGGAACTCCAAGGGATGTCCTCGTTCAATCCCTGGCTATCGCTAGACAGACGGTGTATCCATCTTTGTTCCTTTAGGAATAGATTACGTTTAGATTTAGTCGGGGAAGCCTCGAGGACCAACCAGGATATTGAGTCAGCTGAATGGTTCTGTTCTTGAAAGTGCCTGCACATTTTGGTATTGGTCTTTTTGCAGCGGAAGTTGCTCCTGTGTTCGGAGATGCGGACTTTTACCGGGCGGGAGGTCATTCCAACATAGTTAAGCCCGCATGGGCATTTCAACAGGTAGATGCATTTAGAGGTATTGCAGTTGGTGTGGCCCCGTAATTCCCAACGGAAAGTATCCGTCAGGAGGATGGTTTTGTAAGTATTGGTGTAGGGGCACACACTGCACGAGCCGCATTGGTAATGTCCCTGTACAGGTGGTAGTTGCCACAGGGTGGTTTGTTGTGTTAGGTCAGACTTTTTGGGCCTAGTATGTATCAACATATCATTTATGCTTCTGGACCTCTTGAAGGCAAATCTAGGTGTTGTGAGGTTGAGTTCGCCTGTGTTAAGAATTTGCCAATGTCGCTTAATTATCTTTTTCAGTTCCGTAGAAGTTGGAGAGAAGGTGGTTACACAGGTAAGGAGATCTGGCTCCTGTGGGGCCTTACTGTTGTATTCGAGAAGGGCACCCCTGTGGTTGTTCTGCGCACGTTTGCGTGCCCTGGTTATCTCTCTGGAGGGGTATCCTCGGTCCCTCAGGTTTCTTGACAAAAGTGAGGACTCAGTTCTGTAGTCTGATAGGTTGGAGCAGTTACGCCTGACTCGCAGAAATTGTCCGAAGGGCAGGTTTAACCTCAAGGCCTTCGGATGATGACTGGTAAAATGGAGCAAGCTGTTACGATCAGTTGGCTTGCGGTACATGGTGGTATTAATTGTACCCCTTTCGAGTCTTATCGTGAGATCCAAGAAGGCAATTTTGGAGGCAGATGCTGTGATGGTGAAATGCAAGAACTCATTCTGCGTGTTGAGCCAGCTGAAGAACTCTTTGTATAAGTCTTCCGTCCCTCTCCAGAGTACAAGGATATCATCAATGAACCTTTTCCATAGCTTGATGTTGGGGTGGTATGGGTTAGCAGGTCCAGTGATGTGTCTTTCTTCGAAGTCTGCCATGTATAGGCAGGCCACCGAAGGGGCAAAAGTACTGCCCATGGAAGTGCCCTGGGTCTGATGATAATGCTGCCCTTTGAACTCAAAATAGTTTTCAGTAAGGGCGAGGGTCGCACATTCCATGATAAAGGAAGGAGGTGTGGGAGAACTCCATTCCTCTGCGCTCAGGATTCTCTCAATCACCCCGAGTGTGGCCCTCTGAGGAATGTTGGTGTAGAGGGCCTCCACGTCAAGGGTGATGAGGAAGTCGACCTGGACTTCTTCCTCTAGGTTGTCTAACAGACGGAGAACATCAGTAGTGTCCTGAATGTATGAGGGTATTCGCTTGACCAGAGGTTGCAAAAAGTGGTCGCAGAACTGTGATAGGGGCTCTAGGACAGAATCAATGCCTGAAACAATCGGGCGACCAGGGACAGGTGTAGTCCCCTTATGTTTTTTAGGGAGGATGTAAAAGTAAGGCACTTTAGGCTCCCTTTTGGATAGAAACTCAGCCTCCTTTTTGGAGATCCACTCTTGACATTCGGCGGAGTGGACCAACCCAGTGATCGTCGTTGTCAGGCGCTCAGTGGGATTGGAGGGGATTGGGGTATAGTAACGCCTGTCCCCTAATTGCCTTAGACATTCGGTTTCATAGTCTACAGTATCCATCAGGACTGTAGCCCCACCCTTGTCTGCCTGTTTTATGGTGATTGACCGATCCTTGGCTAGGGAGTCCAGCATCTGTCTTTCATAGTTCGAGAGGTTCTGGTGCTTCTTATTTGGTCGCATAGACCCAATATCTTTGAGTACAGCCTGTTCATATGTCAGTATTTCGTTGGGGACCATACCACTGTGGGGGGTGAAGGTCGAGGGATTATGAAGACCGGAGTCAGTAGGAGTCTCTTGTGGCCTACCATCAAAGAAGGCTCGCAATCTAATCTTGCGGAAGAATTTCTGAATTTCACAACATTGTTGGAAATGGTCCATTTGGGGTGTAGGGACAAACCCTAGTCCCTTCTGGAGCACCTTTTCTTCATCAGCAGTAAGATGGCGTGATGAAAGATTCACTACCAAACTTATTTTCGTGCTGTCTTGCTCCTGGTGTCCATCCCTTAGCCCTGGGTGTCCTCCCACTGTACCCTCTTGTCTAGCCCGTTTCCTCGCCTGCGCCCTCGCCCTCTGCCCCAACCTCTGTCTAAAAAAGGTTGCTGGTTGGCGCCATGGGGGGCAAATTGCGGTGGATACTGTGGTGCGTAAGGCGGCATCGGGTGTGGAAATTGGGGGTATTGCCAAATAGGTGGGCCCTGGAAAAGAGGTTGAGGAAAGTATTGTTGTCCACGTCTCCCTCCTCTCTTTCCCCTACGGGGTTGTGATTGCCAGTCCTCATTACTTGAGTTGCTATCACTGTTTGATCCTCTCCTAGAGGAGTTGGCGCTGGAGTCCGAGAGGTAACCTGTCCCGGGGGGGACGTAGTCATCCTTCAAATAGGGGTATACTTTTTCTTTTGAAAAGCGATCAATATCTTTTTGTAGTTTTGCTACTTTTTGTTTCATCAGAAATTCTTTGTGCTCAAAAATCTCTTTGTTCAGTTCGGTCAACTTTGTTTTGAAGCCTGTATTCTGTCCGGAGCTTTTTAGTGTGTTTTCTGCTGCCTGGATCTTAATAAGCAATTCGTCTGCCAATCGTTTGGCCGTGTTGACCAGTAGGATTAGAAGATCATGTGTACATTTCCAGGAGATTAGTGACCATTCGATCTTGAATTGGCCATCCTCCCAGAATATCCTCGGGAAGTTTTTTACTATGAGGCCATTTGGTGCTATTTTGGCCTTGAAATATTCAGCCATGAGTGCCCCATGCAGGGTGATCCTGACCCATTCTCTCTTCATGTCGGAGAGTGATTTCCAGTCCGCTGAGTTACTCCCAGTGGCTGCTTCTGTTGTGAGACCAAGGATGGAGGGTAATCTATGGATAGCTGCTGCATCATCATCACCAAAACTCAATCCTTGACCTTCCATCTTGTGGTGGAAAAGAGATAGAGAGGTGAGATGAAGGACAGGCGACAAACTCCAATGGCTTGGCATTCTAACCCCAGAGCAAGGGCGAGAGTTGTCACTTTACTCCCGGGGTCAGATTGGCTAACCTCAGTACATTCCCTGCCTGAGCGCCTTTAAATAACCGCCTATACAAGCAACGCACATCTTAAGTATCATTACTTGACATACGCTGTAATAGTATTTTCCACACCGACCCTAGCCAGGGCTTACAATGTAGGCGATATATCCCCTTAAATACTATGGCTAATAGATCTCTCTTAGTAACTATCATGCCAGTCTGGGTCTCATTATCATTACCAATAGGAACCAGTTTCTACACCCCCTGCTATGATCCACGCTTGGGTCTGACTACCATGCTTTGGACATCAACTAGCCCAATTTTGAGAGTATAATAGGGCACCCACATACCACTCCACCATATGAATGGCTCCCCCTGTGTCATTGATCTTTATTAACTTCCCTTCCCAGCCCAAATACATTGGCTTCATGCCCGATGCCAGATCCGCCGGGTACTGTTGACACCCCTCAATCCTAACCCCTAGGTGAGTGTTATTCACATCATCAAAAGACAATTGTGATGTTTATACTGATGTTTTTACTGTTCTTTATGGTTCATTTGCTGCATTGTGTGTTTTTAACTTGGTTTTACCACATACTAGTCACCTCCTCACTAGTATGTCACCTTAGCACGGAGTGTTCACAACCACGCACAGTGTTCACAACCACGCACAGTGTTGTCACGGTCACGATAGTACCATTTGTTGTTTCTTACCTTAATACTCTATTTTGTCTCCCACTACTTTAGGTAGGAACAGTGTCAGACAGGTAGTACAACAGATGCGTCTTGGTTAAACTGATACTGATCAATAGATCATGTTTTAGTAGACTGTAGGTTTCTTTTTATATAGGTCCTGAAGAATCGCAGTTAATAAACTAGATGCGAGAAACATGTTGACCACAATTATTGCACCTTTAGCCCTGGTTCACTCTGGGAAACTTTTGTTCCCATGAATACCGGCTATCTCTGATTTTACTAGTGGCAGGGGACCACCACAATAAAATTGTCTCCGGTACCCTGAGCTACTTTTTACTTTCACCCGCACATTCTACTTATTACTGGCCCCTCACCCGCACTTCACCATAAGGCAGTTGGATAAAAGATCTCCGATAAAGAGCCCCTCCTTGAGGTGAGCCCGTTGGGCATTGCACCGCCTGCCCGACGAGGAGCAACGCCGATGATGAAGCATGACACTCGCAAGGGTGTGTGAGGCCACTATATCCAACAAATTGGATACCCAGGGGTGTTTGTCCACTTGAGCACATACCCCTCCCTCGTGACCGTCACTTCACTTCCCCTCTTCTCTTCCTTTTATATTATTAGTTCTCTCCCTCCCTCACGTCCTTTAGGAACAGCCCAGTCACCTCCTTGTTGTCTCCACTTTGGGGCTGAGACTGTGGCGGGACCTTCCATTCCTTCCCTTGTGAATGGTAATTTCAGCCCGACTGGATCGCAATTGATCCCATCCTTTCCCCTACTTGTTGCTATACATATCTGGTGAGTACCTATCAGGTATCCCGACGGTGGTTCGCCCGTGAGGGGTCATCTTGCCTTTGCACACCTTTTTCACAGTAGTACACACTATTGTTTGGTGTTTTCATTTAGACTGTCACAATAGGGATACGTTTTTTTTTAAATTGGCAAGAAACGTGGTACTCTCTACCTCGGTGCAATTAAGAGAAGGGGAGAATATTTTAAAATTACAATAAGAGTCACACGCTTAAATTTATGTACAATTGCCTATGAGGACCCAGTCATTGTTGTTTGAATGATTGAAACTGGTGAGACGGAAATAATTCACAGTGAGGATGAACAACCGAGCACCAGCCGTGGTGAAAGTCCTCCTGAAGGAACTGAGATAACAAAGGTGAATAAAAATTCAGACGGAGAATCTGAAATCAAACAATTCTAAGTTAACGGAACTGAAGTAAGATCTGAAACAGAATCAGGAGCGAGTGACGGAGAAATAGAACAAAGGAGAAGTCCAAGAAAAAGAGCTTGGAAAGTGGAACGTGAGATAATAGACACTGGAAGCAAAAAGCCAAGAAAAGGAGATAATTGGCCAAATGAAATCAAAGGATTGAAATTCTAAATAATAAATTTAAATAAAAACAAGGAGGAACAAGTCAATGAGATAACAGGTCAAGAAGGGCAATCAAACGAGAATGAAAGACATTTGCAAAGACCAAAAAGAGTAAAAAGACCAAATCTGAAATATAAATCACCTGAATGGGCTTATATTGCACTGCTTGATATTTAGGAAGTGGAAAGCAGCCAAGAGAATTAAGGTGAAACTTGTGAGTAAGAGAACTAAAACTGAACTATATGCATGCTGAAAGAAATAGAGAAAATAAAGTAAAGACAATTGGTCAAAAGACAAAAGCAGTGCAATCCAAATTAAATTAAAGAACGGAATAAAAGCTAAAGGAATAGTTGGCTCAAAGGACATACTTTTGAGTGTGAAAAGAGACATTATCTTGTATACAAGTACATAGTTCCAAATCTAAATAGTTCATAATGCCTGAAAATGAAAATAGAAGATCTGAATGTAGATTTTTACGTAAATGGTGTAGAATGTGGTTTTATTGTACAGGTTTATTAATGCGTATGTGGTTAATTTTAGCAATAAGTGTTCCATTTAGACCGAATTCAGGACATTTATCTGAGATGAATAATAACACAAATAGTGATGACACATATGTGAAGAATGATGTAACATTGGTGGATAATACTGAACTGCATAGAGATAAGTCAATTATTGATTTTTCATAGAATGTTTTTACTAGGCTTCTTTATGAGTACGTGGAAACAATGGATGTACGTGATTGTTACATGTGCATGCAATTACCTGCTTCTATGTCAGAAGGTGTGACATATCATCACCTTCCTTTAACGTATGGAATAACTTGCAGTGGATTAGCTAGCCTATTTTATAGAACAAACAAATTAGAATATTATTATTCAGATGTAGATGATGTTTTTGCTAAACTTTCTATAGTACATGGACTAAACAGAGTGAAACCTGGTAAAGTTTTCAGGAGATTTTTACTTTAGAATATGCTTTTAGATACAATTTTGCATGTAAATTGAGAAAAGAAGAAAAAGTGTTTCGAGATATGATAAAAGACAGGAGAATTAAATAACAAAGAAAAGCAACTGAAAATAAATTGAAAACACCACCGTGGAGTTTTAATGAAGGGAATTATGAAAAGAGTGATACTAATGTAGCAATAGGATTAGACTTGCCTCAGCAAGGGAAATTGTGTATTCGTAGGGATAACAGTATGCATGACAACTATTTCGTGGGTTCTAGTGAATGCAAAGACACATACAGGATTATAGGGGGATGGGGATTCAAAGGAGGAAAAGATCCAGTATTTCCGGGGATCTATTTTATATGTGGGAATAATGCTTATTACAGGTTGCCGGACCACTGGTAAGGAACATGCTATCTACGTCTGGTCTTTCCAAAAATATTTCATGTAGATAGGGGAACTAAAGGAACTCATGAGAGAGGTAAACCACTAACCCTTAGAAGAAGAGAAAGTTTTGCAGAGATAATGGGTGATATTTTTGGAGCACTGATACCAGCAGTGGGTATATCATTTAATGCAAATAGAATTCGAAAATTATCCACAATAGTAGATCCATTGTCAACAAATACTGCGGTAAGGTTCCTGATGGTAAATACCTAAATGGTTGCCATGAGAGCTATGGTAATGCAAAATCAACTTGTTCTTGACATTCTTTTGGCAAAAGATGGAGGAGTCTGTGGAGTGTTGAAAGTGAAACATTGTTGTACGTACATTCCTGACAAAAGTCAAAATATACAAAGATACATTAAGAATATTACTGAATTACATAAAGATAATGCTCCACTGGAGGTTAATGGTGTTCTGGAGAAACTTGGTAAGAGTTTTTCCGCTGTAAAGAAATGGTTTGCAGAAATAGGTAGTTCATTAATAGGGAGGATACTAATACCTATAACAGTAGTAATATTAATGACATTGATGCTCAGAATAGCTTGTGTGTATATTAGGAAAAGAAAAGCAGAAAAGAAGACAAAATTACAGAATGAGAAAAATTAGCAACGGGAGCTTGAAATGGGAGAGATCGAATTAGAAGAATTTAAGGAGAAAATGTACAACAAATCTAAGAGACAAAAAGAAAAGGATACTGTGGTTTAAACCAAATGAACAAGAAACATGTTTTAAATAAATTGTTTGGGCCGGTTTTGTGGTGATGTTTAAAAAATCACCAAAGGGGGGAGTTGATGGAGCAGCGGAAATACAAAAAATGTTGTACCCCCTTCAAAGTCAATGACCTCATAACTTTAATGATACTAACTGTGTGAAGCATGGAAATTAATCAACCAAAGGCACCTATATTTTAAACTCTACACACGGGAAAACTAACTGCTATGTTGCAAAAACCTAATTTATCAATAAAATGTGATGTGAAGTAACATAGATTGTGATTGAGTGGAAATAAAATATTAATTAGCATGTATCTCTGTGTTTGTAATAGAGTGGCATACAATGCAGATGGTAAGTAAAATTGGCTTTGTTTGTTGCTTTTGCTAGGTAACATCTAACATGAATTATTAGGATGGTGGACGGTAAACAGAAGGGCTTAAATTCTATATCTAATTTTCTTATATTTCCTTTCGTGCTAGTTCCCATGAGAGCCTGGTCGGCTACATCTGAAAGTGGCTGATATTCTATGCGACTGTGCACAGAAAATTGAAAGATGGCCCCCGCACATGGGTAGAGCAGATGTTCAGTCACGAGTGTATGGCCTATGTCCGGAGTGAGAGATCTTAAGGCCAGCCTAGCCTGTTTCAGGAGTTGTGCTAAAAGTCTATTCAGAAACCTCTGGGAACGGATGGACAAGGAAACATGGAAACAGAGAAATGTTGCAAATGATAAACAAAACCCAATATGAACTTTATATGAAGTCATGTGAACCTCTGAGATGAGCAAGGACTTTTTTGAACTGGTTTGAGCTAGGAGGACAATGAGGTGATCATCGCCACCTCTCCTTTGGACCAATCAGGAGTGAATGTAGCCCCTAAATGTTTCAAATAGGGTTGTAGAAAGTTAGTGAAAGGGTATAAGATGGCTTGTGCCTATGATGTGTTGCTTGTTGCGCTATTTTCTTTTTCATGACTTGACATGCTGTCAGTTGAGACGATTTGTGATGCAAGAGACTTTGCAGATTTTAGACTTAAAATTCTGATGGGGAAAAGGAACGAGATCGTCACGGGAATCCTACCTCGGGAGGGATACTTCTGAGGAGGGTAGAGGGACACACAGTCAGCTTGGGAACCTATTCTGTGATCTACAGTTCATGCTCTGGTGAACCCATTTTCCATCGCCCTATTACTAAGGGGTAATGAGTATTTTCCGTTTTCTTCTAAATTTCTTATGCTTAAATGTATTGAAATAATGCTTGAAATGTTATTTGGCTTTATATGACTAATAAAACTTATGTGATCTAATTCTTCTTTTAAATGAGTTAAGATAAAGTCTTGCAGAAATATAAACTCGAGTCTGTGGCTATTAGACTAAATGTCATGACAAATAAATGTTAACTGTTTAAACTGTGATTGAGCTCGACTTAATCGCTATCAACTAATTCCTATTAGTTTGGTCCATTAACCGAAATAGCGGAGTATCTTGATGATTTAAACGGATAACTAACTTAACAAAATGTATAAAATTTGGCCGAGAAGTTCTTCTGCCTCTGCAGCCTTGGCAGAACTTCACTGGCTTACCCTGAGACAGAGAGTGCAATTTAAATCTCTCTGCCTTGGTTTTAAAGCCCTTCATGGGTTGGTACCTGTGCGTATGCGGAAAAAATTCGACTTGTACGTCTCGACAAGAACATTGCGCTGCTCGTCGGCGAGATTGGTGAAGGTTCCTAGATTTAGAAAGGTTAGGTCAGGGGGCAGATCCTTTGGGGTGGCAGCGGCTGAATTGTGGAATAGACTGCATTGGAAAATTAGGCAAATCAGGGAGCTCCTTCCCTTCAGGAAAAGTGTAAAAACCTGGTTGTTCCCCAAGACTTAGTGGCCGGTCCCTGCTCCTTCTCTCCTCCCTTGAGCTACTTTAGCGCCAGGATGCCTGCTAGGTGACAGTGCGCTTTATAAATTGAATAAATAAATAAATAAATATGGTTGAGATATAGGTTAACTAGGTACCCGCATGTCTTGCAGCTTGTCTACTTATCACTAATCTGGCCTGGCCAGGATCATTAAAGATCTCGGGTTGAGAATAACCTCATACGCCGACAACACCCAACTGGTGTTGGCGGTACACAACGATGGAATGCAAGTGGCGGCCAGCTTTCAGGAGGGAATGTTAGCTATCAGCTGTTGGATGGCACGTAACTGCCTAAGGCTGAATTCCGATAAAACGTAGGTAATGACCTTGGTCAGTTTAACTCCTGCTTGGTCCTCTGTTTGGTGGCCAACCGATTTGGGACCCCCACCTCAACCAGTCACTAAGGTCAGGAATCTTGGTGTTATGTTCGATGACTAGCTCTCGTTCATTCACCATGCGAATGCGGTTGTTTCCTCATCCTTCCATATCCTCAGAATGATAAGGAAGCTTCTTCCTTTCCTTCCTCTTAGTGCAGAAAAACTCTCATGTGTACTCTGGTTATGTCGAAGATCGACTATTGTAATGGCCTCTTCCTGAATGCTCAGGAGGGAGTTTTAAGTAAACTGCAATTGGTTCAGAATTCAGCAGCAAGAATGCTTTCTGGCACGCCTAAATTTAAATCAATTTCCCCAGTCATTCGCCATTTACATTGGCTACCAATCAGAAGCTGAACCAAATTTAAGGCATTATGTATAACATACAAAACAATCAAAAACTCTGGACCAGAGTTCTTGAAAAAGCACTTTGCCTGTATATACCCACCAGAACCCTTCGCTCTTCCTTAGCTCGCTGCCTAACCATTCAGCGCACAAAGAAATCATCATGGGGAGATAGATCTTTCATAGTTGCTACCCCTAGACTGTGGTATACTCTCCCTGTACACATCAAGGTCAGCCAATCCCTCCTGACAATCAGGAAGCTGGTAAAAACGTGGCTTTTCAACCAGTAAGCACGCTTCTCAACCTTATGCTCTTTTATTTTTCAGCGCCGAGACACCTCCGGGTATTTGTGCGCTGTAAAAATTGCATGAATAAATAAATAATCCAGAGACTGAATGAATGTGAAGTTGCGGTATTATGGGCCCCACCAATGAATGAATTGTAAGTATTTCCTGGATTAGTGACATATAGAGATGGTTTTATGTTTGACCAGCTGCATCACATGCTATTGGATTCTGTGTGGAAATAGGAAAGACCCTCCAACTGTCTCAAGCCTGGTTCCTTATCCAATGTAAGCAAGAGTTGGAGCTCAATACCTGGTTTATATGGCTTGAATAAGTGCTAAATTTGCCCCAAGATGAACCTCGTGTTGAACCTTGTGAATAAATGTATAGTTCAGTATTTAACATTTTCAAAGGGCGCCCCATAGCTCTAACTAGTTTACTGTTGGGAGGAGGTGACCGGTGGGTTGAGGGTTTAGTTCCACAGCCATTCACTCGTGCTTCCAGAATAACTTTGTGCCAGCCACAGATGGATATAGGCCTTCCATATCTTTCTTAAATATAATACATTGGGACTGTTTCTTGTGTAAAGTCATTCTTATAGGAACATATATATGCCTCAACAGGAAAGATTCTACTCATTCCTTGCAAACGGTTTCAGACCTATCATCGGCATTATTGTACTTTATGGGAAAATTACACTTTTAAAGATATATTGTGTTCATAACATGTCTTTAAATAAAGGTGTTGTAGAAGTTGACGTCCATTAACTATTCTTCAAACTGTCAGTCCCCTGGGAGTGGGGAATGGAGCTAAAATTTGAACTTTGCTGTTCCTCGTGTTGACCAATTCTTCTTTCCCTTAAGCCTTCCCATACATGAATTATTGTATTGTTTGATAATCACAACAGCCTCACTGTCATGAATGTATCACACATTCATAATTATACATTCACTCTCCCAATTCTCTCCAGCATTGATACCATCACTGTGACTTGAGTCAACCCATTCCTCATACATCAGCCAACTGTAATTCTTATGCATTTCACCACTCCCCTTAACATTAGTCCATTCTCCCATACATTTGAGAATTCTACTCCCTCCAAACCCTACCATCACTAACCTTAGCTTAATTCATAAAAATCTCCTTGACTACCAATGGTTCTAAAAAGAAACTCCATCCTTTCTGCATTCTACCTGTATTTTTGGCAAGTATCTCTTCCATTTTCAATTTGGTAACATGTATACCAAACCTCTTGTCGTAAGATTTTTTTGTATGAGCATTCAGCATAATTAATGTAGTTTCTCACCTCATCTACAGACCATTCTCCTTGTCTAAACTTGAACATTCAGCTCTGATTGTCTTTAGTAAAAAAAAAAAAGAACTCTTCCCCCTTCATGACAGTTAAAGGACTATACCCTGTGACTGTCGGGGTTATTTGGCACATCCAAACCATTTTCCTCACTTCCAGGATGCATTTCTTCCTCTTGCTATTAGCCATCTGCAATATAACTTTAATAACTCTACTAAATCTCTCAATTGCACCATTTCCCTCAATGAAAGACATGACCTTATGCTACACAATTGAGTATATATCACATACAAATGTAAGTATCTCAGTATACTGAAAAACAATGAGGCGTTCTTAGCGTCATGAGCGTAGAGGAAAACACAAACATTTTCTACATATGTAGTTATAATGTACAGGGTTCTTTTGTGCAAAATAAATAAATAGGTGAGGACATAACTATCTTCTAGTATCAAAACCGTCTAGAATTTGGGGGACACCAAGGAGTCAAATAAGGCACTTTATTTGTCACTTTTACCCCTCAACTGTTTATATATATGTTTTAGCCCACCTCGAAATTTGTTTAGTTCCATGGGGTGTTTTGACCGTCTTTAGTAGACCAAATATTTTATTCTTACTAACATTTAAAGGTAGCAATAAGGGAATTCGTAGAGGCCAATACGCCTAAATATAAGAAACAGAAAAAATCAAACCCAACTATCTCAGGGGTCTGTCCACCCATCTGACGCGAAGATGTCATGGTGTTCCAGAAGAAGAAAGTGTAGAAAGGCGGAATCTGACTACATGGTTGACCATACTTTTTTCTAGTGTTTTGATGGTTTTTGACTTTGTTTGGCTGGGATCCTGCTAATCAGGGCCCCAGCATATCTGCTTTCCTCTATAAATTGATTGCATGTACATTAGGTACACTCCAAATTACTGGGTTACCATTGTGAGTCCTAAGTATATGGTACCTTAGGTACTAAGGGCATAGGTACACCAGAGGCCTACCAGGGGCTGAAGCATGTATTATGCCACCCCTGGGCAGCCTTCCAAAATGGCACCACAGGTCTGCTACTGCAGCCTGGGTAAGGTGGTGCATGCACCCCTTACTGAGATATAGGTTACCTATATCTACCTTATATCGCTGACACATATAAGCCTATAAGTCACTCCTCCTATGGCAGGCCTTATCAATCCTGAAGGCAGAGTGCTTGGTTTTGTGTGAGAGGGTGCCCATGCATGAGCAGGACCCCTCTGCAGCTTTGGGAATCACTTCTCTGTAGCTGTTCTGTGATGCAGCCAGACCATATACTCTTAAGTGCATTATAACCTCGTCATAAATGCTAACTTTGGAATAGCTGCATGGAAACACGTAGTGTTTGGTGTCAAACACTTTGGAATCCTACCCCCCCGCCAGTCGTGGCGGCGGGTGTAGAATTCCACCCTTCTAGAGTGAGAAGACATGTACATACTTACTTAACCGGTAATAGTTCAAAAGAGCCCTGGCATCACAAAATGGATGCTGCAGCCACAGACACAAGTCTGACCTTCTGCTGCTGGACGAGACTCCGGCAGGGGAGGCCTGGACAATAGGTTTCCTGTCACAGGGAGGTGTAACCACCTCCCAGACAGGCTTTAGTGTATTGCGCTCTGGGTGGGTGCATTCATAGAATGTTTTTCTGACAGTGCTGGGGGCACACTTGGTGTCCCTGAGCATATCCCAGTTCAAACTGGTTGCAGGGGCACTCAGCCCCTGCTCTGGTGCGAAACTGGACAAAGGGAAAGGGGTGTAACCACCCCCTCCCTGGATCCACCCACAGGTGGGTCCCTAGAGTAAGTCCAACCCCTAAACTTAGTATAAGTATAGGAACCCAGTCCTTAGGACTTTAGATTACCCTGGCCTAAACTCTGCAACATATATCCTGGAACTTCGACATTCTATTCCGATTAGAAGCCGAAAGAATCTCCCTTGGAGTCAAGGAGTGACTCCCTGTTCAAACAGGCACCAAAGAATCATCTTGCCGGTCTGCATTTCTAAGGCTCTTGCCGGATTTCTGACACAGGACCCAGACTTCCAGACTTCTCCGAGGCTGACACGAGATCCCAGCAAAGCTGAGACCCGCAGCCCTCACGAGTGACGTGGAACCGGAACCCCTGGACACCGTGCATCAACTTCCCGAAGTTGTGCATTGGGCTACTTGTAGTCCAAGCCCCGAGCACCATTTGCACTGAAGACTGTGAGCCTACACTCCACGAGTGTTCCTTGGGCCCGCTTCTAGCATTTCCGCTCAAGGCTCCTTCGCGGTCCCTGGTCCGTCAACTGGTGGACCCCCACGAGGGTAACTCTTCTGTTTCTTGGGCTTTCCTGGTTGCTCCAGACGTGCCCTGAATCCTCCAAAGAGTGGGTACCTCAGACCTTGCTGGTCTGCACCGAAGCCAATCTTTGCTTTCTGCAAGAGTTGCTGTTGACAAGGCTTGTTGGGTCCAATCCGGAAACCGACACTGCAGCACTCGACATCCTTTGTGGGACAGCTTGAATCCAGCTCCTGGTTGTCCTTGATGCCTCCTGGTCCTCGTGGCTGAAGAGTCAAGCTTCACCTTCTTCACCTGAAATCACCCGACAATGGTTGGCATCTACTCATTGCCTTCCGGGTCACTGGCTAGGGACCCAGACTCTGTCCCCTCAGCTTTCAGGTTCCTCAGAACTTCGATCCACCCTTGGATCCACCCGGACACTTTCGACTTGGTCCCCTGCAGCACTTTTCGGCAGCTCGCCATTGAAAACGACTACGAACCCCGACACCAAAAGACACTTATGCACCCGGCTTCCCTGGGTGAGGTAACTCGAGTACTCTGGTGCTCCCGTGGGTATTGACTCTAGAACTGCCTAGTTCTAAAGGGGTTTGCTCCAAGTCCTCTTCTAAGTGTCCTTCCTTTGTTATTTTCCAATCGCAACTTTCTCTATAGAAGTTAATGGTGATTCGCCGCTGTGTTTAGACACTGCAAGCGTCCCCCGGGTCACTATTTTGGGTGGTTCCTGGTGGCCCCAGCGGTTTTAAAGGCTCTAGGCCTTGTATCTATGTCAGTTGTGGTTCTTATACCACTTTCTTAGTATATGGTTTGTGACGCCTCTAGGGTTAATCATATATTGTGCTAATTTACTGTTTGCTAAATAAGTTTACTGAATGTACTTTTGCCTCTAGCCTCATAAAGAGACTAGAGGGATGTGTTTAGAATGAAAACATATATTTTATATATATACCTGGTGTGGTTCTCCTTTCATTCATGAGATTATAGACTGGTAAAACAAGCTGCTATACATTCCTTAAAGACTTAGCCTGAAGGTTGCTCTCCACAGCTACCAGGATAGCTTGCTATATAGGTTGTCTTTAAACCTACCATCAATAAGGGTTGTTTGGACTGGTGCAAGGTGTCCACTAGAATAGTGGACAGCATATATCTGAGCTCGAGCCTTCTGTGCCCTGATTGCCTCTGCTCGCCGCTGCGCCATTTGGGACAGTATCATATTGTTTGTGTTTTCCTCCCAGTATTTACTGCCTGTTTGTTACCTTGTACCGTTTTGCTTAGTTCCAGCCCTCTCGTACACCCCCCTCAACCCCCCCTTTTTGCTCCAGCACCCTTTGCCCGCCGCTGCCCCCTGCGGCCCGCCTCCTCCTCCCAGCTGCTCCTCCCTCCCCACCTTAAATGGCGGCCGCTGCTGGACAGTAGGAGTGACCCCTGACCCTGCTTGCAGGCCAGGTCGCCCCCCTACTGCCGAACAGCTCCACCTGCTCGTCAGCCCGCCGCTGCTCTGAGTGCAAGTTCAAGGCTTCTGTGCCCTGATTGCCTCTGCTCGCTGCGGCGCCATTTGGGACAGTATCATATTTTTTGTGTCTTCCTCCCTGTATTTACTGCCTGTTTGTTGCCTTGTACCGTTTTGCTTAGTTCCAGTCCTCTCGTACACCCGTCCCTCCACTCTCCCTTCTTGCTCCGGCACCCTTTTCCCACCGCTGGCCCCTGCGGCCCCGCCCCCTCACCGCCCCGCTCCCGCCTCCCAGCTGCTCCTCCCTCCCTCCCTTCCCGCCTTAAATGGCCAAAGGCAAGCCCATCTGTGCCCGTCCGCGCCCTAACCGTGCCCAGCGCCAGAACCTCTGGACCCGGCAACCACAACGCCACCAGACTCCACTACGACACCAGCACCCTCCGCGCACTCAATGTCGGCCGAAACCACACCTGCTTTCAGGCTGCCCCGAAATAGACTCATGGACCCTCCCCTTGCCGCACCTGCAGCTTCACCTGGGACAGAACCACCAAACCTCCAAGTACCAAACCCAACCACCTCCGCTGCATACTCCTCAACACCCGCTCCGTACGCAAACACGCCGTTGAGCTCTGGGATCTGCTCGACACCTCCGACCCAGACGTGGCCTTCCTGACCGAGACCTGGTGGAACGACTCCTTGGCACCTGACATCGCCATAGCCATCCCGGATGGTTACAAGATCACCTGCAGGGATTGCGCCAACGGAGTCGGAGGAGGAATAGCCATCGTCCACAAGTCCACCCTCAAGGTCGCCATCCACGCAGACAACACACTCAACACCGCCGAACACCTGCACTTCCAGATCCACACAGACACTCATCACAGGCCCCCAGGACTTCGGGCTTAGTTCAGCGACTCCATCGCCGACCTCGCCAGCACCCACGCACTCGCCTCCACGTAACATCCTCCTCGGGGAATTGAACTTCCACTTCGAGAACAACAACGACGCCAACTCCACCACCCTGATCGCCAACCTCTGCCTCAGACAACTCGTCACCGCAGCCACCTACGCCGCCGGCCACACGCTGGACCCCGTCTTCTCCACAGGCTCCCACGTCACCTTCAACCACACCAACGAACTCCCCTGGAAAGCCCACCGCTGCATTCATTTCACCTTCAAGAAACCAACCACACACCACTGCACCCAACAGCTACCTCGCCGCTGCTGGAGCAAAGTCACAGACGACCAGCTGATCACCACCCTCGCCCAGAACCCACCCACCGACCCCACCAACCCAGACGCCGCAGCCCGCAACCTCAGACAGTGGATTGACGACTGCGCCAACATCCTCGCCCCGCTCAAAAAACCCTCCAACAACCACGACAGCAAGAGAGCCACCTGGTTCACCGACGAGCTCCAGACCTCCAAGCACACATGCCGGAAACTAGAGAAAACATGGCTCCAAGAACGCACACCGGACAACCTTGCAGCCCACAAGGACGCCACACACAGACATCACCACCTCATCAGACTAGCCAAGAGATCCTCCTTCAAAAACTGCCTGGACAACAAAGCACACGACAGCTAAAAGCTCTTCAGCATCGTAAAGGAACTCTCCAACCAAAGCGCCAACACCAACGACATCCCGCCCTCACAAGAACTGTGCGACTCACTAGCCATCTTCTTCCACCGCAAGATCGCTGACATCCACTACAGCTTCAACACCACGACTGCCCCGACTACGCAAGACGCCACCTCCCCTGTGAACACCACCAGTGCCAACCGTCTGACCTCCTGGTCCAACGACGACGAGACACGCAAGGTCATGAACTCCATCCACTCAGGATCTCTGTCAGACCCGTGCCCACACCACATATTCAACAAAGTAGACGCATCCATCGCACCCCAACTGCGGAAGATCATCAACTTCTCCTTTAAAACAGAGACATTCCCGGAAAGCTGGAAGAATGCAGAAATCAATGCCCTCCTCACGAAGCCCAAAGCGGACTCCAAGGACCTCAAGAACTTCCAGCCCATCTCCCTGCTCCCGTTCCCGGCAAAGGTCATCGAGAAAATCGTCAACATGCAATTGGCCCGCCACCTGGAAGACAACAACATCTTTGACCCGTCCCAATCCGGATTCAGATGCAACCACAGCACCGAGACAGCCCTCATCGCCGCCACAGACGATATCAGGCATCAACTAGACAACGGCGAAACATCAGCCCTCATCCTCCAGGACCTGTCAGCCGCCTTTGACATGGTATGCCATCGCACCCTAAAGACACTCCTCTTAGAAGCCGGAATCCAAGAGAAGGCCCTTGACTGGACCACGTCCTTCCTCTCAGGCAGATCCCAGAGGGTCCGCCTCCCACCCTTCCCATCCGAAGCCACAGACATCATCTGCGGCGTCCCCCAGGGTTCATCCCTCAGCCCGACGCTGTTCAACGTCTACATGGCCCCCCTTGCACAAGTGGCCCACCATCACAACCTCAACATCATCTCCTACGCCGATGACACCCAGCTCATTCTCTCCCTCACCAAGGACCCACAAACCGCCAAAACCAACCTCCACGAGGGAATGAAGGCTGTCGCCGACTGGATGAGGAGCAGCCGTCTAAAGCTTAACTCGGGCAAGACGGAGGTCCTCATCCTCGGACCCACTCCCTCAGCCTGGGACGACTCCTGGTGGCCGACCACAATGGGAACAGCGCCAACACCCACCGTCCATGCACGCAACCTAGGATTCATCCTCGACTCCTCCCTCTCCATGTCCAAACAGGTCAACGCCATCTCCTCCTCCTGCTCCAACTCCTTCCGCATGCTCCGCAGGATCTACAAGAGGATCCTACCGAAACAAGAAGAACGGTGACACATGCCCTCGTCAGCAGCAGACTGTACTTCGGCAACGCACTCTACACAGGAATCCCAGCCAAACACCTACGATGACTACATGCATCCAAAATGCCTCCGCCAGACTGATCGTCAACGTCCCCTGCCGCAACCACATCACCCCCCACCTGAGAAGCCTACACTGGCTCCCCATCGACAAGAGGATCACTTTCTAGCTACTCATCCACGCACACAAAGCACTCTACAACGCCGGACCAGCCTACCTGAAGAGCAGACTCAACTTCTACACCCCCACCCGCCAGCTCTGCTCTGCCAGCCTCGCCTTGCCGCTGTCCCCCGCATCCAACATACGACCTCCGGCGGCAGATCCTTCTCCTACCTCGCCGCCAGGACCTGGAACACCCTCCCTCCCACATACGGCAGACCCAAGACCTACTCGCCTTCAGAAGACTCCTCAAGACCTGGCTTTTCGAACAGTAGCAGCACCCCCTCCCCGCAGCGCCTTGAGACCCTCACGGGTAAGTAGCGCACTTTACAAGTACTTTGATTGATTGATATGCTAGGCCAACTTCTCACAGAAAGTTTGCCGCCACATAGCGGCCCATGGAGGGATAGAGGCACTACTGGTGAGTTATCTATGAATAGATGTCTGATGGGAGCAGGTGAGGTGAGGGGGGCATACCCTCCAATGTCCCACAATACTGCGATCATGGGAAGGGGCATATTTTCCTGTAGGAATGCAGCCTCACATCACTGCTAGTGCATGTCATGCTCCTCATCAGTATCTCTAGAGGGGTCAACTCCAGCTCCCTTGGCTGGCATGTCCTGTCCCTCTACATCATCCCTTCCATCCCACCAGTGGCAGCGTTGGGGCATAAATTGGAGCCCTCTGTAACCTCTGCGTCCACATTTTAAGGCCACTGCCCATAGTATACCCTGTTGAGGAATCTCCACCTACCGGACTGAGTAGCTTTGCCAGCATAGATCCTTGATGCTGCTGTATAAGGGCGAGGCTATATAACATAAGCTTATTTAAATAAATAACAGTAAAATGAAGCTCCGAAAAGTAGGAATAGTTTCGCATTTTTAGAAGGCCTTCTGCGTCTGCGTGAGCATGTGCCTGATTGAGCACTGCTAGGGCTAACCCACGCACAGCCCTTGTCTTTTCTCACAGCGCTGTGACGTCAGTCTCATTTCTCCACCTTCCCCTTGAGCACCTCTTGAAAACACCCTGGGCGTTTTGCTTCCAAGCCCAGGCTGTACAAGTCTGCATGCCACTCAACAGTAACTTCACCCTTTACCATCTCCCCATACAGTAAGGTGTGGCCCTGTAACTTCACTGACCACATCTATACTGTGACGTGATGGGAAAGGGTGGACGTGGGAAGCTTGCGAAAGACACCACAAATAAGCATATTTCGTCAGTCTGTGGTGTCAGATGACCTTTTATTTAGTGTATTTCAATTCCGAAAAGGAGCCCCTTCTGTAATGGGTAGCGCACGCTCATGAATAGTAGATTCGATCGTCCTTTAGTGATGTGACCTTTTCCAGCAACATGACCCGATCAGCAGCTGCCTCTAAAACAAGTAAGTTGAGAGAAGTATGTTATGTTATGTTAGTAGGTATTTATTAAGCGCGCGCATACCCAAAGGTTTCATGGCGCTAAATACTGAGGGCAGTTGCGACCAGGATACTAGGCATACGCTTGCTCGAATATCCATGTCTTCAAAGACTTTCTGAAGCTGAGGAGGTCATTAAAGCTTCTCAGAGCCAGAGGAAGGGAGTTCCAAAATCTGGGGGCGAGGTGAGAGAAGCTGCAGCCTCCCTGACATTTCTGTCTGAAAGACGAGGTGGTAAGCAGACGGTGATGGGCTGAGCGGAGACTGCGCCGCGGGATGTATCTAGTAAGCATGCAGCTGATGAATCTGGGGCTATTTCTGTGCAGGGCCTTAAAGGCTAAGCAGCCCGTCTTGAAGGATACTCGGTGAGCTATCGGGAGCCAATGAAGTTATGCAAGGCACGGTCTAGCTGACAACTACCTAGGTTGTTTATGTGTCAATCTGGCTGCTTGGTTCTGGGCCATCTGAAGCCTTTTTTGCAGACCGAGCGGAAGGCCGAGATAGATCGAATTGGAGAAATCGAGCCGTTAGAGAATAAGTTCTATCACCTCCTGAATTAGAGCAGAGTGGGTTAACAAGTGTGCTATTTTCCTTATTTTCCGTAATTGATGAACACTAGAGGAGATCACAGAGCCTACCTGCCCACGAAGCGAGAGGTCGGCGTTGATGGTAACCCCCAGACTTTTCACGGAGGGAGAAGGGGTGGAGGGTGCCCGAGTTCAGGCGGCCAGAATTGCGTGTCCCAGCTATTCTTGCTGTACCCAGGCAGGACCAGCTCTGGGTTGAGTTTGAGATGGTTCACATCCATCTAACGCTGGATGTGGTAGATTGAAACTCACTCACGGCGTTGGGGGAGCTGAGAGAGAAGATAATCTGGAGATCATCAGCATAGTTCAATTCAGTAATATTTCTGTTTTTTAGTGAGTGGATCAAAGGTCTCATGTAGAGATTGAAGAGCAGCGGCGACAGAGAGGAGCCCTGTGGGACTCCGCATGTGGAAGAGAGTCTGGGGGCAGTAAACCTTCCCAGCCTGACCGCCTGAGTGCGGTCGACGAGGAAGGATTTGATCCATTCCAGTGCGGGGCCCCACAGGCCGGCTTGTTCGACACAGTTCAGTAAGATGGTATGGTCGACCGTGTCGAACGCGGCCGGCAAATCCAGGAGTACCAAAGCTTGATGGTCACCCCTGTCTGCGTTAGCTCTAAGGGTGTCCAGTACCGCCAAGATCACAGCTTCCGTGGAATGCGCCGGACGGAAGCCGGCTTGGTTAGGTTCGAGGTACTCAGAGCGTTCGATGAAATTAGACACTCAACTAGCTACATGGGCCTCCAAGATTTTTGCCAGGAAGGGAAGAAGGGAAATAGGACGGTAGTTCACCGGGTTGCTGGGATCTGCCCTGGCTTTTTTATAAAAGGAACTACCGTGGCGTGCTTGAAGGCAGTGGGAACCTTGCCTTGGGACAGCGACTCATTTAAAAGAGGAAGCACGCTCTGAGGCAGGGTGGTAAATATCTCTTTAGAGACATGCGGGGGACAGCAGTCGTCGGGTGAACCCGATTTGACACGGGTCATGAGTGCTGATAAGGTTTTGGTGCATATGGGTTGAAGTGTGTCTAAAATGCTTTGATTTTTGGAGATGTCTTCCAGTGGTTCCCAGTTGAAGGTGTTGGGGAGACTGGTTTTAATGGCTGTGATTTTGTCAAGGAAAAAGTGATTTAGAGAATTGCAAAGTTCTTGAGGGGAGATCTGTATCGGGAGGTTCTAGTGTCATTACATAGGTCGTTGACAATTTTGAAGATTTCTTTAGATTTGTTGTGGGCATTAAGTAATTTTGAGGAAATGTAAGCTGATTTAGTGGTTGAGATGGCTGTTTTGTAATCTCTACGGGCAGTGACAAAATGTTCTCTGTTTTTCATCGAGTAATAAGATCACCATTTCCTCTCGGCTTTGCGCAGCTCGAGTCTTTGTTGTTTAAGGTCAGTGGAGAACCATTTATGCGCCTCAAAATGGCGGGCACGAGAGAATTTAACAATAGAGGCGTGAATGTTGCTAGCTGATAGTAGCCATTCTGTAACTTTTCCCTCCATGGAGTTGACGTCCCAGCAGAAGGTAGGTGCCGAGTTCTCCAAGGTTTCAATAAACTCTGATTTGTTTAAAGAGTTCCACTTCCTGGTTTCGCCCCCCGATAAGGAGGTGGGTTTTTTCCAGATATTGAGTGGGACAGTAAATTGTATCAGGTGATGGTCTGACCAAATGCACAGCGTGATATCTGGGGTAGAAAGAGAAATGTTGTGGGTCCAAATGTGATCCAAAATATGTCCCTTTTCATGGGTGGGGTTGTGTACATGTTGGAGTAAGTTTAAATTAGATAGGAGTTTGGATAACTCAACAGTCTGTGGTCCCCCGGAGGTGTCGTTAAACCAATAATTGAGGTCCCCAGCTAGGAGCACCTTATCGTGGTTGATCACCAGCGTGGCCATTTGTTCACTTAAGGTCATGGGAAAGGTAGGCATTGACTTGGGGGGGGGGGGGCGATAGATAAGGATTAACACCAAGGAGTCAGTCTCCGCTCTCGTCTGTTCGCTCTCGTCTTTCCGTTTCTAACTGCTGCTGCTGCTCTCTCTTCTGCAGCAACAATGGGTTCAGAGCTAAACTCTTAACTGACAAAACTACATGTGGGCATCTATCTATAGATGGAATCTGCATGCAGAATAAAACCAGCACTAACAAAGCCACTAAGTGTAGCTTGGTACCCAATGAGTGATGTGTTTTGTGTGTCTGTGTAAAGGGGTGAGTTATTGAATGTGGAGGGTTGACTGAGTGGGTAGGGAAAATGTGATGACTGGTTACATGAATTGGGGAAATTATAGTGGGACGCTTGATGTGCAAGGCTGAATATGAGTGGGTAGGGGATTGATGTAAGGTGGGTGAAAATGAATGAATTGTTGAATATGTATAGGTTAGTGTGTATAGCGTGTAGGTGTTATTGAATGATCTTGAGTAGTTGAGTAAGTAAATAGCGGGTGACTTGGCATGATAGGATGGGTAGACGAAAGCTCATTAAAACACAATGATTTGACTGAAATACAAACTACTGCCTACAATAATATATTTCAATAAATAAAAGTACAACGGTGAGTGGGTGAGGAAGTGTGAATTAGGTGAATGAGTGGTATGATAGATGAGAATGCTTGATTGAATGAATGAATGATTACAAGTGAGAGGGTAAATGTGTGTGGATGGGAGTGTATGGTTCCGTTGGGGAATGAGAATAGAGGGATGAATGTGAGTTGATAAGGAATGGTGCGAAGCATAAGCTGGTAATACTGGTGAAGGTTTGAAGGGAATCTAGTCAGTCAAAGGCCTCTTTCCTCCTAGCTAAGTCTGAAGGCCCACTGGACTAATGCATGCACTAAGCCTTCCTACAAGGCTGATGATCTGTGTTGGACCCCATGGTTTAAACTTCAGGTCCCCACTCAGTCTTTCATCCTTTTAAGGTCAATAAAAATTGAGTTAGGCAAAAATCAATATCTGTGTTTACCTTCCTGCCCTACCACATTTTTCAAACACCAGCCGCCACTGTTGATGAATAGACATTCCAAAGGAGACCAGGTCCTCCTTATGGGGTCCGACAAGCCACTGAGCAACCCACTGGAGCAGTGCTGCCAAAAAACACAGCTCAAAATCGGGGGCTCCTAAGCCCCCCTCATCCGAGGGGCGATGGAGGACCTCCAATTAAACTCAGTGGTGGCCTCTGTCTCATATCAATTCTCTAAGTAGGGTATTTAATTGCTGAAACCAGAAACCCGGTATCTTGAAAAAATATATAACCTTAACAACATGACCATTTCGGACAAAGTTGTCCGGGGCTTGATGGGCAGCCTCAGAGATTGCCAAAAGGGGACACAGGACTTAAGGGATCTAAGAGCGTGCCCCAAATTGCCCTCCCACTAGTCTTCCAAAGCGCGGAACTGACGGATACCCATATACTGGAAGACCACCGGGGACCAGGTCAAGACCAGAGGGATATTTCCAGATACCTGCTCTCAAGGGGAATATGTATGTCTTGGTCTTATTGATCCGGGGTCCAGAAAGGGTTGCAAATTCACCCAGTAGGGTCATTGTAGTCACAGGCCCCCTTGAGCCATCGTCCAGATAGAGCAGCAGATCATCTGCATACAAGGTTATCATATGTTCCCTGCCCTCTACTATCTCCCCGGAGCCCGCTCCCTCCTGCTGGAAAAGTTCTGCCAATGGCACAATGGGCAAAGCAAACAGGAGAGGGGAAAGAGGACACCCCTGTCTGGTGCCCCCATAGACATTGTATTGTGTGTAGATGGAGTGGCTTGTTTTGACCCACGCGGTGGGGGACGAGTATAGCAACTTAACCCATTTACCCTAGTTCTCCCCAGCCCCATCTGATGCATGACTTCGAAAGGAAAGTCCCACCTCACTGAGTTGAAGGCCTTTTCAACGTCCACAGACATAAGGCATGTGCACGGAGCAATACATCTGGGTGATAAAGAACATGATGTAATATACAGAGATTTAGAGAGGTGCTTCGCTCTGGGATAAACCGGTTAAGGTCGCTATGTATCCGTTCACTCATATGGGGGAGCAATCAGAGGGCCTGGATCTTACTAAGGATTTTAAAATCCATATTTAACATGGAGAATGGGCAGAATTCAGAAGTGTGGGGACCATACCTTGGATTTGAGATGTGGAATCACTGTTGCGCCTCTGGTGGACGCAGGCAGAGAACCTAGTCTCAGCGATTCAGCATACAGAGACTCCAGCCAAGGGTCCAAAGTCCTAGCAAAAGTGGGATAAAATTCCACCGGCGGGCCATACGGTTTTTCCAGAGGCCATATCTTTATTGGCCAATCAGATCTCCTAAGTCTACACAGGGCCTCCCAGAGCCTCCCAGGGTCCAGTTCATGCAAGGGGATGTGGTCCAAGAAAGGGGTCAGGGTTTCTGGAGCGAGTATTCCCAAAACAATGAGTTGATCATCGTGGGTGAGTAGGGTGGTATGTCATCTCTCAAAAGATCTGTGTAACGGGCGCCCCTTGAGATTCAGGCCTGATAAGCCAGGCCAAGAGCCTGCCAGGTTTACCCTCTTCATTGTGTGCCCTAGCAATATAGTCTTTATAATTATGGCAGCACAGATGCTCCAGCATTGTGCTGTATTGCACCCTAGCTTCCCGTAGATGGGGCTCTGCGCCTTCGTCAGTCCCTAGTGCATTTTCCAGATTGTGTAGCCTACCATCCAACAGGTGGAGCTCCCTCCTCCATTACTTTAAATGCCTCCAATTCATGGAGGCCAGATGACGCAGAGCCCTGATTATGAGCGAAGCATTTAGTGATAGCAGTGCTTAGTAAATCTCTCTAAGCAAACACAAGGAGATGATGGACAGAGCGCCAAAACTTTGCAGACACTCACCCCAGTCACAGATCAGGGTGGAATACATCATCGTTCTTTAGCTCACTTCGCCAACCCAGTTCAGATCCAGCCATATACAAATCAGTCTTGACTCTGTTACTCATGGGAACAGTCCAGCCCGAACTGCCAAGCCAGGTCTTCCCTGTACCGGAAACAACCATCCTAGGACTGGTCTATAAAGCACGCATCCTCTAGAAGCAGGGGATTAAGCTACCATGTGGGGATCTCCGAGTGCTCTTCATACAGTCGGAACCTTAAAAGTCATAGGCTGTGGTCGGGTAGCGTACGTCCCAAGTATTCCTTATGGGTCACATATTGGCTAAACCTGTTGGAACAAACAAGCGTATCCTGTCTAGTATGCATATGGTAAAAGTGGGAATAATACGAGTAGTCTTGCGCCTGCCATGCTGGGCGCCTCCAGATAGCTGATGACTATCAATGTCCCAACCAGTCCCTAAAGCCTTCAGGTCTTATGCGCCAAGTCCCCAGGTGGCGCGGGGTGGGAGGGTAGGGGGGTCTAGAAAGGTCAAGTGTAACATTGGCCACGCAATGAAAATTCCCCCTAGCAAAAGGTCATCCATTACTAAATGAGCCAGTGGGGTTGCCAACACCTGAAGGTAAGCCACCTGATCTTGGTTTGGGGCAAACATGCAACCCAATGTAATATCCTAACCTAATAGTTTACCCCTTATCAGCACATATCATTCCTCTTTGTTTATTGTGGAGTGAGTAAGTTCAACGGGTGTCCCTGCCCTAATCCATATAAGAGAGACCATGGCATTGGTACAGTAAGCGATAGCAAATAATTGCTCTCGCCATCCACGCCGCAAGCTGTCAACCTCCTGTGAGGTTAATTTCTTGTAACATAGCAACTTGCATTCTTTGCCTCTTTAGATATCTATGAATGTTGTGGCGTCTAGAGGTGTACCCCATCCCCTTGATGTTCCAGGACATAAAGGTTAAAGTAAAATTAGGGTCTGCCATGTAGTCAAATGGTGCGCGTGTCCCCTGTAACCATCCTCAATCCCCACTGCGGCCCACCCCCTCAAAAGCAACAGTCATTGCAACCCGAGACAAGGAAACAATACCCCAACTACAAACTCCCCAACCCAAGAGCAGACCAGCAACGGCCAGCTATGCAAACCTGAAAAGCAAAAACACTGTTAATAGAATGCCACCACCAGGCTCCTGGCAGGGGCTAATCTTTGAGTGGAGGGGGTAGGCTAAGTAATATGACTTTTACCAGTGCTGTGCCAGTCCATTTCTTAGTGTTTGCTCGAGTACATACGTTCGCTGGTGTCTCAGTTTCAGAGAACTCCCTGGCTAGGGCCCTTAAATTAACAATAACCACAGGTAGGGGTCAGCATCCTTAAGCAAAAACAATATCACTCAACTAAAGTTTCACCCAGCTATATAGGTATCAGTCTCAGATCATAGGTAGCAGTGCAATACAACTCCCAGTATCATCCCCTCAGATCCTGTCGTCCTCAGATTATGGAGTCACTTTAGGCAGGTCTTCCCCACTAAGTATAGACATGTCTGATTCCAAGGCCATTTATCTACGTTTTGTAGGAGTGCAGGTTTCATCATCTGTCTTTTGCATCAGTGCTATCTCAGCTATTCAAAGCAGTGCTGCTGCCCGCTCCTGTTCAGTCAGGGAGGTGGATGGTTTCTTCAAGGACCTACCACAGGAGGCAACTTGGGTACGTTTCCTAGGTCTTTGCTTAGTTGTCCCTGACTTAGGCTGGGCTTTGGGAAGTGATGACCCAGCTCTATAGGTCTCCAGCTAGATCCAAGCTGCATTTGAATCATGCAGTAGTGAGTAGTGCTATCTAGAATGATCTTAAGTTTGGCAGGAAACATCAGAGAATACTGCAGTCCTTCATCCCAGTAGGCCATTCTTACTTCTAGGAACGAAGCTCACAGTGCTTGGACAGATGCTGTAAAATCTGGGAACACTGGCACCTTTCCATTGTCCACAATAAAGTGGCCTTAAGTTCATCCTCTCTGTCCCTATCTCTTTAGTGGAGTAGTCTAGCCACTACAGGACAGAGTGGGTGACCTGGTGCCATCTGGTGGGCGGGTTCTTTGTGGGCTCTCTCCAGATCAAAGAAAGGAGTATGGTGTACAATACACATTGCACTCGGAAGCCCACGGCAGCCTCTCGTGAATCGATTGCATCCTCACCTGTTCCATCTGCTTCCTCTTTTTGGAAGTTTTTTTTTTTTTTTTTTTTTTTTGGTTAAATTTTTTCTATTGAGCAATCACATAAAATACAAAGATGGGCCCACAACCACACGGGCTGGCCGCTAAGTCACATAGCACGACACATGAAATAAACAATCATTTTCCGAGGCCAGGCCAAATCATAGAATAAAATTGCTCCAGACATAGGACAGGATACAACAATTTTCTATTTAAAACATGAAAATAACAAACACAAAGACGAGGCGAGTACAGTAATCAAGTCAGCCCAAATAGCAGAGGGGGAGGTCACTAAACAGGAGAACAGACAGAAATCAATGAGATTCGGCAAGGCCGTGAGGGGGGGGGAGCAGGGAGGACAGGAAAATCCTAAAACAGAGTGAAAAATTTCGGGAACGTCGGCCTAAGGAGACAGGATAATATCGGAGGTGGCAACCAAGGGAGGGGTACAAATATCTCCACGGTATGCATTCCATTGACCGCAGATTTTCGTCCACGCCCCTGGTCTGCCCCTAGCCACGTAGACTGTCTTCTCTCGGAACATGGACCAGTCCATGTTGTCCTCCCACACCGAAACGTCAGGAGGTCGGGATACGCCCCAGAGTTGCGCAATGTCGCGCTTCGCGACCATGTAACCCAGGGTCGCCCATCTAGTCTGGGCCACAGAGTAATCGGAGGGTTCCCACACATTCAGCAGGCATCGTCGGGCCTCAGGCCGCAGGGCAACACCCGTCACTACAGTCATTATCGCAAGCACATCCACCCAATAGGCCGCCACCACAGGACACTCCCAAAGTATGTGCAGAAAGGTAGCGCTCATCCCACAGCCACGCTTACACAAGCCATCCGGGGAAAAACCCATCACGACCAGACGTGGACCAGTCACATACACCCGGTGGAGGATCTTAAGTTGCACCAAACGAAGACGGGCGGGAATGGCGACCTCCTTTGGGGAGGAGAGTGCCGACTGCCAGTCCTCGTCATCCAGTTCTAATCCATCACCGACCCACATCTCCCGGAGTCGGACCAACAAATCCGCACGATTATGAATCAGTTTCTTATAGATGAGCGAGATAGTACTGTCGGGCAAGTGTCCATCTAGTATACGATCTTCAAGGGGGGAAGACTCGGGTAGGGTCACATCAGGAGTCAGAACCGAGGCCAGGGCATGTCGGACTTGCAAATACCGGAAAAACTCTCTATCACTCAAGTCGTATTCCGCCTTAAGGGCCTGGAATGACTTCACGCGACCATTCACACAAACGTCACCCACCTTACAAATCCCAATCATATCCCAGCGTTCAAAACCCTTAGTAGACCAGAGACATCCCAAACGTTCAGAAGCATAAAGCGGAGTCGCCAGCGTCAGTCGATTCTCCCACCCCAAACTCACATTCGCAGCACGCCACACTTTGACCGCAGCCCTGGACGGGCCCACAAGATGGCTCCCGGCCGATCTAGAATATAGCGCTCTATTAAAGTCCCCTCCCGGCAACTGGAGCCTATCCATCTCAAAAGCCGGATCGCGACCCGGCGAATACATCGCGTGGTTAATGGCCGAGAGCTGGGCAGCCCAGTAGTATCTCTTGATGTCGGGGAGCGCCATGCCCCCGTCGTACCAAGGGATAGTAAGTTTCGCGAGGGCTATACGTGGGCGCCCGTCCCAAATCAATTGTCTTTGCAGACTCTCGATTTCTCTGAAATAAGTAGCGGGAATGTCGTCGAAGGAGTTCTGAAGGGCGTAGAGGAACCGCGGCAAGGACATCATTTTAAATAGAGCCGCCCTACCCAGAGGAGACAGGGGTATCTTACACCACCGGGCCACATCCTGGCGTAATCCAAGAAGCGGGGGGAGGAGATTGCGCTCAAACCGGAGGGAGGGGTCCAGGGTAATAAAAATCCCCAAATACTTGAAGCCAGACTGGACCACCTGGATAGGGAACCTGGCCGGCAAAGAGGGCAAAACACCCGAGAGAACATACACGCAGGACTTAGCCCAATTAATAACAAGGCCCGAGTTAGCTCCGAACGAAGTAAGAACATCAAATAAGACGTTCAAGGATTTACGCGGGGATGTAAGATATAGAAGAATGTCGTCCGCGTAAAGAGAGACACGGTCTTCAAAGTCCGGCGACCAACGGATCCCCTTGAGTGATGGTTCCCATCGAAGCCACGCAGCTAACGGTTCCAGGGCCAGCGCGAAAAGCAATGGAGATAAGGGGCAACCCTGCCGGGTCCCTCTACCAAGGCCGAAGGGGACAGAGACTCTACCGTTCACCACCACTTGCGCTAAGGGTTCCACATACAACAGCTTCACCCATCCAATAAATTCAGGTCCAAAACCAAATTTTTCGAGAGCTGCCCAAAGATAGGGCCACTCGACCGTGTCAAAAGCCATCGAGGCATCCAACGAGGCCAAAATGGCCGGCTCCGTCAGACGCCCCGCCCTCGCAACAGCACCGTGGAGACGACGTAGATTAAGAGCCGTGTTGCGATGTGGGATAAATCCGGATTGATCCGGATGAACCAAGTCGCTAATGACCGTCAGTAGGCGGGTCGCCAGGAGCTTAGCCAGGACCTTAGGCTCAACATTTAACAGGGAAATGGGCCTATAAGACGAACAAAGGTCCCGCGGTTTCCCGTCCTTGGGAATTACGACTATCGTAGCAAGACGCTGGTCATACGGGAGAATACCCCGCTCCCGGGACTCCAAAAACATGGCACGAAGATGGGGCGCTACCCTGTCAGGGCGTAGCTTGTACAGCTCAATTGGCAACCCGTTCGGGCCCAAGGCCTTGCCCGAACGGAGCGAACGAATGGCAGTCGCTATTTCATCCGTAGTAAAAGGGGACTCCAACGAGACACGGTCTAGATCGGAAACACTGGGCAAAGCTATATCGCGCAACAAAAGGCGTGAGTCAGCCACATCCCGTCCAGACACAGGGGTATAAACCACACGAAAATATTCTGCAAAACATTCCACTATTCCAACCGGGTCTGTCACTTCGACACCATTCGACGACTGAATCACAGGCACCACACGATTCGCTCTCTCTTTCTTATCCAACCACGCCAGCAATTTACCCGCTTTATCCCCCACATCATATAGACGACCCTGCTGTTCCCGAAACATCAGTCTAGCCGCATCCGTGACCAAGGATTTATAAGCAAATTGTTTCAGACCCAGGGCGTGGAGTTTATCAGAGGTGACCCCAGATTCTAAGTCGGCCTCTCTCTCCGCAATCTCTGTCTCAAGGTCCACCACCTCCCGATTCCTAGTCTTCTTGGATTGAGCAATAAGGGAAAGGGCCTGCCCACGTATCACTGTTTTAAAGGCCTCCCACAGTGACACAGCCGAGGAAACCGACCCCTCGTTGTCCAAAAAATAGGCATCTAAAGATTTAGTCAAAAGGTTTCGGGTCTCAGGGGAGGCAATATACCAGGGGTTGATAGGAGCCACTCGGCCCGCCGCCTCCACCCCAAACTCAAAACAAAGCCAGAGCGGAGAATGATCGGAGATGCCCCGGGGGAGGTGTCTGATCTCACGCACCGCCGGCTTCTGCGCCGCGGACATCAGGAAATAATCCAGTCTAGACAGACTCCCATGGGCCCCCGAATGGAAGGTGTATTGGAGCTGGGTAGGATGCATGAGCCTCCAGCAATCCACCGAACCAAACGTGTCCAAAAACCCACCAAGCCATTGTTGGGCCGAAGGATTATCCCTAGGGGGGTAGCGATCATGTAGACCGGAGATCACAGAATTAAAATCGCCTGCAAGAAAAAGAGTACTTTCAGGAAGGTTCAGCAACACATGGCCCAAATCGGAAAAAGTGGAAGTCTGTAGGCCGGGGGGCACATAAACAGTAAACAAGGAGAGGGTACGACCCTCATAGCGACCCACGAGAACAGCATAACGCCCCCGATCATCAAGGATCACATCATCAATGGCTAGGGGGAGGGAAGCCGAACAAGGATACCCACCCCCCTGGAACCAGTGGTAAACCCCGAATGTGCAGCAAGGCGATATCCCCACCTGTTCATCGCACGACAAGAATTGCCCACCAAATGAGTTTCCTGCAAAAAAACAATATCTGGAGATAAACGGCGTAGACATTTTAACACCACGCTCCGCTTAATGCGATCTCCCAGACCATTAACATTCCACGAAACCAGCCTCAACCCGCTACCCCCATCCCACACAGCAACGCCGAAACCCCCCCGTGATGAGCATGACATAACAAATATCAGAAGCAAGATTGATTCGCCTTGAAAACATATCACATAAACATCGAACATCCCAATCACCCACCCCCCAACAATTAAAGGAACACCCCCCACCCTGCACCCCTGCAAAATGCTAAATAGCCACCCCAACATGCAGTGTGCCTGTCGCCCAAGAACCCCTATTCTACAAAAAGAACCCCGGAGGAGGAAAGGCTCTGGCCCACCCGCCACCCCGAGTAGGACAAATAATGAGGAAAACACACAAACAGCAGAGGCACTGAGGCATTAAATCCCTGAAGAGTTTACTCTATTCGAGGGCCCAGGCGTAGGCGGATTGTTCAGCTCTCCACGCCACCCTCAGCACCACCCGGGTGGGCGGCGGACTCAGTCTCAGGCGGTCGGTCAGGCAGAGAGTCCATCCAGTCATTTACAGAATCAGGCCGATCAAAGAAGAAGGTTCGGTCGTTGTACTCGACGCGCAGCCTGGTCGGAAAAAGCATGGCGTAGCGAAGCCCCATGTCTCGGAGACGTTTCTTGACATCACGGAAGCCCATACGCTGTCTCTGGACCTGTTGAGAAAAGTCCGGATAGAAGTTCACCGTGGCGTTCTCAAAGGCCACCGGGCCCTTCACACGCGATGCTTGCAGGATAGCGTCCCGATCCCTATAATGGAAGAGTTTCGCAACAATAGGCCTCGGCGGGGCACCCGGCTTACCCTTGCCCCCCGGAACACGATGAGCACGTTCCACTGCGAAAAACGTAGTCAAACCAGACGGGGAGAGGTGGTTCTGGATCAAGTCCTCAACAAGGAGATCAACAGAGTGAGGTTCTGGATTCTCCGGAACGCCGACCACGCGCACATTACAGCGACGGGCCCTGTTCTCAAAATCCTCCAAGCGCCGGGTCATGAAGTCATTCACCTTACGAAGGTTGCCGATCTCCGTCTGCATCTCCGAAACGTCTTCCGTGAGACTGGATGACTTGAGATCTAACGACTTCACCTTCTCATTGGTTTTCGACAGGTCAGCACGAATCAAGTTCACATCAATGGCCACGGTGTCAATTTTGTGGGCCAAAGCTTCATATTGTTGGCCTATCGTCTCCTTCATGGCAGAAATGGCGCCCATGACGTCCTGCAAGGATGGCTCCGTTGACGCCTCCACAGTGTGATCAGCGTTACTTGATCCGGGCAGGGCGGCTCCGGGGGACCCCTTGGAATGGGTGTAGCGGTCCATAACGTTGGACTGGACCGGGCCCCCACGCAGGGGCGTCTTGGTCTTCCGAGTCTCTCGGTCCCCTCTGCCATCCATGATAAAACTGCGTCACCCGGGGATCAACCAGGCTCGATAGAATGGCCACAGGAAAGCAGGGCTTCGGGACCAAAGAACCGCAGCTAGGGTACCACTATTGGGAGGGTCAACAGACAGGAGAATAAACCAGCCAAAGGCCCGACAGCCGGTCCGTGCCCCGACTTCAGCCCAGGCCAGGCTCCTCTGCCAGATGTCTCAGTCTGAGGCAGAAACGAAACCGAAACTTAAGAGGGGGACCCACAAGTCTAATCCCCCTGCCGTTGTTGTTCAACTGCAAGACGGCCACTGAGCCTCACCCAGTCCCGGGCGTACCTCGAGGGCGGAGCCCGAAAGTCCGAATCGATGTAACTCCGGCACCCCGGGTCCAAATCAAATTTCAAAAAGTCCAGGGCAATCAGCCCAGTGTCCTCTACACAAATCCTCGTAAAAAGTCAGGATTAGTTCAGGATATCATGCCGGGAGTGGCGGGGGTCCGGGGAGCGCTGAGCTCACGCGGCCATCTCGGATGCCCGCCAAGCTCCTCCTCCTCTTTTTGGAAGTTTTGTCTTCTTGATAGGACCATTTCTGGCCATTCCCCAGTCTGGGCGATTTATTTTATACCTGACCAAGACGACAACCGACGACTGGTAATCAACCCATGGTATCTCAAGATGCCTCATATACATGTGGGGCTCCGTATAGCTTTGGAAATTACTTCAAGGACAATGTTATCTCCATAGATTCAACACAGACCTTATGGGAGGCATACAAAGCCGTCATAAAAGGCCTGGGGCCCTCATTAATTGTGGGACATAAAAAGGAAAATGCTGCACGCTTAGAAGCATTGGAGTGGGAGATACAGAACTTGGAATCTGAGCTCCAGCATTTGGACCAAATGGGTCTGCAACACCAACTAACCTTGAAATAAAGGCAGTACAGAGATGTTGCAATGAAAGCAGCTGGAGCCTACTATCTCGCAACACAGCACCACCTCTACGAGGTGGGTGATAAAGCTGGGAAACTCCTGCCCTGGCTTGACTGGAAAGAAAGGGCAAATCGATCGGTGCTTGGAATATTAACTGACAAAGGGGAACAAATGAGGGGTAGGCAAGAAATATCCACTCCCTTCGCGACCTACTATGCCCAATAATACTCACCGACACTTATGGCCATGGCCGATGGATGAGTCTCACAAATTGGTGTCAGATATTAACCCCCCCACCCTCTCGCATTCTGACAAAATGCACCTAGAACAAGAAATCACGGAACATGAAATAGTCCAGGCAATCCGTGACCTGAATTTTGGTAAAGCTGTGGTGGGTCCCAATGTATTCCCTATTGACCTTTAAAAGTTGACAGTATCCAAAATCACCCCCATCTCCTCAAAATGTTCCTAGACAGCCGTTAAAGGGTCTCCCTAACCAGGGACCAGAGACTGGCTAGCATAGTTTTAATATATAAAGATCGCAAACAACCAGAGGACTGTGCTTCCTAGAGGCCTATACCACTCCTCAAAGTGGGGGTAACATTTTTAGCATAGATATTAGCCTCATGATTGGTTTGAATGGTCAACTCATTGGTCCATCCATATCACTCCAGCTTCATGCTGGGCGAAGTACCTGCCTCAATCCGCAGCTCCTTCATGGTGTCTTGGGTCGTGCACAGAGGATTCGCAAAGACACCCTTGTGCTCTCGCTTGATGCACGGATAGCCTTCAACACTGTAGGGTGGCCATTTGTATTTTAAGTCCTTTTACGGTTTTGTTTTGGACAGCGTTTCTATCATGGGTACGACTCCTTTACGCTTACTCTATGGCTTACGTGACATGTCGTAGATATTCCTGTTGAAATGTGGCACACATCGGAGATGGCCACTTTCTCCATTGATCTTTACACTAGTCCTGGAACCACTCGCGGCATGGATATGTGGGGACACCCTAATTAGAGGGCTTAGATGGATGTTTGAATGGGAAGACAGGATTTTCCTTTTGTTCAGATCAAATATCACTTTACGTCCCAAATCCAACCCACACCCTTGACAGAACTATCCATGTGCTCACCCTATTCTGTTGATACTCTGGGTATACAATTAATTGGAACTAATCCCTGATTCACCTCCTTCATGGGCGTGACCTGCGTTTGCCTAGCAGATACACTGCTCGTATTGCTATGGAGGGATTCGGTTATTTAGAGATTTATAAAACCGCGTAACTGAGCGCTTTTCACACTCCCAACCAAGAGCCCCCACTTCCATGCCTGCAGAAAGATGTTCTGCATTGGTGAGCCCTACCCCTGTCACTTTTAAGGCTTTATTTATAATGGTGGCGCTGTCTTGTTTCCTTTATGCGCTCCACAATATGCCATACCCAGTTCCAACTTCCTATTTTCAAATTATTGTTAGGGCTGGTACAATGGTGGCATTGCTCTGCCTGACATACGCAAATATTACTTGGCGGCGCAGCCCATACCCATTAACCACTGAGTCCATCTCTCTGACTCAGAACCAGCTTAACGTATGGATCATCAAGCCATGCAGCCGGGACACTATGGTAGGGCAGTCTATGGAGGTGCACATCCTTCCCAAATCCTGCAGTGATCACCCTCACACTTTGGCATAAAACATTACATTCCCTTGGTTGGCGTGGTAGTATCATACAGGCCACTCCCCTATGGGGCACAGGGCACACTGCCGGGATGGCGCAAGTGGGACTTCATTGGCATTGATCTGGGTGATCTGGGGACACAGGGGGCGGGTTGTTCGATTTGTTGACGTGCAGGCTATCAGCTGGCCTCAATGAGGCTTACTGCTACGTTCAAATCTGTCATGCACTACACAAGGCATTGTTTAAAGGAGAGGATCTCCTGGTATCATCCCCAATTGAAGATAGATTATTGACCAACTATATGCCCAAAAAGGTGGTTTCTCTCACTTAACAACTCACCTGACACCCTAATTAGTCTACGAGAACATTGGAAGCATGACCTTGAGGGCCTGTAGGATGATGAGTGGCTGAGGCCCTGGCATCCCCATGGGAGGTAGCCATACGCATGTACTACCCTTGCAAAGATGGGCAGAGCAACCATGACAATCTGTTCGAGGAACTGTGGCCAGATAGGCATGATTTATCACATGTTATGGAGCTGCCCAGCTATACAGGGGTATTGGGGATCAGTGGTAACTTGTTTAAATAATTTTTGTGAAAGTAATGTTGAAATCTCCACCAGATGCTGTTAAATATATGGGAAAAAACTGACCTCACCCATATGGAACAGATCTGGATGACTTTGGTGTTAATGTTGGCTAAACATGGCATTGCTCTTGCTTGGAGAGCAGAACAGCACCCGCAACTGAGTGATTTGAAGTTGCATTGTGTTGGACTTGGTCCTTTTTGCAAGGTTATCCCCAAACTTTTTGCTTCTTCCTGCTAATTTTTCCTGACCTGTTTGTTGGCTTCATGGCTCTGGGCACTTTACCACCGCTGATCTGTGCTAAAGTGCATATGCTCTCTGTGTAAAATGTTATTATGGATTGGTGTTTCCATGATTGGCATATTTGATTTACTTGTAAGTCCCTAGTAAAGTGCATTGAGTGTGCCAGGGCCTGTTAGCCGCTTCGCTGTGGCGAACATTCCACTGCGATGCAGAAAAAAATGACATGTGCACATTTGGACGGCCAGTGGCCGTCCTCCGCACACGCCCATGTGACGCCGGCCGCCGTCCATCCGACGCATGGAAAAGGTTAACCGAATGCTACTAGTGGGCCTGCAGCACTGATTGTGCCACCTACACGAGTAGCCTTGAAAAGGTATCTCAGACCTACCACTGCAGTGTCTGCGCGCAGTTGTTAACTGCCATGTCGACTAGGCAAGTGCACCCACTTGCCAGGCCCTAACCTTCCTATTTTTTACATGTAAGGCACCCCTATGGTAGGTTCAAGATACCCCACTGGGCATGCTGCAATGTATGTGAAAGGTAGGACATATACTTGTGTGTGTGTGTGACTGACATGTCCTGAAGGTGAAATACTGGCAATTATCTTTTTTGCACTATTGAAAGGCTATCTTGCCCCATAGGATATAATGGGAGTTTATTTATAATATCTTATAAATATAACTTCCCGTAGGGACAAGATAGAGAAATAAGTTTAGGCTCCCAGAACTCAGAATTTTATGGCACATCTTTTAGTAAAATGGTTTTTCAATTGTGCATTTGAAAATGCCACTTTTAGAAAGTACAACGCAAACAAATGATGGATGGAATGCTGAATAAATCATACATTCACCCCCAGTCAAGAGATCTGTGTGAAATCCATTGTTCTTTCTCTCATCATGCCACCTCAGTTTAGACCCAGCCATATGCAAATCAGTCAAGAACCTGTGCCTCATGGAAAAAGTCCAAACCGTTCTGCCAAGCCAGGTCCTCCCTGGACCAGAAACAAGTATCCTGGGACCGGGTTATGGGTATTACCCTTCATCAGCCAGGCTAACTTGAATCCAGTGGCACAGTAAAGAAGGAACCCACGTCTGGGCATACCCATCCCACTTAGGGTGAAAAATGCTATGCAAACAAATGATGAACAGAATGCTGAATAAATCATACATTCACCCCCAGTCAATTAATCTGGGTTAAATCCATTTTTCTTTTACTCACCATGCCACCCCAGTTTAGACCCAGCCATATGAAAATCAGTCTTAACCCTGCACCCAATGAGAACAGTCCAGACCGAACTGCCAAGCCAGGTCCTCTCTGGACTGGAAACAAGCATCCTGGGACCAGTTTCTGGGTGTTACCATTCATCAGCCAGGCTAGCTTGAATCCTGTGGCACAGTGAGCAAGGGACCCACGTCTGGGCATACCCGTCCCACTCGGGATGACAAATGCAAAAAGAACAATTGATGGACACAATGCAGAACAATGTCATACATTCACCCCATTTCTGAGATCTGGGCCTAAATCCATCGTTTTTTTGCTCACCATGCCATTCCTGTTTGGACCCAGCCGTATGCAAATCAGTCTTGATCCTGTGCCCAATGGGAACAGTCCAGCCCGAGCTGCCAGGCCAGGTCTCCCTGGACTGGAAACAAGCATCCTAAGCGAGGACAAACACTGGAACTTTACTTTGAACCTCCTGAAGAAGATCTCTAAGGGTCTGTGTGTGCTGGCCAACCTGTTCTGAAGTCTCAGGGACACAAAGGCTTCACCCTCAGCTCCCCTGAACCCTCTTGCTGAGAGTTCTGATCTGCCAGAAGGTGCCTATTCCAGTTTGGGGCTTCTGGAGGTTGTTCCTGCTGTTGGGAGCTGGAAGAAACCTAAAACAAGCAAGAAAATCGGCTTCTGATGTTGTCAGTGATGCTGCATCCTGTACCGAGGCTTGGGGCACTGCTTGTGAAGTGAATGACACACCGCCCGGTCTGCACCGCAGCTCCGACGACCCTTCGACGCATGCAGTTATCGGCCATGCCCAATCCCAGCGCTCGCACCGACTCCGTCCTCGCCAGGGACTGCATCCTGTTATCGTGGCACCAATATCTGCCGAGGGTGACTCCACAAACTCGTCGACTTCGCATCGCATGGAATTGTGGGAGCTGATGCTCGAACCCAAGAACACACAAACACTGCTATTGTTTAGTAACTTATCTGCGTGGTGGGATGGGGGCTATTTAGAATTGTGGAAAAACAATGACAATTGGTGGTGTCTACATGCTGCACTATGTGATGTTGCTATTTTTCATTATAACTGCAAGGAAAAGATTTATTAAAAAAAAAGAAAGGGGTAAGGTGATTCAGTGCTACTTCCATCCGGAGCCAACCGTCCAAGTAAGACACCATGTTGGTCCCTTCTACTCCTTTAGGGAGCTCCACCACTCTGCTGTTGTTGCAGCAGTTTCGACCTTCCGCATCCTCTGCTCGCCGGATGCGAACCCTTTCAAATAGGTCCCCTGCTCTGTAAGTCAGTCTACTGTGTTCAGGCTGTAGTTCTACCATTGAACTCTCCACCCCTAATTCAGTTGGCCAATTTACGGTGTCTACCTTGTTTTGGAAGTGGCTATTGGGGCAGCGAGTGTTGGGTCTTTCGTTTGCGGTGGTTTGAGGACCAGTGGAATTCATGAGAGTGAATGGGGTGCATATAAAATGGGAATGAATGTGATGGGTAGGTTGCTCCTTTATGGCAATTTGCGTAATGTGAGGAAAGTGAAGGTGCAGCAACTGGTGCTTATCAAGGTATGTGAAAACTGAGTATGCTCGAGGGACTAGGTTTGTGACCTGAGCACAGTTGCCCTCTATCTCATATCCCTCCCCTCACTTTTTGATATATAGTAACTGGGGTTGTTTGATAACAGCGTTAATAGACCGCTGATTTACTATGGTAAGTTGTTCTCTGCTCACTCCGTTCCGGCTGCTTGTCTGGTGCAAGTTCGATATGATCAAAAGCCGCTTACCGCCTTTCTTTTAAATGTTACCCATTTCTTCACACATAATGCAATTCATGGTTCCACTCTTGATGAACTATTGAGGGTGTCTCTTGAGCTTCACCCAATATTTACGTATTACCAACCTCAATTATAATCTAGATTGATTAGAGATTTGACAGGTTTCTCTTTCCATGAGCGATGTTATTATTTTGAGTCACATTGGCACATTGGCACAAGTTTATTTATTATTCTTTAGCTGTTTAGCTATAGAGTATAGCCGGCGGCATTCACTATGTAGTCGTCCAACCCGACTGTTGTGGTATTAATACACACGCTTGTGGCCCATATATGTATTTTAGCATGATTGGAACATTTGGAATAGACATACCTTTGCCTGGATCTCATTTATATGTATGAGTACAGGTTTAAGGGAACATGACTAGGTATGTGACGGGAACCCATTAACTTATGTATTGCTTTGTCTACCCTTGCCCATGTTACCAATGACATTGGTGACATTACAGCGAAGGCACAGATAGGGGATGCTTATGTATTTGCCAATGCGCTTCTCCCATTTCCCCATTTATACAATCTTTTTGATATGTTCCTTATTGGTCTTCACAATGAATTTTACATTGTATTGCCAGGTGCCAACCACGTGGCTGACTGGCCCAAACGTTTACCAGATTCCAAATTATGAATGAGATATTGTTCCTACTAATGCATCCAAGAGACTTTGCACAAAGGTATATGGATGCTGAAAGGCCTACAGGTCTGTCGAGACTTGGCAATCATAACCTAAATACGGTTTGTGGTATAATTTGATTACGTCGACCATACCTGTAGCTGATGTGGAATTTATTGTATTACTCTTTCTCTATACTTTCTTGTGTTTTAGTTTTCTAGCCCACTTTTTGTCTGAGCTAAGCATTTTAGCACGAGGTAATGAATGCTTAACGAAACGTTATGATGAGCAGATGGTGATTGTTATTATGAATATATATGTCAAGAGCAGTATGATGCAATGAACTACTAATGATACCTTATGAAGAGTAGATTGTGACTGTTATTATGAGTATTTATGCCAATAATAGAAACAATTATATTTGGTGATCCCTATATGGTCCCTGTTCCATCAATGGTATCAACTTTAACTTAACTTTGTAAGCATGTAGTCATTTTGATAGTTTGGTAGTGTCCTTCCTGATTCGATCATGATGACTGGCTACACATGTAACTATAAGGTCCGCTCCATTGATCGGTATATTCAGATACATCATTGTAAAATCATTTTTAAAGTGTACATATTTGTTTTTATTGTGCGAACCCCGAGGGGTTCCTATCACTCATGGTGCTTATGTTGTGGTTTTTTGAGAATGGGTTATCCTATTTGTGCAAGGGAATTTTGATTTATTTATGTACTTATGGTATTTGTGTGTTTAGGTTTTGTATACACTATATATGCACATTTAGTTGCATGCACTCTTTGTATTTATTGTGTTAGAGTTCTGTAGAAGTCCACTTAAGGGGACAAAACACATTGGCTGTCTTTGCTGTATCGTTTTGATTTTGATTTTTAACAAGAACAACAAAAATAAACCGAAGAACTGGAACACTTTTGAAATTTGAATAGGACTCTTTTAACGTGGTGCACCTCTATTTGTATTATTGCCATGTTTGGCCAGAGGGTCGCACCTTGGGGCAGCACTGCTATGCATTGGATTACTTGTATTAACTCGGTTTAGGACAAGGAGGAGGTGCGGTGATTGTTGGCCCACTGCTCGTTTCCTTTTTTCTGTGCAGGACAAATCTTTTTTATTTTTATTTGTCAATTTTGCAGTAAGAAGAAAGTACATGGATTTCAGCAAGCAAAGGAGCTAAAGTATCTCGAATACGAAATTCACATAGTTGAGTACATCACAAGTGGAATGTTTACTTCCATGCAGCTGAACAGAAGGGAAAGAATGAGAAACAACAAGGAACAGAGTGGATGGTGGGGAATAAAGGAAGGGGAAGAGAGGGGAGGAAAGTGGCTGTCACTCAGCAATATCAGGTGCCCTGTTTACAGCAAGTTAGGTGGTGACAAAGGGGTTTGGGTAGTAAGAGGACAGCAATGGTGGGCACATGTGTTCAGGTTGGGGCCAAGAGGGATTTTCCACCTCCTCTAGGAAAAGAGAGTCCTGCTCCGGCAGTATCTCGTCCATCATTCTTAACACTAGTGCGGGCAAGAAGGTATCCGACAAGGGATTGCCAGATATTCTGGGGTCGGGAGTGTAGAGGCATAAGTTCCCAGAGGGCAGTAAGTTCTTCGAGGCAATACGCAGCATTTTTCAACCAATCTGCCATAAGTGGCAGTATGCGCTTGCCCCATCGCATCGCAACACTACACTTGACGAGCAGGAGAAGTGTTGCTGTCAGTTTATGTCCCTCCATGGGCACGTTGCTGACGAAGCCCAGTAGCGCTACTCTGGGAGTGCGCTCTCAGAGGTGTCCAGTTATCTCTGCAATCAAGCTAAAGAGGTCAGTCCAATAATCCGAGATTCCCAAACAAAATTCCCAGGCAAGATGGAGGAACCCAGCTTTGGGAGAAGAACAGCGCATGCAATGAGAGTCTGCTCGCAGGCCCATTTTGAACATCCCTTTTAGGAGTGTGATAAAGGTGATGTTTATATTTAAACTGATGAGACTGAGTCTATAATTAAGGTAGAGGAGGTGTTTGAGGGTGCAGCCAAGCAAAGCGAGGTCTGCCCCCCAGGCAGATTGGGAGGAGCAGGGCTGGCCGGGTGTGACCATTTTAGATCATTGGGCTGATTGGGCCCAAAATGAGCGCACTTATATAGGTTCCTGGGTGGGTGCTGCCAGCCGCCATTTTATGTTATTGGTGACCTGGTGGCTGACAGCTGGTTAGTGTAGGTTGAATATTGTAGTAGCTAGGTTATTTCCTACCTGGACATGGAGGATTTTTATGTCCTGGAGGCAGGTCTGCTTCTGAGTGAGGCAGGCAGGCTGGATTTATCGATGCCTGAGGCAGCGGGGGCTGCGCGCCCTCCGCAGCGAGCATCGGCTGGGGTGGCGTTCGCTGTCGCGGCCTGCATTTCCCCTAAACGCCCTGGAGCCCAGTCGGTGAGTAGGCGGACCGTTCCTATACTCGGAGAGCGGCCCCGTTGTTCAGGGATGAGCCTCGTGAGCCGTTTGAGGCTCCGGCCTTAGATACGAGGGGCGGGGCCCCCGGGGTGCAGAGAAGCAGGTCTAGAGCGCGAGCGGTATCGGCCTGTTCTGAGGCCTTGTTGGTTATGCCGGAGCCTTTTAGGCATTTGGAGGCTCCGGTGAAAGGTGGGAAGGGCGGGCCCGCGGGGACAGGAAGAGCGCGTCTGCCGCATTGGCGGTTATGGTCGCCAAGGCAGGGCACATGGCAGCGCCGGAGGCTCAGGAGTCTTCCGAGGCTCCGGCAAAGGGTCTTGGGGGCACAGCCAAGGGGAGAGAGGAGAGCATGCATCCATGCAAGCAAGGCCAGGAATGAGGTCTGCAGTGCTTGGGGGCCGCAGGAGGCCCAGGCCCCGTGGGTTGAAGAGAGGGGAGGGGACTGGGCGGGAAGAGAGAGGGGGAACCTGGGAATGCTGCAGGGCAAAAGCTAGTGGGGAGATTTGGGCACTGGAGTGTGCCCAGTCTGGGGGGTCAGGTGGAAGCAGGGGGGGGAGGCCTGGGACAAGGGCAGAGGGGGGGTTGAGGGCTGGATGTGGCAGGGGGGAAGGAGGAGCCCCTTGAAGCAGGGTAGATGGTAATAGGCTGGTGGGAGGGGTATGAAGAGGGGGAGTGGGGCTGGGATGGGGAGTCCCCGGGTAGTAGCGTTGGGAAAGGGTGGGTCCCGGGGGGGGGGGTCAAGGACATGGATCTGATGGTTAGGGATGAGGATATCCCGGTCAATTGGGAGCCAGCGGGGGCCGTCGCGCCTGGGAGGGGTTAGATATTTTTACCATCTGGAATGAGGAGGTGAGGGGCATCAACAGGCAGGGGCAAGGTTGACGCCTATTTGGCGCAGGGTGGGTCTGCAGGGATTGTAGGGAAATGTATGGGTCTTAAAAGGAGGGGGCGAGGGGAGAGGGAGGAAGTCAGTGGGAGGCATAAAAGAGGGGCGCCAGGAGTAGGTGCTCCACGGGCCCAGGCATTAGGGGGCCCTGAGGAGCAAGAATGGAGTGAGGGAGAAGAGGAGGGACTTACAGATTAGGAGTTAAGGGAGTTGTGTAAGGTAGAGCGCGGGTGGGCAGCAAGCACATTAGGAGTGGGTAAGAAGAGGAGGAGAGAGGTGAGGAGGGGGTATCAGAGGCCCAGCACACCAGACCAATGGCACTGAGGGAGAAGGTAAGCTCGAGGACGACAAACAGCCCGGGGAGGCACAAAAGGAGAGAAAGGGGAGAAGGACAGCTCAGACAAAAAGAGACAAAGTAGAAAGTATGGAGCTGAAGATTAAGAAGCTCTCTTATATGGGGGTGACTAAGCCTTTGAGACCGCACTTGATGCTTGCGAGTAAGGAGCACATTTGGAAAGGGGAATATGTTGAGATGCTAAAGTCATTACACAGGGATGTGCACACCAAAGAGAGTTCGTAGGAACAGGAATATAAGCTGGCAAAGAGACGTAGGGTTCCGTTAACAATTGCAAATTGGCGGTGGCCTTTTTGATTTATGCCAGTGTGCAATGAGAGAAATTTCAGGAGTGCTACGTCGCTTTTTAGGTCGAGCGACCTATCTCAATGCGCATGCGCATTGAGCGGGAGCAAGATATATAGGGGCTTATCGAGAGTTTACCTAACTGGCGATTCCACTGGCGATTTGATGCTGTGCCCGTGCGCTTTTAGGTCAATGCGCAAGCGCATTGACCTAAAATGCGCGTGCACATCATCAAATCGCCAGTCAATCACCAGCAGCACTCCTCCCACACCTTTGAAGTGAAGCTTTGCTTCACTTCAAAGGCCCCTGCTGCTTCACACCCTCATGCCGCTCTCCCCGCTCCGCCCCCTCCCCTGCCCGCCGTGTCGCATTTCTCCTCCCCCCTCCCCACAGCAATGCCCTCCGCCGGCCGTACTTTCACTTTGACGGCCGCAGGCCGTCTCTCGTGTTTCTCCTTGTTTCCCCTGGGTTCTTAATGCCAGATTCTATGGCCCATACCTTACAACCTGACCCCTCCTTTCCCCCCTCCGTGCCTCGTACCACTTTCTCTCTTGCTCTGCTGGTGTCTGAAGTCTGGTATCTACATAGTGTCTGATGGACGTGGCACGGGGAGAGGAAATAAATAATTACTGTGAAGTACAGCCCCTTAATCCGTACTCCACGCAAGACTGTCACTGGACTGGCTTGCCTCTGCCTGTGCCAGTCCCTGCCTTTGCCTTTAAACTTTTTTTAGTGTTGCAGGTCTAGCAGTGCAGAGGGTGTCCCCCTGTCTCGGTCTCTCTATGAAATCCAGCTGTCTTGTGTGTATGTGTGTCTTTGCATCATGATGGTGTCAGTGCGGTGCGTGTGTCTGTCTGTCTGTCTGTTGTCCCTCCCTGTCTGGTGTCTGTCTCTCTGCAGTCGGCCTGTTTCCTTACTTACACCCCAGCCGCCCAGACAAGGCCGAGCAAACCCCCACCTCCCAGCTCCCTGGTTTTTATACAGGATCAGCGCACACTTTAAAGGCTTTCTGGCACTGCGGAGAATTCAGTCCCAACACCAACCACAAAATGCCCGGAGCAGGTATCAGCGGGCTACACGGAAGTGCTGGCATTTTATCTTTGTCCCGACTTTCATAAACTTTCCCTTTCATTGACATAGGAGGACAAACCAGAAGGGTTATAAGAGAGGTGTTTGAAACATGACAGAAAAGAAAGCGTTCTGATTGCTGCAGGATGGCTCAGCGGGGTGACCGCTCTGTTCTATAACCTAAGTAACGTTTGTAGGTCAGGAGTTCGATTCTAGGCACTGACAAATCAGCTCATCTATCTTCTGGTGGGTAAACTGACTTTTATTTTACTAATAAAATATGCTATTACAGCGCTTAGAAGCTTAAAGAGTGTGGCATACAAAAAGTAATTGGTACATTGAGCGTGCATTATTTGTTCACATGTCCAAATTCTACCATGGCCTTTGTGTGTGCCATGGTAACGCCGTTTGTACATTTTCTTTAATTGCTTTGAAATGAATACTGTCAAGTTTATTAATGCACACACATTTTTATCCTAAAAAATAAGGTATTTACATTTGTTTGGTTGTATCCTTTTTTGCAGTCCTGAAGCACATCTTGGCAAAGGTGCTGCACAATTACACATAAATCAAGTATGACCTATTTAGTCCGTAAACCCAGAGCTGCCTGTGAAACTCCTGCGTGTGATTTGTGGCATTCACCCACCACCACCACATCCACCACACCCACCACCACTAAATCCACCACCCCATCCACCACCACCCCATCCACCACCAACACTGCATCCACCACCACCACTGCATCCACCACCACCACCGCATCCACCATCACCACATCCACCGCATCCACCACCCCCACATCCACCGCATCCACCATCACATCCACCAACACCACCACATCCACCACCACATCCATCATCACCTCCAAATCCACCTCCACATGCACCACCACATCCACCATCACATCCACCACCACATCCACCGCCACATCCACATCCACCGCCGCATCCACATCCACAGCCACATTCACCACCACATCCACCACCACCACATCCACCACACCCACCACCACCACATCCACCACACCCACCACCACTACATCCACCACCCCATCCACCACCACCCCACCCCATCCACCACCACCACTGCATCCACCACCACCACCGCATCCACCACCACCACATCCACCACATCCACCACCACATCCACCATCACCACCACATTTTGAACATCCCTTTTAGGAGTGTGATAAAGGTGATGTTTATATTTAAACTGATGAGACTGAGTCTATAATTAAGGTAGAGGAGGTTTTTGAGGGTGCAGCCAAGCAAAGCGAGGTCTGCTCCCCAGGCAGATTGGGAGGAGCAGGGCTGGCCGGGTGTGACCATTTTAGATCATTGGGCTGAGTGGGCCCAAAATGAGCGCACTTATATAGGTTCCTGGGTGGGTGCTGCCAGCCGCCATTTTATGTTATTGGTGACCTGGTGGCTGACAGCTGGTTAGTGTAGGTTGAATATTGTAGTAGCTAGGTTATTTCCTACCTGGACATGAAGGATTTTTATGTCCTGGAGGCAGGTCTGCTTCTGAGTGAGGCAGGCAGGCTGGATTTATCGATGCCTGAGGCAGCGGGGGCTGCGCGCCCTCCGCAGCGAGCATCGGCTGGGGTGGCGTTCGCTGTGGTGGCCTGCACTTCCCCTAAATGCCCTAGAGCCCAGTCGGTGAGTAGGCGGACCGCTCCTATACTCGGAGAGCGGCCCCTTTGTTCAGGGATGAGCCTCGTGAGCCGTTTGAGGCTCCGGCCTTACATACGAGGGGCGGGGCCCGCGGGGTGCAGAGAAGCAGGTCTAGAGCGCAAGCGGTATCGGCCTGTTCTGAGGCCTTGTTGGTTATGCCGGAGTCTTTTAGGCATTTGGAGGCTCCGGTGAAAGGTGGGAAGGGCGGGCCCGCGGGGACAGGAAGAGCGCGTCTGCCGCATTGGCGGTTATGGACGCCAAAGCAGGGCACATGGCAGCGCCGGAGGCTCAGGAGTCTTCCAAGGCTCCGGCAAAGGGTCTTGGGGGCACAGCCAAGGGGAGAGAGGAGAGCATGCATCCATGCAAGCAAGGCCAGGAATGAGGTCTGCAGTGCTTGGGGGCCGCAGGAGACCCAGGCCCCGTGGGTTGAAGAGAGGGGAGGGGACTGGGTGGGAAGAGAGAGGAAGCTGAAGAGAGGGGGAACCTGGGAATGCTGCAGGGCAAAAGCTAGTGGGGAGATTTGGGCACTGGAGTGTGCCCAGTCTGGGGGGTCAGGTGGAAGCAGGGGGGGGAGGCCTGGGACAAGGGCAGAGGGGGGGTTGAGGGCTGGATGTGGCAGGGGGGAAGGAGGAGCCCCTTGAAGCAGGGTAGATGGTAATAGGCGGGTGGGAGGGGTATGAAGAGGGGGAGTGGGGCTGGGATGGGGAGTCCCCGGGTAGTAGCGTTGGGAAAGGGTGGGTCCCGGGGGGGGGGGGGGTCAAGGACATGGATCTGATGGTTAGGGATGAGGATATCCCGGTCAATTGGGAGCCAGCGGGGGCCGTCGCGCCTGGGAGGGGTTAGATATTTTTACCATCTGGAATGAGGAGGTGAGGGGCATCAACAGGCAGGGGCAAGGTTGACGCCTATTTGGCGCAGGGTGGGTCTGCAGGGATTGTAGGGAAATGTAAGGGTCTTAAAAGGAGGGGGCGAGGGGAGAGGGAGAAAGTCAGTGGGAGGCATAAAAGAGGGGCGCCAGGTGTAGGTGCTCCACGGGCCCAGGCATTAGGGGGCCCTGAGGAGCAAGAATGGAGTGAGGGAGAAGAGGAGGGACTTACAGATTAGGAGTTAAGGGAGTTGTGTAAGGTAGAGCGCGGGTGGGCAGCAAGCACATTAGGAGTGGGTAAGAAAAGGAGGAGAGAGGTGAGGAGGGAGTATCAGAGGCCCAGCACACCAGACCAATGGCACTGAGGGAGAAGGTAAGCTCGAGGATGACAAACAGCCCGGGGAGGCACAAAAGGAGAGAAAGGGGAGAAGGACAGCTCAGACAAAAAGAGACAAAGTAGAAAGTATGGAGCTGAAGATTAAGAAGCTCCCTTATATGGGGGTGACTAAGCCTTTGAGACCGCACTTGATGCTTGCGAGTAAGGAGCACATTTGGAAAGGGGAATATGTTGAGATGCTAAAGTCATTACACAGGGATGTGCACACCAAAGAGGGTTCGTAGGAAGAGGAATATAAGCTGGCAAAGAGACGTAGGGTTCCGTTAACAATTGCAAATTGGCGGTGGCCTTTTTGATTTATGCCAGTGTGCAATGAGAGAAATTTCAGGAGTGCTACGTCGCTTTTTAGGTCGAGCGACCTATCTCAATGCGCATGCGCATTGAGCGGGAGCGAGATATATAGGGGCTTATCGAGAGTTTACCTAACTGGCGATTCCACTGGCGATTTGATGCTGTGCCCGTGCGCTTTTAGGTCAATGCGCAAGCGCATTGACCTAAAATGCGCGTGCACATCATCAAATCGCCAGTCAATCACCAGCAGCACTCCTCCCACACCTTTGAAGTGAAGCTTTGCTTCACTTCAAAGGCCCCTGCTGCTTCACACCCTCATGCCGCTCTCCCCGCTCCGCCCCCTCCCCTGCCCGCCGTGTCGCATTTCTCCTCCCCCCTCCCCACAGCAATGCCCTCCGCCAGCCGTACTTTCACTTTGACGGCCGCAGGCCGTCTCTCGTGTTTCTCCTTGTTTCCCCTGGGTTCTTAATGCCAGATTCTATGGCCCATACCTTACAACCTGACCCCTCCTTTCCCCCCTCCGTGCCTCGTACCACTTTCTCTCTTGCTCTGCTGGTGTCTGAAGTCTGGTATCTACATAGTGTCTGATGGACGTGGCACGGGGAGAGGAAATAAATAATTACTGTGCAGTACAGCCCCTTAATCCGTACTCCACGCAAGACTGTCACTGGACTGGCTTGCCTCTGCCTGTGCCAGTCCCTGCCTTTGCCTTTAAACTTTTTTTAGTGTTGCAGGTCTAGCAGTGCAGAGGGTGTCCCCCTGTCTCGGTCTCTCTATGAAATCCAGCTGTCTTGTGTGTATGTGTGTCTTTGCATCATGATGGTGTCAGTGCGGTGCGTGTGTCTGTCTGTCTGTCTGTTGTCCCTCCCTGTCTGGTGTCTGTCTCTCTGCAGTCGGCCTGTTTCCTTACTTACACCCCAGCCGCCCAGACAAGGCCGAGCAAACCCCCACCTCCCAGCTCCCTGGTTTTTATACAGGATCAGCGCACACTTTAAAGGCTTTCTGGCACTGCGGAGAATTCAGTCCCAACACCAACCACAAAATGCCCGGAGCAGGTATCAGCGGGCTACACGGAAGTGCTGGCATTTTATCTTTGTCCTGACTTTCATAAACTTTCCCTTTCATCGACATAGGAGGACAAACCAGAAGGGTTATAAGAGAGGTGTTTGAAACATGACAGAAAAGAAAGCGTTCTGATTGCTGCAGGATGGCTCAGCGGGGTGACCGCTCTGTTCTATAACCTAAGTAACGTTTGTAGGTCAGGAGTTCGATTCTAGGCACTGAAAAATCAGCTCATCTATCTTCTGGTGGGTAAACTGACTTTTATTAATAATAAAATATGCTATTACAGCGCTTAGAAGCTTAAAGAGTGTGGCATACAAAAAGTAATTGGTACATTGAGCGTGCATTATTTGTTCACATGTCCAAATTCTACCATGGCCTTTGTGTGTGCCATGGTAACGCCGTTTGTACATTTTCTTTAATTGCTTTGAAATGAATACTGTCAAGTTTATTAATGCACACACATTTTTATCCTAAAAAATAAGGTATTTACATTTGTTTGGTTGTATCCTTTTTTGCAGTCCTGAAGCACATCTTGGCAAAGGTGCTGCACAATTACACATAAATCAAATATGACCTATTTAGTCTGTAAACCCAGAGCTGCCTGTGAAACTCCTGCGTGTGATTTGTGGCATTCACCCACCACCACCACATCCACCACACCCACCACCACTAAATCCACCACCCCATCCACCACCACCCCATCCACCACCACCACTGCATCCACCACCACCACTGCATCCACCACCACCACCGCATCCACCATCACCACATCCACCGCATCCACCACCCCCACATCCACCGCATCCACCATCACATCCACCAACACCATCACATCCACCACCACATCCATCATCACCTCCAAATCCACCTCCACATGCACCACCACATTCACCATCACATCCACCACCACATCCACCGCCACATCCACATCCACCGCCACATCCACATCCACCGCCACATCCACATCCACATCCACAGCCACATTCACCACCACATCCACCACCACCACATCCACCACACCCACCACCACTACATCCACCACCCCATCCACCACCACCCCACCCCATCCACCACCACATCCACATCCACCATCACCACCACCACCACCACCACCACATCCACCACCACATCCACCACCACCATATCCCCCAGATCCACCACCACCACATCTATATGTATGTGTGTGTGTGTGTGTGTGGCTCTGTGTGTGTGTAGGTGCAAATGCAATGTTCTTGGATTTTCGTCACAATAAAATACACTGAACATAATCTTCACAAAAGTTATTTACAAACGTTTAAGCTATTGCCATTATAAATTACAATAACTTTTATTTAAGTATTAATTATTTACAAAATTAAAAGCCATTGTTATTTGTAATATCAATACATCTAAGTCACGTAAATACAACACACATTGCATTACAAATGCTATAGGTGTCACATTTGCGAAAGTTAAAACTATTGACATTGTAACTGACAAAGCTATTAATTTTGCTATTTTCAAAACCAACACATAAATAAAAAAAGTGTCATTTACAATACCAATCGCTCAAACTTTCCTAATGCGAGACCTATTGCATTTCCAATGCTTGTTTTAAATATATGGATGTCATACAGAAGGTGCAAATTACAGGGGGGGTTACGCATGGGCACAGTACGATGAGGAATTTAGAGCTCGCATGGCTTGGGATACAGAGGCAAAATGGGGGAACGGGACACAGATTTGTGGCAGCACACCATGGGGGCGTCCAGAGCAGGGAAAACTATATTACCAGTCAGTGGGCTTCTAATTGTATACAGGCCCTTTCAGGGAAAGCATACCTGGGGAGTGATGGGTAATACAGGGAAGGGGCAAACAGCGGGAGGGTCCTGTTGGGATTTCAATAAAGGCACGTGCGAATTCTGCTGATTTCGCCACGAGTGTTCAAGTGTGGGGGCAGGCACGCCCTGATTAAATGTCTCGGGCAGGGGGTTTCCAACAAGGGGGACAACAGTGGCAACAAGGGGGTGGCAACACTGTGGGGCAGCAGCAACAACACTTTACTGGGGCATGGGGGGATAAGGTATTTCAAGGGGCTGGACCCAAGGGCTCATACGCCAGTTAAGTCAGACAAGTTGGAAGCGGCCTTACAGAGTTATGACATCCAGAAGGCCGCAATGGTTTTAAGGGAATTGGTCACAGTAGGTTGGGGTATGGGGGCCAAGACATCGACGTTGGGCAGAGAACCTGAAGTCAGTAAAGGAACATGCACAGGTAGTACAAGACAAGCTGGATAAAGAGGTGAGGGAGAGAAGAATGGCAGGCCCCTTCACAAATTGTCCCATTGCAAAATTCATCGTGTCACCAATTGGTGTGGTGCCCAAGAAGGAACAGGGGCAATTCAGGCTAATACAGCATTTATCTTGGCCAGAAGGGTGCTTGGTGAATGATTTAATTGACGAGGAGGATGCTACTGTTTCTTATTCTTCGTTTGACATGGCTATGTCACTGGTAGTGACGGTGGGCGCAACAGCTTCTGGGTATCGATTTCAATGGTAAATGGGACATGGACAAGGCATTACCGATAGGCTGTTCAATGTCTTGCACATTATTTGAATTGTTTAGCTCCTTTCTGCAGTTGTTGTTTTCCAAAAAGACTGGGCACATGATGGTGACCCATTACTTGGATGATTTTTTTCTTTGTGGGCACCTCTGGCTCCATGGTAGTTGGCCTTTTTCCCCCATCATTTTCCTGGGTGGCTGGATTTTAAAATGTTGGCCAGGATTCGCAGAGGTTTTTGGTTAAGTATTGGGGGGTTGTGAGCAGGGGCAGGGAAACGGTCGGTAGGTAGTCTAGGTTTCAGGGTATACATTTTATAGTTACAGTTGCAGGTAGGCAGGTAATTTATGTGGGTTAGTTGGAGGGAGAAGTTTTTAACTGCAATACAGTGTATTGTTGTTGTTATGTTAATGCCAGGGTGGGGGAACATTTGAGGGGATCGTAGTGGTGTGGGGGGTCCAGGGGTCAGTTATTCGATGTATAGCAAGGTTTTAGTTTTGTAAGCTAGTTTGCCAGTTGGTTAAATTGTAATATGTCCCTGTTTCAATAAAGCGGCCTTTTTCACACACAAAATGGGTCTCAGTTTGGCATGCCCCCCTCCCTCCCAATGCACGCAACTGGGCAAAGCAGTATCTCCACTGTTCATCCATGAGATGAGGGACTATATCTTGGCCCCATTCAGTTTGGTTTATCGGGGAACATATTGGTGCAGTGGTTTGCATCTTAGCATGTAGCAGCATAAAAAGCCAGTGGGGGAGGAAGTAGTAGTCAAAGCCCATTCAAACACTAGGTATATGGGTGGGGCATCAGGAAAGGAGGTGTGTGTCGCCAAAATTGCAGCATAGTGTTGATAAGTGAAGACGTCTAGCAGGACAAATGCTTAAAGAAATCATATATCACAATTGTATTGCATGCCTGCTGTGAAGATATGTTAAGGGGTGGGCGGGGGGGTCAGTTTGAGACTTCTGGACCTCAGAGACCTTGCCCAATTTAAAAATATTAAAGTCACTAATACAATTGCTTCATGTTTCTCATGACTGAGAATATGCAAAGCCTCTGGGCAGTGACCAGCGCCTAAGTATCAACAGATTGGAATAATCCACCCGGTGAGTGGGAAAATGTACTTTGCGCATAAAAGAATAAAAAGTGGGTCACAGTTTCCCTGACTGCAAGGCAGAAGAGGCCATCTCCTTCCTCACCTTCTCTCTTCATCGATTTAGCAGCCAGTGAAATTAAGGGGAGTGAACCAATTCTAAAACGAAAATAAAAGGTCTTAGCAGTATGGGGACTGATCCCATCTATAAATGTTTCATAGCTAGAGTAAATTCCTATTCTTCACAATGTTTCTGTGATAAGATCACCCAAAGTCCTGTGCAAAATCCTTCATGTCCAAAAAATGCATACAGCTTTGGGATCAAATCCATGCAACGCAGAACATATATTAGATGTAATTTGTTCAAAGTCTTGTTGGCAGTAATAAGACCATACTCTGTTCTTCAAAAATTGCCCTTACCTTAAAGTTTCTTCAGAAACGTTGTATGCACATATTGCAGAAAATTCAGCTAAACCTAGGAAGAACCTTAATTCATCCTTCCTTGAAGGAGCTGGGGCATCTCTAATTGCTGTCAAAAACTGTTCCTCAGGCTTAACGCTCTTCTTAAAGGCTTGAAGTCTGCAATAATTCAGAATATGGAAACATACATTTAGTATACTCTGCAGTCAAACTATTCACCCAGTGTTGTTAAAACATTCCTCCCATGCTCATCAGGTGGTTTTCTCCAATCACTAAAATGTTATCTTGAAAACAACATTTTGCAGTCAAATCCCTTGGATAAAATATGCATTCACTATTAAAATATCATAGCTGCTGAAGCTAACCTGAGCGGCATATGGAGATAACCATAAAACCCCATAGGTGTTCTGTATGTAATCAAACTTTTACAATCAGAATGCAAATACGCCTGATGATATGCAAATGACAAACAATAGAAGTGGACCATTGTATTCCTTTGGTCATGGCCGACATTTCATTTATTTTTAACAAGGTGAACCTTTTAGCTACAGTGATTTCATTCAGGTGAAGGCGCTGGGATTCCTATCTAGATTTCTACCTTATCAATTATCCAGAATCCCAAAACAGGTCGTCTGGACCTTTTTGTCTGCTAAGAAGTGTAGAGGGGAGGTTTCCAAATTCATAATTAAAACAGCTTTGTAAATCTGCAATCAAGTTCAAATTAAAGAACCACTGAACACGACCCGAAGTTAAAGGATTTATTATGAAGCCAAAAATAATTGGACATACAAACACCTCAGCAAGAGGTTCAGAAGATAGACTGGCACTAATACAAACATAACCCTACGAAGGAGTCTCAAACGACTTAGAATGAAAAGCAAAGTCAATTCGAGAAACATCAGGCATCCAATTACCATCCCTACTTGAAGTCTGGACTGCATTTACAAAAAGGAAAGGAAAGGTTAATCTGTCCCTACACAAACTCTAAGGTGACATCCTTACTTAACAGTTCCCTTCAGGCAAGAGTAAAGGGGCCAGCCGTGAAGACTCCCTAAGAAATACATTCACGTTTTTTAGGTAAGTAGCCTAAACTTCTGAGCTCGTTCTAAGATGCTCCTTCTTACACCCCACTCTGCCCTAAGTTCCCTCAATGCTGTCTAAGATTGCCTACATCCTGTTCTGACCATCTCCTAACAAAATCTGCTCGCCACCCTTGGGGTCTGCCCCTAATACAAAACTCCCAAAATCGTAGATACACCCAAGGCACACCCCTCTGGGCAGGTGTTGGTTTTCTGATTTTTCCAGCATGGCATCCTTCCATCCAGCGTCCGTTGAGGTGTCCTTGGATCCCTGGAACCTTCTCCACCAAATGTTGCAGATGAACATTCCTCTGGCACCTTCTCATCCTCACTCCTACTGGCCTAACTTCTAAACAATGGATCTTTCTACCTAACGAGCTCCGTGGCCTTGCACCTGCCGGCGAAATACGTGAGAAGCCACCTTGTGCACATCCAAAGTTACAATTCAATATTCTCTGAGGACAGCACCCTTCCCAACATGAAATTATTTCATGGGAACTACCAAAGCTAAATAAAGAAATCACGGTTAGGCCTCTGCTGGCTTCTCTATGTCCCAGGCCTTTACACGTTTAAATGCATTTCTAAATGATTCTACATTATAAGTAATGCACTCTATTCTATTACAAAAACAACATTACACTTCAACTCTTAAACTTAAGCTCTTTTCCATGTTAAAGCGTCACATTCTGTCTCCTACACGTGCAACTCTTAATTTGGCACATTTACTAATTTAGCAATACACATGTCAATAACATTTCTACATTATATAAAGCATCACACTCCTGTTAAGGCTCTACATTAGACTGCAAACGCTATGAATACTCTTTTACATATTGCACTGATCCCCGGCCTACTGTTACATTTTTAAACACACATTAGTATTTCCTCTAAATATGCGGGTGCTGACTACGGGGGATTTACTATGCACCCCTACAATTTTCAAAATAACATGGCGCTCTCTCACAGGATGGCAAAATAAATGTCCTCTGCCATCCCAACAAAGTACCCTCTATCCACCAAACTCTAAATCAGATCCTATGTTTTTTACTTTTGTGACCCGCAGTAGATTCAGTCTGGAACAAGCATTTACAATGCAATGGTCTCGGCATTATTAAAAGGTAGAGCTATTGGCATTGCTCATGACATTTTCTTTAAACATAAATAAATGGTATTGTCATTTACAATGGCAATAATTGAGCATTAGAGAGTAGTAGAAAGTAGTAGAAAGTATTCGCGGACACAGAGCCACACACACACAGAGCCACACTCATTGTCCCACACACACTCACTGTCCCACACACACTCACTGTCCCACACACACACTCACTGTCCCACACACACACACTCACTGTGCCACACACACACACACTGTCTCTCTCACACACACACTGTCTCTCACACACACACACTGTCTCTCACACACACACACACACTGTCTCACACACACACACACACACACTGTCTCTCTCTCTCACACACACACACACTGTCTCTCACACACACACTGTCTCTCACACACACAAACACACTGTCTCTCATACACCCACACTGTCTCTCACACACACTGTCTCTCACACACACTGTCTCTCACACACACACACTGTCTCACACGCACACTGTCTCACACACTGTCTAGGTTGGGGTTCGCCCACTTAGTACGGTTTATGGAGCACAGTGTTTGTGGGGACCCCCCCCTCCATGATGCACAGACACAGAACAGGCAGGAGACACATTACTTAAAAAAACAATCCACTCTCCTGAACCATCAGAGTCCATAAGATTAAAGCGAAAAGCGAAGACTCACAGATATGCGCGATCAAAATGAGAGTTATAATGGTGCACCACTGAAACTGGAAGAGCTGAAGAGTGTTCTATGACGTGCTACATTTAAAGTGCGAAACTCGAGCATCATACGTGCAGTTTCCGCAATCAATTATTAGTTTATACGAATACAGTCCCTGCACCCCCAAAGCGGGGGGTGGGGGGCAGAAAATCGAGCACGAGGCAACCCAGGGGGTTGGGGAGGGGGGCAGAAGTCAGTTAAGTTAGCACCACCCCAGTCCCTGTATCGTGATTTACTGAGTTTACAGTGTGCACAATGACACAGCGGAAGACGAGGGTAGCCACAGTCACATGGCAAAATCAACATGGTTGACACACAAAAACCATAGATTTCAGCGAGCATTTAGTCAAGGAGTATATACATAAAATTAAACATTTAAAGAGGCTGGACAGGACTGATATTGACAAGTGGCACACTCGGGAGCAGATATGTGCTGATAAGCTAACAATTAACTAAATTTCCGGATCCCAGGACACAACAAGAGAACAACGATATGATGTCAATGCAATGGACAAGGAAACTATATAACACAACCTGGGCAATCTAACTAAAAAGCTTTAAATCAACTGTAGCTGCTCTCAACTATCAATCAAAAAATGTAGATTTACAAGTGGACTCGCAAAATATGCTAGCAGTATTCATATCTGGGATAGAGAGAAAACTCGACAACTTAAGCAATGTGGTAAAGTGTGTGCAAGAAGACAGAGACGGGCAGGAAGCGAAGTGTTTGTATTCCCAATATTGGATAAACCCAGCGGGGGTGAGGGGCAAAAATGCGGGGGGTTAGGTTGGCCAGAAATGCGGGGGGTGGGGGGACAGAAAAGCGAGCACGAGGCAACAGGGGGCGGGGAGGGGCAGAAAAGCGAGCACAACGGTCAGCTGGCCTCGTACACGGTGCGCCGAGGAGATCATATTAAACAAGATTAAGTAAAGCTCGAGACATGTAAACAGGAACAGCAGAGTTACCATAACACACTTGAAGCTGGGCGTATTACAATAAACAATGGCATGCAACGGACTGGTGAAAGGCACGTTCCGGGACTGCTACAAATCAAACACGTCCAGGGACCAGGGCCCGGAAGGAGCTGTCTGCATGACAAGGGCTCAGCCTGGAGCCTCGCACGTTCACCGAGTATGGGCTCTTTAACTAGCGGCGCCGCGGGCTCTGATGTTCCTACCACACCTCTGGTGGCAAAAGGGAGATCCCAATTGTCAGAAAAAAAGTTTTTAAATAAAACTCCGTAGCTGGCGGAACATGGTGGAAAAGGGGGTTGAAAAGCAATTCTCCACAGAGTTACAGTAACGAGGTACGCAGAGGGCGCGGCCTACAGAATCCACGGTGGAAGTAAGTCGGACATATCCCTTCAAAGCGCAGTGACGCAAAGACAGGCGCCTGACGGAAGAGGCCCTCTGCAGCACACAGTGGCAGTGAGAGGGACCAGGGAGACAAGCATTGGCCGCGCGGCCAGTAACAGAAAAGCTGCGCGGCCGCGAAATGAAATTAAAACAAGAGGTAGCAAAAGGTACATTACAGGACGAATAGACTGGGACCTCGGCGAGAGGGAGGGTGTGGGGGGGGCGGGACTTTAAAAAAAAAAAGAGACAGAAACGCCCAAATCGCATCAAGCCGGGGAAAAGAGTATGGGACCTCGGCGAGAGGGAGGGTGTGGGGGGCGGGACTTAAAAAAAGAGGCAGAAACGCCCACGGATCGCATCAAGGCGGGTAAAATAGTAATTGACACACATCTCTTCCAATGGCTAGCCTCCATTTACGAAGCTAGCCAATGGAAGAGAGAGGCGTGTTAAAGCACCACTGTTGAACTCATTAAATCTTCGGCTCCGCCCCCCACAGCTTCGCTGTGGGACGGTAGCCTCGACCTAAAAAGGAAGGCCATCCTTCCACACCACGCCACACACAGGTTCAACCAGCATAGGGAGCATTAAGCCTATGTATATCCCTCACCCATTAAGTCTAGTCCCTGCAGATTACACCAATGGTAGAGGCTGAGCATCAGAAAGGTTGGAAAGGGTTTCTGTGGTTGAATTGAACAACATGGAGCAACACTCTGAAATCTGATGGATGATGTGCAGTTTGCAGGCTTAGTGAGCCTATTGTGCTTGAGAAGAAATGAAGTCATTATGGAACTGGATGCAAGAAAATAAAATTTGACAATATAAGCCTGGTGAGGACATTTTAACAAACTCCCATTCACATAACTGAGAAAGGTCATTGTAAACAATGTTTTCCCCCAAAAAATCAATTCATAAATACAAGCATTACTAATACAAAATCACACATATGCCCTAATTAGAACAAATATCAAATGCAAACTGTGCATACAATTCATTTTAGGAACATTAATACATTTCTAAAAACCATAAAACGGACCCTCTGTAAGTTAAAGTAATTTAGGCAAAAGTTTTAATTGAGCTAGATTACAATCATTATTTTTCCTGCTAGACGTAATACAGCCATCATCTCGGTAATCCCTTATAAGACACCAGTCAAGGTTCAAGGCTTCTTAATTTAACAAATGTGGATGCTATATGTCAAGTATAAATATCCAGAAATCAATATTCTGTCATATTTGGTTTGAAAATTCCGAAGACCACCTGATATCGGCAACATCCCATGTTTCTCAGTATAGGGATAGGTGCTTCTTACTGATGTGCAAATATTTTGGCCAAAAGAAACATAACTCTAGTTCCTCACTTATAGTGCAAAAAAATAATAAAGAGGAGATAGTTATGGATTCTCACACATATGTTAAAGACCCAATCATAATTTAGCAATCAAACACTTGGCCGCCTGGGGCTCCACAAAATATATATATTTCTAAACTTTTCTCACATCATTTGATTGCAAATACAGTTCAATCAATCTACCCACTCTTGGTTTTGTATGATTTTTACTTAAGCCAACTTACGGTGATGGTCCATTGACCCTGTGATCCTTTCTGGATATGTTCATAAATGACCAATTCCAATAGGCTCACACTGTTTATCAATATGCTTGAAGCACCTTAAATTACTACCTCCTTCCATCTCCCCTACCTCCTTCAGTGCACCGGTACAATGCCTTGGGTCCTGAGCTGCCAAAATCATGTCCAATACAATAATAGTTTCAACTGGACCACCATTTTGATTTTAATAAAACCAGATATGTGATATAAACTCACATTTGGTGTACTTTATGGTAGTATCAAGCAATTGTAAGACATCTATTTTCAGCTACAGTCAAATTACAAATGTTAGTAATATTAACATGATCCCGAATCTGAGCCATATGCTCCCACCATTTGTGCTTAACTCAGTACAACTCAGGCTAATTGTTTAAAGGCCTTATCCAGAGAGGCATGCAAGATGAGATGCACTTTTCATGCAGTGCAGGAGTCAGCAAGATGGGTGAAAGGCCAATGTGACAGCTTTCAAAGATAGGGCTAACATCTTCATGGAGAACATTGTGAACCCTTGTCTTGTAGAGATGCACCAATATGTTGCTGTCACATTATGAATCCTAAAATGTAAGCTTTAGGTGTCAACCAATGGACTGCAAACCGGGTAGACAGAGTAATCAGCAAAGTAGAAGACTACCCCTAAAGGCAATCTCAGACAACCTTGTAGTGTTGTAAGAGCTCGTAAGGACCTGACTATGGAAGAACCCCTAAGTAAATGGACACAAACAGCTTGGTTAGAAGAACAAAAGTGTTAGACCTTTGGTGACCTGGCCCATGGAAGAAAAGTTTTCTGTTATTTCTTTAAGGCATAAAAATGAATCTTACATGTTTTTTTGCAGTGTTATAAAATCTTGTTTTCTTATCGAGTGTGGGAATTATGAGCTATTCAGTTGTTCGCTGGATGGTGAGGAAGATCGCTTTTGGGTCATGTCTTACAATTAGGATTTCAGCTGTGTGTACTCTGTGTTCTCCAAATCTTTTTTAAATCAGTGCTTATCAGCATTTATTCAGCTGCCCAACCTGCTCAAATAGACAAAATCTGTTTTTCCAGTGTTTACAAAACATGTCGGTTTTTTTTGCAGTGAAGTTTATAAAGCTCACATTTAATTTAGATGAGAAGTAATGCAGAGTAAGTTGTGTCTTCCCATTGGCAGTGACACTAATGGACTTACATTAGCTTGTTTTAAGAAATTCTGTGTATTACACTCTAACGCCCATCTTATTATCCTCTCTCATATCTCATTACCTCTCACACTCACCCTGTTAGGACTACTAAAATATTAATAAAAGTAAGAGTGCTATATTAAATCTGCTTTTTGTAATAACTAATGTTTACTTCTGTAAGGATGCGTACTGCTGTTTTTTAAATCCATGTTTTCTTACTACGAGCCACTTTAGTTGTCTACTTGAACTAATTATGAATATTTTTATATTTCCCTTTCTGATTGTTAACCATAAAACTCAATAAAATATTTTAAGCACATATGTTCTAATAAACAAAGCCTGGACACAGTTGGGAGTCGTTCACCTACTTCTTACTGAATATTATTACAGAGGGTTATTCAACTCTACCAAAAGCATACCACATCACCACATCACCACATCACATCACGACGCAGCCACATCACCCCCCACCTGAGAGGCCTGCACTGGCTCCCCGTCAGCAAGAGGATCACCTTCAAACTCCTCATCCACGCACACAAAGCCCTACACAACACCTGACCAGCATATCTCAATGACCGACTCAGCTTCTACACCCCCGCCCGCAGCCTCCGCTCTACCGACCTCGCCCTCGCCACAGTCCCGCGCATCCGGAAGAACACCGCCGGCGGCAGATCCTTCTCCTACCTCGCCGCCAAGACCTGGAGCACCCTCCCTACAAACCTACGTCAGACCCAGAACCTGCTAACCTTCAGACGACTTCTCAAGACCTGGCTCTTCAACCAGTAGCAGCAGCAGCACCCCCCTAGCGCCTTGAGACCCTCACAGGTATTTAGCGCGCTTTATAAATGTTGATTGATTGATTGATTGATAGTACCATGTGAAACCTTTGCGATTTTGAATTACGCCAGATTATTTTGTAGCCTTGCATTCTAAGGCACTTGAAAGTTGAATGCTATAAGTATGCTTGGCAATTTTTTCTGCCCTCTTTGGCTGACTACATTAAGGTGGTGCTGCTATTGTGTGGACATTCATGGCTGCCACAAAACTGGAAAAAACAAAAGGAAAGGAAAAAAACTATATTTTAGTGACATCCCTAAACAACAAAACTCAAGCAAAAGAATCTAAGATCAGTCTTTCTTGCTGCTACAACAAAGCTATTTTTGGAGACCGGCACTTAGTTTTTCCTCATATGATATTTTCCCAAAAGGGGGAAAAACACAAATAGAAAAAGACGGAGGAATAGAAAGACAGAAAACCCATGACAAAGGGAGAAAGCAAGAACTTGAAAGAGTGAGATAAAGTGGAAAGGAGCACATGGTAGTGGATTAAACTGGCATGAGATGGATTTAATTCTACATAGTTTTTGTATTTGGATGCAAACATTTCATTGCACCGACCACCTGCTTCTCAGCAGAGCTTTAGGCATGGGCACTCTTTTTCTTTCCTAACAAATTTAGCACTGGTGGCCCTTTCAGTAAGATATAAAACAGACTTATTCTCGCTCTCTCTTTTCTTTGAATGGCATTTTAGTTTGTGGTTGCGCTGTTTATCAGTGTTCATATGTTTACACTGATGAGTTTTTTCACTTTTGGTGGGGTTTTATAGGTTTAAACCTTGAACAGGAAGACCACCTTACAATAAATCTCCTCTTTTACTTTCATTGGACTCCTGAGACTTCATAACATATTTTGATAATTAGTTGGCCAGTCAGGAAGAGTTACGACCCAGGAGGTGGTCTGGGAAGAAAAGAACTCTAGGGAACTTGCCCCCTGCACACTATGCCCTAAGGAATGCTACACTGTGTTCGAGTGAGTGTAATTCAGTCACAAATTAGTGTGACCAAGTAATGCCTCATTTAAGTCCCAAACTTAAACCTCATCACTCACTCCCTGCAAGATTCACAGGGAAGCTTTGTGGTGGCTTGTTACTCAGTTCAAGTATGCCTGAAAGAGGTAATGATGCATACAAGGCAGGTAGTAAATATTGTGGTAGATGTAGGAGCAATTACCATGGGCCAAATGAAAAAAATAGTATGTCACAACAAATGAAAAGTATAAGAAATGTGTACAGAAGAGACATATCACTTGAATCCAGAGATATACAGGTGGGACAGGATAGCAGCGGTGTCAGAAGAGCCCTCTGGGGAATCCAGGGCAGATAGAATCTTGAGCTTTGGTGAAGATCTTAGGAAAAATGTAGGAAATGTTGGTCTAAAGTAGAAATTAGAAATGGAACAGGAAGGTGCATTTGATGCTGGACTTGTACTTGATGTATACTATTGTACGAAGTAGTATGTTTCAAAAAGAATGGACGGGTGCTAAGTTAATGCCTAAAGACCTTTGCCTAAGGTTTTAGGGAGATCAATATTTTTAGGATTGATCCTAACAAAAATTGTGTTCCAGGATTGGGAAAGTGAGGGAAAAGTCTATGCCGCGGAAGACTACCCATCAATCCTTTATTGGATGCATCAATACATCTCCCCATTATTATTAACCCAAGAGCACTGACTAGGTCATGGTGAATGAAGATATCACTGTAAAGATATAGTTAAAGAGGAGAAAATATTGGCCAACTGAGAGGTTAGATCCATAAGAGTGTGGTAAAGTCTGATACGACACCAAACCAGGATAAGTTGAGAAGGGTTCTAATAACTGTCAAAGATGATGTCATGACACAGAAAACATGCTCAGTTAAAATATGTTGTCCAGTGTAAATAAAAACACCCGATATCCCATGCACCAGCACTCTGTTATGTATGTAGCCTCTAATTATGTTTCACTGTACTTGAGCATATGATTTAGAGTTGGAGTGTAATTGTTTCATAATTGTAATTATGACTGTGATTGGAGGGTGATGAAGATTGCAAGTATTTTAAAATAAATGGAACTGGTGTGCTAGTTATTTAACAGATTACAGCTGCAGTCACAAAGCAAACATTTACCACATGTTTTGTGTAAGCAAATGACCAAGGAATCTTCTCGCAGGTTAAAGCAACGTCAACGGAATATTCTCGAGCATTCTTGAGAACTCCACACGTCGGCGGCCATCTTGGGCGCGGTTATCTATTTAAACCACACTCAAGTACGTAGCCGGTGCTTTGCCTCGGGACTCTCGCGCGAGCAACAAGTGTATGGTTGTGCTCCTCGTTCCAGCTGCTGATTGTCATTATCTCGTGGCCTTCTTGTTCAGCAATAGTCTACTCTGCAATTTCAATTTACCTGAGGTTGTCCCAGCGTCGACTCTCGTTCCGCTCTGCTTTTGGTGAGCTCGATTGACATCTGCTTCGGCTTCTTCGGCAAGTGTTTTCTTTTTACTCATCTGAAATACAAGAAAGGTACACACAATTAGAGCTTGGTACCTAATGCAAGCAAGAAAGTTTATTGCCAGTAGGAAAGTAGTCTATATATTACGAACAAAGTCAAAAACAACTTTTGTGGAGAGGAGAACCTCAATTATTGGTGATTGTTACCTTATATAAAACAAGCATTGGCATAGCCAATCGGTCTTGCTTTTGGGACCTTATAAGTGTTTAGTTATGCAGCACAATATCCTTGGTGCAACAACATCAACTGTTGCATGGCTAAACACTTATAAAGTCCCAAAGGCAAGACCTATGGGTATGCCAATGCTTGTTCTTTGAAGCTATAGCACTGACTGAACTTGGAGTTAGAGTGTTCTTTACTGCTTGATCTAGTGTCTGAGTTTCCAACTCCATGCATCTCCTAGAGGTAAGCCTTGGCTGCTCAGCTTTGTTACTCCTGGAGAGTCAAGTGTCCATCGAGAGGAACTTTGTTATTCAATTGCAGTGCAATACTATTTATTGTCTTGGAGCAGCAGTGATAAACAAAACTACCCACACAAGAAACTGACCAGTCACCATTTACTACCCACCAGAAAACTCCTCACTTGCTCACTGCTCCCTAGATTAGTTGGATTCTCGAAAATTAGGCATTGGTAAAGTCAGTAGGTCTCTGCTTTAAGTATTTGAAGTGGAAGCTTTGCCAATGCATGTTTGTACCAGCATGCGTGAACTCATGCACACGAATGGCCTGCTATCTTTTAATGAGCTTTTCATCAAAGCAACTTATTCCAAGATGATCGCCACGCGTCATGATGCGAGTCTGCACATTTATTATGACGTGTGCATATTTGCCATGACGGCGGTGTGCATATGTGTCATGATGGGTGCAATATTTAAAAAAATTATGGTATAGAATGCTGAATGACCATGTTATAACGGTAAATGAAACTGGTGAAAAATATTGTGGTGTGTGAAAAAGGAGTTTGGGAGTACTTGGCAGCTGCCGGGCTCTTGTAAACCAAAAAATAACAAAAATAAAGCAAAGAGCACGATATGGGATATTGAGCCCGAAAGCCAAGCCAAGGTCAAATGTCTGGCGAAGTCTGCTGATAAATTGCAGGTTCTTTTTACATGGAGTTTGCTGTTTACTGCTTCTTTCTGTAACTGCAAGGTAATGGAAGTTACTAAAGTGAACCAAGTAGCAATCTTGCTGGGGTACAGAGAGCACAAAGAAACGGCTGCAGGATGTCAAATATTTTCCAGTACATAATAAAATTAAAATAATTGTAAATGAGCTTTATAAGGATTTGAAATTACATCAGCTGTAAGGAAATTATAAATGAGGATGTGTTTTTTTTGTTATTCTGAAGCGGAAATGAATATTCTAATACGAAATTATTGTCTGGCATATATGTTTAATAGTAAAACTGTGTGTCTGATGCAAATTTAGTGGCTATTTCAAGAGGCCATTTTGATGGAGATGGTGCTCTTTGTGTAAATAGCTTTACCCATCACAAAATGCTCCAGAAACATATTCGGGAGAGTGAGCTCCAAAATGCACCACTGGACGCATACTGCTCCAATACCACTCTCTTGCTAAGGTGCAAAGTACGGTTACTACACTTGTTCCGTGTAATGCTTGTATTTTTCACTACTGGAATGACTTCACTGATGTAACACTGAAGCCAGCAGCTCCACTCTTCAAATTGTTCGATGTACTATTCTGTGGCAAGTAATGGGCGTGTCATGAAGAGGATGAGGGGGATCCGCCATCCCAGTGACACAGAATGATGATGGGTGTAGACTGCAAGAGAGTCACCTAGAGAGATGGACCTCTGTGTGTCCTGGGGATAGAGTCGGAGTTAAGATCAGAGCCAGCACACGCTGTAGCGGGAGAAGAATGAACAAGGAAGCGCTCGCCATAGCGAAGCAGCCGCAGCCAACGCCCGGCGATGCTCATAAGCTGTGGCTGGCGACTGTCACGGGCAAAGCGAGGTGGAGAATCAGGGGCGGAGCCTCGCGGCCGGAGGGGAAGCCTATTGGTGAGGGGCGAATGGTCAAGTGACAGGAAGAGCAAGAGAAACCAATCGAGTGAGAGCTGCTGCAGTCCAGGTTCTGTGTGTTTGTGTTGTGCGTGTAGAGACTTCTTTTTTAAGTTCAAGTAAAATTTTTATTAGAGTAAAAAAGGTGTCATTACAGAAAGAGAAATGAGATGCAATATCATCAAGCAGGTAAGGTAAATTAGGTTACAACAATAAGTATCAAAAAAATAAAATAATAAATGAGGCTAGAGATACAAAATATATGAGGCTGTCTAAACGTGTAGAGACTTCTTATTCATACACAAAGCGTGTAATTTCAGATAAACATGAAGCTTCTAAAAACATATTCTGTCTAATGCATGTTATGTATGCAGAAATATGGCGAAACACTACTCCAGACAAAATAGGTAATTGTCAATGTTTTTAAAACTCTGATTCGCGAGATTTACCTTAAAGTCCTTATAAATCACGGAATTAAACGGTGAACACAAGAAGAGAATAAACTGTAGATTTCCTAGCCTTCTGTTACATGAAAGAAACCTCTTTGTGATAATAGCTAAACAAGCGCGCAAAAGACCGTGAAAACGATCACGATCGCGGGGACGCGCTCTGTGGTCGGGGAGGGGTGGAGCGAGGTGCGCTGCATTGGGGAAGCGGAGCGAAGCGTGCGCGCTTGTGCGTGTAATCACAAGTTGGTGGCTAAGCCTTTGGTAGCACTTTTAAAACCTGCTTACAAAATGTCTCATAGAGCAGCGCATGCGCTGACTCCGCGAGGCCTAAAAAAGACTTTATATAGACAAATCATAGCGCTAGATCTTCACATGGTATTAACCATAGATGCAATGTGGTGTGAATAAATACGAACATAACTACTAAATCCAAAATCAACGAAAGCAAAGAAAATAACACCAGAAGAAGAATGACGCACACTGAAATCACCAGTGGGACATTGCATATACTAATAGTTGTTCATCCGTAGGAGTGGACAGTACGTACTAGTTCTTTTTATCACAGAATGTTTATGGTATATTGAGATGATCTTTTTGTTGATATTTTGTCATATTTTCTGTTTGTTTAGAAAGTTCTTCTATCAGTGAAGTGTGTTGCATACTACGTTTTTTGTGAAACCATGCAAGATATAATAGCACAAGACTCCTTTACCCTACGAACGTTTCACAAGCTTACAGTTGCTCGCAGGTGAGAAATAGGAAAAAACTATAGCATTATAGTTGAAATTAGAATTATAGGTGAAACTAAATCAGGCGCGTAACGCCCATTGGGCTCACAGGGCTTTAGCCGCCCCCTCCCCCCGCCCTGTGTGGTAGCCCGGGCTGACACAGCTTCCCGGGCACACACACACACAGCCGCACCCGAGTACTTCACAGCTCTTTAAAAGAACATTCACTTGTTAACGAGGCTTTGTTGTTCTGTTACTCCTTCTTATAGCCCCTGTGTCTTCACTCTGCCGAAATAATTAGCCCCCAGAACATTTTTATTAGCCCCCCCCATTTCCCCACCTAAATTTCACTCTTATTGTGCCTCTGAACTAAATAAATCCCACTTATTTTGACAGATAGGCAATTGATTCTAATCTCCCAATACACTACGACGTCCCATCAAGCCCTCCTCCCACACTGTTTCCATCTTTCTGGTGTTTACGAAGGGCACAATCAGTAAATTAGGGAATACCGAGGTTGGTTCATGGTATGTGCCACATTGTTCTTTGACCCTGACAGATGAAATAAAAATGTTGGAGGACCTGATGAAAGAGAATATCACCGAACCAATTGAGGCATTCAGTTAGATTTCACTGAAAAAGCAGACAGGCTCAGATTCTGCATAGTTTTACACAGCACAAATCAAAATATTGTTGTTGTAAACTTTCCCCTGCCAACCATCAATGAGGTCATCCTGTTACTCAAAGGTGGGGAATACTATTCAAAATTAGACATAATAAGTGTTTTTCAAAGAATGATGACAGAAGTTTTCGGAGGGATTAGCAATATAATATACTTTGAGAGTGACAAATTGATGTTTATCAAGATGGTGGAAGAGCACAATTTAGCACTCAAACAGGCATTAGTCAGACCAGTAGAGGCAGGGCTTGAATTATGAAAAGAAAGATGTCGTTGTCTTGTTGGGGAAATAGAATAGTTTGAAACTATCAGTTGGTGGAGTCAAACCTAAAGCTGATTTATTGATGGCCTCAAGATTGACTCTTCCCTCACAAGACATAAATCAGTTTAAGTAATGTTTAGGCCTCACTGAATACTATGCCAAATTTATAGACTGTTTTGCAGATAAATCAAAAGTTTGATCATTATTTTGTGAAAAGTAAGCCATTTCAGATGTGGTAAGTGTCAACATGATTGCTTTAAAAAGGGTATTTATTTGGTGGAAATCTTAGTTCAGTTCGACACAAAACTGAAAATTATTTTAACAGTTGACGCAATCTCTATCAGGATAGAGGCAATATTGTCACAAGTTTATGACAAAACTCAGTGGTCTTTGCATTGTGTTCTTTGATGGAATAAGAATGGAATGATTCCATCACAGAAAGGGAGTTATTGGTCACAGCCTGGCGTGCAGAATATTTCAGGACATACATTTGGGGATTGCAAGTTTTAGTTCCCACTGATCACAAGATACTAATCAAGTTGTTGTTGCCAGGAGGGGCGAGGATAGGGTCGGCCAGAAAGGCGGCCCAAATCCAGGATAATTGCTACAAGCTTGAACAAACCCCAGGCTGGTGTAATGATAAAGCTGCTTGCCTGCCTCATCTACCGGTTGATTGGGAAGTGGTGGATGGTGAGGTAAGGTAAGGTAAAAGAAGGGGCTGTAGTCAATGTGTACGAAGTTACTGAAGGGTGTCATGATGCTGTAACAATGGACGAATTGGTCACTGAGATGGAACATGATGCAATATTGAATGAAGTTGTCTGATTAATACAGAAGGGTGGATGGAGACAGAGTGCTGAACCTTTATCTCTCTGAGACCATATTTCAAAATTGTGGATTATTTTTCTTTATGAACAGACACATTGGTCATGAGGTGGGATAGTTTGTTGCTACCTAAGGTTTACATAAAGAAATGATGCATGAGGGCCATTTAGTGCAAACTTTAGCTAATATTTGATAGCCAGGTATTAGCTAAAATGTGATGCCATAAGTAGAAAAATTTACGAAATACAATTACGATGAGAAAAGAAATAAAGTGCACATGGGAGAGATATTTGACTCTGGTAAAGGCATGGTATAGTGTGTCCGTAGCTTTCATTGGCTGTCACTGTTGTCAAGAGTAAATTGAAGTTCCGTTTTTGTGATGGATGTCCATTACATAGATAACTAAAAGGGTGACCATTGGTATCTTGGATGACATTTTTATGGAAGGGGGGTTGCACCCACCTTAAATACGGACAGTCGCATAGAGTTGACTACGATGGAGGAGAGTATTTAAATTGGTGTGGCATAAAAACTGCTTGTACAGCATTGTACAACTTAGATAACTGGATTCTTAAGAGGACCAAGTCAACAGGGAAGGAAATTATTCAGATGGTGCAGGCTCATAGGTGGGTTATAGAAAATTTGGTTTAGGGTTTAGTATGGGCTTATGGCACGACTATAACATAACCAATCTGTCTCCCTTTGTTGTTATTAGGGATAGGAAACCTGGAACCAAGTTGGTTCCAGAGTGAATGAAAGATGTGATTGTGGGTGAGAAAAAGACTGAGCTTGTGAAAACATATAAAGTTGTTAGTTTGACTGTGGGTAGTATGATCAGTGTGAAATGTGGTAACATTAGAGGAGATTTGACTATATTTTGTGGCCCATAAAAAGTTCAAGAGGGGGAGGACTTCTATGTTGTAATATACAGTGAAAAATGAAATGTCAGGTGGGTTGTGATTTATCAAAAGGGTGGCAGTTGTGAAACTAACATGTATGAAGGGTACTGCAGTTTTGTGATAATGATGAATTTAGTCAATTTCGGACAAGAGGAGTTGGACAGAGTCTAGATACAAATACGAAAAGGGATGTGGGTACTGGTGATAGTGTGGGAAGGTATGGTGTGACTGGTAAGTGGTTTGCAAGGGGATCAGGGTTTTTTTTTGCCAACGTGAGCAGAGGACCCCACATATGTGCAAGAGTATGTGCGGTCATGCTTTTGTTTCCTAAAATCTCATTAATTTTGTATAGTGAAGCTAAGGAGATATGTTATGCCCGTAAAGCACAAAAATTATGTTTGTGCACTAGGCCAAAGATTTATTCTTGTTGTGCACTCATTTGAAATGTTCTAAATTCCTGTGTTGTTGCATGAATGTGGTAATTTCGAGCAGACTCAGTTGTTCGCTGGCTGGCGAGGAAGTGTTACACTCTGGATGGGTCCTACATTAAATCTCGTTTTACCTTAATTGGACTCCAGAGACTGCTTAACATATTTCTAGTATGATCATAGCTATTCACATGGCCAACTCAGGCTTCCAGACAGAAGGAGTAGCAGCAGGGTAACTTGCTGACGGGGTCATGGTCTTCTTTTGTTGATGGCCACAGAACACGTAGATATTGACAAAGGAGTGCCAAAATACACAACTGTATATCTTAATAATAAACCACTTGTTAAGTGCACAGTTACTACAAGAAGCAACTCTGCGCTCAGCTAGACTCGTTACCTGGCGGTAGAGAATAAAAATGTACTGGAAAAGAAAAGTTTTCAATTTCTCCCTACATTCTGAGCCTTGCTCAGAACTAAAGAGAAGCTATTTCACAGCGTTGAAGCTAGAAAAAGATCTGCCTCCCGGTCTAGCTTTATGTATTCTTCGAACTTCTAATAGCAGATGGCTGTTATATCTAAGTTATCTAGATTGATAATTGGACTTAAGTCCATTCCTTATATAAGTCGGGCTCTGTATGCAAGGACTAAAGCATTACATTAAATTTGTTTAGACACCGGAAGCCAATGCAGCTGCTTCAAAAGGGAAGAAACTGATTTCCGAAAAGGAATTCTCAAAATATGTTTAACAGCAGCATTGTGAATGATCTGGAGTCTATAAATCAAATACGCTGAAAGTCCTAAATACAGGATGTTGGTATAGTCCAACCTTGATGTAACTATAGAATGAATAATGATCTTCTGGGTATTATCCGCAACTAATTGAATCATTTATTTAAAGATTTAAGCTTTGTGAAACAGACCGATAGCAGTTTTGGTATTTCTGATGCAAAGGATAAATTGGTATAAAATGTAATACTCAGATTTCTTGTGAGAGTGTAAGTTGCAGGTCCTAATTCATCAGGCCACCATTTCATAGCTCCAGGAGGGCTATTTACTCCAAAAATAAAACTTCCATCTTATTGGAATTTACTTTAAGACAATTCATGGGCACCACTTTTATACATCACTTAGGCACTTTTTAAAACTGGATAATGTGTTATAACTATCCTCCTGAAAATATAGAAACAGTTGGATACCATACACGTAAGAAATCACTTTTAAACCACAGGTTTCAACCAAATTTGCCAAAGGTTTCAGATAGGTGTTAATTAAGTGGGGCGTAATGCACAACCCTGAGGGACCCCGGAGAGGCTTAGCAGCGGCCGTAAAAGGGGGCAGGTGAACAGCCTGCATTCTGTGTCCAGATAAGGTTTTAGCCAGGCAAAAGCCTGTCCTTGAATGCTCTTGTGTAATCTATGCTACAGAATTGAGTGAGAAACCATATCAAACCCTGCTGATAAATCCAGAAAAAACGTCATAGCCGAGGTGTACCCTGTTTGCTCTTAATTAATTCAGAAACTTCAAGATGGGCGGATTCAGTACTGCAGAGGGAAATCTCCTAGAACTGAGGCTGAAGAGAGGATCCAGGGCAGAGGGTAGAACCTGCCACAGATGTGTTCTCCGGAAAGGTCACAGATCACTGCCCACTCACCCTGTGTTCATTTACAAATTTGGTGCAAAATTCGCTGCTTTAATTTTTGCCTAGTGGGCTCTGAACTCTACAGTAATGCAAGAGCTCACCATCAAAGACACGGGCTAGGAGGTGACATCAAAAGTGGTCCCATGATTTGTGCATCAAGGAGTAACCACCTTCATGTGGTTAAGGAAAAATGCTTTGTTGGTGGAACTTTATCAAGTATTTGGGATTATTGATTTTATCTGCATCAAGGACTCTGATCTTCCATAACTGGACTGTCCAATTTCCTTGCTTCAGTGTATGGTAATATGGTTGTTATCCCTGCTTGAGATCGGGAATGCATGTAGGTGAGAGTGTAGTTCAACACTAGAAGAGGACCTCCCTGTCAGCTTGCCTTTCTTCCCTTTTGGCAGGACAGCTATGCCTTTATAAGCAGTTTTGCATATTTGGAAACCACATTCCTTACTACATAGGCAGTGTTCTCATTCAAAAGAATGCAAAACTGCTCCTTTGCCTGAAAAAATAGACCACCAATTGAAAGCGGGATCTGTATTCGACTCTCCTGAACTGTGTAAGCAGTGGCCTCCTATGGCCAGTGATTCGAAGAGTAATACCCCGATGGGCTGACTTGAACTAACCTGGCCTTGCTTTATGCTTTGCTGTGCGCTACCAGTTCCCGTAGTCCAGCTGGGACCACGTTTGTCAAAGTTGTTCTTTTACATCTTGACTTTAGGAGGGTGTAATCATTTCCACTAAACTGGAAGTGTCCCCAACAACAGAAAGACATTAGCATCACTTGAGTAAGCTGCTCAGATTACGGAGCTACACAAGTGCCGATGATAAACCAAAAGTGGTGTCTTCGTATGTGATGTAGACAGAAACAGGCTTGTTAAAGCCAATTTTGAAAAACGGTTTCCCACTAATCTTTTGCCATAACTGATCACATTCACCACATCAGGTCCAATCTGTTGAATGGCTTTTATCTCCTACATTTATTTTTCTCTCTGCCTTTCTCTTGCGTACCAATCCACCCTTGAGTTGGGGTAGGATTTGCTTGCCCTAATCTCCCCTCATGTTTTCTCTACTCCTCTATCTCCCTCCACCTCCTACCGCTCCTTTGTTTTTCTTGCCATTTCAAAAGTTTAGGCATTGTAAGACTTTTTTTTCTTTTCTCACTGGCCCTGGGATGTGATACCCGATCCGGAACATGTTTCCTTTAAAAAATGTTTTCTTTATTTTGGTGATTCATTATTGATTCACCAGTTTGTGGTTGTGAGGAAATTCTCTCTATTTAAAAAAAAAATGTAAAACGAAAACTTGGTTCCTCTAACAACTTCCTACCCACAGCACACATCTCTACTGAGTGTTACATTGAGCCAGCTGATGCTTTCAACAGTGTGCTAATGGTCCATGTTGGCACACGTGCCCCCCCCGACCCCCACCGCGGGGCACTGAAGTCGAATATCCATTGTCATGGATGCAGATATCTTTCTAACAGGGGCACCATGTGTGGTGAATACCCAGGTCCCCTCATCTTTGGCTCACCTTGTCCAAGTTCTGAAGTTGCTGAGGTAGGATAGATTAGTGACCCTTAAGATACTGACACATTGACACTGTTTCAGAGTTACTCGAATTAAGTGGCTGGTCTCAATGTCACGATGTTTGACTAATGATGTAGGCATCAACTACAAAGTATCCAGTGGTAATCACTGGATCTTTAGGTCCTCGCGTGTTTTGAGTTTTGCCTTGAAATCTTGAGCATCACAAATTGTGGTCACCATCACAGACTGCCCTGCTATAGGATCTTCAGCAAATCCATATACTATGGATCACTGACACCTGATCGCGAAGGGGGGTGCTTCTATTTTACTATTTTCTTGTGCCGACCTAAACACCACATGAGCCTTTTGTGAATTTGGGTGCTTGCACAGGTAGGTTTTCATTTAGTTTAATATTGGTAATTTTGTATAGTAAAACAGTGCCAACAGTGCAACACAAGAAAAAAATAAATTGTGCACCAAGAAAATAGGAAGAAGAAAAACTGCATTAGAAGGCTGAGTGGGTCGTACAGCAAATAGCAAGTCCTCTTCATCCTATGTTCTGGGATAATTGTTCAATTCATATGCATTGATGTCCCATTTGAGACAAGTTATTTATTTATTTATAAAGTTTTATATAGCACGAACACGATCCCGAAGGATATCAGAGTGCTTTACAATTGGTTGAAAGAGAGGACAAAAATGAATTATACGCAGCAATTGTGAAAATACAATAAACAGTAAACAGTGGTACACGTATAGAGTAGAATATAGGTTGAAGAGCTGGTAAATAAAAACATCAAACATTATTCAACAACTTGTCTACGGTGCTAACCTGCCTCAGAGTGTGCCTTGAAAGTAGTACACTTCCTACAGCTGGTTGCAAGGTCATCCATTGGGCATTGAGGTTAATTCTCTTCCTTATTCTTTGCGTCCATGATTAGCCCTCACCAGTCATTATCATTCCCACTTAGCTATGGCTGTGCACCTTTCCTTTTCTCATACAGTACTCTCCTGAGTTTCCTTTCTCTGATGGCTGTCTCAATTAGATGTCATGTCAGACTACCCGTATGCTTTGTAGAACGGCTTCCTACAGGTGGTACCAAATGCCCCAGTGCTTTGGTTTGGCGGGAAGCCCAATGTAAGGATCTATTACTCAGGGATGTAAAATCATACTGTATCTTCATACTAAATTCAATTTAGCCTTTATCATTTTCCCCTAAGTATTTTTTTTTCCTAAATAAATATTTTGAGAACAAAAGGAAATGTATGCTCACAGAACAATAGATGCAGCATTTAAAACGTTTCTCATTATCCATGGGAAGAGCACGGACAACAATGGAGTTGTTGATGTGGCAAACAGTTGATTAAGCACTACCTTGATGTAACTGTTGTAGACTACCAATATGGATCCATATTACGCCCACTTCCTCGATCATACGCCTCGATAGGCGCATCAACTGTTTTGTCCTATTTCTTAGGGCAGCCTTTACTTTGATAGACCGCTCGTCACCCGTCCAGATTAGACTTCCACTTCTCCAGTCAGGGAGGGGATCCTGCACCCCAGGTGCACGATTTTGCAGTGGGCCACAATTGCAGCAGTTGCCAGCCAGATCCTCTGATACCTTGGCCAAACCTCTTCTCCTGAAACATTTAAAATTAGCATTCTAGCACCCAGGACACTGGCCTTAACCTGTATCACACCCACCCAGAATAGATCTATTGTCAAGAACGTCCATAGAATATGAAAAAAAGTACCTTCAGGCCTACATTGTCTAAGACAAAGCAGCATGTCCCCCCTACCTATTTTGTGTCCCCTCTGTATTTCTAACTGGAATAGCTTATCATCCCATGCTGGAATTCGAGCACCTTCTGCTAGAAAGAAAAGTGTCATAATCAGTTCCCACTTTTAAATGGTGGGCTTTGGTATTAGGAGACCAGCTTCTTCAAGGGCAGAGGTTTGACTTTCTACCTTCTTGAACCTCTCCATAGAAGAGCATGCCTTCCTGATAAATTTCTAGCACTAAAGGGCTGTTTTGCTAAAGACCTGGGGACAGATGTACAACTCATTTTACCGGATAGCCGTTTGCGACTGGTAAAATTAATTTTTTAATGTACCAATCCTATTTTGCGAGTCGGTAACCTATTACCAATTCACACAATAGTGTTTGCAAATTGCTATTATTAAGGGGCGTGACAACGGCGTCCCTTCCTAATGGTGAGTCGCACTGGCATAAAGGAATGGTTTGCAACTTTGAATACGGTCTCAAAACATTTGCAGTTAACCACCAATTTCAAATTGGTGGTAGGCCTGTCGCAAACAGGAAGGGGTCCTAAGGGGACCCAATCCCCTTAATGAATGGAGGCTTCAAAATTTTTTCACAGCAGGCATTGGTCCCACAGAACACTGCCCACTCTGAAAAATGAAAAGAAAGCTTTTCCTTTTTATTTTTGAAAGGCATCCCATTTTCCTATAAGGATAACAGGCTGCAGTTAAAAAAAACTGCCTTCTTTGAAAAGCAGTCGCAGACATGGTGGTATGCTGACCCCAACAGGCCACCATCCCTGTGAGTGCCAGACATTCCCAATGGGTCACAAATTGCGACCTGCCTCATGAATAATAATGAGGCAGGTCCCTTTCGACCAATTTGGGAATCGCAAACAGTGTCTCAGACTCTACTGTACATCAGGTTTTGTAACTCACAAATTATGAATCGCTAAAAATCGCAATTTGCAAGTTGCAAAGCCTGATGGTAATACATCTGGCCCCCAGTCACTTGTAGCCTGTAGATGGCCACCAGGAGTTTTTATGACTGGCTAGAGTATAAAATGTATCACTATGTAGATGACACACAGCCCTTCTTGAGGCCTCGTCCAGGACTGGCATCGACTGTCTGAAGCCACAACTTACCTCAAAATAAGCCTGGATGTCGATGGCTTCCTCAGACTCAACTATTTGAAATTGGATTTTATGGTGATCACCAGCAAAACTCCTCATCAGCAATAACAAATGTAAGGATGGCTCTGTGTAATGAAACTTGACAACTTCACTTCATAGAAAAAAATGCCTGGTGTCAGTCCATACTGCTCTACAAAATGACAGCTTTTCTTCTGAAGTCAGAATTCAGAACAGCTGTTCAGGTACTGGTCCTGTCGCCTCATGCATCCCACCCAACTCTTTTCAAATAGCTCATACTACAACTGCACACTATTCCAACTACAACATGCAGGTCTGCAGGCAACCGCTCCGGACAGTGTGAACACTACGATACAAGACTAATGGCAGGTGCATGCTATACAAATGCTAGCTAACATGATATATCTCAATGGAGGCAACAACTTGCTGGCTTGGACCTCAGAATGCCATAAAGAATACCCCATAAAGATTATATTTCACTCCGCAGCTTGGCTGATCTAGAGACTCAAGAGGTTCAAAAGGTTCACTCCACCCTTAGAGAACTCCACTGGCTTCATCTACTCGCAATCATGTGATTTATTGTTTGATGCGTCACCTTTAAAATGGTAACCTCAAGTATGCAATCCTTCCTGACCACGGTGTATAGGGTGCTTTGCAACACCCACAGCAGCAAAACACTGAAAGGATAAAGAACTGGACTAGTAGAAGGGGAGAATTGATGATGGGCTGCCTTTTGTTTTGAACCTAAGACCTGGAACTGCATCCCCAGTACATCCCCTGGCAAATCCTATGCCTCTAGCCCTTCAGGAAGAAACTGAAAGAACATCTCTTAAAGCAGCATCTCATGCTTCTACAATCTCCCTGATCATTGAGGTTCCATGGAAGATCCTCCCCCTCATAACCACGTTGCACACATCTATTCTTTGTAAATAATATGCACTTGCTCAACTTAGCACTAAATCCTATTGGTTATCACCTTTTTTCTCTACTTCATCACTACTTTACCTTTTGAAGCCTTTTCTGTAATCCCTCTGCACACCCACCAGTCTACAAGACTCCATTGTTTTGTAGCTTGGTGTGTAATATATGAGTGCCGCTCATATAGACCTAATTTGCCAAAGGTTTTCCCTGGATTAAGATAATCTGTTCAGGAGGAGTTGTGGGTGTGATTTGGCTTAAAAAAAATATTTTGTATTAAATCAGAGGCTATAGAGATTGAATTGTATAGTGGTGTTGATTGCCCAGATACGTCCCTGCCCATTCTGCCACCTTGTGCAGCAGAAGGTATTTCTTTTAAAAGCCTGTGTTAATGCACATCTGTGTCAGTCTGTGCATCCTGCTTGAAATCCTGCTTCCAGTGCTTTGCCTCTGGCGTGTAGGTCACTTTCTTACTTTTATTCTTGCTCTTTTATTCTTGTTCACATATCTTAACCTTTAAGATATGTCAATCTTGCCTAATGGCAAAATTTGCGTTCACTTCTTCAGGCATCTCACATTCACATTGCAGCACTGGATATAGTGATGCAGCGGTTCTCCGGAAATAATTTCTAAAACCATGACGCCTTTCCCTGAAGTACAAAATCATACATATACTCGACAGTGGGACCCATGACACTACGAGTCACCAACAAAATATTTACACCTTACTTCATGGATCGGTGAGATTCAAAGGAGAGGTGCTGTATCATAGCGGGATGTCTAAACTATAAGTGAATATTTATTCTATTTACACCTGCAGTTTAAATGAGTTTACCATGGTTTTCATTAACAAAACATTTATTTAGACACGCCGCCACTGTGGTCGACAGATCTTCTAGTAAAAAATTAAGCGTAGGAAAATTCAAGACCAGCTTAATTCTCCATTTATCTAATTTTTATTAAAAGCAAATTTAACATGTCTAAAATGTATTCACTTTATTTATTTCTTTATTCAAAAATGACATATAAAGGTTAATTTCATTTATTTTAGAAAATTCAGAAATAGACATTTATTTAGATTGCAGAAATGCAAGTATTTTTAGCAAAAGACAGATAGTTCCCAAAATTCATTCTTTCTCCTAACTTCCCTGACTAATAACCTCACCTAAAGTTCAAATCTCATTCTAAAGAAATAAGAAGATTATTCAAAGTCTTACATCTCAGGAAAATCAGCATACGGACAGCATCTCGAGAGGAAAAGGAGGTTTTTTTCCACACTAAAACCACCACTTTTTATACCTTTTTCACTAGCTCTATCTATCTAAAAGAGTAACTTTCAGCATAAATTCGAGTTCTGATTGGACATTTTGGGGTGGATGAGCATCATCTCATCAGTACAACATTTCTTCCGCTTCCGTCAGCCAGATTTTAAATGGGTCATGGTTTTTGGGTCATAACGATTGTGCAAAATTCTTTGGCAGCCATCTGGACTTCCAGGCCACTCTGTCCTTGAACCGCTTTCACTCCAGGCACAAGCAGCTCGCATTCGAACTCGGACTTGCGCATGCTCAGTTCATTTTCTATTTGCAGTTCAACAAGTCAGCCATCTTTTGCAAGGCCTCACAGGCCAGAATGGGAACTATCATAGAAACAAAGACAAACGAACGTTAATTTAAGAATTTTAACCCTTTGATTTACCTCCCCCTTTCTAAGGTTTTCCTTATTAGTAGCTACCTAGCAGATAAGCAACATTTAGGCGTAATATACTTACTTATCCATTGGTTTCTGCCACAAATACGTAAACAAAAGCACATTTATGTTGCATTTTATTATTTCGAAGCTGCTTATTAGTTTAGGACACAACAAAATCACATTGTTAGTTAATTATAATTGCAACATAAGCAAAGTTAATTCCCACGTGTACTTGTGTAGTTGCAATTTTACTCTAGATTCATTAATTTCACACATCATTCCATTAGTTCATGTCAGAGTTATGGAAGTATGACTTCACAAGGGGTATACAAAATTTTGTTTTCCTCCTTGCTCCATCAACTCCCCCCTTCGGTGATTTATCACCAAATATCTCTTAAGATTTTGCAAATTTTTATCAGAACATGTTTCAAATTCCTCGGATTAGTATATTCTATACTTTAGTATCTTTTTCTCTGGTCTCTTTAAAAATCTTTTCTCGGAACTCTTCCATTTCTATATCACCTTCTCTTTCTCGTTTTTCTTGGATCATCTTCTTTAATGACTTTCTAACATTCCTTCTTTTTCTGTATATGCAACATAATCTTATCATTAAAATAACTAATACTATGACTGTTACTGGAATTAGTATTTTGCCTATAATTGAACTACCTATTTCTTGAAACCAATGTTTAACTGCTGTAAAACTTCTACCAAGTCGTTCAAGAATACCATCAACCTCCAGTGGTTCAATTTCTCTATGCAACTCTGTAATATTTGTAATGTACTTTTCAATGTTTTGACTTTTATCTGGAATGTAGGTGCAGCAGTGCTGTACCTTCAAAATTCCACAAACTCCTCCTTCTTTTGCTAATATTATGTCAAGAGCAAGACGATTTTGCATTACCATAGTTCTCATAGCAATCAGTTCGGTGTTTACCATTAGGAATCCACCTGCTGTGTCTGTTAACAAACGATCTGCTATCGTTGACAATCTTCGAATTCGATTTGCATTGAAAGATATTCCCACTGCTGGTATCAGTGCTCCAAACCCACATAACATGTCCCGTACCAGTGGTCAGGTAATCTATAATAAGCCTTGTTTCCACAAATGAAGTAAACACTAGGAAAAACTGGATCATTTCCCCCTTTAAATCCCCAACCCCCTTGGATTCTTTAAGTATCTTTACATTGACTTGCTCCCACAAAGTAATTGTCATACATAGTGTTGTCTCTCCTAATACAGAATTTTCCTAACAATGGAGTGTCTATATTTATTGCTACATTCACATTTCTTTCATCAATATTTTCATCATTAAATGTCCAATATTTGCATTTCTCATGCTTTACTTTTTATTTACGTTTATAGGCAATTCGCCTTTCCTCAACCATATCTAAAAATGCTTTCTCTTCTACTCTCATTTTACATGTCAAATTATTTTTAAACGCATAGTCATGACTTTCTTCGTCTATTTCTAAAAAGTATTCTCCCATAACTGTAGCAGGCTTTTTCTTATTCAATGCCTTATCAATTTTCAGCTTTGCAAAGACTTCATCCGAATTAGAATAATGATATTCCAGTTTACCTGTTTGATAAAACAGGCTTGCAATCACACTACACGTGACTCCATATGTAAGTGGAAGGTGATGATAGGTCACCCCCTCAGAAACAGATGCAGGGAATTTTACACACACAACAGTCACTAGTATCCATTGTTCTAACATACTCGGATAACAATCTTGAAAATGTGTTCTTGGTAAAATCACTTATAGAGCTATCTTGATGTAATTCTGGCCTATATATACATGCTGCTTGTTAGACTTTGATTCAATATTTTGTTCACTTGAACTTACATTATGTTTCAACTTCACTAAGTTATCTTGGAAAGGAATGACAATAGCTAAAATTATCCATATCAATATCAGTAATCCAGTACAAATTAAACACGTTCTGCACCATTTTCTAAAGATAGAACATTTAGTTTTATGATCATTAATAGATATTTTATTTTATTTTTTACACAGCAAGGTTTGCTAACAGGTTTTCTTCGACCTTATGTCACCCACAGGTTTTTACTTTCCTAACAAATTTTCTTCGACCTTGTGTCACCTACAAGTTTTTATTTTTCACTTACAGTGCCCTTTTCCTTTTATCTGAATTTCAGGTTTTACCTTTACCCTATCCTTTTAATCAGTTACTATTTTTCTTTGTGATTCAGTTCTTTACTCACTTTTCCCATTTGTCTTTGGGCAATTCAAATTTTCTTGACGACTATTTACCTCTTCAATTGGAGGCAGAACAATATAAGTCCATTCAGGTGATTTGTACTTCTGATTTGGTCTCCTCACTCTTTTTGGCCTTTGGACTACTTCTATTCTCTTTCCCAATGTCTCTCTTTGACTGGTTATTTTGTTAACCTGCTCCCCTGGCTTTCTTTCTTTGCTAACCAGTTTGAATCTCAGTCCATCATTTCCTATAGGCCAATTGTCTCCTTTACAAACTCTATTTGTCTTAGGCTCCGTGGTGTTATGTTCCACTCTCCAAGCCCTTTTTCTTGAACTCTTTCTTAATGGAATTTCATCTTCACTGTCGTCAGTTTCACTTTCGGTGTCCTCGACAGTTTAATTTACAACAAACTTTACAATGTCTTTTTCTTTTTCAGAGTCTGTTTTCTCTTTTGACAGTTCTTTCACTCTGTTAGGAACATCTCCATAGCTGGTACTTGGAATCTCATCCTTATCGTGAGTTTTTCCTTCTTTTCCAGTTTCAGGATCTTCGTTCCTGCTTCCAGAGCTTTCAGACTGTTCTTCAGAGTTTTCTTCCTTATCAGCTTTATCTTCACTTTGCTAAGTGTCTTCACTATTGTCAGTCTTTACCAATTCTCGATCTTCAGATTGATCTTCAGAATTCGGTACTTCAAGACTTTCTCCTTCTCCTTCAGACACAGAGCTTGTATCTGATACTTCCAGATATCGACATTCCTGTCGATCTTCAGTATCTGGACTTCTCTCTGGTTCACCTTCAAAGTCTGAATCAGTTGTGCTTTCACCTTCTTCGTTTAGATTTTCAGGTTCAGGCACACGAATAGTATAGCTTGCATGTACCCATCTTTTCACTCCGGCACACTTAACTGCAGTAGTGCTAACCAAAATAACTTGCCTTGGTCTCTGCCAACGAGGCACCAAAGAGTTTCTTCTGCTGTGCACCTTTATACACACCCAGTCTCCAGGAACTAGGTCATGAGCTGGATTTTTCTCTTTGGTGTTTGATTCAGTTTCCACCTGATGGAACACAGAAGTCACCACGTCAGATAGGTTTTTGCAATAATCCAGTATGATGTCATCATTTATTGTCAACAATTTATCAGCTGGTACAAATGCCTGTCTCATCACCCTACCCATCAAGATTTCATATGGACTCAATCCAGTTTTTCTGTCAGGTATGCTTCTTAAGGTCATAAAAAACCAGTGGCAAGGCATCTGGCCACTTCAGTCCTGTTGCTAAGCACATTTTTGCAATCCTGTTTTTGATAGTTCCATTTACCTGTTCAACTACTCCTGATGCCTCAGGTCTGTAAGCACAATGCAGTTTCTGACGAATGTCTAGTGCTTCACATACCATTTGGATGAGTTAATTTTGGAAATGTGGACCACGATCAGTCTCGATCGTCACTGGGAAACCGAACCTAGGGATAATCTCACGTAGAAGTAATTTTGCAACAGTTAACCCATCGTTCCTCCTTGTGGGGAAAGCTTCTACCCATCGGGAGAACAAACAGATGATCACCAAAACATATCTAAGTCTGTTACATGGCGGAAGCTTAATGAAATCCAATTGCATTCGTGTAAATGGACCTCCCTCCCGTCCTATGGTTCCCAAACTCACAATAGTTCTTTTGTTTGGATTAAACTGCTGGCACACAAGGCACCTCTGACATAAACTCTCTGCAATCATCCTGAACTTTGGATTGTACCACGTCTGTCTAAATAGGCGGAGCATGGCATCTCTCCCAATATGAGCTTGACCATGGTACATTCGGGCCATATTTGAGATCATGCTATCAGGCATTACTGGTCTTTCATCTTTGTAAACCCAGATTTCATCTTCCTCTCTTTGTCTGCATCCTGCTTTTAACCAGACATTTTTCTCTTCCCCGTCAGCTTCTTCCTGCATTTGCCTCACTTCCTGCCAAGTCTCAACTACAGTTGTTAGCATTAAAGGACTTGAAACATGCTCCTTTTCCCTGTCCCGATTAATGGATGCAAGATTTTTGGCACAGTATTTAGCAATTGAGTCTACATACCTGTTACCTCGGGTGATGTAGTCATCCCCCTTTTTGTGTGCTGCACACTTCCCAACAGCTATTTTGTCAGGCAGCTGAATCGCGTCTATCAACATTCTCACAAACTCTGCATTACATATGGGGGATCCTGCAGAAGTTAAATAACCTCTTTGGGACCACAATTGTCCATAATCATGAAAAACCCCAAAACCATACTGACTATCGGACACTATGGTTACCTTGATTTCCTTTCCCAACTCACATGCTCGAATCAAGGCAATCAACTCTGCTATTTGAGCAGAACAAATTCCTTTCAGACAAGAAGCTTCCAATATTTTGGAATGTTCCTTCCACATTCCCTGACGTAATGATATATGTACATTGCATGCATGTATTGTTCGGAGTCTTTCTTTTGATATATATATATATATATATATAGATATATATATATATATTTTTTTTTTGGGAATATTCCTACAATCTTTTCTGATGTAGTGTATTTAATGATGTTTCCGTTTATGTGCATCATTTCTGCATTAAGTTTCCCTAAGAAAGGGGGATGTGTTATAACTTGTTGCCATTCCTCTTTCGTAGCTACACTTCCCTAGTGCTCAGCTAGGATGAGTGCTGGAATGTGTAGTGATGTCATGGAATGATTGGGAGCTTGGTTATGTGTGGAAGTGTCAGTTGGTGGATGCAGGCTGAGCAGCAGGGTGGCTGATCCTGGTGGGGCTATACTTCCATATACACGTTCATCTACTTATCTTAATCTGTCAAATTTACCCTGGAAATAAGCTTGAATAAACCTATCCTGTTTTATACACCTGGCTAATGGACTTTCTATTTACAACAGCCTCATTGCCAGGGATACTGTAAAATCACACGTCTGGAGGATCTTGATTGTTAGAAAAAAATATTGACTCTATATCTTACCTTCAGTCCTAATGTTAGCGTAATTAATATCTGATGGGAATTCATTTAGACATGCAGTCTCATTCAACTTGAAAATGTTTCTACACTTAAGCGACCGTTATAATATGGCGAAAGGATACTAAATTCCTAGGCTAGGAAGGTAAATTAAAGGAACATGCTCTGCTCTGGAATAGTGGGCTACTGAGTGCAGAGGAATTGAGATGATAGAGTTCCCGAGTATGCAGTCGGACTATCAAATGCCTGACTCTGAGCTATTCCATTCCGTACAACTTAAGCATGCTCTAGTGGCGCACATTAGAAAGAACAAACACCTACCATAATACTCACCACTAGAAGACCGGGTACTAATGGATCAGATAATGGGAAAGGCCGCCTCCCTCATTTATAAAATAAATCCTGAATGATATGACTAATCCTCTGACAGCACGTAGAGAGGCTTGGGAAGGAGATGTGGGTATCCTATAGGAAGATGGCTGGCTGGAGGTTGTGCAGAGCCCTAGGGAAGAGCATGTTTTTGACCCACGTCTGGGCATACCCTTAACACTTAGGGTTACATATGCAAAAGTAACAATTAATGGACGGAATGCGGAACAATGCAAACATTCACCTCCAGTCGCAAGGATCTGGGTTAAATTCATCATTCTTTTGCTCACCACACCACCCCAGTTTGGACCCAGCCATATGCAAATCAGTCTTGACCCTGTTCCTTGTGGGAACAGTTCAGCCGGAACTGCCAAGCCAGGCCCTCCCTGGACCGGAAACAAGCATCCTGGGACCGGTTTCTCGGGGAAACGTCCTTTACAACGGAACTGTTACAACGCGGTACCGTTACAACGCAGGATTTACAAAGAAAGTCGTTACAACGACTTTCGCTGAAGGGCGATCTAGGATAGGGGATAGTTTAATTTACTATCCAACACCTTCCCTACTATCCACAGGGACTGGAGTTGGAATAGGAAATTAAACTATTCACTATCCAGTGCCCCCAACGCAAGTCGATGTTACGACTTGCATTGTTAAACCTGCGTCGTAAAGGTACACGTTGTAACGGTACGCGTTGTACCATCATACATCCGTTTCTGGGCATCACCCTTCATCAGCCGGGCTAGCTTGAATCCAGCTGTGTAGTGAGCACGGGACCCACGTCTGGGCATACGCTTCCCACTTAGGGCGACATATGCAAAAGAAATAATTGATAGACAGAATGCTGGACAATGCAAACATTCACCCCTAGTCGCAAGGATCTGGGTTAAATCCATCATTCTTTTGCTCACCACACCACCCCAGTTTAGACCCAGCCATATTCAAATCAGTCTTGACCCTGTTCCTTGTGAGAACAGTTCAGCTGGAACTGCCAAGCCAGGTCCTCCCTGGACCGGAAACAAGCATCCTGGGACCGGTTTCTGGGGGAAAATCCTTTACAACGGAACCGTTACACCGCGGTACCGTTACAACGCAGGATTTACAAGGAAAGTCGTTACAACGACTTTCGCTGGAGGGCGCGCTAGGATAGGGGATAGTTTAATTTACTATCCAACACCTTCCATACTATCCACGGGGACTGGAGTTGGAATAGTAAATTAAACTATTCACTATCCAGTGCCCCCCAACGCAAGTCGTTGTTACGACTTGCGTTGCTAAACCTGCGTCGTAAAGGTACACGTTGTAACGGTATGCGTTGTACCGTCATACATCCGTTTCTGGGCATCACCCTTCATCAGCCGGACTAGCTTGAATCCAGCTGTGTAGTGAGCATGGGACCCACATCTGGGCATACGCTTCCCACTTAGGGCGACATATACAAAAGAAACAATTGATAGACAGAATGCTGGACAATGCAAACATTCACCCCTAGTCGCAAGGATCTGGGTTAAATCCATCATTCTTTTGCTCACCACACCACCCCAGTTTGGACCCACCCATATTCAAATCAGTCTTGACCCTGTTCCTTGTGAGAACAGTCCAGCCCGATCTGCCAAACCAGGTCCTCCCTGGACCGGGAACAAGCATCCTGTGACCGGTTTCTGGCCATTACCCTTCATCAGCCTGGCTAGCTTGAATCCAGTGGTGTAGTGAGCACGGGACTCACATCTGGGCATACCCTTCCCACTTAGGGCGAAAAAAGCAAAAAAAACAATTGATGGACGGAATGCTGGACAATGCAAACATTCACCCCAGTCACAAGGATCTGGGTTAAATCCATCATTCCTTTGCACACCACCCCAGGACGGACCTGGCCTGGCAGTTCGGTCTGGATTGTTCACATTGGGCGCAGGGTCAAGACTGATTTTGCCACATGCATTTGCCACCCCAAGTAGGACAGGTATGCCCAGACATGGGTCCTGTGCTCTCCATGCCACTGGGGTCAAGCTATCCTGGCTGAAGCGGAGTGAAACCCCGAAAATGTTCCTAGGATGCTTGTTTCCAGTCCAGGGCGGACCTGGCCTGACAGTTCGGACTGGACTGTTCGCATTGGGCGCAGGGTCAAGACTGATTTACATATGGCTGGGTCCAAACTGGAATGGCATGGTGAGCAACAAAAGATGGATTTAGGCCCGGATGTTTGTACTGGGGTGAATGTATGACATTGTTCTGCATTCTGTCCATCAATTGTTCTTTTTGCATTTGTCACCCCAAGTTGGACAGGTATGCCCAAGGTGGGTACCGTGATCTCCATGCCACTGGAGTCAAGCTATCCTGGCAGAAGGGGGGTTAAACTCCGAAACCGGTCCTAGGATGCTTGTTTCCAGGCCAGGTCGGACCTGGCTTGGCAGTTCGGGCTGGACTGTTTGCATTAGGCGCAGGGATAAGACTGATTTGCATATGGCTGGGTCCCAACTGGAATGGCATGGTGAGCAAAAAAACGATGGATTTAGGCCCAGATTTTTGTACCGGGGGGAATGTAAGACATTGTTCTGCATTCTGTCCATCAATTCTTCTTTTTGCAGTTGCATTTACTGTGCATTACAGGAGAGGTTAGATGGTCAAGATACACTAAATTGGGACTAATGCTTCCAGATATAATAGCCAAAAGAAATATAGCCCAGGCATGGGGGAAAGTGCAACCCCCTTCTGTCAAGGAATGTGAAAACAACCTAGATTGGTGCTGTGCAGCAGAAAAGATTATCTACCAGAGCCAAGGAAGCCCCCGGAAGTGGGACAAGGTCTGGGGGCAATGGGTGGAATATAGGGGGCCTTGAATGAACACAAGAAAATAAATCAATGTGTGATAGGGGGTAAGGACATCGGTAGACGCCGGAGCAAGAGGGGAGGAAATTATTGGGGCTAAAATACCACAAAGATGTATATAAGTGATGGAGAACCATGTTCAAAATATGTAATGCAATAATAGAAGTTTATGTCCTTGATGTTCTGATATGCAACTGTATACTTAATAAAAAAGAGTTATAAAAAAATGGAAAATGTACCTACACACACTGCCGGTCATAGTCTGGAAACATTTTATTTCTGCTTCCTGTCTCCTGTTTTCTTTGAACAGATCATGTTTCATTTTTTAATCTTTTTAATTTTGGAACTAAGCTGTCTCCTTCAGTCTACTCTTCGCCATTGGGATAAACTTCATACTTCGGAGTTTCATCACTGTCTTGTACAAACATCTGTTTCGTCTATGGCATGATCCCTCTATGAATGATACCGCAGTATATTAATTGATTGAAAATGGATTAGATGATTTAGTGCCATTGAAAGCACAAGGTATTGCAGGCAAAAAAAAAAAAACATGTTTCTTCGCAACGCCAATCACTCTTTTAAAACTTTTTTAACTTTAATGTTTTCCAACATTTTACAATAAGTGGAAATACTCTACAGAGAAATCTGATGCAACACATTTAACAACGTAACAATGATAAACCGGAGGGAGGAGCCTAGCTCGCGACCGAGATGGCCGCGCTTTAGCTCGGCTCCGTTCGCCCGCCTGTGTTTTTCACATTTATCCTGCATTTATCCTGCCCCGGGAAGCCCTCCTTGCTGTGTAGTACTACTACGACGCACTGCAGGCACTTACCACTTGTTCCGGTTGTTTTGGCTGCTGTGGGTCCGGTGCGGTGCCCCCGACCATTCCCGGGACTCGAGAGCGGACTGGCCTGGTTCTTCGTCCCGGCTCCTGGGCCGGATGCAGCCTGCGGGCTTGCCCTTCGGGGCGCACTTGAGGTGATCAGAGGACCGCTGTTCGTGTGACCGGAGGTTCCTGGCTAAGAGACTCCTGTGTGGCGGCGGCCTTGGATGGTGACGCTGCCCTTCATTATTGGGGTTCCTCGTGTGTTCAGCTTCCTCCCCCTTTGTTCTCCGGTCCGGCCATTTTGTTCTTTGCCGCCCGGACTCGGAGATCGGGACTGGCGACATTGGGGCGCCGGCGAATCCCCTTCTTCTGGTGGCCCCCCTTCCTGTCCGGGGTGTTCTTCTGCCTGTCGGCGGGACTTCATCTGCTTTACTGCCGCCCCGGCGGAGGTTGTTGGCCGCGCGGCCTGTTCGGGCTCTCAAGATGGCGACCAACCCCATTTGTTTGGGCCGGGCCCGGACGAGCACTGGGGGCCCGCCGCAAGGCCCAGGTGTCGGATACTGTGAAGGTTTTCCTGCACTTAAGGGGATCTTCAACATCCTGCTATCCTGGCGGCTCTCGGTGGCCGCGCCACTCCTGGCTCCGGAGACGGTTCCTCACTGCGGGCCTCCCGGGCCCCCACGACCGGATGAGGCATTGATATCGCGGGGTGTGGCTGGTACTCTCCTGGCGGACTCGGTCCCGGCTGCCGTCCCGGAGGTGCGTAACCTGATGGCGCCTTCTCCTCCTGTGCCGCCTCCTCTGCTCTTGGCCCGGGAGCTGGATTTTGTTTTGCCGGACTTTCATGATTCTCCTGGTCCCTCTCAATCACCACCGCCCGATGACGTCTCCTGTGCCGGCCCGGATGGGTCGGTTTTTATGGATATATCCTTGGAACTGTGCCTGCATCGTTTGCTACAATCTGTGATTTTCCTGGATCTTCCGTGCTATTCTTCCTGTGACTTTTTTGGACTGCCGTTGGACTCTCCTGCTGCCTGCCTTCTGTTCTTTCTGGCAGGGTCCTCGTTGGATCGGACCCTTATTGCTTTGGATAAAAAGGGTCAGGGCTGATGAAAACTAACTCTTATATGCGGTAGCTCCTGAACGGCTTGGATGATCTCTGTGTCCTGATATGGTTCTGTGTACCTGGTTAGTGCTCCTGGACTTTGGCCTGATACTCTTTGGCTTCCCGAGGACTTGGACCTTTAACCCGGGCGGGTGGATGGGTGCGTTTACTCCTGTCTTTGGCCCTCCCCCGTGTGTATGTTTGTATGTCTTTACTTCCTTCTTTCCTTCCCTTCCTTCCCCCCCCCCTTTTTTTTTTTTTTGTCTTTTAATTCCAACTTTTCTTGCTCCACTATATTTCGGGTTCTACTTAGGGCGACAGGCACGCTGCGGGGGGGGGGTAGGCCGTAGCCTTCTGCAGGGGTGCAGGGTGGGCTTAAGGGTGGGTGGGGGGGGTCTGTTTGTGTCGGGGGGTCTTTTTCCCCCCTTATTTTCCCCTTTTTTGTTCTATGGCTCTTGTGTATTCACTTTTTCGGGACTCTGTCACCTCGTATCTCCCCCGGGGGTTTTCTGTCCTTCTTCCGGTGTGTGGCTGATTGTGGTTCGCTGCCTATTCTGGTATCGTGTTTCTGTTACATCGCATGCCGGTTTTATTGTCCTGTTTTTCCCCCTGGGGGTGCATGATCTGGCGGGTGTTCCTTTTGTTGTCTTTTTCTCCCTCTTTCCCTTCCTCCTTTATGGAGGTTCCCTTTTTCCGTTGGGGTGCGTATTGCGTAGTCTTTGTGATGGGGCTTTTTGACCACGTCTTCTTTGTTCGGGTAGGGGCGGAGGTGAGTGAGCTCGATTGACTGTTGCCACTGTCGATATTTGATGGTCTGATTCTGTTTCTGTCCTTTGCTAGATTTGATTATATGGTTTCATTTTCTTACGTTGTGTCTATAAAATGGCGGCTTGCCGCGGTCCCTCCCTTGTACTCTCATATACGGCCCGTTATTTCTTTGGTCCCCTCCCCGTGCTAGAAAATTAACCTTTATTATCCTGCTCTTGCTGAACGCTCGATGGTTTTTATTGCTTCACCAGTGCTCCTGATGTTATATCCTGTGCAGAACTTCTTTTTGTACGCTGGTTATTTGACCATTCTGTTCTGGCCAGCCCGTGTGGTTGTAGGCCAGTATTTGTGAGCTTTCGTTGTTCAATAAAGGTTTAAAAAAAAAAAAAAAAAAAAAAAAAACCAATGATAAACCGTACCCACATTGAAGAGAGATCTTTCCCGTTCATGTGTTTACGAACATACCAAATATGCAAGTGTTTAGAAAGCAGCGACAAAAGTCACAATATTGATTGTGGGATGGTCAAGTGTTGTAGTCATACATGTCTACTTCTCATGAGTCTTCAATAGTAGGTATTGTCTGAGAGGAGACCAAATGTTTGTAGGCCATGACGTGGACCTGCTGTAGGTTTCTGATGATTCTTTACAAAAGATGAGGTCCATGATCCACAGCTCAACATTCAGGACAGGACCACTTCCTCAGCTCATGATGACCCTCAGATTGGCCGGTAGGTGAACCAGGAACACAAATCATCTCTTGGGCGACACAATCTCTTCCACATCTCCCAGTAGAACTAGCTGAGGGAGTGTCAGTTATGTGCTGTGTCATTGTCCTAAGCTAAACCACCTAGCCTCATAAACAACTGACTCCATTGTGGGAACATATAGCGTAAGTAGCCATTGCAGTTAGGCCAAATGTATGTAATATAACAGGTGTGTAGTAAAAACAATAAAAGAACGTACATTTATTATAGCCTGTGCCTGGTATTTAGATCGATACACTGTATTTGTGGGGAGCAAATGGCCCACTCCTGGCACGCGATGAACCATTATACCTAACTACCGCGCCAGCGCCAGGGTACTCGTGGGGTGTTTGGTGTGCTTAATAAATATTATATACATACATACATACGTACCGCACAGAAAATTCCAGATTGCACTGTCCTGCTCTCAGTCAATGGTAAAATTAGTTTCCCCAATTCATCCTAAGTCCTGAGGCCAAAGCACAAAAAGTCACGTAAAATGGGTGACAGGTTAGTCTGTGGATCTCTAATATTTAATAGTATATTATCCACATATAGTGAGAATATAACAAAGGGGATAATGTGCACTCCTGATGGATACCACGTTTAACATCAAGTGAGCCCTGGAAGGGCCTTGCTAATTCTCACCCTAGTAGTGAGTGGTATTTGAATAAAGTAAAATTATCCAAGATAGCAGCTCATTCGTAATTGCCACCCTCTCCAGAACAGCGAAAAAGTATCTCCAATCAAATGAATCAAACGTATTTTGTGTGTCTTAAAGAACTCCAGCATCATTTACCTCTGGGTGAAATTGATGCACAGATGCAATTTACATGCGCTAATTGTACATAGCTGGCTGACCAGGAATAAAGCGTGCTGTGTCACGTAGTACAAGTCCCGCCATGAAGTGCACCTAATGGTTAGTTATAATCTTAGCCAAAATGTAGGTGTTGATATTGAAGACATCCAGGGCTATATAGGGCATGAATGGGAAATGGCATTAACAACGGGGTCTAAGCCAAGCGTGTCATTACATCGTAAACGGAACAACCCTTGCCTTAACCATACATATGCCTTAACCACGCATATGCCTTAACCACGCATATGCCTTAACTATGCATATGCCTTAACCACGCATATGTCTTAACCATGCATATGTCTTAACCATGCATATTCCTTTACAACGATTACCGTTGTAAAGGTGGTAAAGGCATATGGATGTTAAAGAAGTCAGCGGTCTAGCATTGGAGCGAGTGGGTGGGGAGTGGGGGATGGGAGGTGTTGGAGACTTTCTGCAGATGACAATGGAAGGGACAACGATTTGGTAAGTCATTTTTTTCAGATTTAGGTGTTAGGGTGGGGGATCAGGGTATTTCTAAGGGCTGGGTTTTAGGGCTCAGGGCAGGGTCAGGTAGTTTTTAGGGCTGGTGTCAGGGTCGTTTTTAGGGTTGGGGGCCAGGTTTTAAGGCCCAGGGTGGGGTGCTGGGGTCAGGGTAGTTTTTAGGTCTGAGGACTGGGTTTAAGGGCTCTGGGTGGGGAGAAAGGGACAGTTTTTAGGGTTGGATGCTGGTTTTGGGGCTGGCGGTGGGAGGGCTGAGGGCCGGGTTTTAGGGTTCAGGGTGGGGATGGGTAGTTTTTGGGGCTGGAGGCAGAGTGGTTTGCAGGGCCTGGGGCCGAGTTTTGCCGTTCAGGGTTGGGTGGGGTGAGATCTTGACCACACATATGCCTTTACCAATTATGCCTTAACAACATTTGTTGTAAAGGGATGCATGGTAAAGACGCGGTCATAGTTGAGACCGTGTTGTTAAGGCATGCGTTGTTCCTTCATACAACCAGAATGCAGGAAATTTCTGGTTCACTCGATTTTAAGAGATTGATGATAATTGCTTCCCTGAGGGCCGGTAGAAGACAACAATAGCTACAAACTTTTTCTAACATTGCCAAAATGCACGTGGCCAGTGCATCAGTATATTCTTTATAAAAATCTGCAGTGAGACCTTCAATTCCTAGAGCCTGACCATTAGGCATAGCACTAACAGACTTTTTTTTATTACACCCTGCAATTAGTTGTAGTAGGTTTTCCGTGTCGGAGTTTTTCAGCATGCTATAAACAACCATCAAAATAGTCTGATATGGTAACAGAAGAGTAGGGTACCTCTGAAGAACAGAATTGCTGATTTTACTCCCTATACCACCAGGCATGGTTGTTCACCTCAGTTCATTCTAAAGCGCTGCTATCCACAGAAGCCCACCCAAATTGTAACGAGTATTTTCCCAAGGTATTCTCTCTTTATGTAAGCCATAGCCACTGCATACTTTTTCAGATATTTGGCCTGGAGGTCAATAATTTCATTAAGCTCCCTCAATTTAGGGTGTATATTCTTAACTGCCCTGCTGTCACCAGCTGAGGCATGAATTACCTCCATTCATTAATCTCTGTTTCCAGCTTACCTACATTTCAGGGGATCTATTTGAGTACACCTACTTACTTGACAACACAGATATAGGCTTTAGAGGCATCTCATAGAATACCATAGTTTTTACAGAAATAATCTGAAATCTCCTTGCCCGCATCAGTCTTGAATGTGGATTTAACAGGCTTCTGAGGGGAAAGACCAGTGGATTACACAGTGTGTCCCCTCTGGCACCTCAAATTCCATAACAGTTGAAGCAGGCTCAGGAAGTGTGCACTGTAAGTGAGAGGATGTATGCACTCAAGGACAGACATCCTGTGTGACTAGCTATATGGGATTACATACTCTGGACAGAGGGATCATACTTGAATCCTAAAGGAATTGGATATCGAATTCTCCAGACATAGATCAAATTGTCATGACTTATTATATGGAGGAGCTCCAGAGTGATGTTAAACGGGCCCCTTGGTTCTCCTCCCTAATCTACCTAGGTCACTATTCAGAATATAATTGAAGTCCACTTTCCATATTACAGTATACAGTTACTGCACAAGTAGGCCTACAACAGGATTCAGTGAGTATGAGTAAATCATTGACATAGCACTCTTGAAGTTGTAAGTTGCATGATAGATTGAGTATGTGCTGGTAAATTAAACTACACATATTTCTGACTTTCAGTGTTTCACTACAGGGTCATGCCAACCCCATGCTCCTAGGAGGTCTGTGATTCTTAGGCTGAGGGTGAGAGTTAACTGTCATGATTTTATCACCTATTTTTTCAAGTGATACGTGCCCCACTTATTTATTTCATGCCATGTAGAGTGTCTCTATTTGTTGATGCTTACAAATCAAATAGCACTTCCTGCTTCAAAATGGGCTAAAATAAGATAAACTGTGTAGAGTGTTTACATTTATACATGTTCTGTTCTCTTATCTTATAGACACTAGTACATGTTAGTATTGTTCCACATAAGTAAACCTGCATGTAACAAATCTCCCACAACCAGTCTCTCTACTGAGATCATTAACAATATTAGCAAGGGTTATCATTTAGTCCTGACGAAAGCCATCGACTCTCAGAGGCTTTTTATCAGATGACAAACTCAACGGTACAAATGATGCTTGGAGAATTATAACCAAAGGCACTCATCCGTTTCCTTTTATATTAACCTTTACAGTGGCACTCAAAATAAAAGGATAGCAGGGTAGCTTCTATGCATTTTTGTTTTCTCAATTCCCCAACAAAACTAAATATAAAAGTGCTTCTTCCACCCAGGTCAAGCCCATTATGGTTCTACGGTACCAGGATGAGACCAGTGATGAAGCATGCCACTAATAGTGAGTGAGGGCCTTATTTCAAAATCATACATGTGAGTTAAACCATTAACACTCTGCCTCAGGTTCATATTTCTTCGGTCTGAGGATATAACTTTGTGTAACATACACTAGTTTGTGAGGTAGTGTCCACTGACTTTTCCGTCGTCCTCTAATTCCCTCTACATATTTGTATGAGTAAACAATTGGACATAATTGGAACCTGGGCCAGCAGAAGAGCTGCACCTGAGTGTCATTTCAAAGCTCAAGCTGATGCAGACAGGGCTGCTACCTACCAAGTACCAGACTATAAATAAATGCAGAACAGTTAGTATATCACAAGTAGAATCAGGCATTATTGTTTTTGCCCACATCCGCTTTATCACCAGTCACATGAGGGGGTGATGCCGGGGTATCCATTTCAGTATATGTGAATCTGTCCATCAACAGGGAGTCTAAGGCGGGCATTATATTACAAGCTATATGGAATATTCAAAGGCTGAAGTTTCTTTCTGACACTTTTGAATGATTGACAAGCCTCTTGGACAGTGATTGTAAAGTCTACAAAGAACTAGTTAGAAGATCCTGAATAACTGAGCTTATGTTTTTCACAAGTGAGTCATAGTGTGCCATCTCAGTCTCTATAGTTTAAAAGGCAGACAACTAATGCCCGTAGACAAAGGCACTCCAGACACTTGCCTCGGAGCCAACAGTTTGTGTGCACATGAAGAGCAGGGAGTAGCTGTCCTTGCCAAACAAGTCAGGAAGGAAGGCCTCCACAAAAGACCCCATTCTCCCTGTATTGGTCGATTTCAATACACTGGTAGTTCTGATGTTATCCGATCTGGACCGTGACACTAGCTCTTCATTTTTGGCTTTTATGACCTTGAGGACTCGTTCCATCTTCAGATATTTATTATTTTGCGCCTGTCATATAGTCTTCATCATCAGTAGCGGCCCGTGGTGGGAGTGCTGCCGGGCGCTGACGTGGGGAGGGGCAGGTGAGGGGGTAGTAAACTCCGTAATACGGCCGCACAGAGGTAAGTACACAAACAAATAAATAAAACGAATTTCGTTGTGCGTGCTGCATCACATTTGGCGATGCAGCACGCGCAAAGAAATTTGTTTTATTTATTTGTTTGTGTACTTACCTCAGTGCGACCGTCATCTGGTGTTTACTATCCCTCACCCTGCCCCTCCCCCGCCCCACGTCAGCACCCAGCAGCACTCCCACAACGGGCTGCTACTGTTCATCATCTGAGAAGTTTGACGAGATCTATTCTGGTAGCCTACATGTGGAGGTGCTCAGACACGTAGTCCATAAGTGATGTCAAGGTATCAATTTTCCTGTTTATTGTTTGAAGTATGGACTTGATGTCGCAATCATCCCGCGTCTCAGAGACGGTTAGTACACTCTCTATCAAGTCCTATTTGAATGTCGGCGATCCAACAAAAGCTTATATGTTTTTAATCAGATTTGCCCATTGTACTGTAGTGGTGTCACGGTGGTTATAGAAAGGCAGGAGAGGTCAACAGGAGAGACATCCCACAGTGACCGAAACACACAAAGCCAGACAAATAACCCACCACACAGAGAGACAGATACGCGAGCCCTCTCCCCTGTAAGGCACTGTAGTTGTATGCCATCGAGTTGTACAAAGTCATAGTTGACATGTAGCACCAAAATATCCAAATGGAACACACAATTTCGAGAACCCAGTGCCCATGCAGATCCAAATATCCACGCCATGCCTGTTATTCAGGAGAATAGTTCCCACTTGTTCCCAGGAGTACCTCAGTAGTAGTCAGCGCAGAAACATTAAGTCCTAGGTCCACCATAGCCACATAGTTATCATCATAAAAAGGCTGCAGTCAATTTGGGGCATATGGTCACTCCACAGCTTGACTTCCAGCAAGACGGGTCTCTCAAAGGAGCCTTCTAGCCCTCCAGAAATGTCAGCTCATCGAGAGTACACCATACTCAAGCCTGCCCCTGTGCAGCTGCTCTGCTCACCCCCCCCCCCCCCTCCCGACCCTGAGCTGACAGTGCCCGGGATCCACCGGCAGCATGCCAGGAGCAGCCAATGGTCTCGGCTACCCCACGACTCACCAGTGAGCACCACCAGGCACAACAGAACGCACCTCAGTAATGAGGAGTGTTCGCACTAGTCCACTCGCTACTCGGGGGACCTGCACTGAAACACACACCACCTCCCCAGGCCAGTACGGATCATCACATTTCAGGCAGACAACAAAGTAGATTTGTCAGAGTGGTCTGTGGTTTCAGGGGTGATCAATGGCTGCCAGATTGCAGGTAAATGCAGGATTGTGGCAGCGGCAGAAGAAACCGCTCTAAGATGTGGCCATCTTCAAGCCCAGCCGACTCATTACTCCCCTTAGACTCCAAGGGGCAGATTTACAAGCCCCTTGCGCCTCTTTTACACCGCCGTTGCGTCACTTTTGTGACGCAGCGGCGGCGCAAAAGATGCGTTATGGTGCGGGGTATTTACAACGTGATGCATCTGGGAGATGCGTCACGTTGTAAAGCCCTGCGCCATAAGGAGGCGTTCCTGTGCAGGAACGCCTCCTAAAAGTGGCTGAGTGAAATCTACAAGATTTCACTCAGTCACTTTTAGGCCAATGCTGCGTCAAAACCCTGCGCCTGCTTGAAGCAGGCGTAAGGCTTGACGCAGCATTGGACAGATAGGGCACCCCCGAGCCTTGCTGGACTCCAGCAATGCGCCGCCTTTACGGCACAGATGCGTCACGCATCTGTGCCGTTTTTGCCACATGGTGCGCCGCATTGTAAATGCGGCGCACCATGGGTGGCGGAGCTGTGGCGCACAATACCTGGCGCATCCCTGGGGATGCGCCAGTTATTGTAAATCTGCCCCAAGTACTTAGAAGTAAAGGAAAACACTTTGGATGCCAATAGCCTAGACATTATGAGAAATCGCACAAAAGTTATGTATGTTACATTGCTTACAAAAAAAACTGCTGTCTTTGAAGCTCTATTTAAATACTTTTCAAACATGCATCTGCAATTCTAACAATGTTTCCAAAGCTGTCTTTGAAATTACAAAATGATTTTCTGATCCTGAGTGTTGCTGAGTTAACATTCCTGCATCAGTGGTGTGGGTGGCTGGTCGAAGCAGTTATAATTTCTCAGTGAACCTTGTGATGGAAACGACTCCTAATCATTTTTTAATCATTTTATGTATGCGTGATAATATTGAATCTGCTGAGTAGAGACTGTTATATCTTATGAAAACTTCAGAGTTAAGGTATAAACAACAGTCCTTTGTCGGCTAAGCTTTCTTTATGGAAACAAATTCAACCATTCATAGTGTTCTTGCTGTGATCACTGCAGGCCCCTTTGATGGAGCTATTTAGTGGAATCAGAACAAAAGTTAAGGATTTTTAATCTGCTTTTAGGATTTTTCCTTTAGAGGAAGTTACATATAGAATTCTTTTTATTACATATGGCTTGCCTGTCCCTGAACCAAATAAGTTAAGCTGTGGAGACCATTGCTCCTAAGTTTCAGCAGCAGGTTCTTTACTCATCTACTGCTATAGTTATTTCTGATTTCAAGAAAAGTGCCGTATTACCCTTATTACAAAAACACAAAACCTAAGGCTGAAACAAATATTTTGTCCATCAGTGGGCCTATTTCTACACTAGCTTGCTCAGCAAAGATTCTCAAGAAGGCAGTAATCACTCAAATGGTCCCTTTTCTGTTCTGAAGACTTCAACTTCATTAGATCTAGCTCAGTCTAGGTTTATCCCTTCCAAAATGATTAAACCATTTTAGTAGCAGCAGTTAACAAGGCTCACATTATTTAGGATCGAGGTGGTACTAAAACCATGATCCAAGTGGACCTCTTTGTGGCCTTTGACCACAATTTTCTTTTTTCGTGTCTTTAGTTAGTTAGGGGTATAAGATCAAAAGCTGTGGGCTAGGTTTGTTCTTCTTAATCCCCTTTCCTGTCACTGACAATCCAAGTGTCGCAAGGCTCTCCACTGAGCTCCACTCTGTTTAACTATGTTCCGCTGTTAGCTGCCCTAATTGCATCTTTTAAAAGTAAACAAAAAAGTGATGGGTGGGATGCTTGAATTAATCTCAGCCACTGGTAATTACTTAGGCCGCATCCCAGGGCAGTCCATTCTATCTCTTTGCCTATCACTTGTCTCCTACACTGAAGATACTCAATCATTGATTCGACTCGCAGTGCAGAATGCAGCTTTGCGTCATCCTGGTAGGAGCTGCTTATCAGCAGTACCATTTTAGATAACCTGTAAGATTCTGAAGATGAACACCAACAAGAACGTGCTTTTGATCCTGTCCACTACTATTGGTTTTTTCTCTTGGTTGGCTCGAGAACTAGGACATGTTCCCACCCCAATGGAAGCAATTAGGTATCCAGGACAGAAATCACTGCTGATTCAAAGTAGTCCTTCACCATCCATATCAATAGGCCTGAAGGCACCTGTTTTACTCTCATTAGGAGTTTGAAAATAATTATCCTCCTCCTTCCTACGAATAGAAAAAAGCTGTGGTTCTGGCAGTAATTCTATCTTGCCTTACCCCTATCACTCCTTACAAATAGATCCTGCTTAGGTTCCATAGGAGCAACGCAATGAGCTCAAGATTATGTGTGTGACTTAAGGTGGTGCTTGGGAAAGAGGATTATATTATGTCAGGAAGATCATCAAAAGATACTATCCTAGGAGTTAGTTGAGACCTACATACCAGGTGACTAATATTTTAAAAAGCTTCCCGGTAGGGTACAACTTTGGCTGTACAATGTGTGCTTTTATGGAAAGTCATACATTCTCCAATTCAGGGCATAGACATTCATGCACTTGTAGAAAGGCTGTTAAGAACAGGCCGCATAAGAAAACGCATCAATAGTGTGATAGATGATTTCATGGGGTGCAGTATCCCGTACCGTGAAGTGACCCTTTGCTGCATAATTCACAGTATATAAGTACCAGATACCATAAAATAACATGTCTGCAGATAAAGGAAGGGATGTGATGCGATGCTAGAAGAGGTGTGGAGCAGTGGCCATGGTGCCAGACTCCGGACCACAGGATTGACGGTTCGATCCCCTGCGGCAGGTTAGCCCGCACCATGAGACTCTGGGCAATAGCTTGCTTAATCTTTCCAACAGCCCCCAGCGCCAGGACACCTCCGTTGGAGATAGCTGTGCGCTTTAGAAATGCTGGCATTTACATTTACATTTCCATTTAACAGCAGAATGTTGGACCATAAGAGCTCTGAATTTTTGCAGAATAAGAGCTTGGATGTAAACTGTTATACATGTAGAAGAAGTACTTGGGGCCTAATTATGACTTTGGCGGTCCTGGAGCGGGCCGTCACACCACACAGGACAGCCAAAGTCAACCTCCGCCGGCTTGGAGGATTACTAGTAATCTTGTGGTCTGGCGGGTGGTCCTTTCGTGATCCCATGGCAGTGTTTATTAAAAAGTCAGCGCAATAGAAACGCCAAAGCCCGTTCCTCCACGTCTTGGACTGTAAAGTCCATGCTGTGCAGGAAAGGAGGTGATTGCACACAGGGGGGCACAACATGTGCCTCCCTGCTGGCCCCTCTTGGCCCTGAGGCAACAGGGGTCCTCTTGGGCCCCCTTTGTTTCCTCACCGTCAGCGGTTTCATGGCATGAGAACCGCAATGAGACTGCTGGCATTGAAGAAACTTGTAATATGCTTGGTGATGCCGCTGTGGCACCACCAAGCATATTGCAGCCTCAAGCCTGCCGCGCCAGGGATTGCGGATCCCTGGTGGTTGCAATGGTTCTCAGGAGGTCTGGCCACCGTACTCGTAATACAGCGGTCGGACTGCTGGTGCGGTTGTCGACCTCCACCGCACTTCCACCACAAGTGTGGTGGTCCCATGGATCACCAAACTCGTAATCTGGCCCTTAGCCTCCAGCACTTAGTGTAAACGCAATTAAGTTGTCTCTTTCTGATTGTCATAAATTCTTTGGGTCTGCATATTCTTTATAAATAAAAAGAATAGTACAATCAGAGCATTTCCTGTTGAAGAGCCCTGGCTGCAAAATTGAGGGAGAAAGTAGTACGTGAAGCCTCCAATCCGAGGCACATGAGTAATTCAACAGATGCTCCGCGGCAGTGAATTTTCTTGGATTTCCATTAAAATAAATAACTCCACAGGGTATGACTGTGGCACGATCGTGTACTGCCGGCCTGGGGCCGCTGTACATTTGGCAGCTATGAGGATCTGAAAGTCAATGTTTGTTCTGACACCATCAGTAAACGTGCGCTGCACTGCAGCCAAGAAAAGGACATTCGGAAGCCAGTGGGCAGGTGGCAGAGACTGTAATATGGTCAAGCTAGTCAAATGGCTTATTTACGACCATAGACGTCCAGAAGGGCGATTGTTTACAAAGGTTCCACTCTGTTTAATGATCTTGTTTTGCAAGTATTCAGCTCCAAGTCACCCATTCTATCAAATTTTCTAGAGCTCTAGATATTGTCTTTGTGTCACTGGGAACTGCTTGAACTCTCAGGACCAGTTCCGGCATTATTCCTTGCTAGATCTCTGTCTAGCCTTTACCTATGTATTGTGACAGCCATTTTACACCCTGGATGTGTCTGTTTTAGGAAGGCATTCAAAGTACACACTTCTTTAAACTTTGGAAGCACTGCAAACTTTTACAAAATTAATTTTGCATTTTCAGGCTGGTGAATTTACACTTCAGCATTTGGTGCTGTAGTGAAGGCAGGTAGCTTAGCAGTCGAAAAAAACGTGAAAACTTCTTTGAACTCAACTAAGATTAGACAAGAATGGAAAAATTAACACATTGATTATTTTGGCTCAGCTTTTCAGGAATGTGGAGGAATATCCCTTTAAGTACAAGGATTTCTTTATTTATAAAGTTTTATTTAGCTCGAACATTGCGGGTATCCGGGCGCTTTTCAATATTCACAGTGACATGAATAAAAACAACAACATCATCAGCGACAGGATTTGATATGTGCGAAACCCCTAGAGAGAACATGCTCTCACAGTCCCAGCTCTCTTTATCGGCTCCAGGTGACAGTGGGCCCTATTACGTTGTCGGTCAGATGACGTAGCGGGGTGGAATCTGCCTGACTATTAATCAGGGGTTCCGCCTGCAGTATTAGGATGCGACCACCCTGTTTTTATTGCAGCTTGTGCAGTGGGCAGAAAAGGATTGCAGCACAAGCTACAATAGAAAAATAAATGCATGGGGGGCTCCACAGGTGCTCTCTGTCCCCATAGAAGAGGGCCAGAAGGGAAGAGTGCCCTGCTTTGGTTCCCCAAAGTCACTTTCCATTTGCCTTTTTATGGCAATCGGACCGCCATGAAAGGGCAGGCGGAAAGTGACATAGTAATCCCAACGGCGGGGCCGAAGCTGGCTACGCCACCATTTTGGGATTCTAATTCTGCCCACTGCCCTGACAGGCTCCATGAATTCCCCCAGGGGTTTCCCTCCGACCTCCAGTATCATAATACAGCGGTCGGACGGAAACCTATGATGTCGGGCCGAAAGCCTCCAACGAGCTGACAGACGGCTTTGGAGGCGTTCTGACCGACATTATAATGAGGGCCAGAGTCCTGAAACACTGACCTCGAGCTTTTTGGGCTTCTTTCCATTTGGAAATCATTCCAAACTTTCTGTAAAGCTGCATTGCTTGACATACCTTGGAACTTAGATTCCTTTTCATTCACTTTCTCAGAGGAAATATTAATTCCTTCACAAAAATACCATCTCTTTTTGTGAAGTGCCCTATATAGCTGAAAGAAAGGTAAAAGCAGATCCTCCTGATCTGTGTACACTTTCCCTTCCAGAAACGTATGTTCTGTACAGATGGAAGTGCGTGGGCCTTTACTAGGCACACCCTTACAAACTAGAAGGAAATTCAACCTCATGAGTTTCAGGAGGAACAGCACAGATGACCGGAAGGTTTGAGGAGAAACGAGAATGGTAACCCTCCTCTACCAGTGCTCCCATTTCCTTCTACGAGGACTTCTCCAGGGGAAGATTATAAAGGACATACCACAGTAAAAACACACAGTTTGCGGTCGACATTAAGACCCATCACGTCCAAGGAAGGCACTACGGCAACTTCTTCGACAAATAAAAGTTGCTCCTGAATTTCGGGCCATTTATAGGGCCTAACAAAATGAATATGTCCCTCTGTAATGAGACTGGTGCTCATGTAAAGCGCTCTGATACCTGATATCTTCGGGTCGAGTTCGCGCTATATAAAACTTTTTAAAAAAAATGTTTCATTATTCCTTCAGGTTTTTTCCCAGCTGAGTCTTCCATGGAAACATCAGCAATTTCACATGGGGTTATATTGCATGCAAAATTACCACATAACATATAATTTCAAAATGGGCGGAAACTCCAGTTTAAAGGGGGCTTTCAAGGTTTGGAACTGCTGTCTCTGCAAACCTGGCTTTATCGGCAACTGCAAAATATTTTTGAAAGTGACTGGCTCTGTAGAGTTCTTTTAAAGTAATTTAACCACCGCAAGCTGTAAATAACATGAAGCTTATCAGCTCAAAATAATAATCAGCCGCCAATGAGTGGGGAATCAAAGCCCTAAAAATGTGTAACCCTCTTACAGAAAAGAGATCTAATAAAGATGAAGGACTTGATTTCATAATGCAAAAGAACACAAGCCTACCCAATCTGTGACTTAGTAAGTTACAACACAGAAAAAACTCATTTGTTTACTGTGGACTCAGTTTTGATCAAACCTTTGAATTATTAGATGCACGTATCATTCAACACATTATCAGTATTATTTATAAGCCAGTATTATCAGGCCTGATAAGCCTATTGTTACAAATTCAGACAAAGAAGATGAATTCTGCCGAATTATCTGATAACTGGATTTCACATATTTCAAACCACATTTTCTACAAACATTAATTTAATTCCTCAACAGCAGTACTCGTTGTCTCCACCAATATATTTAATTACAGTCTCTACCGTGCCCTTAGCATGGACAGCCATAAGTAAACCATGTAAACCATGTGATGACCCCACACACTTCATTAACTCAACCCTATAGCACCCTTCATCCCACAGATGATCATACATCATGTACAAACAATAACTAGCAAACTCAACATGCAGAAGCCAACATCTAAATGTCTGTGCCCTTTGGTCTCACAACCACCACTACCAGCCCAACAAAAGAAATGACCTCCTTGCTCCAGCACTCATACCATCACAAAGCTCTGCAGCTATTATCATGGTCATAATGATTATCATAATTTCCAACTAGTGTATGTCCTCATAGGCGTTTCATGGGGCTGAGAAGGTCAGTATGACTCTTTTTGAACTGAAGCCACTTCTTTAGGCAATAATGTGCGCTTCACAATGAAAAAGTCAGTACAGATAATAAGCATTCACCTAATTAATAATGGAAATCGCATGGGATAGGCCAAAGATTATTTTCATGAGATGACAGCAGATTATGCTGTGGATAATATGTTCAGAGTGTTTCTACTAGGACAGCAAGTGCAATTATGTACTCTGTCTGAGGACCACAATCTCTCTTCAAGGCAACCATTTAAATTGAAGGCAAAACAGTACCTTCAGATGATGTAAGATAGTCATCAACAGATGGAGTGTAAAACTCCACCAAGAACTCTTTGATCCATAACCTTAACCCCTTACACCCCAAATACATCACCTGCTTCTTAGTTTTACAAGTCTCTCATCTGTTGTGTCTGTAAAAGGTAAACAGCAGTATATTTGGGCCCCTGGGACCTACATAAAGGATAACATGCAATTGCTACCAAAAGCAAACTATTCGTTGGGGGGCAGTGGGAAATGTGTATCATCTATGGAAAATCATACGTTCCTATTTGATTGCATCTAAGATTCAGAAGGCTGTTAAAGTTATTAAAACCATGTTATTCAGTCAGACCTATGACTTGACTTAAAGTAACCTGACCACTTGGCCTACTTTCATGAACAGGACGTGATTTAGAGTTAGGTTTACAGGTTACTCAATCAATCAATCAGGGAGTTTTAAGCACACTACTCACCCGCAAGGGTCACAAGGCACTGGGGTAGGGAGGGAGGGAGCTCCAGTCAGTCTGAGAGCCAGGTCTTGAGGGTCTTCCTAAAGATGTTCAGAGTGGAGGAGCGTCTGATGTCGGCCGTGGGCTCGTTCCAGGCCTTGGCCGCGATGTAGGAAAAGGTTCTTCCACCTGTTCTCATCGGGGAGCCAGTGGAGTTCTCATACCACAAATGTGACTGATATTCTGCCACCTAATTACAAGTGCAATATATTCAGATTAATTCATTGTAATTAGGCAGACGGGATATTAGTGATGTTTATAAGGGAGTAATCTGTTCGCCAAACTCTAAATCAGGCCCCTGGTCTGCTTGCAAGATGCCTAAAGCCTGCCCCGCCCAACGAGGTCAACTCTTAGACTCCACTGACTCCTCTGCATTCTCGGTTATTTTTGGCCCTTAATTTCTTTAGCTGAGCGATTTATTAATGTATCTGACCACCTGTAGCACAGTTCTGTACTTTGATATAATGATAAAGCATTGTTTACTGTTTCCTGTTGTATTTAATCATTAATATACTTCACATGAAATCAATCTAAATAACATGAACTCTGTGCATTTCTAAAAGTCATAGTTCTTCGTCAAGAGACATATGTTTCCCTCCTAAAACAGCGAAAATAAATATAAGTTCAGTTGTTAAATCAAAGGAAAATATTTTTTTATAAAATGATTTCAATATTCACTTAATTATTCTGCCACATTACAAATATACCTTGCAATTGCAGTCCAACTTCTCATTTAAACTTTTCAGGTTGTAGCGTTGATGACTGTAGATTTCTCTTTGCAGCGATTTGAAGACAGAGCAAAAATTGTTCCGATAGGAGTTTACTGGATGAAACGGCTATCAACATTTAAAACAAAAAGAAGACATAATAATTTCAGTTGGATTTTCAGGTTTGAGATACTTTGTTTTGTCTAACTAAAGCCATATACTGAATCAATCAAAGAACTAACCCTAGGAATGCAGTATTGAAGTAATGTATTTACATCATCAGAGAAAAAGTGAACAGGGTACGTGAAACAGCCAAGTACAAACTGGATGTAAAAACCTGCCTTTCATAAAAATTATATAGTGTAGATATTTACTTTTATTTGATTTAGTTTAAATCATAAAAGGGTGGCACATCCACCAATATACACGATGTACAAGGATGATTATATCAATGCATTAATTAACATGAATCTCTAAAAATTTACTAAAATGGTTATATCAATGCATTAATTAACATGAGTCTCATTAAAATTTACAATAAAATAAGTTAAAAGGATAGTAGTGGGTTGGTGATCTAAAAGAAGGCTAGTACCGTAGATCGAATCGAGTGGTTCCAGGATAAAGTGCTGGGTGCTGTAAACTAATAGTCTACGGTAGAAATAGAAAAAAAAATGTACATTTATACTTTATCTAGGCTGGAGACTACTACCGTTGTTAATTTCCTATTATTTCGCAATTTATCACCTTGTATCCCCAGTTAGTTCTAACGGGCAGTCCCTCTTTTCCAGTTCCTTTGCTGCGATAGTCAGAAAAGTTATTGCCTTACAAGACAGTTTTACTGTTGAGCCTCCCAGGCATTTGATTACAGGGAGGGAGCTCCAGTCAGTCTGAGAAGTCCTTATTTGTTCTTTGTTCAATAGTGGCTGTAGAAGGGTTTTCCGTATGTGTAGTAATGCCGGACAAATACATAGTAGGTCAAGTACTGACTCTTCTCCTTGGCCACCCAGGCGGCAATCCATTGTGGGCCAAGCCCGTTTCCATTTTGGAGTGAGATCTTTTGATGAATACACACCCAGTCTCAATAAAGTCAAGTTCCGCTTTTTTTGATTTGCGAAATGTTCTGTCCGGTATGATTGAGGTTTTAGCTTTTTGCATGTTGGCATTACCATCCAGGCGTTGGTTTTTGAAGTCAAGGAGGCTTTGTCTATTGCCTGAGATTGTAGCTTGATGGTTTTGTTGACTACTTGTTTGAATTCAGGGCAGGACAATATTGTGTTCCAAGCGTCCTCTAGTTTTAGAGCTGCGATGAATTGTTTTAGAGAGAAGCAAACTCCGTCAGTCGATCTGGATTGCTTTTCAACCTCCAGCCAGCAATTATGTGTTAAAGAATCTTCCTCTGCTGCCCTCTTTATCCAATAATATTTGACAAGTGCTCCTTGTCTTGTTGGAATCTGATTTTTTAACGCAAATTCCAGTCTGATCGAGGCTTGTGGAATATGGCGCGGAATTAAAAATAGATTCTTAAAGAGTCTAGTTTGAGCAGTATTTAAAATTGTTGCATCCTTTGTGTTTAGAATTTCAGAACCATACGTAATTGATGGCAAAAATGTTGCCGCCACGACTGTCAATAAGTGTTTTGTTGAAGTGTTGCTTAGTTTTTTTGCAAGATTTTAAATGCGAATATTAGCTGTTTTGCTTTGACTTTCCCTAGTTCTAGCTTGAAACTAAGGTGTTGGTCTAACAGTACCCCTAGATATTTATATGTTCCCACCTTATCTAGGGGGTCACTGTTTATCATCCAGGTGAATTTTGTTTGTTTTTTATGCGAGTTTGAAAAACACATAACTTTTGTTTTCCGAAAATGTATGATTAGTTGAACTGAAGCTGTATATAGTGCTAATTGATTTATCAAGCGCTGTAGACCTCTGGGCGTTTGAGATAGCGCACTATGTCGTCCGCATATTGTAAACTTGTTGTTCGAACATTGCCCAGTTTTGGGGGTCCCCTTGTGCTAGGCGAAGGTTATTGTCTAGGTCAGCTGTGTAGATGTTGAATAAACAGGGAGCAAAAACACACCCCTGGTTTAAGCCATTTACGGTCGAGATATTATTAGTTAAACTTTGACCATCCCCCATTTTGATTTGGACCCATGTTTTTGAGTATAGGTTAATGATTGCGTCTAACAATTTCGTGGGGGCTCCCCAAGACTTCATTTTAGCCCATAGTAAGCATCTAGGGACCTTATCAAAGGCTGCTTTGAGATCTACAAAGCAGGTATACAAAACTTTTGAAATAACTATTGCCTGGTTGGCCAGGAGCGTGACAGCTGTTAAGTTTGTTAGGGTGCCCATCCTTGCTCGAAAACCTGTTTGCGTACTAGGGATCAGTTTTGTATGGTTGACCCCATCCTGTAGATCTTTCAGCAGATTTTGTTACGTAGATTTTGGCCTCAACATCGATAAGTGCAAATAATCTGTAGTTGGAAGGATCGGAACGATCCCCTGATTTATGTATTGGTTGCAGGATGCTTCCTTGCCATGAATCTGGAATGGTGCCGGTCTCTAGTGTATATGCGAACAGCGAGCTTAAGCGCACTGACCAGAATCCTGGATCTTTTTTGAATAAAGCTTTGAGTAGACCATTTGGTGCCAGGGCTCCATCAGATCTTTGCTTCTTTATTGTGTACAAAACCTGTTTTTGTGTGAGCTGTAGATGGTAGTCTTCGGGGTCGTACCTTGATGTTTCAAGCAAGCATAGAAGCAAATTAACTTCTGGCTGGTTGATTTGAGGGTGGAGGAGGGATATCGGTCTTGATGTATAGATCGTAGGCTCTAGTATTTAATTGCTTCTTGATGTTAGCGCCTGGGAGTTGTATCCCTGAGTGATGGTTGTTCAGGTCCCTTTGTTTAAAGTGGTCTTATTGATCCTGGTCTCCTTTGATGTTTTGTTTTTGACACCGGTCCCTGAGAGGGTCTGAGTGTTGAATGTGGCCTCTATATGCACTCTCCACGTATGTTCCATTATTTCTGAATTGAAGTGCCTATTCTTCCCATTTGTTAGGAGATTATTTAGTGATGTAATGTGATAGTTGGTGGAAAAAGATAAATGATATCTGTTTTTCATTGAAAATACCTTGTTAGTCAGAAGTGTCCTCAGAAAGTATAACTTATAGTCCCAAGTTGTAGACACTCAAGGGTTATATTTTGTAGACAAAGCATAGAGAAAAAGACTGTGGGATGGCACTTAAATGAAGTGGTCAAATGTACACAACAGACATAGAAGAAAGATTAGCGTTGTTAGAACAGTAGGGCGCGGAACACATGTATCCAATACCGAATATAATTGATGGACAGTAAGTTACTCTAAATTTTGGCTGCAAATTGGTTGTTGGTACCTGGAAAGGGGGGACAAGGAGAGAAAATATTCTCATAAATGTACACAAAAAATTATGTTGTACAACGGTTAGGACGCCAGCTACACTAGTGTATTGAATTTAGTACACCAAACTGAACAGCTTGCAAGACATCAAAGTGGTTAAAAATGTGTGTGTATCGGGGACTATCAAAAGGTAGTTGTTTGGTAAGACACTGTTTGATGGTGTTGGACGTATCAATTCAGTTCACTTCAGTAGCTTTTATATAGCGCATGGCTCCCTGACAGGCCACCCATAGCTGTTGCACTAACATCACTGAGCTACCATGAAGAACTTGCCAATTGACTAGCATCAAGTCTTCAGAAAAAGGTACACAAAGGAGCGGCCACCGCTTCTCATTGTTCTGATCTTGGGTACCCACAGGAGTCCCTAATTACTATATCGCATGGACCTCCCTGGAATGTACGGTGTCAGTACGTTCCAGATGATGAGTGGACCTTTTCCTTGAATGGCCTGATGCACAGAGCTTTAAAGTGAATTCTCCTTTGGACTGGCAGCCAATGAAGGGCAGAAAGTGCTGGTCTTGCAGAATGGTGCTTGGGTATTTTGAGCCGGATTCTAGCAGTGGTGCAGCACTTGAACCTTTTTATCATGTATTCAGGACTCCCTAAATAGATGGAGTTACCATAGTCTAGACATGAATTTATTACAATCTGTACCACTATCCTTCTTGTGGAAACTGGCAATATCTGTAAGACTTTCCTGAGAGATCTCAGCATGATGAAACAGGAGCCGCACTGTTTTATGACCTGAGTCCCCATCATGAGCTTGCGGTCTATCCAGACGCCTAGACTTTTTACTGCTTTGGCTGGCAGCTTGCCAAGTTGGTGTGGCCAGGACAATGCCCGCCACCTTGCGCTATTGTTACCTACCAACAGTACCTCTGTCTTGTTGCCGTTAAGTTTCAGACTGCTTGCAATCATCCAGTCTGTGACCTCCCTTAGACATGAGTCAAGTCGGATGGAGGTTCGGCTGACATGGGGTGTGAGGGCCATGATGATATCAGAAAGAAATTATACTGGCGTCTGATCATTTCTGGTAATACAACAGAATATTCAGTTGGTTTTAACTTTATTCTCTGATTTCTCTGCTAAAGACATATTTCTTTCTCCTGATGGAGAACCATGACAGTTCTAAATGCATAGATGCCATGTTAATGAAATACATACATTATTACATATGACATGAAAATAGGAAACAATTATTAATTTTGTGAAACCAAATGTCTTGAGCACCATGATGTAATTACTGAATCAAACAACAGAAATATGTAAACTGTTCACTCTTTAGTACTATAAAGTGTACTGACATCAACTTGAAGAGTTATGCAATTTAGCTCCAGGTGCTATGTTCAGGTTGATAATTGCAGTTTATATTAAAGAGCCCACCATAGGTCACTCAAGCTAAAAGCCTTACCTGCCATGACAAGAGAGCAACAATAATCAGAGACATTGTGGATACCAGGTTGAAATATTGTGGAACGTTTTTTGTCTGCTCTACCAAAAAACCTTGTAGTTTGTCTATAAAATAAAATCAACACTTTGCTGCACGTTTTGAGCCTAGAGTGTTTCAGCGTGAACATCAGTCCCACCCTTTGTAAATTCCATTGGCTTCTAGTGGACAGCACCTCTTCTATTCATAGCTGAGCATCCTTTCGCCTCGTCCCCTCCAGCCTAAACCAGAATGTTACTGTGCTACAGTCAGCAGTTGTTAAGGAACAAAACTGTGATGTGTACAAGAGCTCCAGATGAGTTAAAGCGACACAACTAGTCCATCGTGCCACACTGAACTTTTATGCCACCTCCTGTTTTCCTTACTTACAGTGTTCCGATTGGAGGGTTGCTTCTTGATAGGTGGGTTTCATGCCCCTACAATCCTGCCCAGTGTACTATTTTAAGTACCTGCTATGGTGTGCAGTTAGATCCAATGAGGCGAGCTCTTTACACAGAATGTTATTGCAGCAGGAACATCTCTGACCGAGGCACTGTGTATAGAATGGTATTGTGCATGTTATGTGATTTGGCTTTATTGATTACACTTACAACCTCGAGAGGCATCATGGCGCTACACATAACAGAGGCAGGCGGAACTGGGAGAATTCCCACCCCCGACCAGCTGTGAAAGCATCTCATGGGCCCTCCGCCGGTCCTTACTTTCCCATTAATTATGGACACCAAGACCTTTTCATGGCGTTAGAACAGCCGCAGTTTTATTCACATCATACTTTGGTACATATTCTTCATGCTGGCATCGGTCATTAACATGCTCAGTTCTTGCTTATCTAGCACTACCATGTACCTTGTTCTGCTCCTAACTGGTTATACAGTGTACATCTCATCATTATTGCATATTATTAACTATAACTTGCTTTATCCTGCCTTCAATGCATCATCCTTGCAGTCATAATGTCTCTTTAATGATTTTCATAAATCACTTTTCCAACTGCAGTGACAGCTCTACTTCTGTCGCAGGTCGCAGCTTCACTTGCTACCAAATGTCTGGCGTTCATGGCCCTGTGGCCATGCCTGGTCTGCAGTTTTAGTGTCTACCCAGCGCCATCTATTTCTTACACTTTTTGTATGTCCTCAAGTGTCCCTGCCGTGATGTATCCCAAGGACCTTGTTTGAGCAACTGTCTCAAGTGTCACTGCCGCAAGGCATTGCAAGGTCCTTGTTCGGGCAATTGCCCTTTTTACGTCCTTGTGTAAAGATATTTATTGTTAAACCTTGTGACTCCCTGCCCCTTGATCTCACTGCGGTTGCGATGCCCGTGTTATCCAGTGTAGGTGGGTGGGATCAATTCCTTCAGGTGACAATGCTGCTGACTGCTTGTCCCAATCGCCTTTTTGACCATGCTCATGGGCACGACCTCCTCAAATGATTGGGCCCTTTGAACCCAAACTTGTAGTAGTAGTAGTAAATTTATTTGTTGATTAATTAAAATCATTACAAAAAAGAACATATCAAGCACAAAGTCTGAAAACCCAAACTTGTTTGGACACTCACTGGCCCTTTTGCTTTGGCACGCTTTCGTGCAATGCTGTTGCCGAGCCCTTTGTTTGCTGCCCACAGAGGCGGAGGGGAGGGGATATTAGCCGCCGTCCCCATCTAGGTACAACTGAGCCTGCCTGTCCACAGTACATTTGCATAAAACAACCTGGTCTTCAAGCCCTTACAGAATCATAGGTGAACTTTTCTAGCAGACGGTCGGCAGTGCATTCAAGGCTAGAAATATGTACATAAATCAGTCTAAGACGCCCACATTCTCTTTATCACAGTGTAATTGTTTCACAACTGAACTCTCCGAGAGTTTGGATGGAGATGGTATCAATTAAGTCAGATGAGGGTTTGCGGGGTTCTTTGGATTAAGAGGCTGCTTGGTAAGTAGGTAGGTAGGTATATAAATATATACTTATACAGCTTTCAGCAGCTCTCTTAATCCATTGGTCTGTTATTGTCATTCACAATTTAGTTCCGCCCACTGCAGCATCCAACAAAGAGCACAGGACCAGTCCACTTCAGACATTTACTTTACTCTCTTTGAGTGACTGCAATCTGTTCTTGCATAATGTGAATGTTTACAGAAAACGTAGGCCACTTGTACAGTTTTACAAAAGTCATTCACAGACAAAATAAACATTGGTAAAGCCAAAAGCTGTCAACCACTGCCAGACCTATTGGCTTGGCAAATGCCTGTTTAAAAGTGTTTTAACTATTACAGCCTTCCTATCCCCTTCCGGAATATATTTCTTGGATATCTATTCTGACGCAATAATTGCTGCTTTAAAAAAAAAAAACAATGAGGCCGAGATTGCTTCTAAAGATAACCAGATGCCGTACTCTCTAACAGAAGCTTATCAAAGTTGTTTATCAAGAACCACCATTTTTTTAATGAAGGGTGGAATGGGAGAGTAAAACCGAAATCTCCGAGTTCTACCGCCATCCACTATACCACAACCACTTCTTTAATATTTAATTAGAAATAACTATTATTAATAGTTAATAGTTGATGAATTAATATTTAATTAACATTAGGTTATAGAGGAGGGTGTCAATTGATACTGTTGAGACTCCAACCAGCTTAAAAGCTGTACTTGTCTCTGGGGGGCCTAGAATAGTCACCGGGGCGAAATATGTGCGCCCCCAAAGATACTGAGAGATGAAGCAGCGCTGGATTCCCCGTGATCCCAATTACTATATATATACTGTAATGATTATTTGTATGATCGACGGTAATGCCCTCATCATGTTATCAAGATTTGCTCACCTGATGTTTTATTTGATTATGTTCCTTTTTGTTTAATAAAAAGATTTTTTTTTTTAAAAGCTGTACTTGTCTGAAACTAGTCTAGCCAAACCCTTCTGCAGCCTCTTCCAGGAGATTTCACTACTTTGGTTCTTTAGGACATTGAAGATTAACTGCCTTCAATAGCCACTGCCTCCCCCACTCCTGCTTCACAGCCTCTCCCAGGGTGAGTATCAGAGCGATGGAGAACAGTTGTGCCTTGTAGGCAGAGATGTTGGAGTGTCATCTGAATCTGATCAGTAGGTTAAGTACTCAGACAAATACACCTGTCATGTTTCCCTGGTTTAGACTTGCTGAATTAAAAGAGGGACTAGACAACTCCTCTCTCTCTTGGAGATGTTTATGCAATCTTGGTGTTCTGCCCCAGTTATATCAAGCCTTGTGAGCACAGCGCCATATTCTTTGAGAATGGATTGTACAACCCATCTCTCTTGTCTTGCCTCAGCACTTTGACTTGGTTGCCCATTACCTCAATCTGGCGAATGCTGGATTAGCTGACTGGGTTAAACACTTTATGGCTGGTTTGCTACTGGCTGAGGGCCGCTTCACTCTACATTGTCTCATTCCTCCTCAGTTTCTCTAAATTAGAAGAGTCACTAGAGCTGCAGCCCCGACCTTCTTGTCACATTTTAAACAAATGCTGACCCCTACAGCCACTTCTGCCCAGCTCATGCTCACACCGTAAAGGGCTGTGCAAGGGAACTCCCCCAGAACAGTGTGAGGCATCCTGCTCAGGATTCCTAGTCAGTAGTGTCTGATTTAGTTTTGGATGGTAATGATATCCTCTAATTTAAAGTTTGTTTTTTTAATTACAGTTTTTGCAGTATGTACGATTTATTTATTGCTCTTTGATCTGACCCGGAATCAAAATGATACCAAAGGTTCTTTTGGAATCGCATTTTTTTTCTGATCATCTTCAATCTTCTCTCACTTTTGCTGAAAATCAAATTAGAACTTCATAAAAGCCAGCTCAGGACCCAAATAAAGGTCGATATGAACCACAGATTTCTCATTCCTATTGCACCCCTAGTCTTCTGGTTTTTATGTCAGTCCTAAACGCTGGCCATCCACGGGTCCGATTTTGAACACCTTGTACCCTTTCCTAGGCAAAACGTAGCCCTAAAGATGTCCATAAATTCCTAATGTTTGAACTCTGGCTCGCATTTGACTGAAATCCTGCATCTACAGATTCAGTGACTGTGAACTACCAGATCGGGGATCAGACATAAAGCCTGGTTGGACTCTACCTACGCTTAAACTTGGCTTCACAACCCCTATAGTTTAGTTTAGTTTAGCCACTGTAGAAGCAGGAAGGTGACAAAGAGTATAAATTCAACCATTCCCGTCTGTTTTCTTAGCAAGTTTACAGTGCACTACAGTGTACAGTCAGAATCTTGCACTTCTGTGGAAGAAGTCAAGCCCCAATTGAATATGGGGTAAAAGCCTTAGATTTACTTTATTTATTTCTGTAAATATTTTGTAACATGCTAGCGTCCGAGAGGAGCAACTTTGTAGCTCCAGTTAATGATTAGGGCCTGATTTGAGGTCCATCTGCCTCTTTACAAGCGTCATAGACTATAATTCACCTGTACAGAACATCCCCCACATTTGTGATGGAGTAACCTGTCAGCCAAGCTCTAAAGCATGCCCTTAAATGTAATTCTTGGATTAGCCCTCTCGCCTTCCACTGTTGTAGGAGGTTTTGTCTGCATGAGTTGTGGATCACCTGGTTGTTACTCAAAATACAGGCTTCATCTAAGGTTGTTTTGCAATCTTCGGAATCCTGTCCCTATCTGAATTGGTGCTGGTAGTGCCAGGAACTGCTAGTGTGATGGAATGCCTCTTTGCACAGACTTGCTTCCACTTCTTTCTTAGACACAGGCACACTGGTGAAATGCCTGAGATCGGGGTATTGTTAGCTCCAGATTTGAGTGGCTAGCATCTGGATCAAACTAGGTCCATGCATCTTGCATTTGAAATTGCATTGAACAATGAGGTTCTCAAGACTTCCGGTTACAGCTGGATGAGTAGGGTGTAAATGATTTCTGTACGCACCCAACCCTCCCAGCGCCTTGAGACCCTAACGGGTGAATAGTACACTTTATAAACCCCTAATTGATTGATAGTTGGAGTAGTGGACATAATCTTGTCAGTAGCATGAAAGCTGGTATTTCTTTTACTACCATCGTAATTTGCTGAGCAAACAAGTTCCTCATTAAACCCTACACCTAGGTTCTCTAATGCATGGGTAGACGTTAGGGTAGCTTCTAGTTCATTTGGTCAAATGAATGAAAAGTTGTTATGTGAAGGATATCCTACTCTTATGAGTTTGTTCTTTGAGCCTTTTAGGCACTTCCAGACCACTGTTTTCCAGTGATACATGTGTTAGGTATATTGTGTTGGCTTTATTCTGATCATCTGTCTGAATTACCCCACATGATGTGTGCGTGGGTGTCAGATCAGAGCAAGGCTTTCAATAACTCATGGATAATGCATTGCGGCAACACCCAAGGATCTGGATAGGACGATGTGGGATGTAGGACAAAGTCCTTTTCAGAACACCCAGGGTCGGTTTTTACTAAACATCGAGTTCTCTGACCACTAGTGAGGTTTTTCTGAAGACATGCAAAGGTGATTGAGATAGAGTATCACCAAATATCACTTTAGGATTTAAGCAGCCTCTATATAGAATACACACAGCAACAGTTGGCTTGCACAATATGCAGGTAAGGAACCATAGTCTGATGTGAAGGCCGGCTAGTGTCATTCTTAATTACACACCGAGTGCCAATTATGAATAATGGGCTTTTTAGGCCCCTTGGCCGGTGTCTGGGATGCACAGGAAACTCCTAACCCAGCATATTGCCAAACTGTGTTATCCATATCATTTACTCCTTTTCTTCCAACGAAACTATATACATTTTACATTACTTTATGTATGTATTCATTCTACCATTGTCCCTATAATGTATACTTTCTCGCAGCTGATATTGCTGTAAACTATAACCAGAAAATCGAACAGCGTATATTCTGGAAATCACTTTGACGCCATGGTCTGCTCTCCATAAAACTACTATTAAATAAATCTATTGAGTTCCTGTAAGATAGGTGCCTGCTACTGTCTTCCCATGCTCATACCTGTAAACCTCTCGACTCAAAGGTTGGGAGAAGTCAGGCGTTTAACGTGGTGATCCACATTCAGGTGAATAGAGAATGACCATGTTTTTTGGAAGGTTATATAAGCTTGAAAAGAGAATTACCCTATTACAGTCTTGGGAGGCATTTTATTTGACAGGTCGGTGAAGAGAAGAGTGTGACACTTGCCAAATGTAGGTAAGATGATGGGTATGTGCGGCTGACCCAGCTCTGAACAGACTCAAACATTATGTTCCAGTCAAGTCGTATCAGTGTTCAATTAGTGTCTGTAGTAGCAGGTGCTGGGCATTGGCGCTCAGCTTTGTGGACAGAGACTTCTTTTTTATCCTTAGACTTTGGCCCAATAAATCAAGAGACGGAACAGCAAAAAAGGAAAGAAGAAAGAAGGAGGAAAAGAAAAGTGATACAGCAGAGATGGAAAAGAATCTGCGAGAGTGACATGAAGAGAAAGGAAGTGTGCGTGTGTATGAAAGAAAGAAGCATGAAGAAGAATCAAAACTTGGTAGCCCTGATTTTCGGCGACGGTAACCCCAGCAATCGTCAGATCTCGTGACATGTGTTGGTACCCTCTGCTTGTTTTTAATTATTTTTTAATACATAAAGCAGATTAGTCTTGCTCTGAAAAAACGTAGGAAGATGACACTTCTCTTCCTTATAGTGGACAGCCCCCTCCCATCAGATGAAGCCGATCAAATTACAGGAAGAGGGCGAGCTCAGTGTAGCTTTCGGTCAAAAATGACGGTACTTAAAAAGAGTCAATAGCAATATGCCTAATGGAGAGAGATTACCAGCAGGCTGGGAGGACGATTAGACGTGCTGCTCCCTGCCAAGTATTTTCTGCGAGGAAAAGAAACAATTCTTAGCTTTTAAGATCCGATCAGTTTAAAGCGCGCGGGAGCCACGCACTCTACGCACACACACACGTACTCTGGGGACCGGAAGTGGCAGTGTTTGCGCAGAGAGATCTAATTTGTAAACTCACTAGTGCTGACGGGAGTCGGGACTGGACATCGTTTCGCCAAAGATGGCGGACGAAAAACACACCATGAAAGGAAATGTGAAAAGAGGAGGCCACAATTCTAATTCAGCGTCTCCACTTCACCAAACTGCATGATTGAGTGGAAATCAGGTAACTTCCCTAGGCCTCAGTTCCCTTACATGTTTAAATTGTGAGCGTTTACCAACGACAAGTTTTATATCACTGTTTGTCTAATTAAAAATAACGGTCACAGGGACATCTCTTGGGTCTGCACCTCTCATGAGCTGCAACAATCAGTAGCAGTGCAATATATTTTGATTAATGTTGCCCTTCCAAACATAGCTGCCAAGGTTTCAGATGGCTATGTGTGACATTTTCATAATTTCAGTGTAATTATGAGTGACATTTCCGCAAATATGAGTGACACTTTCACGCAAGCAAATCAAGCAATGAACACAAGGGACACATATAAATATCAGAAATTACACACAATAAAGCACAGCTGTTAATGTTTCAGATTGCTTATGTTTGACATTTTCATAGATTCAGTGGATTTATGAGAGACATTCAGTGACTAAATGTGACACTTAAGGTGACACTTTCTTGCAACCAAAATCAGGCAATGAAGTCCATGGAAACAGACAAATATCAGAAAACACACTCATTAGTACAACATGAAAGTCATACGCTGCAGCAGGTGCTTTTAAAGCTATTTTTTAATTTCTAAATAACCAGCACCCTCCACCCCAACCTCCGCTCCAGCTGAACCACAAGTAACAAAGGGAACTATGAGACAAAAGCAGCAACCCACTGAGCTATCCACATACAATACAGTTCTGCAATATGCTGGTAGACTTTCTTTATAGCAAGCATATTAACCCTATGCACTACTCTATGGTGAGTGAAAACTGCAAGTAGAGAACAGTATGAACTCTATCCAGCGGGAACTTTAAAAACCCTACTTATCTGTGACTTTTACTTAGCAAGTCTCTTAGTGTTGTGAAAATAAAACAGGCTGCTTTGTACTGTCAAGCACGGATATTAAACCCTTTGAACTAATAATGCATCAAAACATCTGCTAGTTTAATTAGACAAAACTCCCACCTTAGATGGCCCTGTATTTACAACACAGACAACTTTAGTGTGCCATTTGCATGGCGCTATGCTGTGCTGGGGCCCCCGCCATTTTTGTAATAAACATTTTAAATCATGGCAGGAGTACATTATATTAAAATATGACTTACTAAATCTCTTGATAGAATGATCAACCAAGAGCTGCTGCTGCGGGACCCTGGAGATTGCCTGCGTGTGTGTCTTCTTCAATCAGAGCAAGCCGTGCTGCATTGCCTCAGCCTGTGACACCTGCTCCGCCTCCTACTATGAGACTCATCCTGTTAGTGGGGAGTCCGGGGCACAAGTTAGGCCCTGCATGGACAGGGTACGGCAACAGCATGTGACGAGGTCAACTTAGATTTAGAGCATGAGTGCTTGCTGGCAGTGCTCCTGTAGTCTGTAAGTGGCTGCACCTTTCCGTCTCTGCTTTGACAACTTGCCCGCGTTTTATTCCAGCATTGAGCAAGTGGAAGTAGAGCCTCGCCGATGGCCTTTGTTGTCCCTATCAGCATTATGATGTTAGAAATCATGTTTCATTTAGCCCAGCGCAGCAGCTGTTTGCTTAGGATTCATTCCGGAAGGCATGCCCGGGTGACAGAAATTACTTTCTCTGGGGTCGGGCCTGCATGATTTAGTTTGTACGAAAATTAAAAACACCCCAGTGGTTGCTAAAATGACGCTGCCCTGTCTATGGCGGCTAGCACATGCACAGCACTACTCGTGAGGTTTAACTCACGCCGTGTGGGTATGATTGATTGTATAGAGCTCGAGGCCATTGAAGATTTTTCACACATCTTCCTCGGAGTCCCAGCCGGGATCGAACTGTTTAGTGGTGGCACACGGGACACCGGACAGTGAAACAGGGCTTGAGCAGAGCTGTGACAGGCTCTCGGGGCATGTATGCTCATGACGCTTAGCTTTCAAATAGGCCATGATCATGCGAGACTGCGTCTGAGTCTCGTGCCCCGCACTCTAATCCCCCGCCGCTTTTGCACTTCCTGCTTCCTCCGGACGTGACGGCCCTAATCCGAGGCCGGCACATCCGGATTAATCCTGGCCTATGTGGTGCGCCAGTGTGATTGACAGCTCCGAGGCTGTATCGACTGATCGGGCGGCCCGGCCCCCTGCAGACTCACCATTTCACATTCTAGTTTCCAGGGCAACAGACTCGTCGGACTGGCAGAGCAGAGTGATTCATTGTAGCGCGGCGCCGCTCACGAGCTCAGAGAGCTCTGCTGCAGTCTTAACTGTTTAGGCACTAGTCGGGCTAAGAGCAGCACTCAGTAGAGAGAGCCTGGGCACAGGAGCTGCTGGCGCGCTGGCACAGGTGCAAAAATGCGTGACAAATGCATTCAGTGCGGTGATGCGGATCACCGCACTGGAATGCGTGAGTGTCACACCTGTTGCGTGACGCTTGACAGGACTGTCCAAACAAAGAACAGAGAACATATGTCTGATGGAATGCTGACCGGACTGAGAGTTGCAAAAGCCCCTGTGTTTTTGTGTGTGAGATTAATAATATACTATGACCCATACGCACTTGTCTCTTTTGTGTTTTAGACATACCAGGTGCGCTAATAACCCCAACTCAAGTCATTTCTGCAGTTTATTTTAATGACCTCTTAGGAACAGCATTTTGAGATAAGGATTTTGGGTTTCCAACCTGTGACATACAGCCTCTGCAAATAAAAACAGCGGGTTGACGAACCTCTAATGGCAGCCGCACCCGGTACTTCACAGGTCTATAACCCCTTGAATGCGCCGAACAGCCCCCGTCAGTCCGACGCCGCGGTGCTCGTGTGCGTCGGACAGCCAGGGGCTGTTTGATCTGCGCATGCGTAGAACTTTTCCGGCTGTGCAAAATTACGGCCGCGCCCAAGGGGTTAAAAGACCATTTACTTGTTAATGAGGCTTTTGTTGTGTTTTTACCCCTTAGAGCCACTCTGCCTATAGCTGGAAGAATTAGCCAGGTCGCGGTTTCTTGACAGTAGCTGGATATCGAGTGGTGATTTATTCCCTCATAAATACGATGAAGCTGGTTCAATTGTTTTACCAGATGTCCTTGAATTGAGCGCCCAATTCAAAGAGGCTAAAGGATTAGTGATACCTTCATTGGTTTTCTGTCCATGGTGCAACACATGTCCTGATGATGGTCTCGATGAACCATACTATATGAGACCGAAACGTTGACGCGACAACACTTTTTTGTAAATAGTATCAGCATTGACTGAATTGTAATTTTGTATATAATTTTGCGGGAGGGTCTCACCTAAAGGCTCCTTATTTCTTACAAAGGAGGTAGTCCCATCTAACTGTAACCGCAAATTAAAATGGAACAGGGTGAAGTGCCAAGTAGATAAGTTAACTAGTATCAAAGAATTAGTCGAAACCGAGACTAGTGAGCTTTCATCCTTGATCTCCTTTCAAGGCACTGAAAAATGTTCAAAATTTACAGACTCCTATAAAGCCTTAATAGAGAAAATTGGCTCGTATTTTATTATTGAGAACACCAAAGGGCCCAGGAAGATCTCTAATACTAAAACGGGGTCACCATGGTACACAGCAAAATGTAGGAGAAAGAGAAGGGTAATATCAAACTGCATTAGATGTAAGGATGCGCCATCAGTTAGGGTAGCCAGGAAAGGATACAACATCTGCATTAGACGGGCTAAGAAGGAATGGGAGGAAGAGCATTGGCAGCAACTTAAGAATGCTACCTATTCGAAAGACTCGACCCTGTTCTGGAACTTGATTAAAAAATTTGACAGAATAGGAGCAGAGCCACTGCCTAACCATATAACTGCTAATCAATGGCATTCCCACTTCTCAAAGCTATACTGTGAAGAGGTAGGTTCCGGGCAAACCTTGTGGCCACCAAAAGATTTAACTATCGATGGGCAGGCATCTGTGGAACCTTTCGAACCACACAAAGTCTACGATGCCATTATAAGCATAGTCCCCTCCTAAGCAGCAGGCCCGGACGGGTTACCTGGTGATTTACTACTATATGATCCCAAGTTATGGACTAACTACATCGCCCTACTATTGAATTTAATCCTCTGTGGATATCCTGTCCCAGATACTTGGAGGGGCGCTGAGGTTGTTACCATATATAAAAAAGGTAATAGGGAGGACCCTGCCAACTACAGGCCGATTAGTCTAATCGACGTTGTCCAGAAAGTAGTTGGCAGGGTTATTGTCAACAGAATAGGAACCTGGCTGGAGGAAGGGAACGTGCTGTCTCATTTCCAGGCAGGTTTCCGCCAAAACGTGGGAACAATGGATCAGGTCTTCAGGTTCTGTGCTATACATTGGAAATTTGTGACCATCATGAAGGGAACCTTATATCTGGCCTTCATAGACCTGAAGAGTGCTTTCGATCTGGTTCCCCGTGATAGGCTTTGGAGGGTGTTGCTGGACATGGGGTTTCCACTGTATCTCCTGGAGCTTATTGCCAAGCTCCATCAGGGCAATTATGCTAGAATCAGATGGGAGAGTCAGGGACAACTCACAGAGAGGGTGCCTGTGAACAGGGGGGTGCGCCAGGGCTGCGTGATGGCCCCGACATTGTTCTCCCTCTTCATTAATGGGGTGGTAGACCATCTGAGGGAGGACAACGCCCATGCCCCGGTCCTGGCAGGGGAAAAAATTCCAACCCTCCTCTTTGCAGACGACACCCTCCTGATGTCCAAAACCCCGTCTGGTCTCCAGAGATTGTTGGACAGATTTACCCTGTTTTGTGACGAACATGGTTTAATAATTAACACCTCTAAAACAAAACTAATGGTAATGCCTCCTTCCACAAAAACAAAGAGAAGTAACATCACCCTTAACGGGTTGTCATTGGAGGCGGTGGAGGAATTTGACTACTTGGGAGTCAGGATCAACAGTAAAATGAAATGGGACCCCCATGTCGCCAAAATGCTCCTAAACCTTAAAAGAACATCTGGAGCTATTCTAAGGAACCAGCGTCTGTCTGTCAGCAGGCCCATAGCCCCAGCCCTTGCTGTTTATGACGGAAAGGCGTTGGCCTCTGCAATTTATGGCTCCGAACTTTGGGGAAGTGAGAAAGTGGATGATCTGGTTAGAGCTGAGAACAAGATTGTAAGAGATCTAGTTTCCCTCCCTATCTCTACCCCATTGAAGCCACTTTTCCTTGATATGGGCAAACGCTCGATCTCGGATATAGTCCGGCTTCGCCCTTTGCTGTTCTGAGTGCGCCTGAGAAGGACACCAGAATTGGCAAAATATGCCCTGATGCTGGACGAACTAATCTCTTTGAATGGTGCCAATAAAATACAGTGGCTTACTAAATTGAAGAAGCTGGTTATGAATTTGGGGTTGGCTGAATCTTGGTCCTCACAGTCCCCACCCCCTAAGGGGGCTGTCAAGAAAATCTACTGGGAGTGGGTTCTTGCTGAGGATCTCAAAAGTACAAGGTGGGGAGCCCCAACTACCAAATTTTTGGAACATAAGTCCACGAGGAAGTTGGAACTATTTTTGGACTTTATTCAAGTTCCAAAAGATAGATCTCTCTTTTTGAAACTGAGGTACGGGACTCTTCCCCTTAACACATTTATGGAGGGCTGGAAAGGGTCACAAGTTCTTCTCCCTACCTGCCCAAACTGTCCATGCGTGCCAGAATCCTTACTCCACTTCCTGTTTGCCTGCAAAGCATACCAAAGTCCAAGATCAAGATGGCTAAAACCATTTTTAACGTTTTTATGGTTTTTATACTTGTGTAATGGAATTCTTTTTAAAATGTATGTGTGTTTCTACAAATGATATGTTATGTACTTTTATGATATGCAAATATCGAATAAAGTAATTAAAAAAAATAAAAAATATATTTTTGCAAAATTATTGGATATATGGGAGATATGTAAATACTATCCATATTCAATACAAAAGTGTCATATGGTACTGTATATTTTGAGAAACTGTGGAAGCAGAATACCGTTTTGTTGCCAAAAGTGGATTGATATATGATGTATATACATATTCTTATGATTTGAGATGAATAGGATTGAATAAAAGTAATTGATATACTGTATGTATTCCTCTTGAACATTATACAATTCATGCTCACTACAGTGACAAAAATTTTCCAACTGTGAAGTTAATTTTGAATAATTCGCCTAAGGAACATATCTTTTGTGTTATTGAACATACCCAGTTCCTTGGGAATATTGGGTTGCCCTATTGAATTTTGATTTACCCCTTAGAGCCACTCTGCCTATAGTTGGAAGAATTAGCCCCCACCCCCGAAAAAGATTTCGGGGGGAGGGCTAATTCTTCCGCGGGGCGGAAAAATTCTACGCATGCGCAGATCGAACAGCCCCTGGCCATCCGACGCACACGAGCACAGCGGCGTTGGACGGCCGGGGGCTGTTTGACGCATGCAAGGGGTTATAGACCTGTGAAGTACTCGGGTGCGGCTGCAATTAGAGGTTCGCCAGCCCGCGAAGCTGTCTCGGCCGGGCTGTCACACACGATGGGGGGAGGGGTGGGCTGAAGCCCGGTGAGCCCAATGGGTGTTGCGCCTGACACCCACAGAGCTATTCAGTACTCTGAAATCACTGTTTAGAGAATTTAGTCTTCTCCTTGCTACATTGTTAAATGAGCAATAATGCCAACTTACCTATCCAACAGAGATACTCGGGGGAGAGACTCAAATATCCAACTTGGCCTTCTAAAATTCTATTGCTCTCTATTGGAGAGCATAGACTGCCAAAGAAGCCTCTCCTTTTGGAAAGTGCCATTTTAAGAGAAACACTATTTAAAGATGCTATCCAGTAAAAAGTAAAAAAAAAAAACACAAAATATAGTTCTCTGAGTGCAGCCCTGCATCTTTAACTATCATCATCATCAAAGGCATTTTAGAATGTTCCTTCTTTTGATGTCCGCTGGGGCTTAAGGGCGTATTGTTACTTTATTTACCGGACAGTCCCTTTGAAGAATTATAGGTCAACCTGCAGACCAGTTACACCTTCCACTAGATCGATACTGACCGAAGTGTCATTGCCTTTGGGTTGCTAAGAACTCTTTGCAAGATAAAATAATACATACCCTTTTTTTCTCAAATTATGTTAAAATAGTGCAGCTGAGGCAATGGCCTTTAGGTTAAATACCTACACCACGGGGGTTGAAAGAGCTGCAGCAATTGAATATTTGTTTCAGGAAGTCTATTGGCTGCCAGGAATCATTTCCAGGAAAGAGATCACTTCCTGGCTTTGAAAAAACCTTCGACAGTGGAACGAGGTTCTTAGGTAGTGTGAACATAAAATAATATAAATGGCAGCTTTTAATAGCAAATTAAAACCTTCCTGTTCCAGTTAGCCCACATTGTATCACAATTACAAGTACCAAGTGGTTGAACACCCAACTGCGGTGTAGAAGGAAGAAAGGATGCTCTGGGCTGTCAGTTGTTTTTCATGGCCTCTGGCATTTCTGCAAATTTCCTCTCTGTGCTCACTGTTTCAGCCAATAGTTCCAAACGATTACAAAAATCAATAACACCTGGAAGATTTATGGCCGACCGACCCTAGTTCTCTAATCAAAGACATCGGTACAATTTTCTTTTTGTTTCCTCTTCCTCCTAATGGATTTGGCAGGTAACATCTTTGCATCAACTGGTAAATGGCAACAGACCATCACTTCTCACATTAAAGCCGAAATCCAGGTGTCCTTTCCGATTCTGTTTTGAACATGTTGCTAATTTTTTTCTCAGGCAAAGGAAAATGAATAAACACCAACATTCAAATATTTCCACCATCCATGCAGCCCCTCTGTACGAGGCATGTCCGTAGCCTTTCTCTTTGTATTGTCAGCACTTTATTCCGCCTTGGTTTCAGTTTGGCAGGTCATTCTCATGCTATTTTAGTGTGTATTTCTTGGGAGGTACTGCTTCTGTAAGTATTGATCGGTTTTTGGTTTTAGACATACAATAGGTTTTCTTTTATCGGATTGGTAGAAGGTTATTGAAACATTGCTACTGATAGAGCGCAGATTCGTTCTGTCGGTTGTAAGGGTGCATTATAATCGTCAATAGTTTGCGCTGCATATAATCTATTACTGTGTTAACATTGGGTCAGTAGAATGTGTATTGTAATGACATGAAAAGTGAAGTGTTCAGAATATTTCAATGTAAACGTGAAGAAATGAATCTTGCAACACATATGATTAGTCGAAAACATTAATGTGAAGAAGTTGTACATGTAGTTAGTGTGTATTTATATTATGGATGCTTATGTAATATGACCATTTAGATGTGCTTAATAATGTTTGTTTTATGATTATGCTTTCACTGAGTTATGCCATTTCTTATGTTGACCAAATTCTGTAGGTCTGAAATGTATTTTTCCCCTGGAAGCTCTCGTATTCGATGCAGTAGTGAATTTCATGTGCATGTGGAATTTGTTCTTTCGCAGGGTTCTGTTGCACGTGGAGAAATTCATCCTTGTTAGCTAGAATAATTTCTTTGTTTTAGAAGTTAGGCTTTGGGAGAAGAGGTTACATTGAATGGTGATACTGATATAGGGGAATCGCCGTACTTTCTCATCAGAGAGAGCCTGGAAATCAAGGTCATCTAGCCAAGGCCTGGTAGCATCACTGCTGCATCAGAAGTTACCGGCAAGGAGGTGGCTTGCTTGGATTGGGTGATGTGTTGCATTCTGGGATGATACCTACAAGTTTCTGTGTTGAAGTTAGGGACAGAGTCTGGGGGAGTTCTGCCTTGCCATGAGAGAGAGAGCATCTTAGAGCGAGCTCTGTAGCTTTATGCTACTTGATCCATACATTATAAACACACTTCTTATGAAACCTTTACGTGCTGACACCTTTTCAGAACTTGCCTTAGGGAAATGCTAAGTAGGGGTTTCATAGAAGGGGTAGTGTAGGGACAGCCTAATGTTCTTTACCTATGAACCTCCAATGAAGGGAAATTTGGACGTCAGGGCAATAATCTTTTGGGTTCTTATCCTGGAACTGTTTATTTTGTGCATGCTGCACCGTCTTAACTTCACTCGTAGGTTTGGCTTTGTATTAGTTCCAATTTATTTCTGCACCCTCATCTTGAGGTGCTTGTGTGTTCAATTGTTTCTGGCTTTGTAATAAATTAACTAAACTTAATTAGGAGTCTGTGATTCTTCTGAGTTCTCTTTCATTGGAACTGAATTGATCAATTGGATAATTATTTTCCACCCCGCCACACTTTCATGCAGAGAAAGAGACATAGACCTAAGGGTTCCAGAGTAAATCTAGAAAGTGGAACCTGCTCCTTCACTACTGATCAAACATGTACAATGAAAAGCACTAGATGCAATGATGTAATTGCCCTAGAGGGGCAATGGAGGAGGGGGTGGCTGGAAGGGAGACTCATAGGGGACAAGGTATAACACATTGTCGCTGTGGTGAAACGTCTCTCCAAAGGCCATTTGCTGCTTGTATATAAATATATCCTATTGGATGAGAGGGCAGTTTTTCTCATTGTCCGATGAGGTATTTGGAGATTTGCCATAGGATTTGAGGATCTAGGCAATCTAATTGGTTGGTAGCAACTCAAATTTGTTGTTGCAGTAGCCATTATAAGTAACCCTGGGCGGTTAACTCTGCTCCCCTGGCGGAGTTTTCTGCACTCCGCGTTACGTGGAGCTTGCGGACGCGGAGCGGAGTCTTTTCCTCGCTCGCGCAAGTGAGGAAAATCAACCTCCGGCAAGATTTTTCCTCGTTCGCGATTGTCAACATCAAGTTGATGAACCCGAGCGTGCAAAATCAACCTCCCAATGAGATTTCTCAAAGCAGGGGGTCAGGTTTCTCATTGCGAGTGCTCGCGACTGCTTGTGTTGAGAAACTACCCGTTCCCATTGAGAAAGCTGCCGCTTGAGAACAAATCTACTCAAGCGGCACAAACGGAAAGCAGGGACCGCTTGCGCTGTGCAAGGTGCCGTTTGCAATGATTGCACAGTGTGGACAAGCATCCGGCACTGTGCAGTCAGCGCGAATAGCATTTTTCTATCGTACTCCGCCGCTTGCGGAGCTCCGCGGAGTGCAACTCCACAAACTCCACCTTGGGTTAATTATAAGATCCCTGGAATTAAAGGAAGTATGTGGGAGGGTAGCTCCAGAGAGGCAGCTACTGTCCCCAAAATGAAAAATAAACACCCCCACTTTCTTCTCATGCAAATACAAATTAAGTTTCTGATAAGGGTGTTATGGGAGACAGTATTGAAGGACGCAGAGAAATCAAGTAGGACGAGGGCCTCTGTTTCTCCTTGTTCCAGGATGTTTCGAATGTCATTGGTGGCCGTGTGAGTGCTGTGATTCCTTCTGAATCCTGATTGAGTGTTGTCTAGAAGATGGGGTGAATGTAAAAAAAAAGTTTAATTGGAGGCAGTGCCTCATTTTAAACAAACAAAAAACCAAAAAACTTTTCTTCTTAAATATAGTTACGTTTCCTTTAAAGAAAAGGGTCTGCAGGCCACTATCCCTGTGGTGGCAGTGAATCATACTGGGTCGAAATTTGCGACCTACCTCATTAAAATTCATGAGGTAGGTCGAACTGCGACCCACTACAATTCTTTTTTTGCAAACCGACCTATTAGTACATTTTGCAAACAGACATATTAATACAAGGGCTGTTTGCCAAATATCACATTGTTTGCAAATTACATCATTTATTTAGTGACCAGTGTTCAGACCCAATATCCTTTTTTTCAAAATCATAAAGTTTAAAAAAACAAAAATTAATATAATAGTGCAACTATGCACAGCAAAGACTTTGGACAGTGAGCACCTTTGACCCCATGGCTGGCTCACAGCTAATGCCAATCCTGTGCAATCGTTCAGTGTACAGATGCTGGCATAGGACTTTGCCTTAGGCCATATATATAATTGTTCCTTAAGGAGACAGAGCAAGAGAGAAGAAACAATGTGGGACAGCACACAATCATATATTCATACTAACTATACCTAATATTCCTACGGGTTAGGAACTAAGAAGATCAAACTACATTACCTCCCCATAACCACTAAGTGAAAATCCTAAATGCAAAATACACATAGGTCACCATCCACACAACAAACAGCCACACCTCTGAATGGGTCCCAGGTGACCAAAGTGAATGCACATTTGTACTTCCTGATTAAGCAATGGCAAATGGAACAACACTAGCTAGACTTACTAGCCCTATTAACCCCCCTTTTACTGCTAGAGTCTCCCATGTTGATCCAGCCAGTGCGATCAGCCTGTGGATATAACTTGCTGCTCCAAAACAACTACAATCCACTAATGAAAAGCGGAGAGTATTTCAAGGTCAATGTCATCAGAGAAACAAAAGGAATATAACAGTCATATGCCACCTATTCTAAACCATTTTAATTGGCATTCTAAAAATATTTTGTGACAACATTTTACAGCTATAAATGCATCATTAACATCACAATGAAGGAGAGTAGTAGAATAGGTAGCAACGACAGCTACACCACCAGATCAGCAGTAATGATTCAAGAGGTTTGCAATTGGGGTGAAAAACAGAAACATTTGAAAATTAATGAAAAGGGAACAAGGAACAGGAGTACTCTTCATATATAAAAATGACATTTGTATGGCTCCTTGTACAATTACCAGGTCCCATAAGTCTTTCCTGATGTTGCTAAGTTATACACCATCCACAATACAAAAGATAATCCTATTCAATACGTTTTAGGAAACAATCTCCAGTAAATAGGCAAAAAAGTAGGAGAAAGAGAATATACATCAAGATGGGTTTGTGGAAGAGCCCCAGCAGCAAGACGTGCCTCCATGGGTTTTGGACATCCCTTCTATGTGAGGTTCAGGATTAACCAGTCTGGGGTACAAAGGTTGATAAAAAGTTTACCGGTTCCCAGGGTAGTCCTCTATTTGATTCAGTAGGTCCCCTTACTAGATACCACCCGTATGTTTTCATGTGGCTGTCTGGGTCAAGCCAAGTCTCCTATCCTATCCAAGTCCCACACACTCACTTTCTGGGCTAGCCAACGCTTAGTTGAAACTAGTGTGTAACAGAAAAATCAGAGTCACATTGTTCCACTTATGAGCTATAGATGTTCGGTGCTGTCTTCTACTTTTGTCATTCTCTCAACCTCTAGTCGTCTGATAACTATTGCCTCCACATCGGATGTGCTGCGAGTGATTTCTGAGCTATTGTAATTAGGGTTTTAGCTATCTAAAAGGCCATATTCAATAAATCTTGTACTGACTTTCTTAGGTTTGGGGCCTGGGAACAAGCAAAGTAAACAACCCCCTGTGTGTATAATTCAGTCCTCTTCAACCTTAATTAATTTTATCAGTAATTTTTTTCCAGAACCATTTTATTGTTGGTCAATCTTCTCCCAAGTGATTGAATCCTGCGTCCCCATCTTCACATCTTGGATATGTGGCAGACTATGTGTTATAGGGTGGTCAGATATGATCTGTGAGTGCTTTTGAATTGGAGATAATTGAAGTGGGAATTTGTGCACACCTCATATGCATATTACAGGGCTTTTTTGTATTCACCTTCCCCCACTTCCCGACCCATGTCCATGCCCCATTTTGTTTTGAAATCTTCAAGGGAGTGTCTAGTGCAGGAGTCTCAAACCTTTAGAGTAGTGAAAGCAACTTCCAATCTATGAAAACCACCTTGAGCGTCTGCCTTATATATGGTTTAGATAATACCACAAAAAGGGCAAGCCACTTAAACATTGCCCCTTGAGCACCCAGTCATGCCTTAGTCTGCACACACCATTAATGGCAGACAACCAAAAGCTGTATTGGAAAAGGTTTTTCTGTGTGGCCCCCAAGGACCAGTTATGTCTCCTTACTCTTTTTTATGAAGCCTGTGAGATTCAAATGTCTCATTTGGGCGTCTGGACTCTTGATCATGCAATACGTGGGATGACCCAACTCTCATTATGCGAGCGAGGCCCAAAAGTCACAGATTATCTGGCCAACTGCCTTATAGTCCATTGGTTGATACCCAGAAACTGGTCCTGCCTTAATGGTCAGGATTAAGAATAGGTATGTGCTGACTCAAAGCGCTTTACATACCACTGCAGTCACCCCAATACTGGTAAGCATACCTCTGGGACAAAGCTGGAACACAAAATTATTAATTCAGAGATTGCTTTAGGAAGTTAAGTAACTTTAAAGAACAAAAGAAAGGAAAGGAAGAAAGGGAAAAAAACACAAACAAATAAAGATAAAAGGGTAAGAAAGAAGACTTTGAGGAAGAAGATGAAAAAGTGAGGAAAGAGGAACAACAGAGAGAACAGACAATGAAAGATAGAAGGAAAAATGAGAGGATGGAAGGAGAAAGAAAGGAAAGTAGGAAGGTGAGAAAAAGGAAATGAAGAAATGAAAGAGAAAAAATGGAATAAAGATAACAATGAATGGAAAGAATGACAAGGGGAGAAGAGAATGAAAGAAGTAGCAAAGAAGGCAGAAAAAAGAATTACCAAAATAAAGAAGAGACAGAAAGGAAAGAAGGAACAGAGGTGAAATGGAGACACCTAGGGAAGAGGAAAGGGAAAAACAAGCAAAAAAGAGAATGCATAAGAACAATTGAAAGAAATAGAGTGAGACTATGAAATGCAAAGAAAGAGAAAAGAAAAGCAGAGAGAGAGAGAAAATAACAAGGGACAAAAAGAAAGAGAAATTCAGGGAACGACAAAAAGAAAGAGTGAAAATAAAGAAGGGAGACAAAAAGAAAACAGAACATTAAGGTGGAAAAAGGAAGGCAAAGGGTTGAAAGAAAGAGGCACAAGAAGAAAAGAAAGAATTTTGAAAATAAAAGAGGAAAAAAGAGAAAAAGAGCACAGGATAGAAAGAAAAAGATTTTTTTTTAATGTACTGCAACTCCCCTATAAATTTGTTACTGCCGTTGACTTTAAGTCAATATACTGCTTATGGATAAAATATGTTTTCAGGGTACATATTTCCATACGATGTGCTCCCATGTGAAGCATTTATGTATTGTTTATTTAAGGCCTGCAGGGTACCCTTTTTGGGACTCACAGTTGCATATTGCAAAGTTGCCTGACAGGCAGGGAGCTACCCCAAGACAATTTCGAACTACTGGAGACTCCTAATCTAGTGACATTAAAGAGTACCCTATACTAAGTAGTTAGTCGTCTAATATCCCCTCATGAGTGTACGAGTTGCAAGACTTTGTCGCAGGGATTCTGCTCCTACACAGAACTGTGCATAGAGACCTAGAACCTCGGTGAATTAGGGTGTACCAAAACTCACCTCAGTATCCAAAATCCCCTACCAGACTAGCAATCAGTTTCTCATTGGTTCTTCCATACCCCCAATGATTAGACAACCCAGAACATGGACTTAGAACACCTCAGGTAACGTGGAACACATGAACACTCTTTCGTTATACTAACATACCAATCCAAAATAAGGAGTAAATGAAGACACGTGCAAGTTTGAAATGTTTATTTTATAATGCCGTGTTCTCAGGCGCAGCATCTTAGCTAATACAAGCAAAGATATTATAAGCAACAAGGTTATCAGCATAGTTACTAGTCCATAAAATACAAAGGGAGAAAGCATGTTAAAATGCTAAAGGGAAGAAGGCTAAAAGGCACCTAAGTCTTACCCTCCCTTGCTAGTATATTATATTATATCTAAAGAAGGTCTCTTTGGGTTTTAGAAGGGCGGCCCCATACCTCTGATCTTAGTGGAAAGGGATCACATCATCGTCCACCAGTTCTCTGCATGCGAATATTCATCAAGTGTGTGTGCATGCTCTGCGCAGTACAGTATTAAAACGCACCAAAAACCAGAGTTGGCCGCAGCTGCATATGTGTCATGTCTAGGATGTGCGCTGATCAGAACTCACAACAACCACTGTGTTGAAATAACCTTGAAGGCCTCGGCACTCACTGTTCAGACATAGCTTACTAAGCAAAGCTGATACAATAGGAAAACATATTCTCGTGTGAAGCAAAATATTCTACTAGCTCAAAGCTCTAATAACAATATGTGCAGTGTGCAGAAGGAGCAGAAAGGAAAAAATGGCGTTTAAACTTCTAATAAGCTCATGCTAACTTAACACAGTGCGAAGGCAAAGCCTATCTATATGACACCCTCCCTTGATCCGAGCACGGATAAGATAAGATAAGATAAGGGGCAAATTTTTGGAATGCAGAGTTCAAGAACAACAGTCAGCTCAAATTTGCACAAGGTAAAAAAGAAAAAGAAAATTTTGTCTTTAAAAATCCACATAGACAAAAAGGTGAATACGAATCCAATAAGTTGAGTCATTGGCCTTAGCATTGTCAATAGGCCTGGGGCAGAGAAACAAATGTTATAGAGGCTTGAAAAAAATAAAAAATGTTCAATGTCCAATAAATGACCTCGGCCATGAGAGTAAGAAGCGATAACACATCTCATTCTAACAATGAATATGCAAAATATGCAGCAACAGCCTCCAACAGGAAGTCACTGTTATCCAATTCAATAATGGGAAAGAACATACATGTTCTACAATTACAGGAGCCTCTAGCACCATCAGAGGACAACTCGGTGGGTTCTCAATGTAGCTGTGTGCCAAGAAATCTTGCGCCGCTGCGAACACATTCCAACGACCCAGTATTCCATGCATCGCTGCAAAGGTCATAATCCCTCTGTCAGAACAAAGCAATTCATGAGCAACTAAGGGGCTCATAAGCTGATTATAATCCACATCAGGAGACACCGTATTGCAGAGACACAAATCCAGGGCCCCGTCGAAATCGCAACTCAGGCAATGAAAGACAGGCTGGACACATGTAAAATAGGAAAATCAAAACGATAATCCATAAGCTGCACTTAATGTTGCAAGAGGCAGCGCTCTATAGTACTCAAGCATTCGGTTGCAAAACAGCGCCAGACGTGACAGCTCGTCTCGAAACACAGGACGTGCATCCATTTTGAATTAAACAAAACAGCAAAAGAACGCCTGCAGCCAGAGCCAGTAGTAATGGAAGTCCACCAAATAGGCTGGAAAAGATTGAATGAAAGAAAGCAGGGAAGACACAGAATATAGTTTGAAATGAAGTCACAAGGCCACTGCTTTTAACTTTAAAAAAGTGGGCCAGCCCCGTTGTGGAGGATGCATTAAAGATTGCGTGAATTAATTCACCGAAATGCAAAGGCAAGTCAGTATTTAATAAAGCATGCACCTCTGTGCGGGTGTTAGCCACGTGAAGGACGAATGTCTCACGAGCAGACGTGAGCGCAATTTCTTTCTGGGACAATAGAGCTCTTATACGACTCATCTTGTTGAACTCTGCTTTCAAGGTCGTGTTCGTGGGGCCAGATGGAAACATCAAGCTTCCCAGGTGCACAGACATAATATTGACTCCAAAATATCGTTTGGACAGAATATCGAGTTTTAAATATCGTTTGGAGAAAATATCGACAGGACAGAATATCGACAGCCAAAATATCGTTTTTAAGGTAAGTGAAGTAATATTGACTGTAAATAATATAGAAAGTAAAAAATATCGTTTTTTTATATAATATGTAATTATTTATAGTGTTTTTATGTTATAATATGTGTGAAAAGTGTCATTTTATGTTATAATTATTTTTAATTAATGATTTTTTTTAAATTATTGTGTAATTTTATTCTGTAGCGGGTTGTGGGTTCATAGGGGAATAGGGTGGGAAGTAATTTAATTATAATTAATTAAATATGTAAATTTATTAATTGTTAGTAATAATTAATTAATTGGTAATTAAATAATATATGTTAATTATTTAAAATTTAATTGGTAATTAATTTAATTTAATTTATTAATTGCTAATTATGTAAATTAAAATAATGTATTTCCTGTTGCGGGTTGTGGGTTTATAGGGGAATAGGGTGGGAAGTAATTTAATTATTATTTATTAAATATGTAAATGTATTAATTGGTAGTAATATTTAATTAATTGGTAATTAAATAATATTTGTTAATTAATTAAAATGTAATTGGTAATTAATTTAATTTAATTGATTAATTGCTAATTATGTTAAATTAAAGGGGTATTTTTAGGGTTCAGGGTCAGTTTTTAGTTTTTGGGTAAAGGGGTATTTTTAGGGTTCAGGGTCAGTTTTTAGTTTTTGGGTAAAGGGGTATTTTTAGGGTTCAGGTTCAGTTTTTAGTTTTTGGGTAAAGGGGTATTTTTAGGGTTCAGGGTCAGTTTTTAGTTTTTGGGTAAAGGGGTATTTTTAGGGTTCAGGGTCAGTTTTTAGTTTTTGGGTAAAGGGGTATTTTTAGGGTTCAGGGTCAGTTTTGGGTTTTTGGGTAAAGGGGTATTTTTAGGGTTCAGGGTCAGTTTTTAGTTTTTGGGTAAAGGGGTATTTTTAGGGTTCAGGGTCAGTTTTTAGTTTTTGGGTAAAGGGGTATTTTTAGGGTTCAGGGTCAGTTTTTAGTTTTTGGGTAAAGGGGTATTGTTAGGGTTCAGGGTCAGTTTTGGGTTTTTGGGTAAAGGGTTTTTTTAGGGTTCAGGGTCAGTTTTGGGGTACAGGGGTACAGGGGTACAGTGTAAAAATAAAGTAAAATTAAATTTACTTTAATTTAATAAAATTAAATTAAATTAAATTATATTTAAATAATTTTAAATAATTTAAATTAAAAAAAATTATTATATACTTACCAATACTTACGTTGTAATGGTAGTGCGTTGTAAAAGTTGCGTTGTAACGTCATATATCCACTGTTGCACTCTTTTCAGTGGGAATAGTAATTTTTACTCTTTTGTATTTGTACGTTAATAATATTGGCTATTATTTAATTAAATTTTCTTACTATATATATATATGTTTTAAGAAATATGATTAAAAAAATATTATTTTTTTACTTTCATTAATTATTTAATTATTAAAAGTTATTTTAAGTATTGTTAATTATATTTTAGTAATTAATTTTTTATATTAATGTAATTAAACATTGTTTTTATTAAAGTCGATATTTTTTACAACTATATTTTTGTAAACGATATTTTGTACTCGATATTTTTGTACTTACCTGTTTGTACATACAAACTCGATATTTTGGTTGTAGATATTTTTTCCTCGATATTTTGGGTAGTCGATATTTTGGTAGTCGATATTATTTCAGTGATCCAGCTTCCCATGCGGGGGTGGATACATTACATTCTTACAGCAAACCACACGCTCACTGACGGTAACTACATAAGCAATTCCTTTTAATAGCCCACAGCAATCTTCATTGTTTAAAAGTAAATAACTCCCGTATGCCAGTAATGTGAATGTGGGCATGATCGCAGGCACAGGTGTACTTTTCAAAATACAGGCCAAATTCGGCTCATTCTGGTTACAAGAGCTATGCAATTGGATATGTCTGCACATCAATGAGTGATCTGGTGTTTCAGTGCAATCTTCACCATTCAAATAAACTTCTTTACCCTCCCTAAGGCATCTATAGGTAAATGGAAGCGACCAAGCTTCATGGAGGTAAGCACTTCCAAGAGGTTCATATCTACCAATTGCATAGTACTTCATACACCCTTCGAACTTCAACAGAGGGAACGGGAGAGTTATTAACCCGTGGATAAGCCACGTTGCTGAATTGGCCTCTGCCACAGAAAACGGTAATTGTTCTAACCTTTCAATGTGTAACATAGAAAAGGATGCATCTTTCATTGACAGTAAACGCTGCTTGTCAGCCAAATTAAACGGGGCAAACAATGATGACGTGTTCATGTAATGCCATGGCACTTTGCCAGCTTTTAAGGTTTGCAAAGTCCATGCAAATTGCATAATGGAACACAATTTATTTTGACCATGGTACAAAACAGACACTTCATCCTGCACAATATCAACAACAGACGATACAATATTGTCTAACGTGTAAATGCGGGAAGAAAGCGTATTAATGCTGTTATCTACAACTGCTAGCACTTTCTCTAAATTAGCCTGATCTATAGCTCTAATGCGGGTAGCCGTCTCAATCTGGGAAGTTTTCCAGACTTCGTTGTAAATGGCATATATCCATCTTTTAGATCTGCCGTTAGGCGGGCCCTTTATAAAATCCTTCAGATCAACATCGTCAGTCAGTTTAGATAAATGCAGCTTAACTGAGGCCAAAGTGGAATGTTTGAGCCAATTCTGACATAATTTGCCAACAGAATAGGTAGTAACAGAATGGCCACTTTCAAAACAGGGATCCACCCTGACCTGTGTAAAGCCTTGAGCCAAACCCAGAAAACGATGCTGGCAAGAATCAGCACTTCTGTGCCAGAGCAACCAACCCTTAGGATCCAAACTGGATATGTTAAAGGAAGAATTTAGCAACAGAGTTTGTAACTCTCTGGTCGAAAATTTAGTGGCATTATTCCAACCGGAATATTCTTCTAATTCAGGAAAAGAAGGAGCATTTAATTTTTTAGTAGTAGCCAATCCAAAGCATGCTGTCTGTGAAATTGTAGAATTCAAGAACAACATATGATTCGGGATGAGGCATGCTCGGTGCAAAGCATCAGTGCCTTGCACTTGCCAGCTTTAAGAACCCCAAACTGATTTAAGGTCAATTGTATCCTTCCACAACTCGTAGCCACCTACAGCCAACTGGTCTAGAAAGGACTTCGAATACAATAATTTAGTATCGGTAAGTCTAACTTTGAATGTGGACTTTTCGGTAATTTTAAACTAAAATGCATTGGGAATCGACTGATTAAAATCAGTAAAATATGAGAACCTTGTATGTATGTATGTATGTATTGCGACTTATATAGCGCACGTATCACCTGAAGGTATCAAGGCGCTTGCTTAGGGAACCCGTCCTGGTATTCCCCTGTGAGATACCCCGGCAGGGTATCCACAAGGTGAAAGCCAGGCATCCCGCCGCGAGGGGCCGTAGTGGAGATTAAGCAAGCTATTGCCCAGAGTTGCAGAGTGTGACCCCGTGAGTCAAGTAGGCACCGGAGCGAGAATTGTCGAGTCCGTGGAATTTTTGAGCCCGAGACCCGCCGAGGCGGGGAATCGAACCCTGGTCCACGGCCGATCTCAGCTTCCGGGTCTGCCGCCTCTAACCACTGAGCCACGCTTCTCCACCTTTTCACAAAGGAAGCAGAACTGCCTTGTATAGGAGCTGGACAATGCTCCCATTGTGTATAGTTTACAGTGTTCCTCCTGGTATTAGTTTTATGCAGGTAGTGATTGCCAAAATGTTGGTAACAATATAAATCACCGTAATTAGCAGATTCTAAATACAAATCTTCAGCATCAAAGGCAGCATAATATTTTAAATCAGAAAACAAAGCTTCTACGGCCTGAACATCCCAATCATCAGAACGTATATTTTGTTTAATTTCATCCCCCATAGAAACTCTAAGCACATTAGGGACATTTATAACTCAGTGGGCCCATGAATTTGAAAACGAACAGCATCCCATACAATCCCATCTAAAACAGGCCAAGCCGTGATGTTTACAAAAGCCAAGTCTCTCTTCAATCTGTGTGATGAGGAATGGGGAGCCAATGTTCCATTGATATGTCGAATGCATGTTCTCTCCTCGACATAGTGTCCATTGACAAGTCGAAAAAAATACACCACAAAGCCAATTGACATGAAAAGGTAAATTGAAAAAAGCACCAACCAAATGTAGGTCCAAGGGGGAATCAAAAAATGTTTTTTAAACAATTTAGCCAAAACAGAGACCTTCGAAGGTTTCTTCGATGTTTGTGAATCAGTGTCAAATGAAAATCTGGATTCTGTAGCCAAGCGAGTTTGCAAGTCAGGCATCGATAAGTCAGTTGGGTAAGTGTAGTCAGTTTCATCAAGTCGAGTACCAGGCAGTGTACTCAATAAAGGACTACAAATTTCAGGCATCTCAAGGGCAACATCAGACACTGAAGCCGGGGCAAAAACAGAATTTCTCACAATCGAAGGACATGAGACTGCCGGTGTCATACTAAGAAGAATCGGCCACTCTTGACATTGTCAATGGAGATATACCTGTTTTCCTTATGACCTGGAAGTGGTGGTAAAATGACTGTTCTTGTGCCCTTCACACCAAGCACTTGAACCGGAGCTCGATAAGAAGGACCAAATTCTTGTTTTTCGATCTTCTCTCAAACCAGTTCTCCAACTTGGGGTAGCCAGCCAACTACCGGGATCTGCAACGCATCATCCGAGGTGGAGGGCAAATGTTCCTTTGCAAGACCGTCTCTCGCCTCTTGTAGATTCTGTAAAACATTGCAATGTTGATCTACATCAAAAGAGGCAGCAACAGCCGCCTGGTCTAGACTGTCAAGGTCCGGTAAAAACATCTTGATACCAAAGAGCATTTCGTATGGGGTCCGCCCACCCAGAGACCTTCTAAGGAGATTATTTAGAGCACGCTGTATGCTATTGAGGTGGGCCAGCCAGTTCCTGCCAGTGCCTATAACTCTAGCTGTCAAAGACTGCTTTAAATCTCGGTTCATTCGTTCCACAACACTATTACCCTCAGGTCTGTGTGACTTGGACCCCCAATGAAGTCATGGCATCCTTATACGTCTTAGAGGCGAAAGCCGGCCCCTGATCCGAATGGAAGCAAAAATCCCTACAAAGACACGCAAGTCTCTTATGACAGTTCGTGAATAATAATAATAATAATAAATAATAATCCACATTTGTAAAGCGCACAATCACCCGTAAGGGTCTCTAGGCGCTGGGGGCCGTCGGGAAGATTAAGCAAGCTATTGCCCAGAGTCACATGGTGCTGGGCTAACCTGCCGCCGGAGCCGGGGATCGAACCCTGGTCCCCGGATTCCAGCGTCAGTCGCCCTGGCCGCGGCGCCACACTTCTCCCTGATCAGCGCTGCGGTGTGGCCACACCCACACAAAGCGTGTGCATGCATCAACTGCTACTAAGATGTACTTATACGCAGTATCAGAAGAAAAAGGACCGCAGTGATCTAAGTAAACACAACCAAGTGGTTTATTAGAAATGTACAACTGTGTCTGGGGCAGACGCGCAGCAGTTGAAGGCTTAATCTGCTGGCAAATGTCACATTGAAGGACATAGTCACGCTTCTGTTTGTACAGTCCCCGCCACCAGAAACACTGTTGTAACTGAGATACAGTAGAGGAAAAGCCCGCATGCGGGACGCTTTTAAAGCGGGGGTGAGAGGGGAGTCCTTAGCTTACTCGATTAAAAAGCAGAAAATTATGCGGGACAAAATGGATCATCACTACAAAGTAGTACGGGAGTGGGAAGAGAAGTTAGCATCAGCTATTACATCTAATCAGGACACTGAAGGCATTAAAACAACCTTAGCCATTTATAAAGCAAAGCATCTAAATTGGCTGAACAGGCAGCAGTAATGCGGACACAGATTTATGAAAGGGGGAGCACTCTGGGAAAATCTTGCCAAAAAAGATTAGGTAAAGAGAGGCATCAAATTTTATCGGCACAATCAAGGATGAGGCAGGTCAGATTCATACTGAAGCGGAAGAGATCCTAGAGGTTTTTCGGCAATTTTATAGTAATCTTTATGAACAGGACACCTTAGACTATTCTAATGAGTTATTTTTTAACTTTATGTCATCTGACAATATCTCAAAACTATCATCTGCGCAGGCCCAGATCTTAGATGCAGACATTACATGGGAAGAAATAGACTCAGCATTACTATCTCTTGCTATGGGTAAAACCATGGGACCTGACGGGATTCCCTTAGAATTCTATCGAATGTTTAGAAATTTGTTAAAACAAGATCTATTAACCACTTTTTTGGAGGCACAGAAAGGGGCTGCCCCCCCTTCGTGGGGGCAATCAATCATAATGGCATTTATTAAAAAGGACAAATCCCCACTAAACCCGGCCTCTTACAGGCCGATATCACTCATTAATGCGGACAGCAAGGTCTTCTCTAAAATATTAGCTGTCCGCTTATCATCTGTAATTTCTAGCATAGTCTCTCGCTGGCAACATGGGTTTATTCCTAACCGCGACACCTCGGATCATGTCCGGAGAGTAATTGCTTTGCTGGATTGGGCCGAGTGTACAAATACACCCATAGGGGTCACCCTGTTAGATGCCGAGAAGGCATTTGACAGGGTGGCCTGGCAGTACCTCTGGGATATCCTGTCTTTTAAGGGGTTCGGACCAGGTATAATCAGGGCTGTGAAAACTCTGTATCTAGCACCAACATCCTGTATCAAAATTGGGTCAAATAAATCTACTCCGTTTCCCATCTACAGAGGAACAAGACAAGGGTGTCCGGCCTCCCCGCTATTGTTTGCAATATATATTGACGTTCTTCTAAATGAACTAAACCATGCGGAGGAGATAACACCAGTGCTGGTGGCAGGTACACCGTATAGGGCATTGGCCTATGCAGATGACGTGGTGGTCATCACCACGGATATCGTAAAAGCTATCCAAAAGATTGAGGAACTTGCTACTCAGTTTGGTGCCTTCTCTGCCTACAAGCTGAACCTGTCAAAGACACAAATCCTGTTTACTGGTCAGTCGCCCCCGGCACTGCCCAATATAGTTTCTACAGCGACTTATCTGGGGGTTAAGATCACATCTCCAATATCACAGATCCCAGAAGTAAATGTCAACCCTATTATTAAAATGTCTAATGCTACACTCGAACGTATTAACCATTTACATTTGTCACTCTATGGGAGAAATAACGTGTTAAAAATGCTTATTTTGCCGAAATTTTTATATCTATTCCGATGTATTCCTTTAGAGTTTCCTCTTTCAACTTTCAAACAGTTAGAGACAATGACAGGGAGATTTTTATGGGGATATAAGCATCATCGTAGAGCCTACCAGAAAATGATACTTCCAAAGGCTAGGGGGGATGGGGCATCCCACATTTCTTATTTTATTATCTTGCTTCGGTGTTGCAATTCATCACTCCCTTAATAATTGGAGATAAGGCGCCGATCTCAGATGCGCATGCACTGTCTATCTATGAGCTGGCCCTAGGGGTAGAGGCTAGGGGATGGTTGTTAAAAATGGTCGAGCCCAGCTACCACAAAAAAATAAAATGTAAGATCTTAAAAGCAGCATTTAGGGCTTGGAAACTTATTAGGCGTATCACTGATATTCGTAAAATCACGCGATACACCCCCTTGGCGTCTCAACATATTTTCCCATCTGCTGGTAGGAATAGCAATTTGAGAAGATGGCGTAATCATGGTATTATATACTTGAGTGACCTCTGGCAAAATGATCATATGGTATCTTTTCAGGATTTACAAACCAAATTTGAGCTCACGAATGCCGATTATTTGAAATATTTTCAGTGGCATAGTCTGCTCAATTCGTTAAGCACTCAGGAACGCGCAGGATTGCAGCGGATCCCTTTGATTGATTCTCTGTATAATAAAAGGAAGATTGGTTTTTTATACAATTTATCGTTGTCTTTCTCCCCAGATGATTTAGTGGCTAGGCAACAGAGCTGGGCTGAGAAAATGGGAGTAGAACATATTAAGATCGAGGAGTCTATCAAGCTGGCTAATTCCATTCTATTATCGGGAAGAAGCCGGACACAACATTATATGGTGTTGTTTGACCTGTACTACACCCCAGCTAAAATATCCAAATGGGGAACTTCTGTCGGCACCTCATGCAGCAGATGCGGCTTGCATGCTGCGGACACCATGCATATGTTTTTTCTTTGTCCGCATCTATCCCTAATTTTATATGAAATCCAAACTTTTCTCTCCATGTTACTTGGTACCCCAGTAGCTCTGACTTCAGAGCTTGTATTGATTGGAGTTACCTCGGCAGCTTTTGATGAGGCCCATAGGAAGCTAATATTTATTGCTATGGGAATCTTACCCTCATGTGTTACTCAAGACTGGATTAGCTCAGACCCGCCATCTTTTTTTTCATGGAGGGCACGTCTGCTGGCTATGTTTATTTTAGAGCGGGCTATCTATAGAACAAAAGGGCGCAAAAAAAGAGCATTAGGTTTAAAATGATGGGCGCCGATTGAGCGTTGGATGGAGGGCGAATTGGGGTAGAGATATATTGATTGTACTTTGTATATTTCTTTTTCTCGTTAGTTGCTTATGCAATATTTTGGTGGGAACCTTCATGGAATGCAATGAAATGCAATGTATCAACTGTAATTGCTTTTTTCTTTTTCTCTCTGTATTTGTTTGGAAATGTTGGTACCTGATCTGCTTGCAATAAAAAAATCAATAATTAATAAAAAAAATAAAAATAAAAAAAAGGAAAAGCCCGCATGCGCAGAAGCAACACCTTCATGGGCTGCAGTAATCAGTACTGGCCTGCGGTCCGCGTTGGGAATCAACCTTTCACCAATGTCAGGTATTTTCACATAAGGAACTTTATTAGGACTTAAGTGGTATGAATACTTCGAAGGGAACCCCTTAGGATATTTACTTCCCTTCTTAGTCACAGAAACAGCTGCCAAGATATCATCAATCTTACTCTTGGAATGTGTAACTGCTGCAACCAAATATGTCGATACTGCTGATTTTGCGGCCTCATCGGCCAATGAATTGCCAACAGCGTGAACTCCCACGCGCTGATGACCTAGAGTATGAATTACAAACCTGAGTGGCAACTGCTCTTTAAGCTCAGCCACTCGGACCCAGATCATTTTATGTTTTATTGTGCTACCCTTGAAATCACAAAATCATTCTGAATCCAAAAGAACAGGTTTTCATTGTAAGAAAGGACACAGTAATAAAAATCACTAACAATAAAAGTCGTCACACTAGGATCAGCGTACTCCAAGGCAAGCATCAGAGAACGAAGCTCTGCCAATTGTGCCGTGCAGTCCCCTAAAGTCTGCGTGTGCATGACCCTGGACTTGAACTCATCATTCACCATGGCACCTACCACAATGACGCAAGCTGAAACGTATGCGTGCTTAGACCCATGCGCAACTTGCGCTGAACCATCAGTGTATATGATGCAATGGAAATCCTCCAAAGGCCGCATAGTCAAAGGCGCAGGATGAACAAATTCCTACTGCAAAAACTCTTGCGACTGTAGGGAGGCATCAAAAATAAATGTGACATCCGGAGATGTCAATGATGCAGCCCATTGTATCCACCATGGGTGCAAAGCTTTAGAATTTGGTACACTGGCTCTCGTCACTGCCTCTAATGTAGGATACGGGGTAACAACCAACATGCGTTTTCCCTGCGACAGTGCAGGTTGTTTAAGAATCGCCATTTGCACTGCTGTCAAACTTTTTCCACAGTGGAAAACCTCATTTCAGCCGAAGTGTACAAGTGTGACTTGTAAGCAATAGGTACTGTGTCTCCTTCATTAAAAGTAAGGTACGTGAAACCCACCGCCCCAGGGATGATTCTTATCACCAGGTTGGTGTGGTTATCACGAGTCAGTAAGAATTTAGATTCTAGAAGATCAGCCTGCAAAGATTGCAAAATAGCTGAATGTTCCGGCAGCCAGCAAGATTTGGTAAAAGTAGGTTGTATCAAAGCATACAAAGGCTTGATACGCTGGGCATATTCAGGAATGGATGTACGCCCGAAATTCAAAAATCCCACCAAGGACTGTAACCTTTTCAGAGTTGTAGGAGCGCGCAGCTGTGCGCATTTCTCCAAGAAGTGAGGAGCCAATCCTCGACCTTCATTGTGAGCTCATTGCCCAGGAACAACACGGTGTACTCTGCAATGTGAGACTTTGCAAAGTTGAATTTGTAACCAAAGTCCGCAAAGTTACAAATTATGCGGTCAACGCAACACAGATGCGCCCAAAGCTCGTCGTCTGTGAGATATATGTCATCCACATACGAACACGCATCCGTGTCCACTCTCTCTAAGAGAGAGAGAGAGAATCCGGGCAGCAAACACGCCTGGACTATTCCTATAGCCCATTGGTAAACATTTGTATTGGCGGTGTTTGCCACCACTCGTAAAACTGGTCCATTGGGAACTAAGACCATCTAAATTGTGGGCAAAAAAACCATTGGAAATGTCAGGTGTGGTTTTAAACCGTTTACGCACAAGACCATCCACTAAGGCAGAGCCGTGGGTATTCTGTACTGCACAGGTACGACAATGCGAGTTCAAATGCCGGTAATCCAATACCAAACGGAACAAGCCGTCTGGCTTGGTCACAGTAAAAATAGGGTTATTCATCGGTGACACACAAGTTTCAATTACACCTTGATATTCCAATTGTTCAAGGATTTCCACAACGGAAGCCTTAGCTTCATGTCGGATGGGATATTGAGGTTGAGGCTGTGGCATAGACCGTAAAGGAATCTCGTGGTGTGGGGAAAATTTATCCCAACCACAGTGAGTACGGTACAGAGCCGTAGCAAGGGCTTTAGCCCACTCTTCTGCAAAATTCAGCGCATGCTCCTTTGAGATAGTGTGCAGGAAACTAGGGAGGATCACCTCCTCCCCTCTCTGAGCTGCGAGAACAAAAGGTGGGGGCCAATCAGCCTCCGCTAACAAAATATCATATGTAGTCGTAAGATTTTCCCAAAATACCCCTTTTATGGTACGTTGTATGTCACCTTCAATTAAAAGGACTATGTTATAAAGTCTATCAGGGGGAGCTACTCTGGTATCAGCTGTTTCCACAACAACATACTGGTCAGTCGCTGTCACCTTCAATAGTGGACGTAGGGCCTCTCGCACTATGGTTATCTCCGCCGCGCTGTCCAGCAAGGTCAGAGCCCATGTCAGATTCCGAAGCTGTGTTCTCACTATCTGTGGCATATCTCGCTGTTAAAGCGGCAACTTTCTATTTCTGAAACTGGGGTCTTTTCGGTGTTGAATCGTTCTGCTTGCCTTTACCGTCTTTCGGGCGGGGTTGGTCGCGTCCCTCCTGGCCACCCCGACCTCTGCCGCTTCCTCCACCACCAGTCGATGAGGCCGATGAGTCCTGAAAAGAACGAGGAGAGCGTTGTTCAGAAACCTGAAAACGATCAGGAGATTTTATCGTCGCGCGATCGCACAAGTCATAAACACGTTCTGTAGGTGCGGGCACCGGTGATGCAGGATGAGAACCCTGTTTCTGTTGCTGTTGTGTACCCTGTTTTTGGTTTTTTGGCCAATTTTGCTTCTTAGCCTTGGGCTGGTCGTCTGTTTCCAACTTCTGCCCTTGAGGTTGCTTTTTCTCCTTTGTAGAGAAAGGCTTGACACCCAAACTGTTTCGGCCCATGGTTTTATAAGCCGCCGTAATAATTTTTTGTAACTGTCGGGGTTTATTGGCGTCGGGCACCGCTTGCAAAGCATTAGACACCTGAAAGCTCATCCGATCTCCCTTGACATTCGCAAGTACGAGAACGGAAACTACGTCAAAACTGCCTCATAGCCGCATACCCAATTCAACCGCTGCCTCAGATCCGTGCTCATCTTGAACACGTTTAATGACTGAGGGAAGGACGGTCATTGACGGAGTGCCGAAGCACCTCATGTATACCGCCGCCAAAATCTTACCCCAAGACTCACAGTCACCTGCCTCTGGTATCAAGTCTTTAGGCAAACTAATTGTCAGAATCCTGTGTTTTTCAACAGGAGTCGTGTTAGGAAATACTGCTTCCAGCTGGTCAAATTTCTCGGCAAGCCAGAAAGGCATATCATCCTTATCCTGGGGGCGCTTGCCCATCACTGCATTAACCTTGACAGGGCTAAGCTTAATACCGCCCGGCCCGGCTGGAAGCACCGCAGCACGTGGAGCCCCGCCCGGGAGATTGCGGGTAATGTATTGCACTAACGACCAAATTACACTAATTGCGACTGTATGTAACAGCTGTAAATCTGCAACGGGAACCGCTCCATGTTTAGGATGCGGAGTAAATCCAGCCAAAACAGGCCAGGTAATGCCTGGAATGGCCAAAGGACTTAACCTTGAGCCTAACAAAGTGTGGGGTAGGGCGCCATTAAACCAAACTCGATGCTGCCAAGCATTAATCGGAAACTCCTGTGTCCTATATGGAACATATTCCTGAGGCACGGCAGTAGGAGTATAAGTGTCGAACAAATTAGTATTCACATTCACAGCCGGGAAGGTCACCCACTAATAGAAAATTTCGTATGGGTAAGCCACTTCCGCACTCACAACCATAATAACTGCCATGCCCTCCAACCTGATGTCATAAGCCTGCAAATGATTGCGAACCGCAATTCGACTATGCTGCGGTATGTCAACGTCAGCCATAGCGACACAGTAAGAAAGAGGTACAACAAAAACTACGTAGGACAGCTGGGTAGTAATTCAAAAGGAATCCATTTGAAAAGATTCAAGCTTGAAAAGACCTATGTAACTACAGGTAGGTTTGTCCGACACCACTGTCTTCCGAAAACAATAGTGAAGGGTGTTAAGGACTGATATAAGCACTACTCAAGTGTCATGTAATAGGACCACCAACGATTGGGCGCCATGTCGAAGGGATTCTGCTCCTACACAGAACTGTGCATAGAGACCTAGAACATCAGTGAATTAGGGTGTACCAAAACTCACCTCAGTATCCAAAATCCGTACCCCCATGATTAGATAACTCAGAACATGGACTTAGAACACCTCAGGCAACGTGGACCACATGAACACTCTTTCGTTATACTAACATACCAATCCAAAACGAGGAGTAAATGAAGACACGTGCAAGTTTGAAATGTTTATTTCTAATGCCATGTTTTCAGGCGCAGTATCTTAGCTAATACAAGCAAACATATTATAAGCAACAAGGTTATCAGCATAGTTACTAGTCCATAAAATACAAAGGGAGAAAGCATGTTAAAATGCTAAAGGGAAGAAGGCTAAATGGCACCTAAGTCTTACCCTCCCTTGCTAGTATATTATGTTATATCTAAAGAAGGTCTCTTTGGGTTTTAGAAGGGTGGCCCCATACCTCTGATCTTAGTGGAAAGGGATCACATCAGCTTCCACCAGCTCTCTGCATGCGAATATTCATCAAGTGTATGTGCATGCTCTGCACAGTGCAGTATTAAAACGCGCCAAAAGCCAGAGTTGGCCGCAGCTGCATATGTGTTATGTCTAGGACGTGCGCTGATCAGACCTCACAACAACCACTGTGTTATAATAACTCTGAAGGCCTCGGCACTCACTGTTCAGACATAGCTTACCAAGCAAAGCTGATACAATAGGAAAACATATTATTCTCGTGTGAAGTAAAATATTCTACTAGGCTCAAAGCTCTAATAACAATATGTGCCGTGTGCAGAAGCAGCAGAAAGGAAAAAATGGCGTTTAAACTTCTAATAAGCTCATGCTAACTTAACACAGTGCGAAGGCAAAGCCCATCTATATGACAACTTCATGAGCATTCCACAGCATTCCCCCCCTCAGTCTCCCGAGTAAAATGATACCTCACTTGTGTGTGTGGGGCAAGGGCATGTATGGACTAGGAAGAGCCCAAAACATAGGGAATAATGGCATAGCACCGAGAATTCTAAGCGCTACATTTTTTTAAAATACGTTTTTAGCCAATACTGCATTGGACACCCACACAAGTGAGGTATCATTTTACTTGGGACACTAAGGAGAACGCTGTGGGGTAGGTCATTTGTACCGCCACTGTGATTCCACACAAAAATATGTGGAAAGTTTGGGGTTTTTCAGCTAAATTGTAGGTTTGCAGGGGATTCTGGGTAGGGAAACGTTGGGAGATCCATGCAAGCCATACCTCATTAGACTCCCCAGGGTGTCTAGTTTTCAGAAATGTGTGGGTTTTGCAGGTTTCCCTAGATGTCGGCGAGCCCGGGGCCAAAACTCCAGGTGCCTCCCCCCAAACCAGGTAGTTTTGTTATAGGTAATTTTGAAGTTTCCACAGTAGGATTTGGGCCATTTCTTGTTGCAGCCACTATGCCTACCCACACATGTGAGGTACCATTTTTATCAAGAGACCTGGGGGAACGCTGTGTGGTAGACAATTTGTGTCAGCCCGGTGATCCTACAACTTTCCCACACAGAAATGTGAGAGAAAAAATTATTTTTTTAAATAAAATTAGTTGTTTGCAGGGGATTCTGGGTAGGGAAATAATGGGGGACCCATTTAAGCCATACCTTGCTGGACTCCCCCGGGTGTCTAGTTTACAGAAATGTGTCGCTTTGGTAGGTTTCCCTAGATGGCTGCCGAGCCCAGGCCAAAAATCCAGATGACTCCCCTTGCAAAACCAGGTTGTTTTGTGATAGGTCATTTTGATGTCTCCGCAATACATTTTGGGCCCTTGCCTGTCGCGGGTACTTCACCCACCCACACCAGTGAGGTACCATTTTTATCGGAGACCTGGGTAATGCTGTGTAGAAGGAAATTTGTGAATCCACTCAGATTCCAGAACTTTCCCACACAGAAATTTGAGAAAAAAGTGATTTTGTTTTCAGCTAAATTTGAGGTTTGCAGGGGAAATGTTGGGGGACCCACGCAAGCCATACCTTGCCGGCTCACCCGGTGTCTAGTTTTCAGAAATGTGTGGGTTTGGTAGGTTGCCGTAGATGGCCGCCGAGCCCAGGGCCAAAAACTCATAGACCCCCCTAGCAAAACCAGGTTGTTTTGTGATACGTTATTTTGAAATCGCCTCAATAGGCTTTGTGCCCTTGCCTGTCGCGGGTACTTGACCCACCCACACAAGTGCAGTACCATTTTTCTCTGAAGACCTTGAGGAATGCGGGGTCGGTAGAATTTTGTAGATCCACACAGATTCCAGAACTTTCCACCACAGAAATGTGAGGAATATGTGTTTCTTTGACAAATGTTGAGGTTTGCAATGGATTCTGGGTAACAGAACCCAGTAAGAACCAGACAAGTCACCCCATCCTGGATTTCCCTGGGTGTCTAGTTTTCAAAAATGTATAGGTTTGCTAGGTTTCCCTTGGTGCCGGCAGAGCTAGGGTTCAAAATCTATAGCTAGGCACTTTGCAAAATAGTGTCAGCTTTCACTGTAAAATGTGGTGTGTCCACGTTGCTTTTTGGACCGTTTTCTGTCGCGGGCACTAGGCCTACTCACACAAATGAGGTATCATTTTTCTCGGAAGACTTTGGGGAATGTGGGGTGTGTAGAATTTTGTGGAGCCACGCAGATTCCAGAACTTTCCACCACAAAAATGTGAGGAACATGTGTTTTTTTGACAAATCTTTGGGTTTGAAAGGGATTCTGGGTAGCAGAACCTGGCAAGAGCTAGTCAAGTCACCCCATCCTGGATTCCCCTGGGTGTCTAATTTTCAAACATGTATCGGTTTCCTAGGTTTCACTAGGTGCCGGCAGAGCTGGGGTTCAAAACCTACAGCTAGGGACTTTGCAAAAAAAGGGTCAGTTTTCACCGTGAAAATGTGGTGTGTCCACGTTGCGTTTTGGGCCGTTTCCTGTCGCAGGAACCAGGCCTACCCACACAAATAAGGGTACCATTTTTCTCGGAAGACTTTGGAGAACGCAGGGTGAGTGGAATTTTGTGGATCCATGCAGATTCCAGAACTTTCCACCACAGAAATGTGAGGAAAAAGTGTTTTCTTTGGACATATTTTTAAGTTTGAAAGGGATTCTAGGTAACAGAACCTGGAGTGAGCCAGTTAAGTCACCCCATCTTGAATTTTCATGGGTTTCTAGTTTTCAAAAATGTATAGGTTTGCTAGGTTTCCCTAGGTGCCGGCAGAGCAAGGGTTCAAAATCTACACCTATGCACTTTGCAAAAAAAGGGTGAGTTTTCACTGTAAAAATAAAGTGTGTCCACATTGTGTTTTGAGCCGTTTCCTGTCGCAGGCACTAAGCCTACCCACACAAGGGAGGGATCATTTTTATCGGGAGACTTAGGTTAACACAGAATTGTAGAGCAACTGTTATTACCTATTGACTTTCGATGCATTTCTGCCTTCCAAATGAAAGACAATGTGTAAAAAATAAGTCATTTTGAAAAAATGACCTATAATTCTCATGCTAGTATGGGTACTCACAATTTCGGAAATGTGCAAATATCTACTGTTCTAAACTCTATATTTTGTTCCAATTTCAGAAATACATAAGTGTCTTTCATGCCGATTTTTCTATGTATATATTTTTCCAAATTAATTACTATATACCCCGTACATAATAAAAAACCATTGCAAGACGCTGCTCAGTTACTGGCTCTGAGTTCGCCGGGTTCTTGGTGAACCTACAAGACCTATATATCCCCACAACCAGAAAGGCCCAGCTGTCATAATTAGAAGACGTTACAGGTGAAACCATTGACACAAATGGCTGTTTTTTCAACACATTTCCAATTTTTCCTATATTCAACTGTTAGTTTCTATAAAGAAATCTTGAAGGATCTACACAAATGACCCCTTGCTGAATTCAGAATTTTGTCTACTGTTCTCAAATGTATAGCTTTTCAGGATCCATTATTGCTTTCATACCCATTTCTACCATTAACTGGAAGGAGGTTGAAAGCCCAAAAAATAGCAAAAGTAGGCTATGTCCCAGAAAAATGCCAACACTGTGTTACATTTTTGGGTTTTCTGACAAAAGTCTGCTTGTCCCTGAAAGCTGGGAAGATGGTGATTTTAGCACCACGACCCCTTTGTTGATACCATTTGCAGGTAAAAAAACATTCCCCCCTCAAAAAAAACTTTGGATGTATTTAGGCTAATTTCTGGGTCCCCTCTAGGGAAATCCACAAACACTGGTACCTTTAGAATCCCCATGATGTTGGAAGAAAAGGACACAAATTTGGCATGGATACCTTATGTGGTCAAAAAGTTACAGTGGCCTAAGCGCAAACTACCCCAAATCGCCAAAAAAAGGATTAGCACGGGGTGGGGGTGGAGACCTAGCAGCAAAAGGGGTTACAGAAGGTAGGCTTCTTCAAAAGTCCACAAGTGGATGAGATTAACTGGTGCACAATCAAAATGGTACAGTGCTGGGTGACAAAGAAGGTGGCATGATGACAGACACAGGATCACTGGGAAACTGGCCAGGGGGTACAGACAAATGTTACCTGGCAGTTCACTGATGGAAACTGGTGAAGTCCACTTCTTCTTCTTCCCCTGATAGATGTTGTGCCCACCCTGCAGATGGTGGTGTTTGTGTGGGAAGCATCTGAGGCGCACACACATCAGGGGCGGAAGATATGGCTCCCCGTCCCTGGCAGCATGTGTCTGTGCCAGCAAGGAAGGCAGCACAGCACTGACAAGGGACTGATGGCTTCTCAGCAATGGAACAATGTTGCTATGGAGGGGACCCATTGTTGTTATGTAGGAGTCCAACTTGTGCACCATAGGTGCCAGGATGTTAATGATGGTCCCCAGCTTGTTGGCAAGCTCACTGGTGTCAGAGTTTGAGGCCGGTTGTACTTGCATCTCCCTTATAACACCAACAATGACAGCCAGGGACTCATATATCCTATGTAGCCAAGAATAACTGCCTTTAATTGCCTCAGAAGTATCCTTATTAGGACTGAGGCACCTACGTACTCCCTCTAGGCTGCCCACTATGGTCTCAATACCCACCAGCACCGCATCAACCATCCACTGCTAGACTCCTTCCACTCGTCATTGGAATACAACTTGTGGGTCCTCAGAGTCCGCAGCGGGGCTTGGACTAGCAAATGGGGGATGTCCTGTGGGTGGTGGCTCCTCTGGAGACCCTGAGATGCTGCCAACCCTTGCCATGACTGGAGATGGAGATTCTGTGGTGTCCAGGAGTTTTTGGAATGTGTCATCATCCATTGGGGGCAGGATGTCATCACCAACAGATTGGCCGTCCATGACAGGCTGCTGGAAAGGAGGTGTTTGTTCCTCTGCAATGAAATAAGCCCGGGCAGGGACCTCCGCTCCGCCCGTGGAATGTGCGGAGATTTGCCTCCTCTGATATCCGCAGAGAACACGGAGAAGGCCAATCTCCATGGCGGAGTGGAGTTGGCCACCCCCGCCTCCACCGCCCCTATTAACAATGAATTATAAAAGACATAAAAGTAAAGAACAACACATTTCATGGACTGCGGCGTCTCTGGGCTGCCCTCCTCCTCTTCCTCGCTGTCTCTGCGAAAACTGTGCATGTGCGCGGGCCCGAACATTTCTTGCGAGCAATGAACTAAGAGAGAGGGAGTGGCTGCTGGCTACTGCTGTTTGCGTTCTGTAGGAATCTATGACATAATATCGACCACAAAAATATCGAGGTACAAAAATATCGCAACAAAAATATCGAGGACAATAATATCGGGATCCTATCTCTAAAAAGGTAAGTACAAAAATATTGAAAATAATATATCGATGTCAAAAATATCGTTTTTTAGAAAATATCGTTTTTTTAAAAATGTAAATAAAATGTCATATTAACAAAATAATAATTATAAATATAATAAACATAGTTAAAAATATATTATAATATTTAAAATTAATAAATGATGTAATAAAAACTAATAATAATAAAAAATATAATACATAGTATATACTTAATTAATTTTAACTCTAAAATATTTATTTTAATAACTTATAAATAAATTAAAATATAATAAATTACAAATAAATTTATATACATAAATTCATAATATAAATTACAATTATTAATAATGTAAAACTAATTAAAAAAATTAAGTACATTTTGGATAGCGTACGGGTAAAAATTACTATTCCCACTCCAAAGAGTGCAACAGTAGGGAAAGTGTTGGATAGCGTAGGGGTAAAAATTACTATTCCAACTCCAAAGAGCGCAACAGTAGGGAAAGTGTTGGATAGCGTAGAGGTAAAAATTACTATTCCCACTCCAGACAGTGCAACAGTAGGGAAAGCGTTGGATAGCGTAGGGGTTAAAATTACTATTCCCACTCCAGTGAGTGCAACAATAGGGAAAGTGTTGGATAGCGTAGGGGTAAAAATTACTATTCCCACTCCAGTGAGTGCAACAGTAGGGAAAGCGTTGGATAGCGTAGGGGTAAAAATTACTATTCCCACTCCAGTGGGTGCAACAGTAGGGAAAGTGTTGGATAGCGTAGAGGTAAAAATTACTATTCCCACTCCAGAGAACGCAACAGTAGGGAAAGTGTTGGATAGCGTAGAGATAAAAATTACTATTCCCACTCCAGAGAGCGCAACAGTAGGGAAAGTGTTGGATAGAGTAGGGGTAAAAATTACTATTCCACTCCAGATAGTGCAACAGTAGGGAAAGTGTTGGATAGCGTAGGGGTAAAAATTACTATTCCAACTCCAGAGAACGCAACAGTAGGGAAAGTGTTGGATAGCGTAGAGGTAAAAATTACTATTCCCACTCCAGAGAGTGCAACAGTAGGGAAAGTGTTGGATAGCATAGTTGTAAAAATTACTATTCCCACTCCAGAGAGTGCAACAGTAGGGAAAAAGTTGGATAGCGTAGGGGTAAAAATTACTATTCCCACTCCAGAGAGTGCAACAGTAGGGAAAGAGTTGGATAGCGTAGGGGTAACAATTACTATTCCCACTCCAGAGAGTGCAACAGTAGGGAAAGAGTTGGATAGCGTAGGGGTAACAATTACTATTCCAACTCCAGAGAGCGCAATAGTAGGGAAAGTGTTGGATAGCGTAGGGGTAAAAATTACTATTCCTACTCCAGAGAGTGCAACATTAGGGAAAATGTTGGATAGCGTAGGGGTAAAAATAACATACTTATAAATAAATGTTTTATTTTAAATACTAAAAATATTAACTGTTAAATAAATATAAACCAATTACAAATACCAATACATAATTATTAAAAACATGTGAACAAAATATATGTAATTAAAAAAATATTAAAAATACCATTTCATAATATTTAATTAACAATTCATATTTAATTAACAATTAGATAATTAACCAAACTATTAATTAAAGAACATTATTACTTAATTACTTTTAAATTACTTCCCACCCTATTTCCCTATAAACCCACAACCCACTACAAAACATAATTATCAATTAATCAATTAATTAAAAATATTTAGCAATTATTTAAAAATAATTACCAATTAATAAATATTAATTTATAATTCCTAATAATTAATAATTAATGTAACCGAATTAAATTACTTCCCACCCTATTCCCCTATAAACCCACAACCCACTACAGAACATATTTATCAATTAATTAAAATTAATTACCAATTAATTAAAAATAATTACCAATTAATAAATATTAATTTATAATTACTACTAATTAATAATTAATGTAACATAATTAAATTACTTCCCACCCTATTCCCCTATAAACCCACACCCCGCTACACGACATATTATCAATTAATCATTTAATTAAAATTAATTACGAATTAATTAAAAATAATTATCAATTAATAAATATTAATTTATAATTCCTACTAATTAATAATTAATTTAACATAAATAAATTACTTCCCACCCTATTCCCCAATAAACCCACAACCCGCCACAGTACTAAAATACAAAATTTAATTAAATTACATAAAAATAAATTAAATACATAATAAATACATAATAATATACACAAAAATAATTTAAAAATCGATATTAGTAACATCGAAATTATTAACATCGATATTACTGACATCGATATTTAATACTTCGATATTACTAATATCGATATTTAATTTATCGATATTACTTACCGTTTATATTTTGTCCCATCGATATTTAAACTTCGATATAATTGTATATCGATATTTAAATATCGATATTTTGTCTGCATACCGTTCTGTAGCATTTAGGGCTGGTTCCTTAGCAAAAAATGCATCCTCAAGTCTATTTTGGACGCAAGGGTTTATTTTGCACTAAAAATTTGCAATAAGTGCTGGATTACGCTTCCTAGGTAATTTTGCACTAATTATGCTTGAGAGAATTACACCAGATGCCCCCACACTTAGTGTTTAGCCTTTTTAAGGTCTTGCTGGAGAGCGCAGACAATTATGCCAGCATTACTAGAGACCTACTAAGGTTCCACCCACATGTTGGATGCAAGGAGTGCTTGTTTTGATTGGGCAGAAGTTGTGTGCTTCCACAAAAAAGTGATTACCCTCCACACAGCTGTGTTCATTTTGTTTATTTATCCAGCTGCCTGAGTTTGAAATTTCAGGGGCACACACACAAAGCAATGCTATTAAAGTGCCTTAGGACCTTATTATGACTTTGGTGGTGTGGGAGCGGGGCCACCATGCCTCCACCCCGCTCCCTCACCAGCAGAGCCAAATTATGACTTTGTACGTCGCTGGCGGGCAGTTCTTTGGCATTCCCACAGTGGTACATCTAAAATATGTACTGCAATGGAAAAGTCAATACATGTTCCTGCCCAACCGAAATGAACAATGTTGTGCATTTCATTCTGTGCAGGAACATGGGGGCCCATGCAGACAGGGGGCACACCATGTGCCCCCCTGCATGCACCCCATGGCACAGAGGCACAAGGGGGCTCTGTAGGGCCTTCTTTGTTTCCTTGCCCCCACACTTTTCATGGCGGTTGCACCACCATGAAAGGTGTGGTGGAGAGGAAACTCCAAATATGCCTTGTGGTGCTACAGCGACACCACTAGCATATTAGGGGCTCTGACCACTGCGCCACCACCAGGGATGATCCCTGGTGGTAGCATCGGTCCCGTGGCGGTCCAACCACCACGGTCCTAATGTAGAGGACGGAACACTGGCAGTCCCCTGGCCGCCACCATGGGTTCGGTGGTCCATTGGACCGCTGAACTTGAATAACGGCCCTTAGCCAGCTAGATAAGTTATTATGTTTTTCTCTGGCACCAGCACAGATGGGGAGGAGGACAGACATTAACCGATATGGATGTTTAGGACTAGTTTGACAGTGCAACTGTCAACTGACCTTTTAACCTACACCAATATTATCCTACAGTTCTTGCTTCCATACAAATACATATCCATTCCTATTCTATTTACTTCTAGTGCTTCAAGCCAGACCTATCGACATTGACAATGCTTGTTAGTGTTTATTGTTATGGGAATGTTTTAATGAACCAGCCTCAAAGTGCGGCAGGCCCCTGTTTTGTACAAGAGCAAAAGAAAGTTAAGAGGCAGAGAAGGAAAACATGTTTGCTTCATTCTATGCCAAGACTATTGATGATGACATATTCATCATTATGAGATACTGTGACACCTAAAAAGAGGCCCAGACAATCACCTACACTTATACTTCTTGGTCATCAGTCCAAGATCCATTTCAGACAATGCTGGGACAACTTCCGCTACCTCTGCCTCCAATGCCAAAGGCAGTAATAGTCTCTAATCAGACTTTCATGTAAACGAAAGGGGAAACAGCATTTATAGTGCAGGCTGAGCCACGCGTGCCATTTCAATGCAAGCGTAACATCTCTAGCCTGAACCAGGCGAATATGTCTTAACCACCCACATGTTTTACCATGCATGTGCATAGTTAAGGCAGTCAGCGGTCTAGATGCAGAGCGCATGAAACAGACATGGAGTTTCAGTGGATCTCCTCCTTCCTGACGGATTGGTGGCTGAGTGGCTAGTAAAGGAGCACTGTCCTGTGGAGTCACCCAGGTTTCTGCTTTGTCCCCACTGTTTTTTAATATCTACCCCCAGTCACTGATGGCGGCATTAGCACGAATGGACCGTCAAGTATTTAATTATGAGAACGACACTCAACTGATCCTTCGGATTGATAACTCTATGCAAGCACGGTCTAGCGCACAGAACATCCTTAGGTTTACAATGAATTGGATAACTGCTAACTCACTTAAAGTAAACCCACATAAGACCGAGATTCTAGCAGTCACCACGGGTGGCAACCCCTGGTCAAACCTTTTTTTGCCACTAGAGTTAGGCCCCACACCAATACCGGTGCCTGTCATGAAGAGTCTTGGTGTTAAGTTGGACAGTAAGCTGGCATTGGCCGGGCAGGTGACGACAGTGGTCGGAACCCTAATGCAGGTTTTTGGGTTCTGGGTGGGGAATGGGGGTAGTTTTTATGGCTGGTGGCTGGGTTTTAGGACTCGGGGATCCGTTTGCAGGGCAGAGGGGTTAGTTTTAGGGCTCAGGACAGGAGGGATGTGGTCAGGGTAGTTTATTGAGCAGGAGGGTCGGGTTTTAGGGCTCTGGGTTGAAAGTAGGGTAGTTTTTCGGACTGGGGTGGGGTGGATTGCAGGGCTCAGGGCAGGAGGCTGGGGTGTGAATTTTATCACGCATATCCCTTTACTAATCATGCCTTTACAAAAAAATGTGTTGCAAAGGCATGCATGGTAAAGATATGGTTGATAGGCATCCTTGGATAAGGCATGCGTTTTTGTATCATACAGCACAGCCAAAGAGACGGTCCGCTCCTCTGAGATTTCATAAACCCCACACTAATGGGAGACTCCGTAGTTACCTCCGCAAAGAAATCAGCATTTCTGGGCTTTTCACTATTACCAAACCCCTGCATAAGCATAGATAATATCATGACGGATCTGCTCTCTTTGTATATTCCTTACCGTTAGCTTCGCTCCATGGGCCAACATTTGGTGGTGGTCCCTCGGGTCAGGAGGACCCGGGCCGGAGACCGTTCCTTCCGGTACAGAGCGGCGACCCTTTGGAACTCTCTGCCACCCCACATTCGAGGCCTCAGCAACTTTTCTGAATTTAGGAAAGCTGTTAAAACCTTTCTCTTTCCCACTGTGTAGGCTGCTCCCTGTGTTGATGTTGCCTATCTGCTGTTAGCGCCGGGACGCCTCTTGCTGGGGTAGCTGTTGCGCTCTATAAATGTTTTAAATAGAAAATAGAAATAGACAGGAAAAGCCTATATCTGCTTTTCCAACCACGCCAAGTAATAATCGTTATAGACGATTTGACTGTTTCACACAATCAGGAGCTATCAAACGATTTTGGTAACCAGGCCCGAGCAACAGAATAAGAACACTAAGGCTTTATGCAAAACAACATGCTATGAGTCAGAAATTCCAGCTTTCGGGTTAGTGTAACTTTAATTGCTGACTATCAATATTATGTTATGTTATCATTTTTCATAAAGCGCACATCTGTCACCAGAGTGGCCTCTTTGCACTTTGAGATGTCCAGTTTTGAATTTCTACAAGGTTCTGGAGATTTTCCACTGACCAGAGTCTGGATCACCTGATGATGATGTGTTTTGGGTTTTGTATTCCAATCCATTGTAAGCCCGCGTTGGGCTGTAGCTTATCATGGAAGTTGAACATAGGGTTGAGTTGTAGGAGGGTCAAAAATGGCTGGATTTGCCCTTCATGCTGGTGTAGAGTAGTTGGACCTGTTTCTTTGGTCTGTGCTAGGAGGGGTGAACAGTGGTGAAGGTCATTTAAGTGGAAGAGGATCTCGTTCCTCAGGGACTCTGAAGTAACCTGCACAATGTCCACATAGCTCTGAGCTTGTTCTTAGAGAGAATGCATGGCTGACATCATTGGACTGCAAGAAACATGGGACACTCGGAACTTGTTTAGCCTAGATGGTTACACCACCCATTTTATCCCCGCGGTAGCATCTAATATGGGGAGGGCGAAGGGTGGATTGGTTACATTAATCTCGGCTACTATCCCAGGAACCCATACACAATTAGACACAGGATCTTCACACTGCTTGGCAGTCCAAATAGTCTGTAGTGGAGTGGGGAGCATTTTAGTTATTAATTTTTATAACTCATATGACAGAGTCACCACGACCGACCATCTGGCCATGTTAAACCTTTTCTTGGCAGATTATAAAGAGGTGAATAATCACCAATGTTTCATCATAGTGTTGGGCGCCTTTAACATTCACGGATGCCCGGAAAAATGTCAGGCACTAGATCAATTAGGCCCCATAGAGCAAGGGGATACCCATTTTGAGCACTCTGCACAAGGAGAATTCCTTGAAATAATCTTGGCAGATAATGGTCTAATGCTTCCAACTATGGTGGATGAGGAGATACCTACTTTTAAAGGGAATGGAAGTCATTCAGTGATTGATTATATCTTTATTAGCTCTACGCTGGGAGATAAGATCCATGGCTGCTCGGCGGTCTGGTCCCATTTTAGTGATCATAACCCAGTGGTAGCTAGCATTAAGGACCTGATTAAAAAACCAGAGGCAGGTCACAACAGGACGGATAAGTCTCATATCCGCCCAACAGATCAGGCCCGCAGAATTAAATGGAACAGAGTTATACCTGAAGACTTCTTTAATAACCTCCTAAATTTAGTAGGGACTGAGCTGCACATATGCATGAACATGCAAGCTGGGAATGAGGAGGTTTTAGAGGCTTATATAAAAATTTGTACTCAGGTCGCTACCGATCTTAGCCGACCAGGTAAAGGGAAGGATTCCACTGGGATGGGTTGGTTCGATCAAATATGTTCATCAGCAAACCAAAAGCTGACGGCCACCCTAAAATGCAAACCAGTGGACAAGGCCCTTGTGGCCTTATTAAGGAAAGCCTATAAAGACACACTGGAAGTCAGAAGACGGGAAATTAGGGAAGCGGCCTGGGAAGAATTAACCTCTACAGATGTCCTTAAGAATAGCTCTAAATTTTGGGCAGTTGTTAATAAACCTTTCTTCCAGGATTCCTGTAATGGCCAACTGGACTGTGGTATTCAGGAGCAGGTGTGGTGCTCGCATTTTAAGTCAGTCTATGAAGGGGAAAACTTGGGGGAGACGACTATATCCACCCCCACTTTGTTACCCTATACTTTAGTAGTTACTGTGACAGAGGTGGCAGACGCCATCGGGAAGATGACAAGTAATAAGGCTCCGGGTCCTGACGGCGTCCAAGCCGACCTCTTTAAATCAGACGTCAAGACATGGTCTAGAGTTTTAGCTAATGTTTTTAACAGGGTGTGTAAAATGGGCATTCCGGGTACCTGGTCTGAATCCGTTATTGTACCCATCTTTAAGAAAGGCGATAGAGGGGACCCAAGTTGTTATCGCCCGATCTCACTTATTGACTCTGCGGTAAAAGTGTTAGGTCGGGTGGTTTTAGGCAGACTCACTGACTGGCTGGATGAAACTAATACCCTCTCGGCCCTACAATATGGGTTTAGGAAAGGCCGAGGGACCATAGATCAGAGTCTTAACCTACAACTATTAATTGGAAAATATACAATTGCCCAAAAAGGTACTTTATATTTAGCCTTCATGGACCTTTCCTTGGCCTTTGACCGTGTGAATAGGTCCAAATTATGGGGGTTGCTCCTTAAGTTGGGTATGGATAAAAACATTGTATATTTTCTTGCTGATCTGCATAGAGATCTCTCTGCTACAGTCAGATTTGACCGCCTGGGTAACAGTACGGGTAAGATTGGGATCACAAATGGGGTTAGGCAGGGTTGCAGCCTAGCCCCCCTACTCTTTACCCTCTACATTAATGATTTAGGCACTGTTTTAGCTGAGGTGTGCAAGGATATACCAAGGGCAGGCAAGCGCCTCATCCCGGCATTACTTTATGCGGATGATGCCGCTCTTATCGCACGCACAGCAGTAGGGCTGCAATGTCTTTTAAACTCATTTGCTGTTTTTATGAAAGCGCTGGATCTCAGTGTAAACTTTACTAAATCGCACGTAATGATTGTGGGCAGTAAACCTAAAAAGATTAAGACCCTGCACTGTGAAGGGAATGTTCTCTCTAGGGTGTCAAGATTTCCTTACCTAGGGGTTATATTTGATGATAAATCCACATGGTTGCCTCCAGGGCTTTAAGTGGGATGAAAAAACTGGGGGGTCTCTCAAAGGGGCGTTGCCAGTGTAATTAGGGGCGTGGCTTTAAAACACTCACACTAAAAATATGTGCTTAGCATAGTGTGCCGCCCGACTTGTTTTTTGCTGTTTCGGTCATGGCATCCAGACATGTGATACAACAAGTAACATTACACCTACAACAAGTAAGGACTATTGACTTTGTCAATGGTTACTAGTTGCAGAAGATAAATAAGCTGCAACTATGGCTTGTATATAATATTGACAAAGCTTCCAATTAAAGCCCTGGTGACCCCACCACAATGTTGCTGCTCTTGCGTTTCAGAAAGAGAAGTAAAATACAGAAATAAAATGACTCTTTAAAGGATTTCCCTTCCCGCACAACGCTCACCTGGCATGATGTCATGCCATAACTTCTCCACTAGTCAGAAGTGAGCAGTGTGAGCAGCGCACATCGAGGTGCATGCAGGCTGTCTCGAAACGGGTCTCTATCGGGCTATGTTTTGCATCCTCGCACTTTCTTCCGGACTGCTGTCACTGCAATCTGGGGAGAAAAACGGTCTGCCTGTGTCAGGGCTCAAAACAGAGCCCGATAGAGACCCGTTTCGAGGCCCCCTGAAAAAAACTGCCGGTGCTCAGACCCCTTGAGACACGGCCCACTTAAAGCCCTGGTTGCCTCAACTGGTTGCAAAACGTAATGCCTTTGCGAGGTCTATCCTGGCCGTCTTGGGTTTCGCCCGCAAACTGGGGGTAAAGCCGTTGCAAGCGATGCTAAAGATATACGTTGCCAAATGTATCTCGTTAGCAATGTATGGAGCTGATTTGTGGGGTTTTAAAAACGTAAAGGCCATACAGGTGGCAGAGGATAAGTTTCTGAAAACTATCCTATCCGTCCCCCAGTCAACTTCTGGCTACATTGCTCATCAAGAGTGTGGTGTAGATTATTTAGAGGATCGTATAGCCATAGCCCCGCTTCTGAAATGGATAACAATTTGGCTGAACCCCGAGTTGGAGTTGAACCATGAGATTCTCAGGGACTGTTTAGCCCTTGAGCATGGTAACTCCATCCCCTGGCTGAACAATGTTAAAAAAATGGCAGCTAAACTGGGACGACCAGAGCTGTTTGAGCAGCCAAACAACCTACTGAAGGGGGATGTTAAATGGGTGAAAGACACGCACAAGCTGATGGCAATTTTGGCCAGAGAAGAAAAGGAGCTGGGTAAACCAACAGTAAGGGCTCACCAGTTGCTCATAACTTCAAGTGAGATGGAACCCTACTTAAGAATTGTCAATAATTCTAACCACCGATTCCTATTGACAAAGTTTAGACTGAACAAATTCCATCTACTTCTCACAGAACGCCCGGGTTGGACCAAGGAGAGAGATCTGGGGATCTGTTCCTGTGACGGATTCTCCATCATGGACACTATGCACTTTATCTTCTTTTGTGAACACCTTCGCCCCATTCGTAAAAGGTTCATCAGGCCTCTTATTAAAGACAAGGGCTTTAGACAAGTTACACCCGCCCTTTTGTACCTACAGCTGCTGTCTAATGTTTGGGGGATTTTTAACATAGCAAACTTCCTGACAATAGCCATGAGACTTAAGAGGAAAATTAAGTGGACCCATTGTACATAGCGGTGAACTCATGAATTGTGATCTAGCTCTTTGTCTGTTTTTTAAACTAACTGTTTCTCACCTCTTAACCAGTCTTTTTATATGATATTTGCAGATGTAATGAAATCCCTTATCTATCTCGTTAGTGTATGCTTTTTATTTATTTATTTATTTATTTATGGGTTTGTATAGCGCTTGAATCACTCAGGCAGGAGTATCTCTGCGCTTTTTGACCGGTAATCAAGGACATGCTGTTGGGAAAGGTGTTATATTTCATTTTTGAATAGGATGGTCTTTAGAGATTTTCGAAATTTTAGGTGCTCTTTACATTGTCTTAAAGCCAGGGGTAGCTTGTTCCACAGCTTGGGACCTATCGTGGACAGTGCTCTGCCTCCATGTCTGACTTTTTTGATATGGGGGACCACAAGGAGGAGATTATTACTTGATCTGAGGGATCGTGTTGGAACATAAGGAACAAATTTCCGCTCGAGATAGGTGGGTCCTTGTCCGTTCAAGCACTTGTGGATCAGGCAGCATATTTTAAATTTTGCCCTTTGTCTGACTGGGAGCCAGTGTAGTTGGTCCAGAAGGGGTTTGGAGGCAGTTCTTGGGGGAGCATTCAGAACCAGGCGGGCTGCCGTGTTCTGAATGACTTGTAGCTTATCTAGCACTCCTTCATTGGCAGAAAGTAGCAGACCGTTGCAATAATCGATCCGACTCAGAATCAGCGCTTGAACGAGGGTTTTCCTTACTACGTTAGGTAAGAGAGGACATTTTTTTTGGAGCAAGCCTATTGTGTGGTAACATATCCCTGAAATATAGGTGGTGTGCTGTTTTAGTGACAGGTCGTGATCAAGCCGGATTCCCAAATTCTTCACGACCTGTTTTGGTTCAGGGACTGCTCCTAGCTCTAGTGGCCACCATTCTGGGGTCCATAGTATCTTAGCTTCCCCAAATAACATAATCTCCGTTTTACTAACGTTACATTGGAGATAGTTGGTGGACATCCATCTTGCCACTTCTCTCATGCCTGATGAAAAGGAGTTCCTAACCTCCGTGGAAAGGGTTTTGAAGGGGAAAAGGAGCTGTGTGTCATCTGCGTAAGACACGGGAACAAAGCCGTGTCTTCGCAGTACTCCTGCCAGGGGTGCCAGATAGATATTAAAAAGCGTAGGGCTCAAACAAGAGCCCTGTGGCACCCCCTTAGAAATCTCAATTTCCACCGAACGGTGTGTACCCATGATGACTCTCTGGGTACGATCGGCTAGGAAACTTTTTAGCCATTCGAGGGCTTTGTTTTTTAGGCCAGCGTTCGACAACCGCTGAGTCAAGATGGAGTGAGATACGGTGTCGAACGCTGCCGATAGGTCCAACAAAACCAAGATGACAGAAAGGCCCTTGTCCTGGTAGGCATGGAGATCATCGGTAACAGACAGTAAGGTGGATTCTGTACTGTATTTGGGGCGGAATCCTGACTGGGATTCATCCATGGCTTGTACTTGTTCAATATGTGTGGATAGGTGGCGGTTGACATGTTTTTCTATTATTTTCCCCAAGAAAGGTAACCGGGAGATAGGTCTCAAATTGGTCAGGTCAGACCATGATAAGGCGGTGTTTTTCCTTATTGGTCTGACGAGTGCTCTCTTCCATTCCTTGGGGACAATACCCGAGATGAGTGAAAGGTTTACTAAATCCATCATCATAGGACTTAGATGTTCAGCTAGAGGGGGCATTAATCTAGCAGGAATAACATCATCTGGGCTTCCACTTTTGATCTGTTTTATGAGGGTCAGTGTTTCTTGAAGCGAAATGGGGGGAAAGCTGTCCAGAGAATGTGAGTCAGATTGTGAGTCAGATATAAGATCAGTGGGATTAGGATAGGGTGTCATGTCAATCAATGGAGCCTGGTTGGTACTTATTATCTTGTCATAAATTTTATCAATTTTGTTAATAAAGAAACACGAGATTTCATCACACAGCTGTTGGGATGATATGTCAGGGGCTTCGCACGCTGCGGGTTTAACAAATGTTTGTAATATTTGGAAGAGAACTCTAGGGGAGTTTCCTGCCTCTTGTATTTGGGTGGCAATATGTGCTTTACGCGCACAGCGTATCGCTTTGTGGTAAGAGGATAGTGCACTCCAGTATTTATTCTTATCCTCTGGAAGGTGGGATGTTCGCCATCTTTTTTCTAGTTTCCTAGCTCCTTTCTTGAGGGTTCTTAGATGATCAGAGAACCACACTTCTTGCTTTTTGGCTGGTTTAGGTTTAAAAGATCTTAAAGGGGCAATTATATCTATGGTTTTCCTGGTTTCACCCTCGAATTTCTTAAGAGCAGCTTCGATGTTATCCAAGGGTCGTAAAACAGGAGGGTTGAAATTTTCTCCAAAAGTAGAGTTTGTGACTTTGTGCCATTGTCTGCGGATGCAGGGTAAGGTACTAGGATACGTGATGTTGGGAGCTTGGGACGGAATAGTGAATTCCACGATAAAGTGGTCAGTCCAGCTCACTTGAAAAGCAGGGGGACACGAGATCATCTGCACATTGGAGAAGATAAGATCTAAGGTTTTAAACAGAATAATGTATTGTATGGACTATATATTTGTACCACTTTTTCATTATTTTTTATTGTGGTCTTGACTTTGATGTGTAGTATACTTTTATGGTTTCTGTTATGAACCGAATAAAGTACTTTTGACTGACTGGCATGGATGTTATGGTAATTTGCACCTCCTAGTGGAGCAGACTGAGTGGGCCTAATATATATTACTTGGGCCTATGGAGACCATCCACATCTACTCCCTGGCCTGGTCTGTGCTGCTGAAGGTGGTGACCTCATAGAACGTGGAGGGACGACGTACACTGGCGCAAATTACATCCTAGATGAGACATGTTTTGTTTTTCGTAGCCCCTAACACATACAGGCAGTGCTGGTAACCCTGGACGAGTAGAGTTGACCTATTATTGGCCAGAGATGAGTGTTACATTAATGTATTATCACTGACCAGATCTTTGACGTTGTATGCTGCTTTGGCCCAATCAGCTCAGGTTACCTCTTATTGGGGGAAAACAAAGGAGAGGCCATTTGGATTTTTGTGGATATCATGACTGCCTGCAATGAGCACTGATCCCAATCACAAACAAAACCATTGAGGGGTCCTACCAAGTGAGACAACACAGAAATCAAGTGGAAACACCCACAACTCCTAAAACGTAAGCGAAAGTGTAGCCAGGTTGAAGTGTTACGTCTGAAGACACAGTTTGCTAAACCATTCAGCAAGACATTCTATTAGGAGTCTTTTCACAACATACTGTGCACACTGTGACAGCAGCAGGGACACCTTTGGAACTTCTCAGTGTGTCCGGCAGCTACTGCAGTGTCATAAACAACAGTCTGACAGTAATTGACAAGTACTTGTACCGCCTCAGAACCTCAATCAATTGCTGAATTACCCCTGGTTTAGCAGGGCACAAGAAGGAGAGTGAGAATAGTTTCTAAAACACTGGTAGTTCGTTTATTGCCTGCATTCCTATGGCTGAAGGGTGGAAAAACCCTTAATGCATTGTAAAGTATACAACAGAATACAGAAACGTTTGTTGCCTAATCTATGAGAAGCGTTATTGCAGATGGATGATATGAGTGTAGAGTGCACAGAAACCACATTATCTTGCTCAAAAATATAGGAAGCCCTCTGAGATAGCCCTATAAGCTTTGCAATTAGAAGTAGCTTGTATGGGATACTCACAAAATTGAGATGTACAGTGTTTGTGTGGAGCAAATGTGCTTACCAATGTAAAAAAGCCTGCTGTGAGAGAGACATCTGAGATGCTCACAGAAGATAGGTATAGTGAGATATGCAGAATGAGGTGTGTGGCAAAGCTCAGATATGAGGTGTTAGTGATGAACACCAGAAACATAGCGTTGTGTGTGAAGCTTATAAATGAATACAGTGGGTGGAAGGTCACAAATGAATAGTGCGTGGGATGCACTAAAGCACAAAAACGTTGTTATATGGGAGGTTCACAAAAACTTTAAATGCTCAAAACTAGCAAATATGCCTAATGCTAGGCTTATTCAAATCAAAATATAGAGCATTGAATTGAAATAATGTTGAAGGCATGGCGGCCTTGCTCAAGACTATGATGATTTTTTACAAGTTGCACTTGAAGAGTTGTGTATTAACAGTGAAGTAATGTTTGGGGAATAGTTATTGCTACCAAGAAAAAAGGTCAGATGGGTAGGAGAACTTGGATATGGGTGGTGATGCTCCAGAAGATAAGCCAAGGGTGTCCAACACCCATGACTCTACTCCTAAGCATATCCAGGAGGAGTCTGAAGACCCCTTACTGGAGAACTCTAGTCCCCCAGGGAATATATCTAGTGACACAGAGGGAGGCCCTAGAGGTAGGACCCCCTTTATTCCTCCTGGGAGGGTATAAAGTGTTTGGGGGAGGTCCAGGTTCTCCTCAGGTAATTCAACCTCATCTTCGACTTCATTAGGGACCTCCATCTCTAGCAAGAGGGAGGATTCTTTAGAAAGGTAATACTACCTGCTCAATCTAGAGAGAGACAAGCTCACAATCAAGAAGTAACAGTTGGCCCTAGATAAGGAAATCCTAGAGGTCCAGAGGGATAGGAAGAATTTGAGATTTTAATCCAAGCGTGGCAGCACTAGTGAACCAAGAGTTAGGGAACACTCCTTTGATACTAGGAACTTGAGCAGGATAGTTCCTCCTTTCCAGAAGGGTGATGAAATACATAAGTGGATTACCGCTTTAGAGAGGGGCTGTAAAGGTCAGAAGGTTCATCAGGGACAGTGGGCAGCTATCCTGTGGCTCTCCTTTGCTAACAAACTCTTGATTGTAAAGGAAGAAGATACAGACAATTACAAAGTCTTGAAGAGTGGCCTCATAGATGGGTTTAGGGTAACCACTGAGCAGTAAAGGGTTACGTTTAGGGGCACACAGAAGTCACACACTCAAGACTGGGTAGATTTTGTAGATAGTGCAGTTAAGGCTCTGGAAGGCTGGCTTCATGGAAGTAATGTGCATGATTATGAAGGACTGCATAATTTACTTCTGAGGGAGCACATCCTTAATGTATGTAAAAATCACCAACTGCACCAGTACCTGCTGGACTCTGATCTGATCTCTGCTCACGAAGTGGGAAAGAAGGCAGACAAGTGGGTCCGAACCAGGGCCCCCGATGATGCCAGCCCACACGACGGACCTACGACGCCGCCACCCTCAACGCACTCAAACCCGGCCGGAACCCCACCTGCTACCGAGCCACCCCGAAACGCACCCACGGACCCTTCACCTGCAAAGCCTGCAATTTCACCTGCCTCTGGACCTGCACCGCACCTGAAAGGCCAGGCACCAGCAACAACCACCTCAAGTGCATCCTGCTCAACACCCGCTCTGTCCACAGACACGCCGTCGAACTCTGGAACCTGCTCGACACAACATCACCAGACGTCGCCTTCCTCACGGAAACCTGGATGAACGCCCCCTCAGCCCCCGAAATCGCCATAGCCATCCCGGACGGATACAAGATCACCCGGAAGGATCGCGTCAACCAGACCGGAGGAGGCATCGCCATCGTCCACAGGAACACCATCCGCATCAGGAACAACTCCGACGACACCCTCACCGCGGCCGAGCACCTCCACTTCCAGATACACACCAACCCCAAGACCACCCTCAGAGGCACTCTCATCTACAGACCCCCGGGACCACGCACACAATTCAGAGAAGCCATCGCAGACTTCATCAGCCCGCACGCCCTCACCTCCTCTGACTACATCCTCCTAGGGGACCTCAACTTCCACTTGGAAAACAACAATGACATCAACACCACCACCCTGCTGGACAACCTCGCCAACCTCGGACTCAAGCAACTGGTGAACACCCCCACCCACTACGCCGGCCACACGCTTGACCCCGTCTTCTCCTCCAGCAAGCACATCTCCTTCAGCCACTCCACCGGACTTCATTGGACTGATCACAGCTGCGTCCACTTCAACTTCAGGAGAACCACGACCCACCACCACCCGCAACAGGCTCCCCGCAGGAGCTGGAACAAGATCACCGCCGACCAGCTCACCACCTCCCTCAGCCAGAACCCTCCCGCCAGCGCAATGGACCCCAACGAAGCAGCCCGCAACTTCACACAGTGGCTCACCAACTGCGCCGACGACCTCGCACCTCTGAAGAACCCACCCAGCAGACCCGGCAGCAAGAAAGCCTCGTGGTTCACCAACGAACTCAAAACATCCAAGAAAAACTGCCGCACCCTCGAAAAAGCCTGGCGCCACGACCAGACTACAGAAAACATGACAGCCCTCAAGAACGCCACCCGCATACACCACCAGCTGATCCGCACCACCAAAAGAACAACATTCAAAGAACGACTGGACAACAACACCCACAACAGCAAGGAACTCTTCAGCATCGCCAAAGAGCTCTCCAACCCCAGCGCTGGAAACAACGACGTCACACCCTTGCAAGACCTCTGTGACTCACTCGCCTCATTCTTCCACCGCAAGATCGCCGACATACACAACAGCTTCGATGCACAGACCGCGCACCCAACCACCGAACCAACGCCCCCCACCACCGAACCAACGCCCCCCACCACCACCCTCTGCAACTGGACCCCGGTCAACACCGAAGCCACCACCCGCACGATGAACACCATCCACTCCGGATCCCCTACCGACCCCTGCCCCCACCATGTCTTCAACAAGGCCGACTCCATCATTGCACCCCAACTCCGGGACATCGTCAACATCTCCTTCACCACCGCCAACTTCCCGGAGAGCTGGAAACATCCCGAGCTCAGTGCCCTCCTGAAGAAATCGACAGCGGACCCCACCCACCTCAAGAACTTCCGCCCCATCTCGCTTCTCCCTTTTCCTGCCAAATTCAACGAGAAGACCGTCAACAATCAGCTCGCCGCCTTCCTCGAGACGAACGGATCCCTCGACCCCTCACAGTTCAGTTTCCGAGCCAACCACAGCACCAAGACCGCCCTCATCGCAGCCACCGACGACATCAGATCCCTGCTCGACAACGGGGAAACAGCTGCCCTCATCCTCCTGGACCTCTCGGCAGCATTCGACACAGTTTGCCACCGCACACTAATACAGCGCCTCAGCAACACCGGAATCCAAGAGAAGGCACTGGAGTGGATCATCTCGTTCCTCGCCGGAAGAACCCAGAGAGTCCGCCTCCCCGTTCCGATCTGCAGCCACCGAAGTCATCTGCGGCGGACCTCAAGGATTCTCGCTCAGCCCCACCCTCTTCAACGTCTACATGAGCCCCCTTGCGGCCATCGCACGCCAACACAACCTTAACATCATTTCCTACGCCGACGACACCCAGCTGATCCTCTCCCTCACCAACGACCCCGCCACCGCCAGAGCCAGCCTACACGAAGGAATGAAAGACGTTGCCGAGTGGATGAAGAACAGCCGCCTGAAACTGAACTCAGACAAGACGGAAGTCCTCATCCTGGGCACCACCCCCAAGCCAACGGACCACGCACGAAACCTGGGCTTCATCCTGGATTCCTCCCTCTCGATGACCAAACAAGTCAACGCCGTCTCGTCATCCTGTTTCAACACCCTGTGCATGCTCCGAAAGATCTTTCGATGGATCCCCACTGAAACCAGGAAGACGGTCACCCAGGCACTCGTCACCAGCGGACTGGACTCCGGGAACACCCTCTACGCGGGAACCACGGCCAAACTACAGAAAAGACTCCAGCGCATACAGAACGCCTCCGCACGACTCGTCCTGGACATCCCCCGCCACAACCACATCTCCGCCCACCTGAGAGACCTGCACTGGCTCCCCGTCAGCAAGAGGATCACGTTCAGACTCCTCACCCACGCACACAAGGCGCTCCACGACCTGGGCCCCAAGTACCTCAACAACCGCCTCATTTTCTACACGCCCACCCGCCAGCTGCGATCGACCAGCCTCGCCCTCGCCACCGTACCACGCATTCGCAGAGCCACCGCCGGAGGAAGATCCTTCTCCTACCTGACGGCCAAGACATGGAACTCCCTCCCCATCCACCTACGGCTGACCCAGGACCATCTCTCCTTCAGGAAGCAACTCAAGACCTGGCTTTTTGAGCAATACCGGACCCCCCCCCCCCCAGCACCTTGAGACCCTAGCGGGTGTGTGGCGCGCTATACAAATTGAATGATTGATTGATTGATTGATTTGTTGAAACAAAAGTCCCATGGTGGTGGTGACCAGAAGAAGCAAGATTCTTCTAAGGCCCAAGAGAAAGGTGAAGAGAAATCTAAAAACAAGAAAGTGCCTTCTGAAGGTCCCCAAAAATCTTTCTCTGGTGGTGGGTCCTAATCCTCTTCCTCCTCTAACAAGTTAACTTATTGCTATTTGTGTAAGGAAAAAGGTCACAGTGCAAATGATGCCAATTGCTCTAAGTCTAGCACCAATACTGCTACTAGTACTACTAGTACTACTAAACCTGTTAGTGCCCTTATCAATAGCACTCAAAGTAGTAGTGCAACCAAGAGTTTAGCTGGGTTACCCTGGGGTACTGAAGTGGGTTCTGGCCTAATCAGGACACCCACTCAGGCTATTTTAGCCTGTGATGGTGGCACTGAGCTTGCCACCCTTACTTTACGTCCCACTAACTTGGGCAAATACTGACAACATCCTCTCATCAATGGTCAGGAAGCTGTAGTTTAAAGGGACACAGGTACCAGTGTTATGCTATGTTAATTTTCTTTGTATAGCGCATTAATGACCTGAGGCTACTAAGCGCTGTTATGTTTCAGCTGCAAGTGTAATCAGGACTGCCGGAGAGTTACCAAGATTTGAATAGCCAGGTCTTTACAGCCTTTCTAAAAGAGAGAAGACTGGATTCATTTGTTATGCACAAAGGAAGTGTATTCCATATTTTGGATGCTTCCATCACAATGCTCTTTCCACCCCATCATGCTTTTTGAAATCTAGGCTGTACCAAGAAATTGGCAGTGGTTGAATAAAGTTCCCTAGTTGGAACATACTGTTTGAAACTGCGGTTCAGGCAAACCGGGCTCAGATTATGGATTGCCTTATAGGTCAAGCAAAGCACCTTAAAGGTTATTCTTTGCTAACAGGAAGCCAGTGCAGATCTTTAAGATTTTGAGCCACTGAACAGAATTTTGGGATTTTCAATAGGAGTCTGGCCGCAGCGTTTTGCAGGACCTGTATTTGTTTAAATGATATTTTGGGGTGGTCAATAGCATACTGTTGCAATAATCTTTATTGGGCATGACTAACAATGTAACTAGTGTTTTTTTTAGGTTGGCCGGTATGAACGGTAGAACTTTTTTAATTATCCCGAGGGTGTTGAATGTGGAAGCAGTGACAGAGAAACTTGTGTCTCCTGAGCAGATTCTACTTGGTCAGATTTACCAAGTGACCAATGCTAGTAATGTCAGGACAAATCATTCCATGGCAGTTGTCAATCTCAGCTGGGGATGGGTAACTGGCCCAAAGAGAGTTGTGGTATCCTCAGACCTACCTGTGGACCATCTACTGGGCAATGAGTTGGCAGTTTCAGCCTGGTCTGAAGTGGAATTCAGGACTCGTGCAGAAATTATGGGAATTTCAGCCAGTGTCTTTGCTGTCACTGAGGCTCAGGCCAAGAAGTTAGGCATGGAAGGAGCCCTGGATCCTGAAAAAACGGAACAGCCAGCTCCCAAGAGCAGTAAGAGAGTAAAGATTTATCCTCCTCTCAGGCTCCCAGTGAGAATCAGCATCCTGCAGGAGATTATCTCAGTACCTGTGAATGAACTGTCCCACAGGAGCTTGGGCCTGACAAGGCAGAGCTACTGGAGACAGAGGGACCTTCCAGGGAAGACTTGAGTCTGCAGCAGAAGGTCTGCCCCTCTCTTGAACAACTCAGACAGCAAGCTGTTGCTGAGGATGCAAGGAATGTGAGTGGGTCCCACAGGACCAATTGGGAAGATGGACTCATGTTTTCTGAAAGTAGAGACCCCAAACCTGGTGCCACAAGGAGGTTGGCCATGCCTCAGAATTTCAGGGGTTTCCTATTGACCCTGGCACAAGACATTCCCCTTGCAGGTCATCTTTGGCAAAGTAAGACTTGGGACAGGCTTGTTCCTAACTTTTACTGGTCCCACACATATGAAGACACCAAAGAGTTTTGCTGTTCCTATGTCACCTGCCAAACCATTAAGTAAGTCATGTGGCTCTACAAAGGCCCCCTTGATCTCACTACCAGTGGTTGGGGTTCCTTTTGAGAAGGTAGGGATAGACATTATAGGTCCTTTAAACACTCCAACAACATCTGGACATAGTTTTATCTTAGTGGTGATGGACAATACTACTAGATAACCAGAGGCTATTCCCCTTCGGACCACTACAACTCCTGTAGTGGTCAGGGCCCTCCTGGGAAACTTTTCCAGTGTTGGGTTCCCTAAGGCGGTGTTGTCAGACAGAGGTACTTACTTCATGTCTAGCTACATCACTGCTACATGGAAACAGTGTCGCGTTAACTATAGGTTTACCACACCCTACCATCCAGAACCCAATGGGCTTGTTGAAAGGTTCAACAAGACCCTCAGAGGTATGATCATGGGACTCCCAGAAAAGCTGAGGTGAAAATTGGATGTCTTACTACCTTGCCTTCTCTTTGCCTACAGAGAGGTTCCTCAGAATGGGGTAGGCTAAAGCCCATCTGAACTTTTGTTTGACCATCCAATTAGGGGTCCATTATGTCTAGTCAAAGAAGGATAGGAGCAACTTCTCAAGCCTCTTAAAACATAGACATAGTAGACTATGTACTGGGCCTGCGTCCTCACATGGCTGAGTACATGAAGAAGGCCAGCAAAAACATTGAGGCCAACCAGGAGCTTCAGAAAGCTTGGCATGACCAAAAGGCTGTACTGACTGTTTACCAGCCAGGACAGAGAGTGTGGGTGTTGAAGTCTGTGGTCCCAGCAGCTATCCAAGACAAGTGGAGTGCCCCCCACACTATACTGGAAAAGAAAGGTGAGGTCACCTACTTAGTTGACCTAGGTACTCCAAGAAGTCCCCATTGGTTATTCATGTGAATCGCCTGAAACCTTTTATTGACAGGGCTGCCATGAGCTTGGGCATGGCCACTGATGAGGGACAGGAGGAAGAGAGTGACCCTTTCCCTGATCTCTTCTCTCTGGACCCTGCTGATGGATTAGTTGAAGGAGTAGTCTTGGTAGACAGCCTCACTGATCATCAGAAAGCTGATTGCAGACAGGTTCACAATCAGTTTCCTGATCTCTTTTTTCTGTCACCCAGTCAAACCACCTGGTGTACTCATGAAGTGGACACAGCCGACAGCCTGCCTGTGAAGAGCAACATTTACAGTCAGTCTGACCATGTCAGAGATTGCATCAGGACAGATGTCCAAAAGATGTTGGAGTTGGGGGTCATTGAGCTTTGGGCTAGTCCTTTAGTCCTTGTACCAAAACCTCACACCCAGGATGGTAAGAGAATGATGAGGTTTTATGTTGATTATAGAGGCTTCAATGCAGTCACTGGGACTGATGCCCAGCCAATTCCAAGGGCAGAGACATGATTGATACTTTGGCCTCTGTCAAATATATAAGTACATTTGACCCAACTCCTGGTTATTGATAAATCAGACTCTGAGGATGCTAAACCAAAAACAGCATTTAAAATACCCCGTGGGCATTATCAATGTAATGTGAAGCCTTTTGGTTTGAAAAATTCACCTGCCACCTTATCAGGTCTGGGAACCTATAGTGCAGAGAATAGCTAGATGATATAGTGCAGAATAGCTAGATGGTGGTTGCTGTCTTTAGCTCCACCTGGGAGAATTACCTGGTCTACCTGAGAAATGTACTTGAGACCCTGCAGAAGGCAGTCCTCACTATCAAGGCCACAAGGTGCCAGATAGGGCAGAGCATGGTTGTGTACTTGGGTCACCTGGTAGGTGGAGGCGAAGTTCAACCACTGGAGAGCAAAACTTAGACCACGATGGACTGGATTGTTCCCACTACCCAGACTCCGGTCAGAGCTTTCTTGGGTCTGACTGGGTACTACAGAAGATTTGTTAAGGGTTATCGATCCGTAGTGACACCCGTTAATGATCTCACCTCCAAAACAATGCCTAAGAAAGTTAATTGGACAGTTAGCTATCAGAGGGCATTTGATGACCTGAAGCAAGGCATGTGCTCTGCTCCAATTCTGCAAAGACCTGACTACTCCAAGCCATTTATTGTCCGGACAGATGCTTATGAGATAAGGATAGGTGCAGCTTAATGCAGAGGGCCAAGATCAACTAGTGGCTTTTATAAGCAGAAGGTTGACCCCCAGGGAGAAGAGTTGGTCAGCTATAGAGAGAGAGGCCTTTGCTGCGGTCTGGACTTTGAAGAAGTTGGGGCCATACCTTTTTGCTACTCACTTCATTGTTCTGACAGACCATAAGCCTCTCTTATGACTTAAACAGATGAAGAGTGAAACCCCTAAACTTTTGTGGTGGTCCATTTCTCTAGAGGGGAAGCAACTTTTCAGTGTTACATAAACCTCGGAGTAACCATGCTAACACTAATGGACTTTCCAGATCTTTCCACTTAGAAAATCAAGACTCAACTGGGCAAGGTTAGTCTCATGTCCTTACGTTTGGGGGCAGGGGTGGGTGTAGGAAAGTAGGATCTGCTTTCATGGTTACCCCCACTTTTTGCCAGGTATCAGTGTGTTTTGACTGTAGTCTGCTGGGATTCTGCTAATCAGGACCCCAGTAACTGTTCTCCTGTTCTCTCTCCCCTAAATTGGCTCTGGTAAGTACATTGGTACATCCACAATTGGCTACTGAGGTACCCTTAAAACTCCCTAGTATATGATACTATGGTGTCCAGGGCATAGGTACACCAGGGGTCTCCCATGAGCTGCAGCATGTGTTGTGCCACCAATGAGAGTCCACCTAAACTCTAACTGCAGGCCTGCCATTGCAGCCTGTATGAGATGGTGCTTGCACCTCTTACGCAGATGTAAGTTTCGATATACCTGAGGTCACTGCATTTAAAGCCTATACATCACCCCTATGGTAGGCATGATGCTTGGTTACAATTGTGAGTGTGCCCCTGCATGAGCAGGACAACCCTAAAAACCCCATAGCCCATTCTCTAGGCTTTGTACCTGCGGGCAATCAATTTAAGGTATATAGTGGACTTCAGTAAATATGAGATATCTAACTATATAATGATTGCACCAAACATGGTCATGTTTGGTGTCAAAGATGTTGGAATCATACTCCAACATTGATTCCGGTGCTGGAAATATGATCCCATGTACTGAGGGTCACTTTACGGGAACCCCCTGTACTCCCTGTAAAAGCCTTTCAGGGTCTGCCAGCACAGACACAATTCTGGCCTCCTTCTGCTGAGATGAGCTGGAGCAGGGGAAGGTAGAACAATAGGTTCCCTGTCACTTGGAGGTGTGACCACCTCCCAGACAGGACTTGGTGTATTTTGTTGGGGTGGGGCCACCAGGCTACTTTGAAGGACACACCCCTCCTTGCATACTACGATTTGAGCCAGTTCTGGAACCCTTGGTTCTCACTCTGGCAGGAAACTGGACTAAGGTCAGTGGAGTTTCCTCCTTTCTATCCAACACCTCCTCTGAGAGGGACCCCGGAGTCGTTACAACCCTTTCCCTAGGGTACGTAGGGCTCCCCTGTGGGTGGGTCCTCAGATTCGTCGTGAAATACTCACCTCTGAAACCAAGACACTCTTCGACCATCTGGACACTTGGACTTCATTGAACTTCGACTGGAACTAAGACTGCATCAAGGAAGACTCCTGTTGCTCTTGGTCTCACTGTTCTTCAAGTCTTCTGCATCATCTGTGTATGTGCTTCATCCAGGTTCTCCAGAAGGCCTGTGGGCATCAAGGAAATCAAAAGTAATCTCCGTTGGCGTGAAGGAGTCACTCCCCTGCATCTGAATGCACTGCAACTGAGCTGACTGGTCTACTGCTCTTGTCATCCTACAGACTTCCAGAGGCCAAACAATGCAGGAGGTGGTTCTGCATTTCCCAAGAGGCCTGCCCTGTCTTCTCTGTAATTTTGAGGACTGCATTCCTCGTCAGAGTTGCTGAGACCACCACTATGCACTCTGTCGACTTGCCGTTGCCAAAACTTGTTGGCTCTGCACTCCAGAGATCTTCAGGCTACAAGAAGCTCCAGCCTCCAGCACCTCATCCCTCACTGTATCCTCTGCACCGTGGGCCTCCATCTTTGGTGAGTTGCCTGAGGACCTCTTACGACTCTTGTGTCTTCGGCCTTTGGGTCCTCGAGGGTCTTTTTTAGCTTCAGTGGGCGCCCCCGCTTGCTCAGGGCCTGCTCTGTCTCTCCTGCACTTGGTGAGTTCCTTGTACCTAGCTGGTCCCAACGTTTGCATCTTGTTAATTTCCACACCTCTTGCGGCTACCAGTGCTTGTTGGTGCTCCCGCCGGACACCTACCACAATAACACCCGATGTGGAACAGCTCATGCATGGCTCCTGGTCATCCTCAGGGTCGTGTGGTCCTCACAGCTGCAGCAACAAGGTTACTGTCTTCACTCTTGAACCTCCCAACATCAGTGGGCATTGTGCTTCTGTGCCTCCTGGTCACTTCTGAGTGACATAGACTCTGTCCCCTCTACGTGCAGGATCTCCTCTTCAAGAATCCACTCTTGGATTCTTGAAGAGGCTTCTCTAGAGGCATCTTCTTCGAAGTCTGCCTAGTTGTCATTCATGGCAGGTTTTGACGTCATGTTATCCCTATGCACCCGGCTTCCCTGGTGCAGGTAACCTGGTTCCTGGGGCATCAACGGATGGGGGGCTCTCCAACCTCCTGTCTTCCAGAGGGTTTCTTCAGGGTCCTCTGGAAAGGGTCCTCCTTCAAAACTGAAACTGCCACGTCTCCATTGACTTCCATTGGGCACGTCACTATGTTTCCACCAACTGCACACAGCCTCTTTGCTGTTCCTCTGTATTTACCTTGGGTGGTTCCTTGTGTTCCTAGCTCCTCTGAGACTTCTGGTCCAAGTCTTGTTCTCCTTTGCAGTTCGCATTCCACTTTCTTAGTATATGGTTTGGTCTCCCCCTAGAGACCTGTGTATATTTGTGCTACTTACTTGATTATTTTGAAGTATTCTTGTGTATAGTGTTGATATCTCAGGGTATGAGATATATCAATGTGTTAGTGATTTGTGTTGCATAATAAATAGACTTCTTTTTATAAACACTGTGTGGTTCTTTTTCATCTAATCTACACGGTTGATTAAATATAGTAAAACAAGCTGCACTCTATCAAGATAAGCCAGAAGGCCGCTCTCCACAGTTACCACTTTGAGAGCTCTCTATGGTACTCAAAGACCACTAAAATCACCATACGGGTTCCCTGGATTAGTGCAAGATGCATCACTCCTGAGAGTGTGCACCATATATTAAGCCAGCCTCCTACAACCACCAACACAGTTCTTCATTATACTTCTCCCACCAGAGCACAAGTCCTAAAATAAGAAGTGGGGCATTAACCAAGTTAGGCAGTATGTAAGTGACATCACAGCGCATGACATTGCATGTGACATCACAACCCATGACCTCACAGGAAATTATATCACAAAATATTACATCAGATTATAGACCTCACATTTGTTAAGCAGCTTGATCATAAGTACATTTAAGCGCATTACTATAATTAACAAATTAGACTTTGCGTTGGAGTTGTGCCAAAAAAAAGATGCACCCCGGCTTAAGATCTAGGCCTCTACTTATACATGCATTTATTAAAACTCTGCCAGAAAGAAATTGGCAACAAAGAGAAACTTGGCAGTAGATCTGTTCTGCTTAATTGGTTGCAAAGTCTGCATTTTAAAATACCTTATGGGGTTACAACACCTGCTGCATACATCTTTATGTACACAGTAAATCTCAGGAAATAATAATAATGCTAAGATAACTCTGGAGGTTAATGCACTTCCTGGAGAGACAGGTGTTTTGTCTAGTCCCAGTTTTGAATCAAAGTAGCATTGAGGGTTAATATGTCTCCCGCAAAGCACATCATGTGACACACAGATCACAGATTTTTATTTTTATGAAGATGGGTAAGTGGGTATTTTCTTTTAACACAGAGATCCTTTAGTTTCTTGCAGCTCATAAATTGTAATCCTTCTAATATAGCACAGCAAACTAGGAAGGAAAGGACATGTGGCTCCTACACCTTATAACCCTCCCTATCTTATGTAACATCTTTTAAATTGATTTACTCACACTTGATAAACTGTTGATGTAAAATGTGCATGTGTGATGTAAAACGCTTCGACACCCTGGATTGGGTTGAGTAGCGCAATAAAAGAAATAAGACAAAATAGAGGTATTTAAATTGTTATTTGTGTAAATATTAGGATAGCCCAACACTTCCGATACAATGTAACACAAGATGTCTGATGCTAATTGTTCTCATGCTCTAGGGCGTGGTTCAAGAGCTCAAAATAAACCTTTCAATAAAACATTAGCCTTTGAGTGGCTGAGTTGGGCAGTGTAAAACAGTCAAATAAGGTAGTGTCTGGCTGAGGAGGGGCAGGGTGCAGGCAGAAGTCAACAAACTACCTCTCTTCCTTTGTCCTGGAAGTGCAGACTGCAGGCAGCCATGGTGACGAGGTGAGAAAAAAATCCTGGAGGTTTGCAACACAACAATAGGGAAGGTCAGTGGTCGAAGTGGGAGAAAAAAATAGGAACACTGTGGGCAGAGACTCCGATGGCGGGGATAACCCAAGAATTGGATCAGTAGGCGGAGTCAGAGGTGTGGCCAGAATGTGCAAAACATCCCAATTGTTAGTATTTGTTTGGCATTTCACTGACCAGTTACAGCTAATTGTGTTATTTAATTCAACCAATGGATACACTTGATTATTTAAGGTTTAATATGAGTTATTGGCATTTAAATACATTCACAAAGTGGGATATATTTTCAATCACACAATGTCCCAAATACGCTTACAAGTGGAATCACAAGCCATTTGTCTCCGAGCCATATAGTTTCTGTCCTTAGTACTTCTCCTCCCTTCTTCCACAAGAGCAGTGCAAACATGAATGGCAAAATGTTCTAGTTTGCAAATGTTTTCTATATAATTATGCCTCTGCCATATTTACCACATAATACATCATCCACTGCATAATCTTACAGTTTTGACTAATTATTTTTGTAGCTCAAACAGATAAAAAAGTTACTAAAAAATATAACTCGTGTTGCTACAAAGTGGACGGCCATTTGCAAAGGTTGACTGATCGCCTTTCTCACTGCTGCATTTGTATATTACACTGGTACTAATGAGGCAGAATCTCTGCAGAGACTTAACATGTGTAAAAATGTCAAAATAATAAAGTATAAGAAAATATATTGCATTATGCTGCAACCTTTTTTCGTTGCATAATTTAGTCAACACTGCTGCATAATTCCAGTGGCCACAGAGCAGATAGCACATGTTAAAAGTGCTTGTGCATGAAGCAGCGAGACTGTGAAGTTTGCAAACTCAGTTTGGTGTGCGTGCAAATCCTGCATTGCCGATCCCTGGTGAGTTGCAGCTACTACTGCTGAAACAAGGCCAATGGAGCTACCAATGGGTGAGGCGGACTGGCCTCGAGGGCAGTGCTGGCTTTAGAGCTGGGGGCGCCCTGTGCAACAATGTTTGTTTGTGCCCCCAATGACCACCTATGCCTAGGACTTCCACACTACCATGCTTTAAGAGTTCCCCTCAAGTCTCCATAACCACACTCTTTCTCAGATGCATTTAATTTGATTTACAGTGCCACTCATACCAGTGTACGGTGTCAGAGCACTATATATCACACACACTAAACAGAGACAATAATTTATATGTGTGTAAATCACAGTATAGGAAATGTTACAGAAGACAATGGACTACAAGGTGTAGAAGTCACATGACAACCATACTAGTAGGCAGTATAGTTTAATAGCTCACTTTTCTATGTTAGGATTTTAACTTATAAACTACAAGTAACAAATGGATCTCTCTGACAAAAGCAATAACCCACTCACATAGTTACCATTATATGCACTTTGTGATCTGCATGGTACATGTTCTTTGCACAAGGCACATTAATCCTCTGCGCTACCTTTCCAGGAGTCAACCCTTCCACTAGACAAAACTCCAATCTCTCTCTAGGAAGAACATTAATCACCGGAGTTATCATGACATTTTTATTGTTGCTGAAAATTGCTGGAGGCCAGGAAGGCGACAGCAAGTTTTTTAAAAACCATAATATACTTGCAAACACTACGCCCCCATCCGAAATAGGTGCCTGGTGCAGTCACATCCTTTGCACCGCCCTAACCTGCTCAAGGTTCCTGTGACCTCAGTGACAGTCACAGTGACTGGATCACTGTTGCTCTAGGGTGTGCTGCTTCGTAGGCCTTCCCGCAAGACAGGAGAAGAACTTCAGTATTGATTGTGATGGACAGGCCTCCAAGGTTAACCCACTATTGACACTGCTAGGGTACACCCGCTTGTGCTAAGACACAAGGGCTTCTAAGGTCTTGCGGGTCCTTCCAAGGTCGAGCACGGGAATGTGCTCCCTCAGGAGAGTGGTCTGGTGGACTGGTCATGAAGGTTGAACCCGATTCCACAGTTCCACCTGTATGTGACTCATTCAAATTATGCACTAGACAAGAGTAATATGCAGCCTAAAAAAAAAATACATCCCGGAAAAAGCAAACACTGATAGGGAATGCAAGATTAAATAAAGCATGTGAAATGTAAGCAGAAACAACATGGTTACTTTAACAATTTCTCACTCACTATTTAGAAATCAGTTAGTGCTTTTACCAGAAAAGTTCAGGACTAGACTACAGGGCCAGAAAGGACCAGCTTCAATGTGCGTTGCATATATCCTACAAAACATAAGCAGTCTGGTTTTAAAAGACCACATCCATAAACACAGAGCCATGGTCCACATTTTGTTTTCCAATCCACCCATCAACCAGGAATTACAGTACCTCCAGGAAAGGTGCACTTCCCCACCAGGGGAAACAATGCTGTTTAAAGAAAGACGAGGAAACAAAAGTATTGCTTCACTGGCAAACACTTAAAAGTGAGGCTGATGTGTTTGGGTATGAATAACATCAATCTGGCCACTTTGCGACCACTCTGTCTTGCTTTCTTTAGTTATGTATTTATTTTTCATATTTTAAACCTTTTATTTCACTCTGTCCCAAGGCTGCATTTTGGAATAGTAAAATGTCAGAAAAAGAAGGCATTTCCATTAAAAGTGTTTTTTTTCTTTTTGGAATATTTGGAATATTATTGATTTGATCGTGAAAGAAAATTACAATCAAGCTTTCTTACGCCAAAGACTCTATGGAGAAAATACTGTATTAATGTAATGTACCCATTAAAAATTTAAAGCACATACACCAGAGACATCAGATCAAAATAAGTTTGTCTCTTAAAAGCTCTTCTTCTGGCAGCGGTAAGTTTGTAAAAAAAAATCCGGTGCATGGGGTATTAGGAGATCATTTGCGAGGGGGGCCCGAAATTTCGACTGTCTAGGGGCCTCCAGAGGGTTTAATCTGGCACTGTTGTGGAGGACACTTTTATATTTAGCCTGACATTACAAAGTTAGCGATGATGGAATTCATAATTACCGTGAAAGTCAAACATGCCACCATGCAGGAGGACCGCCCCCCCAATAGGTGAACTCAGAGCGTGCATCTTCCGCCTCCTCGTGGTCGAAGTATTTATTATTCATACTAACACCAGCGCGTCATCAATAATGCAGCGCCCAAACTCCATGCACTTGGACAAACCTCTCCTTTCGAACGTCGCACCTGGGGAGTGGACGTCGGGTTCTATTTGTGTCGGTGCAGTGACTTACATCTGCCCGGGGCTGCTGCATGTGGCAGCCAGCAGTGCCAACTAACTCCTTCCGAAGGCTACCTCGTCTTTTCGTTTTAGCATCATTGGCATCAATGTAGAAGTTTGTTTTTATCTAGTTAGTGACTCTTGCCCACTTCGCCAATCAGACCCGTGTGTGAGTTTGTATGTGCTGGGCACACAGTATGATTTATAAAAATCATATAATTATCAAGTATGCAAACTTACCGTAAGGAAATTCAGTGTAAAAGTCAGTGATCAACAGAAAATGATTACAGCATGATTGAAATGTAAAGGATAGTCAAAGTTATGTGCATTATATAGAAGGTAGACCCGGAGGAAGGGTTTAAACTGGGGAGGCCCTGCCAGGTCTCATACCCAGCAGTAATTAAAAACTAACTTTGAAAACTACTGGAATCTGCATTCATGTCCTTAGCTTTATAGGCAGAGCACTGGTTGATTTCTCAACAATGACTGTAAAAACTGAAGGTACTCCATGTCAGTGATGCGGTGTTACTTCATCTTGAATTCCCCAAGTACACAGTACTTGCTTTTTTTCCAGATGTTGCCTTTCTGTAGTTTTTTCATACATCATATGATTCTTGTATAGTGCATATTGTACAATGGCTTGCTTCAGGGTGGATGGGTGAGACCATAATGTGTCAAGATTCAGAGCTCTGAAGCTGCAGGCAGTGCCAGTTTATCACAGTGCCAGTCTGTGGCTCATAAAGGCTATATGCTCATCCAAGCTGTGACCTATCTGAAGAGCGCACAGACCTACTCTGAGATGTCTGCCACTTGTAATTACTATTCTATGAGGAAGTGTGTGAAGAAAGTATGCTCTTGAAATATTGACCATGCCAAAGGAAAGGAAATGCCGTGTTTACAGGTGAGGAGAGAGGGGTGAGTGAGAACGGGCAACGTGACTAGGAGATAACACAAAGACATGCATGCAGAGAGTGAACAGGGAGTGGCGAAGATTAAGATGAAACGTGATAAGAAAATGTAGATTTTAGAAAGATGTCGGTATCTGAAGGGCATAAGTGTCTAACAGAGGATAGTGCTGTGCAGGGGAGAACGGGACTGATTGAGATCACTATCTCTTCCACAGACCTTAGTGTACTGTTTAGCTCACTGTGTCAAATTTTCAGAATATGAATATATGCGGGTATTGCACTCAACTTCAATGTATTTAATCGTTTGTTCGATATGTGTGCTGCACTAGATCAGTGCCTGCTAACTGTGCGTATAAATGAAAATGGCCTGGGATCGCTAGATAACCAGGACTCTAGTGCGCACCACTGAATAAATTTTCCACTTAAACGTTTTGCAAAGAAACTTTTATCATTGCTATTTCAAAGTTTTTCAAATATATTCCAGTTACATATATATTTCCAATTTCAAATTTAGATATAACAACACATTACATCATGTATACATTTTTCACAAAGCAATATGATCTCAAAACCCATATCTAAATTTGAAATTGGAAATATATATGTAACTGGAATATATTTGAAAAAATTTGAAATAGTAATGATAAAAGTTTCTTTGCAAAACGTTTAAGTGGAACATTTATTCAGTGGTGCGCACTAGAGTCCTGGTTATCTAGCGATCCCAGGCCATTTTCATTTAAATTTTCAGAATAGAAATATTTCCAATTCCATGGGCCTTAAGAGGATGTTGGGCGGACCGCGGTCAGACCGACAGCCAGGATAGCGGTATGACCGCGGTATTACAATGCGTTCGGTCAGACCGCATCAATGCCTCCGATAGGTTCAAGTAGGCCATTGGGGCAACGGCCAGGCAGTAATCCCTACAATGGGGACAGTGCCTGCACAGGCACCGCCGTAGGGATTACGATATCCACTTCCCACAGCCTTTTCATGGCGGTCCCACTGCAATGGAAAGGCTGTCGAAAAGGGGGCCCCTGGCAGGGCCCCCATTGCTCCCCTCAGCCTCCACAATTTGCTTGGGGGGGCACATGTGGTGCTCCCCCAATAACCATGCGCCGTATGCCAGGCACCACATGGTGCCTGGCACACTGTGCATGGATGTTTAAAAACATCCCTTTTTCTACTGAGGCATGCGCTGCCCCCCTTTTCTGGGCCGCAGCACACGCCACAATAGACAAAGGGATGTTTCCAACCGCCTACATGGCAGTCGCATCATAATACGGCTAGTGGAGCCTTAGACTGCTTGCTGATCGGTCTCCATCCCACGACAATGGCGGTCGGATGCCTGTCCGACCGCCATCGTAATGAGGCCCTCAGTCTTCAACATAAATTCATTGTTACTCATTTAGCAGATGCTGTGAACAAGCAATGTTTGTTGTGTGAGGTGTCTGGATGCAATTACTGGAGACTCACAGTGAAGCACTCAAAATACTGGACAGGGGGCATTCTATGTTATGCTACAACCTTAATTACATAAGCCATGCCTCTTGTAAAAGATTCCTTGTTATGGTTCTTTGGCCACCATCTTTTAGGGACCTCCACCATTTTCATCCCATTTCAGGCAGTGCCCAGAGGGATAAGTTTCAGGCAGGATTCATCGTTTTGACTTTAAAGTAGTGGTAGCGGAATTCATCTTGCAACTCATACCTAGCTTAAGTAGATAATAATAATAATAATAATAATAATAATAATAATAATAATAATAATAACCTTGAAATTGTATAGCGCACAGCTACCTCCGAAGTGGTTTCCCGGCGCTGGGGGCCCTCGGGAAGATTAAGCAAGCTATTTCCCAGAGTCACATGGTGCTGGGCTGACCTGCCGCCGGCGATCGAACCGTGAACCCCGTGGTCCGGAGTCCGGCACCCTGGCCGCTGCGCCACACCTCTTCCACATGCTGTTTTAATTATGCTTAATGGTGAACTGAGAAACATCTTTTTTAAAGCAGCCTGTGTCACATTAAACAGGAGCTTTTTTACTAGCTATTTCCTACTAGCAATTATATTTGGGGTGCAGAAAAATGCAGTGGTACCCTAGACCTCTTTCTTCTGTGTCTGAAGCAGGCTGTCATGAGTCTCAAAAGAAAAGCTGTTTCAAGTGAGCGCTTCCCATTGGTGAATCGGAGTTGATAACAGATTAATGGTTTACAATTGCAGTCACAAACGCATAATGCACAAAAAGGTGGGTTAAAGCCTCTTCTATGCTCCATTTTAGTTGTGGTTTGGAAATGTTCTCAACAGCACTTTTGTAAGTTGGAAATACTTTTGCTACTCTAAAAAGGGCTTTGGTCCATTGTATGTAGGTGTTTGTGATTGGGCAACTTAGGGCTTATTTAAAAGCCCCTTGCGCTGCCGGTGCGTCACTTTTAATGTGGACAAAAGTGATGTACAAGCGGCACAAGGTGCTTGTTAATAACCCCTTATATTTTTGCGAATGACAGACCTTGCGACTGCAAAAGATTGTTCACACCTCCTCCTATTTATGTTTAGGAAAGGTTCTCAAAAGCCCTTTTGACAAATGGAAACATTTTTCAAACTCTCAAAAGGACTTAGGTACATTGGAAGCAGGTGTTTTGTTGTTGGACATCTTGGGCCCTATTATAGATAAGGCACACTTTCCCTGTTTGCGCTACAGCGCACCTCAAAACAGGTGTGCCCATGCACAAACAGAGAAAGGGCACCCTATTACATTGAATGCGCTGCCCCGAAGGCTGTCACAGAATTGCGTTGCCCTGGGTGCAGCACATTCAAGTGAAATATTGAGCCGTGTTGAAGCAGCTGCTCTGTGTTTCACTGTGCATGCGGCAACATGCCTGCACTTTTAAGAGGATTAGAGATTCCCTTGCAGGTGGATGCAGTGAGTGACTGCACCCACCTGCAAGGGGATGTCTGGGGGGTCCTTAGGACCCCTTTCCCCTCCTGAGGGCTGCCATCAGGGGGCATTCTGACAATGCCCCACCTTCTAGGTGGTGCACTGTCATTGTCCCTCCTGACAAATATGGCGTGGGTATGCCCCCATGCACATGAGGGAACACCCTCTGAAGAGAACGCTGGGGCTTTATGTGTGCCAGCACTATTGGTATTAGAAAGGGGCCCCTTCTAGATTACCTAAGTGCCCTGGGGGCCACAAAGCAGGCGCAAATGCCCGTTGTGCTCCCGGGGCACTTTCATAATACGACCGCTTGTGTTTTTGCGAATGACAGAGCTTGCAACTGCAAAACCCCTTTGTAGATTGGGTCCCTTGTTCCATAGTTTTGCCATTGATGCTTTTAATGATCTCTCCCTTTGTTAATCAGTGCTGTTATAAAATGAGCAATTATGAGTCACATGAGAGCAGGGGTGTGTGGTCAACTGGTGGAAATGAAAGAGATCTGACAGATTTTTTGGGGCACTCTTATTGATTGCTTTCCAACTAAAGCACAAAGCTTTAATTTACCAGTTCAGTTGAGATCTCATGGTAGCTAGATTGATAGTTTTTCGTCAGGCCATAAATTATGTAGTTTCTGAACAAGAGTTTTGGGGTGAAGTACATGTAACGCCTAGTAAATATTCAGTAACACTTTGTCACGTATAACAAAAAGGTTTTGCTTAATTTCTACAAGTGTCTGAACCTCCTAACTTGTTTGAGACTTAAGACTCAATTGTAATCTCTATTTATAAGGTGGAATGGTTCCAGGTGAACGTTGCTACCCACCTTATCTCCCAAATCCACAGAGATAAGATATTTCAGGTATCCTGAGAGTTTCCCTTTTGCCTCCTAGACCTAAGGCGTAAATTCTGTTGAACAGTATAGCACTCCTTTTATTGATAAGAAAATGCTTACATTAAAGGCAAGTCCCGACTACCCAATAAGACACAGTTTGTATTTTACAAACACAATTTATTTAACATGGTCGATAATCGAGTTTGTGCTGAGATCGCTAGACATATATTATTGAGGCAATGAGGAATGAATACCAAATGAAAACTTCGACCATATTGGATAATGTCTCCCTCTTTAGGTCTACCATAGAGTACACTAAACTCCCATGACCACTAGGCTAGGCAATTCTGCTTTCTAATTCCCATTCGCTATTATTAGGCATGTTTGTTATCTATACCATTCTAAAAGGTTATTGTCATTTCTGACTCGTGGAAGTGATGTAATCCATACCTCTTGCCAAATTCTGCCAAGCCCGGTATTCAAGCCAGCATCTTCAAGCAATTCAGGAATAGGAAAATGTGAAGGGAGGACTTGGACCGCTCTGTTCTGCGCTGAGCGCTTATCCCCAGCTCTGCTGCTCTCCTGCCCCTGTAAACGGAGGGCTCAGCTACTCTCAGTCTGGCAGCCTGTTCGAGCAAATCACCTACGCCTGAGTTTCTCAGTCTCACACCTCTGCTCGGATTGACAGTTCTCTCTCCCTTACCTTAGTTTCTGACCAGTCTTATATAGAGTATCTGACCACAACTTATCTCATTGTACCAGCCCGGAAAGCGCTGCTTTTTAATTTACTGTCATATAATCTGAAACACGCCAAAATAGTTTTGACACCTTGTCGTACAACTCGTCAGTACATCTTAAACTCATAATAATCTTCACATTTTGCTTATCTATATTGTGCAAATTCTCATCATGGAATTTAACTGAGGACATCATTCGAATTAAAATAAATAACCTGTCATGTGAAAATCCTGATGCCAACATTCTACTGGTATCTGAAAGAAATTTGTTGACGTTGCATTACCTATGCACCAACATATGTACCAAACAATCATAACGATAGAGCATATTTGAAGAATACATGTTTGGGAAGTAAACCTCGTGCATACAAAATGGAGTAATTAAAGAGATCGTGTAAAAACCTAATAATAACAGAAAAATCACTTGTAATTTATTCAATTGTTAACCAAGGGCAGATTTTGATCAATCATACAGGTGGATATGAGGCACATTCCTACGTGTTACGGTGCCTTTCATGTGCTACTTTTATATTTTTCTTTCTAATCACTACATCGCAAGCAAGTAAACATGCATTTGAATGATTGTGAGTTTGGAAGTTAGGGTATGAAGGAGAATGCATGTAAGCAAAAGAGTGATCAAAACTGAAAGGGCAAGTTAGGGAAAGTAATTGACTTAAATAGTGAGTGTATTGTTGTAAGACCAGATTGTGCAGCTGTCCAATCCTGACATGTGTTTCTGCTGTGCCTTAGGTACCCTGTCAATTTCCCATTTTTGCTACATTTGTGGGTCCACATATCCAAGGTACACACCATACTTTCCTGCTGTTGATAAGTCCCTGTCGATCTAAAATGTCATATAGGATTATAGGGGTCGAGTAGATCATGAAGATAGCTCGGACCGTTGCCCTGCAAGCTCTGATAACTAATGCAATTCCTTAACATTTTAAGGATTCCAAAGCATTTCCCTGCAACCTTCCTAGTTTGTGTCTTGAAAGAAAGAGTAAAGTCCAACCAGACTCCTAGCTTTTTAACCTTCTTTTTAGGGGTGGGAGTAAGACCCAGAGTCTGTGGCTGTAGTGAAGACAGGGCCCTGCTTGCACACATTGCTATGTTAGCATAAGCTTATTAGAAGTTTAAACACCATTTTGCCACTGTGCAGCTTTTGCACACAACACTATATGTAAATGTTGTTGTAAGTTAAACTGCTTGATTATCCTCGCATGAGAACGGTCTGTTTTTCACATCCCTGGCCTTACACCGCAACCTTAGTCTGTACACTGCGTGCAGAAATCTTCAAGGTCACCCTAACAATGTATGCTGTTATTCAGGATGATCGGCCCATGCTCTAGACACAACACGCACACAGCTACAACCAACTGAATTTCTATTGCACTGCATGCTTGATTTGGGCACTTGGAGAACAAACATTTCCAGTGAGAGAGAGCTTTGCTGATCCTGTGATGTGATTCACCTCTGCTGATCTTTGAGGTATGGGGTTCCCCATTTAAGCCTAAGAGACCTTCTATTATTATGAAACCTAGTTCCTAGCAGGGGAGGGTGGTTCACAGGGTGCTATACGACCTGTTTCCACTATCATTGTAACATTTCTCCCTTTGTATTTTATGTAATTGTAACAATGCTGATTGTATTATTTCTAATCATATGCCTGCTTATGTTAGCCAAAATACTGAATCTTAGAGCTCGTAGTTAAAAATAAACATTTTAAACTTTTCCGTGTCTCTGATTACTCACGTTGTGGACTGGTATGAGAATAAAAACAATAAAAACAAAAGAGTGTTCTTGATTCCCTTCATTCCTGAGAGTACCCTAAGTTGCATGTTCTGGGTTGTCTAATCATTGGTAGCTTTGTTGTAGGACGGAGAGCTAATGAGACACTGATGCTAGTCAGATAGGGGTTCTGAGGCGAGTTTTTTGGTATACCACAATTCACTGAGGTTCTGCTTTCCTGCGCATAGTTCTGTGCATGAGCAGAATTCCCGCAACATGGCGCACCTCAAGTTTAGTCTTATATTCGAGACACTTGGGTAGTGCTTATATTAGTCCACAACACCCTCACTCCTGTTTCCGGTTGACAGTAGTGACGGATTAACCTACCTATGTAGATTATTTATAGGTTAATTCAAGCTTGAGATTTTAAAAAGGTTCATACTTTAAATTACTATCCGTTTGTGCTACAATTCATTTAGATTGTTTTTTCTATACTGTGTACTTATGGGTGCTCAGCATAGTCGCGTACCACTCTGAAATCATTTGCCATACTATGGGGTACCCGCGAATGGTATGGCGGTGCTCTTTGTGGTAAGTGGCGAAGCAGCGCACCCATTTGATCTTTTCCACTCTTGTGTTATGTTTCCTGCTGCAAATGCGGATGATAGTACATTCCATACTTACACTCACTCGGCGGTGCCTGCGGCCTATGCACCATATAGGACACAGGAGATTCCGATTTCTGCTTGGCAGCATCAGATTTGGCTCAATGGCGCCCTCCCCCACACCTTGTCTGCATTTCAGTTAGGTCCCTTGCCTATTCCTGGGGCCACTTGGCCATTCTTGGCCGGGTTCACACCACATCCACGTTATCAAGCAGTCCCTATAGCTGAGTTACGATTACTCTATGCCTCCATTGTCAGGGTACATAGGGCTTTAGTGCAATACTTCTCCTGCAACATCCACGTGGGGGGACCTGGAGCTGCGGCGCAACCAGTTGGACCAGCAGGGATAAAAATGTGTCCCGTCATGGTCAATTCGGTAAGGGGCAATTGCCCCCAGGATAAGGACAAAATGCCTTTTTGGCTTGCCGAGAAATTTGACCAACTGGAAGCAGTATTTCCTAATACAACTCCTGTTGAGAAATACAGGATTCTGACCATTAGTTTGCAGACAGACTTGGTACCTGAGGAGACCGATTGTGAAACCTGGGGTAAAGTATTTGCAGCAGTCTATGCAAAGTGCTTTGGCACACCGTCTATGACTGTCCTGCCCTCCGTGATCAAGCGTGTTCAGGATTAACACGATCGGGAGGCGGCTGTCGAGTTGGGAATGAGACTTGTCGGGGTGTCTGCTGTAGTTTCCAATCTCATCCTTGCTAACGTCAAGGGAGATGCGGTTAACTGCCAGGTGTTTGATGCTTTGCGCCTTGTCCCCGAAACCGATAAACCCCAGCAGTTGCGGAAAATTATTGCAGAGGTTTATAAGACCATTGGCCGCAATAGTTTGGGTGTTAAGCCTTTTGCTAAAACAGCAGCTCAACCGCAAACTCAGACAGCTAAGTCTAACAAAGACGACCGTCCAGTTTTTCCTAAACAGAATTGGAAAACTAAAAAAACAGGGGAAGCAGCAAAAGAAACAAGGGTCGCGTCCGGCATCACAAATAGTTGTATCTACTGAGCGCACATATGATTTGCGCGAACGCGCAAGGGTTAAGTCGCCTGATAGATTGCAGGTTCATGATCAACGTGCTCCTCGTTCTTTACAGGAAACATCGGTCTCACAAACCTGTGAAGGAGAACGTGGCAGAGACTGGGGTACCACACAAGGACGTGAGCAGCCCCGCCCGACAGGAAGGTAAAGGCAAGCAGGACGACTTTTCACGTCAACGCCCCCAGTTTCAGAAAAAGAAAGTTTTTTTTTTTTTTGTTTTTTGTCCTCATATTTGCCACCAGAATATATTTGCTCTAGATGGGTCTCACCGATGCCTCTTATACTGTCATTTATCGAGTCCGCCATGGAGACAGTATCATAGCATACAGAGAAGTCCCAGAGGTAGGCTGCTTTCCTTATCCCACTCCTCCAAGCCTATATTGGGCGCCCTAGGCCTGGTGGAGGACAGGACCGACTCAACCTCTGGCATAATCACAGGACCGTTCACCTATTTATCCAGACCACCAGTTTAGACCAAACATTCTCAATGTTCTCTATTCGACCAGCCAAATCCATTTTACAGACTTCCATTATATACTTCAGGCATTCTGCAAAGCGAGGAGGAGACACTGACTTCCACTCCATACAAATTTGTCTCCTAGCAATGATTATTATATAAAAAATAAACTGTGAGTCCGGACTATTGATATCATAATCTTTCGATAAACCGAAAAAAACAAGTCTACGGGAACAAATAATAGTCGTTAATAGTACATCAGACAAAAAATCCATAACCGCTTTCCAAAAGTCTTGAATGGCTGGACATTCTAAAAAGATATGAATATCGTCAGCTGCATTATGTTTACATCGGGGGCAATAATAGTTTTTTCGTGTGATCTTGTTCAGTTTGGCCGGAGTCCAATATACTCTATAGGCCGTAAATATATGGTTACGTCTTAAGTTTGCTGGCTTAATTAGCCTCGATGACAACAAAAAGGAATCTAACCATACTTTGTTAACTTCATCAGGAGTGTCCGGTATACAATGACCCCATAAATTTATAACCTCTGAATTGGTTTTACTCTCTTCTTCTTTGATCAACAGTTTATACCAAAATGAGAGTTCTTTTACCCATTTCCCCCTCCTTCCTATATAGTCAAAAATGTCTGTGTCTTTCTCTTTTTGCATATTTTGACTGGACCACCAGGAAGATAGTTGATAGTATTTGAACCTGGTTAACTGCCCATCAGTAAGTTGTGCTAAAGAATTCCAGTCCACCAGGCCCGAATCCCTCCTAAGATCACCCAATATTTTTAACCCAGCATGTCTCAAAGGTTGTGACAGATGATCTTGGAGGCATAAAGGTGTACCGGGAGAGTCCCAAATTGGGGTATATGTATGGTAGTATGGGATATCAAATATCTTCCTGATGAACCCCCAGTTTTTTAGTGCGGTCGATAGGATTTTAAGGCGAATTTTTAAAAAAAATTTCTGGTCTCCAAATTTAAACAAAAAATAATCGTGGTCATAGGGTAAGTCAGTTAATAAGGCTTGAAACAAGCGGCCCTGTGATGATGCATCTAACTTATTTGCAAGAATCCTAAAATTTCTGAAATGAAATGCGTGACAATATGACAGGAGATCTGGGAGGGCAAGCCTCCTAAACTTAAACCCCTCCTCAGTTTCTTCCATGCGATTCTTGCAGACTTACAGGCCCATATAAATGATCCAATTTTACCCTGCAAGGTATTAATATCTTTCAGTGAGAATGATAAGGGGATGCAGTTGAATAGGAAAGTCACTTTTGGGAGAATAGTCATTTTAATGAGGTTAACTCGACCGTATATATTCAGGGGCAAGTTTCCCCATCTTATCAATGTTTTATTAATATCTTTAACCACCATATTCCAACTGAGTGATGTAATGTCTTTTAATGATTGGGTTAAATAAATTCCCAGGTACCTCATTTTCTGATTAGCGCCTAATATAGGTACGTTGTTATTCCATCCCATGATCTCAGTTTTCTCCTTATTTATCTGGTAACCTGACAGTTTCCCAAATTCTTCTGATAAATAAAATAACCTTGGTATTGCTACTAAATGGTCGGAGGTATATAAAAGAAGATCATCTGCGTATAACGCCACCTTCAAGGACAGATTTCCGAGCAAAAAAGGTTGGATAATATTGTCCTCTCTAATCCCACAAACAAAAGGCTCCATATAAACATCGAACAGAAGAGGGGATAAGGGACAACCCTGTCTGGTGCCTCGGGATATATCGAACCATTCAGATAGAATTCCATTAACTAAAACCTTAGCCTTTGGGTTGTAATATAGGGATCTAACCGCCTTTATGAACAATTGAGGGAACCCGAAAGCCGCCATAGAGGCCCAAAGATACTTCCAATTGACCTGATCAAAGGCCTTAGCAGCATCTATGGCGACCAGGGCCAGTGGGAGATTTTTAACGTTGGCGTAGTCTATAGCTCCTATTGCTTGAAATGTTAGTTCATTTAACTGTCTCCCTGGGATAAAGCCTCTCTGGTCAGGATGAATTATAGACTTAATAACCTTCGATAGTCTAGTTGCTAAAATACCAGAGTAAATCTTCATGTCTGTATTCAGCAGAGAAATAGGTCTGTAAGACTCTATTCTTTTGACATCCTTATTTGGTTTTGGTATGAGCGTTATAATGGCTTCTCCCCATGAGGGAGGTGCTGAGAAACCCTGAATCAATAAAAGGTTGAAAAGTTCCTTTAATGGAGACACTAATTGGTCTTTATTATCCAAATAGATCTCCACTGGCAACCCATCTGAGCCTGCCGCTTTCCCTTTTTTCATTTTCTTCAATTGACTCAGGATTTCCCCTTCAGTTATCTCACTATCCAGGTACACCTTATCTGTTTCAGGTAGTTGCGGCAAATGTTTTGTTATCAGCCAGGATTCTAACTCTTCCCCCTTAGGATCTTTATCCTCAGTATAGAGACTTCTCATAAAAGATCTTGCTTCTTCTCTGATTTCTACGTCTGTTTCCAATAATTCTCCTGTCTGTCTTTGTAATAGGACTTTGACGTTATTTCTAGTTCTCTCTTCTCTGGCTTTCCAGGCTAAAAGAGCTCCACATTTTTCTCCGTACTCAAAATTTTTTAATCTACTAGACTCCCATTTTTCTTTAAGAATTCTCTCCTCCGATACTTTTAATTGAAGCTGTAAATCGATGAGTTCCTTCTCTATCAAGTGTACACTGCTGGAGTTCTCTAAAATTGCATTCTGTAATTCTTGATCTTTTCTTGTTATTACTGCCAAATCTTCCCTTCTTTTTATTTTTATGCTCTTTCTCTTATAACTCATTAGGGAACTTAGAACTCCCCTCAAATAGGCTTTATATGTTTCCCAAACAACCTGGGGGGAGGAAGATCCTAAATTCATCGCAAAGAACTCTGATGTTTTTTCATTAACTTCTTCTTTTAATTGATTATCTAATAGAAGTGATCTCTCCAGTGTCCACCTAGGTTTTAATGAAGTTATGTTCAATTCAATTACCACTTCCAGTACAGCATGGTCTGATAAGCCTGTAGGTGTAAAGGAAAGGTAATTGATGTCCTTAAGTAAGTGCTGATCTACTAGAAGATGATCTATTCTGGAGTAATTCTTGTATTTTTTGCTATAAAAAGTGAAGCCTAATTTAGTTTTGTATTTTTTTCTCCAAACGTCTGCTAGAGTGAAATCTTTCATTAGGACGTCTAAGATGGCAAGTGATTTTAAGGGAGCATGGTATTTCGCCTTAGAAGTTCTATCTAATTTTTGGTCAAAAACCAAGTTGAAATCACCACCTAAGATTAAAGGGCCAGTTGTCATAAATAGTGCTAATTCCAATTTAGACAGTGGAACAGGATTGTCCTCATTTGGACCATAGTACACTGCAATTGTATAGGTGGTATTTTGAATAAATACTTCCGCAGTTAACCATCTTCCAGATTGATCTGTCTCGAATTTTCTCAGGCTTATCCCGCTATTCGCCCGAATTATAATAGAAACACCCCTTGTAACACCTGATTGCCTAGAGCTGATTATGTCTTGAACCCATCTTAATTTCTTAAAGAGAGAATTGCATAGTGCCTCCTCTAAGTGGGTTTCCTGTAACATTATAATTTGAGCATCTGAATTTTTTAGGAATTCGCAGATTCTGTTCTGTTTTACTTTTTCCCCTATACCGTTAATGTTCCATGACAGGACCTTAAGTTTGTATAAATTAATCATGGGTCTAATATAGGTTCATGCCCATCCAAGCCTTTGTTCAGTGTAGAATTATTTATATATGAGGATTTTTTGTTTTTAATTTGCCCCCTTGCACCCCCCACCCCTTGAACCCCTCCCCCCCGAGGAACCCCCCCTGCATACCTGGCGATGTCTTCGCCTTTCGGAGCAACCGGGTGGTGCCCGTAGCCTTTAACTGTATTTTGGTGAGACAAAATTAAATCACAACTAAATCATCAAGTCCCTCTGTTTTGTCATACAGCATATTTATATTTATATTTACCTAACGTTATAATTTTTTTTTTTTTTTTTTATTATTATTTGTTTTTTTTGTTTTTTTTTAAATTAAATTCATCCTTTAAAGTAATTGCCAGTTCTACCCGTTACTATTCCTCCTGCTCGCTTTTTATTCGGTCCAAAAAGTTATCGACCTCTTCTGGTTGTGTGAAACTGTATGTCTTATTTTTCCACATGATCCTGAGCATAGCCGGGAATCTCATCTGAACATGCGCTCCCACTAATCTTAGATCCGGCATTCTGGTACCCAGCTCCCATTGTCTTTGTGCAGTTCTCGCACCAATATCGGACCTTATGATATAAGGACTAGATTTATAACGTAGATCTGACTTTGATAGGGATCTTCCTAAAATAAGTTCCTTAACGCTGTAGGTTTGAAAATTTACTAGAATTCTCCTTGGTGTTTTCCTATCCGAGCGTCTCTTGTATGGGTCTCTGTGTACCCTTTGGATTTCTGCCTCCAGGTTTATATCCGGGCGATCTTTTAAAACACCATCCCTCAAAAGTCCACAAACAAAGCCCTTTAAGTCCTCCAACTCTTCCCCTTCCGGAATCTTTAGGATCCTTAGGTTATTCCTCCTAGCATGAGTCTCCAACCTCTCAATGTCCATAACCAGTGATCTGTTTTGAGTTTTAAGAAGTTCTATATCTTTTTGATTACTGTGTGCAGTTTTATTCAAAGCAGCTGCTTCTGTTTCCAGGTTCCCTGTACGCAAAGTGACTTCCTCTAACTTTGCCTCTAACCCGTCAAATCTGTCCTGGATTGTTTTCTGGTTATTTTCCGATATTTCAAATTTCGACATCATATCACATCTTAAGGATCGAAAAAGATCCCCTAGCCGATCACTCTCCTGCTCACTAGAGTCCTCAGACCTTCTCCTTGTACCTAGAGTCATTTGAACAGAGTCTGATGGATTGACTTTGCTTACATCTTTTCTTCTTGTCCCGTCTTCACCTTCCTTAAAGCTGCTATGTACAGCTTGACTTTTGGGTCTAGTATCTTGCTTCCCTCTCGCTTTATCTGCAGGAGGTGCTTTAATTAGGTTGCCCTGAGCATTTGATCCTTGAAGTATCTTTGTGCTTTCAACCTCTGATAGATTTGGCTGACTCTTGTGCAGCTCTGAACTTGCTATGTTCGGTGATTCTGTTCCCTCCTCTGCGTTTTCCATATTTCCCAAATTCTCCAAAACCCCGTAACGGTTTTCTGAGGGTACGATGCCGATGTTGTCCTCTGACAGAATGGGGGAACGTTTAGCCAGATCTAGGACTTTGAAGAAAGATTTAAGGGAGGGGGTACTTTTCACAGCTTGACTCTCGTGAGATGCTCCCTTAAGTTTTTTAATTAAGGTGATCTTTTTCTTTTTGCTTTTACAAGGGGTTAGTGGCATAGGTCGCTCTCTCTCCTCAAAATCTGAAACGCCCTTCCCTTTTAATTCTGCCCTAGATCTCAACTGGTACCTATTTCTCTTAGCAGGAGGGATATTTCCTTGTTTTACCAGATTTGAGCTTATATCAGCATTAGCCGACCCAGTAGTTTCAAGTGTGACACTTTCCTTCTGCTTCAGCTTTTGACCTTCAGACCCCGAACATTTTGATAAAACCCACTCCTGTATTGGGGCTTTACTGATCTCATATGTTGAAAGATCTGGCTGCGTTGGATCCATATAACCCCACCTCCCGGTGGAAGATGCTTGGGTTTCTACCACATTACATCCCTTCTCCCTACCCCTTACTACGAGGGAGTACAACTTCTTTCCCTCAGCCTCCGTTTTGTGGGGCTGTTGCTCAGGTATATGAGTTGCCAGACTCCCTAACTTAAGTCTAGGTAGTGCGGAGCGGAGTCTGCTCCAAAAATACCGTCTGCGTTCTTCCAACATAGGAAAAAAGAGAGCACAGATCTAAAGGTATCTGTAGGTGTCCTTGCACTCCCCCTTTTTTTTTTTTTCCTTTGAATAAACCTAACCTCGAAGTAAGGAAAATCAAGTGAATTGCAAGATACAGCTGGTTAAGATGTACGGGATAGGGGAGACTATTACCGCTACTCCCCCTTGTTTTCCACCTTACCGGGATGTGTTGCTCTTGATCCGAGGCGTGTTTAAATCTGCCACTTGCCGATATCTTTAACCAAGTTTTAAAGTCGGCTTAGATGAAAAAGAGAAGGCATCCAGCTTACAAACTTCAGCAGCACACTCCAGTAAAGCTGTTTTCAACACGCTTGCCTCAGGAGTTTTCGGAAAACCCATTCCGTTGATTCCGTCCCCCAATCCTGGGATAGACAGGTCCTAGTGCCGTCCGCTGCAGCTGCAGCGTCCACGGCGGCAGCCAGTTACCTCGGCAGGAAAAGCAAAGGGATCAGCTTAGTTACCGCTCGGATGGCTAAGGGAAATTGCGCATCATAAGCTCACCTTTAGGAAAAAATGCAGCGTCTTTACTCGGCCATCGGGAAAACCACCTCGGTGCTACCGCGACCGGCGCTCAGCCCGCCGCCATGTTCCTCATGGGCGTGTCCTCTCAGCAGTCTGGAGAAAAGAAAGTTGCTGCTTTAACCGCAAGGTATGCCACAGATAGTGAGAACAAAACTTTGGAACCTGACATGGGCGCTAACGCTGCTCGACAGCACAGCGAAGGTAACAGTAGTGTGATAAGCACTGTATCTGAAGGCGACAGAAACTGAAACATTCATCACCATAGAGACGGCTGACACTAGAGTGGCTCCCCCTGACAGACTATATGAAATAGTCCTTTTAATTGAAGGTGACATACAACGTAAAATAAAAGGGAATTTTTGGGAAAATCTGACCTCTGCATATGACATTTTGTTAGCTGAGGCAGACTGGCCCCCACCTTTCGTTTTGGCCGCTCCGAGAGGGGAGGAGGTGATCCTCCCTAGTTTCACACACACTGTGCCGAAGGAGCAGGCGCAGAATTTTGCAGAAGAGTGAGCTAAAGGGCTTTATACCATACTCAAGTCGGATGGGACAAACCTTCGCCCGGACATGAGATTCCATTGCGGTCTATGCCACAGCCTCAACCCCAATATCCCAAGCGGCGAGAAGTGAAAGCTCCTGTTGCCGAAATCCTTGATCAATTGGAATATCAAGGTGTGATTGAAACATGTGTATCACCCATGAATAATCCGCTTTTCACTGTAACCAAACCTGATGGGTCATACCGCCTAGATTTGGACTATCGGCATTTGAACTCTCATTGTCGGATCTGCGCGGTACAGAATACTCACAGTTCTGCCCTGGTTGATAGTCTCGTGAGAAAAAGGTTTAAGACCACAGTTTGCATATTCAATGGCTTTTTTAGCTCGTATGTTGATGATATTTATCTTACAGATGACGAATTATGGCCACATCTATGTCACGTTGACAACATCATTGTTATATTTGCTGACTTCGCTTGCAAATTGAACTTTGCAAAATAGCACATTGCAGAGTACACAGTGTTGTTCTAGGCTATGAGCTCAACAATGAAGGTCGAGGTTTAGCACCTCACTTCCTGGAGAAGTGCACACAGTTGCGCGCTGCAACAACTCTGAAAAAAATACAAACTTTACTGCAATCTTCTTGAATCTAAATACTTGCTGACACGTGATAACCACAAAAACCAGGTAATAAGAATTGTGCAAGGCGCAGTGGGTTTCACATACTTAACATTTAATGAAGGAGACACATTTCCTATTGCTTACAAGTCACACTTGTACACTTCGGCTGAAATGCGATTTTCTTGTGTCAAAAAAGGTTTGACTGCAGTGCAGATGGCGATTCTAAAAGAGAGAGCGCTGTTGCAGTGGAAACGCATGTTGGTTGTTATACCATATCCTGCCCTTGAGGCAGTGACGAAAGCTAGTGTACCAAATTCAAAAGCTTTGCATTCACGTTGGATACAATAGGCCACATCCTTGACGTCTCCAGATATCACGTTTATCTTTGATTCCTCATTGCAGACTCAGGAGTACTTGTAGTAGGAATTTGTTCATTCTTCTCCTTTGTCCTTGCACCCACTTGAGTATTACCATTATATCATTTACACTGACGGTTCGGCGCAACCGGCGATGGATTCTAAGCCTGCGCAATAGTGGTGGGTACCTTGGTGAATGGCGAATTCAAGTCCAATGTCGTGCACACGCGGACAATAGGAGACTGTACCGCCCAGATGGCAGAGCTACATGCTCTGGTGCTTGCACTGGAGTTTGGTGATCCTCGTGTGACTACTCTTATTGTAAGTGACTCTTACTACTGTGTTCAGTCTTTCAATGTCAATTTATTCTTTTGGACTCAGAATTAATATTGTGATTCCAAAGGTAGCACAATCAAACATAAAATAAAATGCTTTGGGTTCGAGTCGCAGACCTTAAACAATATCTGCCTCTCGTGAATGTAATTCATACTCTTGGTCACCAGCGCGTAGGAGTACACGCTGTTGGTAACAGTCTTGCTGACGAGGCAGCAAAGAAAGCAGTGGCAACTTATGTAGTAGCAGCAGTTACAAGGTTCAAAATGATGATGACATCTTGGCAGCCATTGCTGCAACAGAGAAGGGAGGTAATTGTCCCTATATGTTTCCCTACTAAATACTCATCATTTAAGTCCTGATAAAGTTCCCTATGTGAAAATTAACGACGTTGGTGACAGATTGATTCCCAACGCGGACCGCAGGCTCTCCTTGACAACAGCTGCTCACGAAGGCATGGCCTCGGCTCATGCCGACGTCTCAGCGACTGTCTCTATCTTGCAACAACGTTACTGGTGGTGCAGATTGTACAAACAGACGCGTGATTATGTACTTACTTGTGACATTTGCCAGCAGATTAAACCTTTGACTGCTGCGCGACCACCACAAACACATCTAATAAACCACTTGGTTGTGTTTATTTAGATCACTGCGGTCCTTTCTCCTCAGATACTGCGTATAAGTTCATCTTAGTTGCAGTGGATTTGTGCACACACTTTATATGGCTCTGGCCACAACGCAGTGCTGATGCTTGAACTCATCAGGGATTTGCATGTCTTAGTAGGGATTATTGCATGTGGCACCCTCCATTCGGACCAGGTACAGCGTTCGCCTCTAAAGCGTACAAGGATGCCATAAGGTCTTTGGGGGTGCAGGTCAAATTTTCGTATCCATACAGGCCTGAGGGCAATTCCGTTGTGGAGCGGATGTACCGTGACTTAAAGCAATCATTGACAGCTCAGGTTTTAGGTACTGGCAGAAACTGGCTGGCCCAATTGTATAGCAATGAACGTGCACTTAATAATCCCCCTAGAAGGTCTCTGGGTGGGCGGACTCCATACGAAATGCTCTTTGGCACAACATTTTTTGTCCCGGACCTTAAGGGTCTAGACATGGCGGCGTCTGCCGCACCCTTTGACTTAGATGATCATTCTGCTGTATTACAGAACCTACAAGAGACTCGAGACAGTTTCACAAAAGAATACTTGCCCTCCACAACTGATGCTACATTTCAGATTCCGGTAGTTGGCTGGCTACCCCAAATCGGTGACCTGGTCCGTGAGAAGGTGGAGAACAAGGAGTTTGGTCCCTCATATCGGGCACCAGTTCCTGTGCTTGGCGTGCAGGGTACAATAACAGTAATTTTACCACCACTTCCTGGTCGCAAGGATAACAGGTACATCTCCATTGACAATGTCAAACTACAACGAGTGGCCGATTCTTCTTAGTATAACTCCAGCGGTCTCTTGTCCAGCAATGCTGAGAAATTCTGTTTTGGCCTCGGCAAACACCAACAGGCCTGGCATTGCCATGAAGATGCATACAGTTACTTATCCATTATTGAATCCACCGGCTGGTGATCCCCATGAAGATACTGAGTATATTTATCCAACAGATGTGTGGCTGCCTTGTGCGCAAAGAAGTGCAGTTGACCAGTTAAGTTTTTCATTTTACACTAACTCAACAACGTCGAGTTCCCCATCGAAGATTTTTATTTTTGCTGTTTGGTTTAAAATACGTTTTTTAATTCCCTCTTGGACTAACATCTGGTTGGTGCTCTTCTCCATTTTTCTGTTCAGGGCAATTGGATTTTTAGTTGTATTTTTTCATCTAGTGAATGGACATTATGTGAAAGAAAGATCTACAATTAGGTTAATTGATGGAACTTTGGCACCCCACTCCTCGTCCCACATCATGAAGAGGGACCAGAGTTTTCTCAACATCACTGCCTGTCCTGTGTTAGACTGGATTGTATGGGATGCTGTAAAATTTCAAATTCATGGCCCTACAGAGGTTATAAATGTCCCCAATGTACTTCGTATTTCAATGGGGAATGTTGTAAAACAAAACATATGCTCTGATGATTGGGATGTCCAAGCCGTAGAGGCTCTTTTTTCTGATTTGAAATATTATGCTGCGTTTGATGCTGGAGATTTGTAGTTATACTCTGCTAATTATGCAGACTTATTCTGCTACCAGGACTATGGCCATAGTTTCCTGCATAAAGCAAATACATTTAGAAATGTGGTTAATTATACACAATGGGAACATTGCCCAGCTCCAATTGAAGGCAGCTCGAAAACTCTCTTGAAGAAGTTTATATATTTTACTGATTTTAATCAATCCAATCACGAGGCCTTTTATTTTAAAATGACTGCAAAGTCCTCTTCCAAAGTTAGACTCAACCACACTAAATTACTTTATTCAAAGTTCTTTATCGATAAATTAGCTCTAGGGGGCTATGACCTCCGGAAAGATACTATTGATCTTAAATCTGTTTTGGGTTCTTAAAGCTGGCAAGTGCAAGGCACTGAAGCTTTGCATCATGCATGTCTCATCCCTAACCCCATGTTGTTTGTGAACTCTATGATTTCACAAAGTACTTGCTTTGGCTGGCTACATCTAAAAAGTTAAATGCCCTTTCATTCCTGATTTAGGCGGAATACCCTACATGGTACAATCACACCGATCAGTCCCTAGATGAGTTGCAGTCCCTAATAACAAATTCCTCCTTTAATATTTCCAGCTTGGATCCCCAAGGTTGGTTATTATGGCAAAAAAGTTCAGATTCATGCCTACATCATTTTCTGGGTCTGGCCACAGACTATACACGGGTTAGGGTGGACCTCCGTTTTGAAAACGTCCATTCAGTTACTACCTATTAAGTAGGCAAAATATGTCAGAAATGGCTTAAACATTCCACTTTAGTGTCAGTTAAACTTAATTTGTCCCAATTGGCTAACAATTATGATTTGAATGACTTTGTTAAAGGGCCTGTAGGAGGCAGGTCCAAAAGAAGGATATATGCTATTTACAGCGAAGTTTGGAAATTTTCTCAAATTGAAGCTGCTTCTAGCTTAAGGGCTATTGATCAAGCTCATTTAGAAAAAGTGCTTGCTGTCATTGACAATAGCATTAATACTCTTTCTTCCAGAATTTACACATTAGATAATATTTTTTCATCTGTTATTGATATTGTACAGGATGAAGTGTCTGTTGTGTACCATGGTCAAAATCAATTACGATCTATAATGCAATTTGCGTGGACTTTACAAACTTTAAAGTCTGGGAAAGTGCCTTGGGACTACATGAATACCTCATCTCTGTTTTGCCGTTCAATCTGACTGAAAAAACAACAGTTTATGTCCATGACGGACGCATCGTATTCACTTTTGCATATTGAAAAAGTAGAACCTTTACCATTTTCTGTTGCTGAATCTAATTCAGCAGTATGGTTAATTCATGGGTTAATCACACTGCCCTTCCCCTTGTTTAAATTCAGTTAATGTATGAAACGCTATGAACCATTGGGAAGCGCCTATCTTCATGTAGTTTGGTCTCTGCCATTCACATACAGGTGGCTGAGAGAGGGTAAAGAAATTTATTTAAAGGGCGAGGAGTGCACTTCAACACCTGATCCACTCACTGGTTTGCAAGAACATACAATTGCATGGCTCATGTAACACGCAAGACCCGAATTTAGCCTGCATTTTAAAGGGAAATCCAATGCCAGCTATAATATCAACTTTCATGCTGCTAGCTAACAGTAGCTATTTACTTTTAAATAATGAAGATTGCTGCGGTATGCTGGTAGGGATTCCGTACATTGTGACCGTCTCCCAATGTGTAGTTTGCTGTAAAAATTTGCTCTTCCCACCCCGGCATGGGAGACTCGATGTGTCCATCTGTCCTTCCATTCTGACCTTGAAAGCAGAGTTCAACAAGATGAGCAGAATAAGGGCTCTATTGTCCCAGAAAGAAGTCGCCCTTACTTCTTCTCGTGAAACATTTGCCTTTCACATGGCTAACACCCGCACTGAGGTACATGCGCTTTTAAATACTGATCTCCCACTTCATTTAGGCGCTTTAATTCACACTATATTCAACTGGCTTGGTGTATTTTTTTTAAATTGTGAGCTCCGGTCTTGTGACCTCATTCCAAACTATGGGGCCGATTAGGATGGCGGACGGATCGCCACCGCCATGCAGGCGGTGGCGATCCGTCCGCTATCCGTGCCCGTCCTCCACCTTTTCCCCCCCGCCATATTAGAATGGCAGGGGGGACCGCGGCAGAAAAGGTCTAATATGGTGACGGTGTCTATCAGACACCGCCAACCATATTAGGATGTGCTGTGGGCAATGCCTTTCCGTGGTAGCAATGCCGCCACAAAAAGGCATACGGTCTGTGCTTTGGGGGCCCGTTGCGGGCCCCCAGGATGAAGGGGGGGTGGAGCTGCTCACGGGGGGTACCTATGGATCCCCCCTGCCTTTCATAATACAACATGGCAAGCACCGCCTGCGGCAATTTTTTAAAATACGGGATGCACCCACCACTCTGGCGGGTGCATCCTAATTCGAGGCACGGGACCTCCGCCCCTGTGGCGGACGGTCCCGTCCTCCAACAGGATGGCGGACGGACCCCTATATTTGGTGTGATACCGGCATTTTTTCATTCTATTGTTTCCAGCATCTTTGGCGGATTATCAATATGTTTAATGTACATTGTATATTTTCATGACTTGGCTCGTGCACACGCTCTTAGAGCCATGCCAGACCTTTTGGCTCAGCTCTCCTTGTTTCATTGTTGTCTCGCTCACCTCCAATGATGACAGAATGTTTTTGGGTGCTGTCTTTCCCATCATCTGCTGAACTTTAAAAACTTTAATGAATGAAAAATAAAAACAACATACAGTTTTGAGGAATCACTGTGACCCAAAGCAGGGGCCTCAGCCTTCACAGACAGCATGCTAGGAGCAGCAGCTGTGCCTCCATTAGGATGGAGGAGCGTCCCCCGCCCTGCTGCCAACGCAGTAAACTTGAAAAAATAAAATAATAAAATGATTTTATTACCATTTAATTTTTCAGTGAAGCCGTCAGCCTGAGCCAAGTGTTGGGGTGAGGCCATTACGGCTGACTGGCAGCAGAGGAGTGGGGGTGGTGAACACTTACAGTTTAAAGAGCGCATGTTACTTTGGCTGGCTGTCTTGCGACGGCCAGCCTGACATGCACACTTTAACCTCTCCAACCTGAGCTGTCTGAAACAATTAGATGGGAGCAGGCACAGGCCTCCAGTAGCTGTAGGAGCAACAAGCCAGCCTACTACAACAAATATTGGTGCTTTTCTTATGCTGGGTAACAGTATGAGAGCAGCATATGATTGGGGGAGTTGGCTTAGGGATCCCTTGTTGCCTTTTTTGCAATAGACCGTGGACCAGAGAGGAGTAGGTATGTTTTAAAAATATATATATACTTATTTAATTAGTTTTACACACTGCCAGGCAGTGTGGGAAACTCGCACTGCCTTCAGCCTCAACTCCAGAGGTCTTAATCATGGCCAGTTATAAACACTTGTTAAAACAGACCATGATTGTTAGCTTTGGAGTTGCGTCCAAGGTCATTCATGGAGTGCCCACCTGATCACCCCACCACTTTTAAAAGCAATTTAGCCACCACTGCCTAGGAGACCGGTGCACAGACTCACACCACAGTTCAACACAGGCTCCCAGAGAGACCTTCTCTCTGTTGCCTTTACACTCTGCCAGGGCAAATTAGATGACTACTGCAGAGAAAGGTAAACTAAAAAGTAGCACGCACAGCACACTTTGTGCTGGTGAGCTGCTCGGCACCAACCACCCCAGAAAGAACCCTCTGCCTTCACCTTAAAGACAATATGCTGCTGGAAATGGGGCTCACCCAGTTCCCCCTCCTTCTCCAAATTCAGCTGAGGCTGAGCAGAGGCTTGCATATGTTTTATATGCCATGAAAATGCACTGGCTGGAGGGGCTAGGGTACCCTCCCCACGATCACAAAGCTAGTGAACCCCCCCACACAGCAGGAGTTGCAGGGCCCTTTGTCACGCCTCAGTGGGATAATCTAGTTATCTTGGGAATAGTCATGTTTTCACATTTAGCCTGAAGTGTATATGCTCCTAAATGTTTTGAATCTTGGCTGGTGCATACTTCCAGAACTTGGCGGCGTGTACTGTGAAAGCTGTGTCTCATCAAATTTCTTAGAGCAAGGAGATATGATGATCTGTGGTGCAACCTTGGATAGCAGTATCCTACTCTACTTGTGTTGATTGAATTGTACTTGTACGTACAAAGGTCCTATTCTTTGCGAGTGCCTTGAACATTGCTCTTCTACCTATTGGGAGCCTGTGAAGTTGTTGTAGAATTTGGATTATGCATTCTCTTGGATGAAGGTGGAGAAGGAGTTGTGCATCACCATTTGAGACTTGTTGTATTTTGGGCCTGAGGAAACTGGGGGTGCTAAGGTACAGAGAGCTGGCCTAATCAAGCTTGAACATTATGAGTGATAGGATAGGTTACATCTTTTGTTGGTATCTGTTGGAAATGGGATCCCTGGCTGGCCAGGGCTTTCGCCAAAGTCAGTCAGAGACCACCACACCCAAGTCAGGGCAAGGGAGTTACACGCCAAGATAACCCCTACTCACCCTCTAGGTAACGTGGCGCGAGCAGCAAGGCTAAACTTGGAGGCGATGTAGGCTAAGTATTTGCGCACGCACCCCAGCAACAACAACCAAAGGCCCACCACAAAGGAAACTCCACACAAGGTTATATAAAAATAGCCTTTGTATTACACCAAAACACATTAGATAAAACACACACTTTACAATGTGCCAGAGGCACGGGCAGAATTTACAGGGGATATGTACAAGACAGGGCCACCTGGACCACTGTCAGGAATCAGAAGTAGCACTTTCAGAAATAGCACTTAGAAGGTAGAATATAAATTTACTTCAGCACAAAATAGCACACAACCAGTAACTACTGGTAACAGGACCTCACTAGCACCACCTGCACTAGGGAGAAAACAACCACCTATGTATCACAATACCTGTAGGGGTGTAAGAACATACACATGATGCAATGCATGACATTCATTCAGAGGTGTAAAGGCACATGACGCATAAAAACACATTCAGAGGTGCAGGGGAAGGAAACACATGATGCAGAACCTACGTTCAGCGGTGTAAAAGCAAAGCACATGACGCATAAAAACACATTCAGAGGTGCAGCACAAGAGAACACATGATGAATAAACTACCCATTCAGAGGTGTAAGAAAAGGAGACACAATAGCGCAAAATCCACATTAGCCACCACCTGTGGCGGTCCCTGTGTCCCAAGGTCAGGGCCTAAACGTGGCAGTTGCCCACAAAGTGCTGGGCAACTGGTGCAACATCAAAAATGGGCCAACGCTGGAGCCTCGCAGGCTCTGCCCAACTGACTGTCTCTCAAGAGCCTCACTGGGCTCTGAATACAACTGTGGCCCCTTTTTGGTGGGAGTCCCCCCTCTGGGGGACTCGAGAACAATGGGCGCCCAGAGCCTCTCAGGGCTCTAAATAGAGATATGCCCCATGGGCCCTTCGTGGGCTCTTTGCAACAAAGAATGCCCCTTCGTTGGAGCCTCCGTGGGCTCAGGATCAACACTACCCCCGGAGCCTCTCGGGGCTCTTGAAGCAAATAATGCCCCAGGTAGTCGGGGCGGCCCTCTGCCAACCGGGGCCGCCCAAAGTGTTCTAACTCCGTTGGAGTCCCTCTCGGGGGACTCTGAACACCAAGCGCTGCCCTGCTGGGGCAGCAGAAAGGGAGGACAGGGCCCAGGTCACGGGGGCGGCACCGAAAGCGTGCCCGACACACACCCCTAACCGCCTCGATCAGAGCCCCACTCACCGGTCTCTTTCCTCTGGTGGGGGCTCCTCCGGACAGCAGCATCTTTTTCACCGGCGGCTGGCAGAGGTCCGGGGCTCTCCTGTCACTCGGGAGCCTCGGCAGGACGTGCAGGCTGCTTCCTGCTTCTCCGCCTGGCCCCGTCACGCTGCAGCTTGCCTGGCTTCCTGCCTCGGGTGTCCGCCAATGACAGCGCGGCCCGAGCAGGGAGGCGGGCACTTCCGGGTCGCACTTGGCAGCGGCCCGGCAATGTTTTCAAAACACTCCGGGCTGCGGCGGTGAACCTTCTATTTTAAATATAAGGCGAGGTGGGCTCTCGCTATGGCCATGACAATAGCGGCACGGTCCCTGGCGAGGTGGGCACTCGCCAGGGGCTTCGAAATCAGCAAATCAGACGGGCAAATGCCGGGTGGGCACCGGCTGTGCAAAAAGCGCTCCCAAGCGCTACCACGGCAAATACAGCGCTCCCAGCGCTAGAGGGGCAACAAAGCGCTCCCAAGCGCTACAGGGGAAATCCAAAGCGCTCCCAGGTGCTAGGAAGGAAAATACAGCGCTCCCAGCGCTATGAAGGCACAAAAAGCCACAAAGTCCTTCAGGAGGTGGTCATCAGAAGTCCAGGGGCTGGGCAGGGCTCAGGGAGGCAAGCCATCCCTGAGCCCAAGCAGCAGCACGCCCCTGGCAAGATTCAAGCAGCAAACAAGAACCTTTTCATGGGTCACAGCCCCTCTTTTATACACCTTTTCCCTTTGTCTTTAGGTGCAGGGTGGGGGCAGAACCAGTCGCAGCTGGTTCTGGAGCACTCTTGATGGCCCAACCACCCATTCTATTCACTGGCAGGGCTTGGGTCATCAGTCACACCACAGGGGGGCGGAGCCAGCATTGTGTGGGGAAAACCCAGCCCATCCAGGACACAGGTACACTCCTCCCACACATCACTCATGCTAATCTCCCACTCACCACCGGGCAGACCCATCCAGACTTCCTGGAGCCTGGCATGCCAGCCAGCTCCAGCCAATCATGCGTCAGCACCCTCACAGCACACGTACAGCCATGTCTAGAAATGGCGCTTCGCTACTAGAAACATACATGCTGCATACACCATCTCGCAGCATTCACTCTCACGAGTTCACACATACCAGACTCAAGCCTGTACACCCCACGCATCAGGAACTACCAGGGACACATACATTCCCCATGCATTCCTATGGGCGGGCAGGCCTAGCTCAGCACATGCACTCAGGGAGAGCACGCACTTTACACTGCGCCACAGTGCTAAAGTGCGCAAAGGCCAGAAATCACTATACTTCGAGGCAAAAAGTTCAGGGGTGACCCTGCCAGAAGGCCCAAGTCCAACACAACCCCCTTCCAGCCAAAACGCAGGGTAGGCCAATCACCACCGTGATGGACTTCCCTGCTTGGGGCGATAGAACACGGACGTGGGCCCGCACTGCAGGGACACCCTCCGGTTCTACGCCAAGTTAATCCATAAGACAAGCACATACTTAAAAAAGACAGGCCCAACTAGGCTACCCCACTGGTACTCCTTAGTTGTCCACGGCTAGGACCAGGCCCTAGGCCACCTAGATACCACTGGTCCTTGCCAATCCACAGAGTGGGGGGTAGTAACCCCTGGCCTGCACTAGCCATTCTCCACTCCCTCTCAGTGTAGTTCCAAACTACCACTGATCCTTCAACCTAGGGTCCGCACCCTCAGGCTGACCAGAGGTCACGGGCAAGAATGCCCCACCCTACCTCTACTTCTGAAGCACCCTCCAGAACACAACTCTCCCACCAGTTTAGGACCTGACTTCCTCAGCAGCAGTGACCACAGTCAGACCAGCACAAGAACGGTGTAGTAAGGCGTTGCACTTTGCGGGTTGCCAGATGCGGCGCAGGCGGCGGCTCGCGGACCGCGTCGAGACGGGGACGGCGAGCGGCATAGACTGCGCGGCCGAAGGCAGACGCGGCTCAGTGCGGTGCCTACAGGACACCAGGCTGGTCATGACAGAGTCACAGCTCCCTTAACTGGTCTACCACCTGGGATTCAAATTCACCGGATGCACAGGGGTCAGACTTCCTCTGACCCCCTTCCAGAGTTCTGCACCCTCCCACTGTAGAACAGGGTCCCTCCACTTAAGGTAGGCCCCACCTGCTCTCAGGGTAGTACCACAACACTCAGCCAAGAACCCTAAAGATCCCTGCTAGGCCTGTACCACCCCTTCTGGGAAACACAGGGTCTCTTCACTTAAGATGAGCCCCACCTGTGTTCACAGGGGTACCCCTAGAAGACAAACCGGCCAGGACACTGGCTACAGTCGCCCTGCCGTCCAGGACAGGCAACACCTGAACCTGGCTCCCTAACCTAGGGACGCTACCCTTTGGTTAGATGCCTGGCGCACCAGGACTTCTACAAGTTGAAAACAAAAATCTAAGACTTTCTCTCCTCCTTCAGCAGCAAGGCAACCACTGCAGGTCAATACCCCATACAGCTTACCCGGTTCCTTCTCTTCAGGCAGGAGTTCCCTCTTGTAACTTCAGGACACTACGCACAGTTGCCCTTACGTCCAGATCCGGAAACACCGGCTACTGGCTCCCCAACCAAGGGACGTACCTCTTTGGTCAGATGCCTGGCGCACCAGGACTTCCTTGAGGGTGACTCATAACTAATGTGTCGTGTACAAGTCTGCCTGACACTCAGGACAGAAGTGGCACCACCATGGTCACTGCTTGGCAACACAACCCTTCTGGCTGGCCCCTGACCCACTGGTTCTTCCACTGGGGAACCTATCCCCCTCGCACCCCTCCATCTGGACTTCTGCACCCTCCCAACTGGAGCGGTACTGCCAGACACCAGAACTACTGGAACCCTGGTTACAGAGGTTCCACGTTCTCCAGACACTCTGGAAGATCCTCCTCAAATGACCTATTGGTACAGCCTAGGCCCCCGACCTGACGTTCCCTTCAAGAACAATCCAGGCCCTGAGACTGGGTTTCGGGCACCTGGAGACATGCAGTCCCACCCACTCCTTCTCCTCTTGAGACAGGACGTGAGCCCCTACACCGAGACCTAGCTGGGCTACACTGAACCTCTTCCACCACGCTGGGCTGGAAGACACCTCAGACACTCCTTTTGGAATCACTCCATCCCCTATGCCTCTCTCCTCCCAGAACATTACCAACTCTAAAATTCTGTCTCTCAACAGACCACAGAAATCAAAAAGCAGGCTCCACTATCTGCAGACGTTCTTGGGAAAAGTTCAACACACAGGACTTTAGGTATCTGAACAAAACAAGCATTCAGCAAGCTCCCCATCCAGAGAACTTACAAACACGTCCAGTGCCACACACCATTCATCCACACACACCCCTCCCCAGACTGGTAAGGCAGTTTCTACCACCCCTGATTTCTCAACCTGACCACACGTGACACAGGTACCATAACTCCAGGGCAGGGACGGGGGACACATGCACTGAACAGACTTATGCTGCCACCACTGGATCCCACCCTCATGGTGAATCCAGAAAACACACTGCACTTAGGGGGATGATCTACCCTCCCGAGCTAGGGACACCTAACTCACAGTGCACAAGAAACACATTTCCACAGAAATGAAATTTTTAGCAAACTCCATACAATAATCCCCAAAATGTTTTTATCTAAAATGCAGAGTTTTGTGGTGCAGCCAGCTGCTACTAAGGTACAAGGCAAACACAAATCCTTATCCTCACCGCTTGCCGCCAATGTTGGAAATGGGATCCCTGGCTGGCCAGGGCTTTCGCCAAAGTCAGTCAGAGACCACCACACCCAAGTCAGGGCAAGGGAGTTACACGCCAAGATAACCCCTACTCACCCTCTAGGTAACGTGGCGCGAGCAGCAAGGCTAAACTTGGAGGCGATGTAGGCTAAGTATTTGCGCACGCACCCCAGCAACAACAACCAAAGGCCCACCACAAAGGAAACTCCACACAAGGTTATATAAAAAATAGCCTTTGTATTACACCAAAACACATTAGATAAAACACACACTTTACAATGTGCCAGAGGCACGGGCAGAATTTACAGGGGATATGTACAAGACGGGGCCACCTGGACCACTGTTAGGAATCAGAAGTAGCACTTTCAGAAATAGCACTTAGAAGGTAGAATATAAATTTACTTCAGCACAAAATAGCACACAACCAGTAACTACTGGTAACAGGACCTCACTAGCACCACCTGCACTAGGGAGAAAACAACCACCTATGTATCACAATACCTGTAGGGGTGTAAGAACATACACATGATGCAATGCATGACATTCATTCAGAGGTGTAAAGGCACATGACGCATAAAAACACATTCAGAGGTGCAGGGGAAGGAAACACATGATGCAGAACCTACGTTCAGCGGTGTAAAAGCAAAGCACATGACGCATAAAAACACATTCAGAGGTGCAGCACAAGAGAACACATGATGAATAAACTACCCATTCAGAGGTGTAAGAAAAGGAGACACAATAGCGCAAAATCCACATTAGCCACCACCTGTGGCGGTCCCTGTGTCCCAAGGTCAGGGCCTAAACGTGGCAGTTGCCCACAAAGTGCTGGGCAACTGGTGCAACATCAAAAATGGGCCAATGCTGGAGCCTCGCAGGCTCTGCCCAACTGACTGTCTCTCAAGAGCCTCACTGGGCTCTGAATACAACTGTGGCCCCTTTTTGGTGGGAGTCCCCCCTCTGGGGAACTCGAGAACAATGGGCGCCCAGAGCCTCTCAGGGCTCTAAATAGAGATATGCCCCTTGGGCCCTTCGTGGGCTCTTTGCAACAAAGAATGCCCCTTCGTTGGAGCCTCCGTGGGCTCAGGATCAACACTACCCCCGGAGCCTCTCGGGGCTCTTGAAGCAAATAATGCCCCAGGTAGTCGGGGCGGCCCTCTGCCAACCGGGGCTGCCCAAAGTGTTCTAACTCCGTTGGAGTCCCTCTCGGGGGACTCTGAACACCAAGCGCTGCCCTGCTGGGGCAGCAGAAAGGGAGGACAGGGCCCAGGTCACGGGGGCGGCACCGAAAGCGTGCCCGACACACACCCCTAACCGCCTCGATCAGAGCCCCACTCACCGGTCTCTTTCCTCTGGTGGGGGCTCCTCCGAACAGCAGCATCTTTTTCACCGGCGGCTGGCAGAGGTCCGGGGCTCTCCTGTCACTCGGGAGCCTCGGCAGGACGTGCAGGCTGCTTCCTGCTTCTCCGCCTGGCCCCGTCACGCTGCAGCTTGCCTGGCTTCCTGCCTCGGGTGTCCGCCAATGACAGCGCGGCCCCGAGCAGGGAGGCGGGCACTTCCGGGTCGCACTTGGCAGCGGCCCGGCAATGTTTTCAAAACACTCCGGGCTGCGGCGGTGAACCTTCTATTTTAAATATAAGGCGAGGTGGGCTCTCGCTATGGCCATGACAATAGCGGCACGGTCCCTGGCGAGGTGGGCACTCGCCAGGGGCTTCGAAATCAGCAAATCAGACGGGCAAATGCCGGGTGGGCACCGGCTGTGCTAAAAGCGCTCCCAAGCGCTACCACGGCAAATACAGCGCTCCCAGCGCTAGAGGGGCAACAAAGCGCTCCCAAGCGCTACAGGGGAAATCCAAAGCGCTCCCAGGTGCTAGGAAGGAAAATACAGCGCTCCCAGCGCTATGAAGGCACAAAAAGCCACAAAGTCCTTCAGGAGGTGGTCATCAGAAGTCCAGGGGCTGGGCAGGGCTCAGGGAGGCAAGCCATCCCTGAGCCCAAGCAGCAGCACGCCCCTGGCAAGATTCAAGCAGCAAACAAGAACCTTTTCATGGGTCACAGCCCCTCTTTTATACACCTTTTCCCTTTGTCTTTAGGTGCAGGGTGGGGGCAGAACCAGTCGCAGCTGGTTCTGGAGCACTCTTGATGGCCCAACCACCCATTCTATTCACTGGCAGGGCTTGGGTCATCAGTCACACCACAGGGGGGCAGAGCCAGCATTGTGTGGGGAAAACCCAGCCCATCCAGGACACAGGTACACTCCTCCCACACATCACTCATGCTAATCTCCCACTCACCACCGGGCAGACCCATCCAGACTTCCTGGAGCCTGGCATGCCAGCCAGCTCCAGCCAATCATGCGTCAGCACCCTCACAGCACACGTACAGCCATGTCTAGAAATGGCGCTTCGCTACTAGACACATACATGCTGCATACACCATCTCGCAGCATTCACTCTCACGAGTTCACACATACCAGACTCAAGCCTGTACACCCCACGCATCAGGAACTACCAGGGACACATACATTCCCCATGCATTCCTATGGGCGGGCAGGCCTAGCTCAGCACATGCACTCAGGGAGAGCACGCACTTTACACTGCGCCACAGTGCTAAAGTGCGCAAAGGCCAGAAATCACTATACTTCGAGGCAAAAAGTTCAGGGGTGACCCTGCCAGAAGGCCCAAGTCCAACAGTATCCAAAGTATGGAAACATGTGACACAGTGATTTAATTGCATAGAATGAGCTGTTTGTGATCTTGTTGAAATGTAGTATCAAGGATAGGTCTAAACCCAAAGTTACTTTTACATTTCTAACTTCTCTTGATGTTTGAGGAGCCTCGAGTTCCTTTGGCCACATGACTGTAGGCTGATCTTTTTTTACATTGTCTGGATGTCATGATATATGTCTTTACGGTGCTGAGCTTTAGGTAGTGATACCTCATCCATGCAGTTATGGAGCAAAGGCAGTCACATTTTGAGTTGTAGAGGTTTTCTGGGCAATCATTTTTTAGAATGATTTGCCTGTCATCTGCATAGTTTTAACAAGTCAGGTTTAATGATTTCATCAGGCCTAATAAGGTAAGGGAGATGTTAAATATTAGAGGAAATATGATAGACCCATGAGAGATGCCACAGTGTTGTGTGTAGGGAGATGATATAGAAGATGGTAGGTACACTACTTTTCATCTGTCTCTAAAGTAGGAGGCATTCTCTTTTAGAGCATTTTTACATATTCTAAGATGATGGAGTCTTTGTAGTAGCATGTGTTGGTGGCTAGTGTCAAATGCCACTGATAATTCCAGAAGCAATAGGGTGGCCACTGTGAGTTTTAGATCATCCCAAATTGGTATGAAACTCGATTGTTGGTCTGACATGAGTCATTTTCTTCCACAAACACGGATAGTGAAGTAAACACTATTCTTCAAATATTTTCTTAGGAATGGCCCTTTGGATATTAGTCTGTAGGTTGCTGGGTTGGATGGATTGAGATTTTTCTTTTTGAAGAGTAGTCTAATGTACGGAGGTTTGTTCTCGGTGGGTGAACCTATTTCCAGGTACTTAATAAGTACACTTCCAGCAACCTTCCCTGCTCAGTTTGGGCAAAATATATTTTTTAAGATGTTTGGAGATGTTGGGTCTGTAGGAGAACCTAATGGTGGCACTCATACTACTAGATTTGAGTGCCGCCTTTGACACCATATCCCATGTGACCCTGGTCCAAACTCTTAAATCGAAGGGTGTTGGTGGCACTGCCCTGAAATGGCTGGAGAGCTTTTTATCGAATCGTACTTTCCAGGTTTTTTCTAAGAATAATAACTCCAACTCTCTCATTTCCCCTCATGGAGTGCCTCAAGGCTCTATTTTAAGTCCACTGCTTTTTAATGTTTATATTAGCCCCTGAGCAGCTATAGCAGAAGAAGCGGGCCTTACAATATTCATCTACGCAGACGACACCCAGCTTGTTTTCTCTTTATCTACAGATGACAAGTCTAAGGTGTCCCCTCTTCAAAGAGGACTTCAAAAGATTGCTGAATGGATGCACTCCAACAAATTGAAGTTAAACGACGGAAAACAGAAGGATCTATGGGGCCCACAGCATTGGCTGACCCAAATGAGTCCTACTCCTCAACCGTCGCAGTCTGTTCGCAACTTGGGCATCATTATTGATGACCAACTGTCCATGCGACAACAAGCAGTTAAGACCACCTCAATATGCTTCGCCATCTTAAAATGGCTGAGAAAAATTCTATGACTGCTACCAGAAGGGGCACAAAAGACAGTAGTCCAGACCTTCGTTGTTTGACCTCTCATTTGTGCCTCTGTTTTTCCCTCCACAGATTCCCCTTCGTTGTCTGACCTCTTTTTTTGTGCCTCTGTTTTTCCCTCCACAGATTCCCCTTCGTTGTGCAACCTCTTTTTGTGCCTCTGTTTTTCCCTCCACAGATTCCCCTTCGTTGTGCGACCTCTTTTTGTGCCTCTTTTTTTCCCTCCACAGATTCCCCTTCGTTGTGCAACCTCTTTTTGTGCCTCTGTTTTTCCCTCCACAGATTCCCCTTCATTGTGTGACCTCTTTTTGTGCCTCTGTTTTTCCCTCCACAGATTCCCCCTCGTTGTTTGCCATCCTTACATTCCTCTAAAAACTCTCGAAAACTCTCTTCTCTCCCCCTCAGATCCCCCCTTCGCTCTCCCTCCGCTCCCCCACTCCCGCCACCCCCTTCCCGCTGTTTTCGCCCTCAAATCGGCCTTCTCCCCGCCTACCCGCCCGCCGCCCACCTCCCAGCTGACCCCTCCTCCCCCAGCTACCCCATAAATGGCGGCCGCTGTGAGGCAGATGTAGCGACCCTTGACCCAAGGGTAGGTCGCTCCCCCTGCCTCGTGCAGCGCCACCAGTGCTCTCTGCCATCTGCCGGTCTCTCTCTCTTTTATTGTCCCGACAGATTCCCCTTCGTTGTGTGACCTCTTTTTGTGCCTCTGTTTTTCCCTCCACAGATTCCCCTTCGTTGTTTGACCTCTTATTTGTGCCTCTGTTTTTCCCTGCACAGATTCCCCTTCGTTGTCTGACCTCTTTTTTTGTGCCTCTGTTTTTCCCTCCACAGATTCCCCTTCGTTGTGCGACCTCTTTTTGTGCCTGTTTTTGCCTCCACAGATTCCCCTTCGTTGTGCGACCTCTTTTTGTGCCTCTGTTTTTCCCTCCACAGATTCCCCTTCGTTGTGTGACCTATTTTTGTGCCTCTGTTTTTCCCTCCACAGATTCCCCCTCGTTGTTTGCCATCCTTACATTCCTCTAAAAACTCTCCAAAACTCTCTTCTCTCCCCCTCAGATCCACCCTTCGCTCTCCCTCCGCTCCCCCACTCCCGCCACCCCCTTCCCGCAGTTTTCGCCCGCAAATCGGCCTTCTCCCCGCCTACCCGCCCGCCGCCCACCTCCCAGCTGACCCCTCCTCCCCCAGCTACCCCATAAATGGCGGCCGCTGCGAGGCGGAGGTAGCGACCCTTAACCCAAGGGTAGGTCGCTCCCCCTGCCTCGTGCAGCGCCACCAGTGCTCTCTGCCATCTGCCGGTCTCTCTCTCTTTTATTCTCTCCACAGATACCCCTTCGTTGTGTGACCTCTTTTTGTGCCTCTGTTTTTCCCTCCACAGATTCCCCTTCGTTGTTTGACCTCTCATTTGTGCCTCTGTTTTTCCCTCCACAGATTGCCCTTCGTTGTCTGACCTCTTTTTTTGTGCCTCTGTTTTTCCCTCCACAGATTCCCCTTCGTTGTGCGACCTCTTTTTGTCCCTCTGTTTTTCCCTCCACAGATTCCCCTTCGTTGTGTGACCTCTTTTTGTCCCTCTGTTTTTACCTCCACAGATTCCCCTTCGTTGTGTGACCTCTTTTTGTGCCTCCGTTTTTCCCTCCACAGATTCCCCCTCGTTGTTTGCCATCCTTACATTCCTCTAAAAACTCTCCAAAACTCTCTTCTCTCCCCCTCAGATCCCCCCTTCGCTCTCCCTCCGCTCCCTCACTCCCGCCCCCCCTTCCCGCCATTTTCGCCCGCAAATCGGCCTTCTCCCGCCTACCTGCCCGCCGCCCACATCCCAGCTGACCCCTCCTCCCCCAGCTACCCCATATTTGGCGGCCGCTGCGAGGCCGCGCAGCGGGCGCGCCTAAGGCAAGCCCGTCTGCGCCCGTCCGCGCCTGGACCGCACTCAGCGCCAGGACCCCTGGCCCCCACCCCCCCGCCGGACCTACAACTCCGCCACCCTCACCGCCCTCAACCACGGACACACACCGGGTTGCTGCCACGCAACCCCGAAGCACGCCCACGGACCTTTCTCCTGCCGAAACTGCCGTTTCACCTGCCTACAAACACCCAACACACCCAACAAGAACAACTCCCCTGGAAACAAACTCGAATGCATCCTGATCAACACCCGATCCGTCCACAGGCACGCCATCGAAATATGGAACCTCATCGACTCCGCAACCCCGGACATCGCCTTTCTCACCGAGACCTGGATGAACCCCTCCTCGGCTCCCGACATCGCCATAGCCATCCCCGACGGCTACAAAATCATCAGGAGAGACCGCACTAACCACACCGGAGGAGGCATCGCCATCGTCAACAAGAGCTCCATCCGCATAACAACCAACACCGACAACACGCTCCCCGACGCCGAACACCTCCACTTCTCAATCCACAGCGACCCAAGACCACCCTCACAGGCACCCTCATCTACAGACCACCAGGACCTCGCACAAAATTCAGCGAAGACATCGCAGACTTCATCAGCCCACACGCACTCCCCTCCACCAACTACATACTCCTAGGGGACCTCAACTTCCACCTAGAGAACCACGCCGACAACAATACCACCACCCTACTGGACAACCTCGCCAACCTCGGACTGAAACAGCTGGTCAACACCCCCACCCACTACGCCGGACACACACTCGACCTGATCTTTTCCTCCAGCAAACACATCTCCTTCAGCCACACCACCAAACTATCCTGGATGGACCACAGCTGTGTCCACTTCAGCTAAAAAAAAAACACCGTACACCACCACGCCCAACAACCACCAAGAAGACAATGGAACCGAGTCACCACCGAACAACTCACCACAGCCCTCTCCCAGAACCCACCCACCAGCACCGCAGACCCCAACAAAGCGGCCACCAGCCTCACGAACTGGATCTCAGACTGCGCCAACCTCCTGGCCCCCCTGAAGGCCCAGGTATACAAAGACAACCACAAGAAAAACACCTGGTTCACCCCCACCCTCAAGGACTCCAAAAAAGAATGTCGCACCCACGAAAAAACCTGGCGCCTCAATCAGACTGACGAGAACATGTCTGCTCTCAAGAACGCCACCCGCAAACACCCCCAACTCCTCCGCGCAGCAAGAAAATCATCCTTCAAAGACAGGCTCGAAAACAACGCCCACAATAGCAAGGAACTATTCAGCATCGTCAGGGAACTCTCTAACCCCGATGCTGAAAACAACGCCATCCCCCCCTCTCAGGATCTCTGCGACTCCCTCGTGGCTTTCTTTCACCACAAGGTCACCGATATTTACAACAGCCTCCCCTCATCCAACACGAACCCACCTCCGGAAACCGACACTGACAACACCACCATCCACACCTGGAACCCAACCACCACAGAGGAAACCAACCGCATCATGAACTCCATCCAATCAGGATCCCCATCCGACCCATGCCCGCACCACATATTCAACAAAGCCAACAACATCATCGCACCCCACCTACGAGACGTCATCAACGCATCACTCACCTCCGCCACTTTCCCCGAAAACTGGAAACACGCCGAACTCAACGCCCTCCTAAAGAAACCTACAGCAGACCCCACCGAACTCAAAAACTTCCGGCCCATCTCGCTCCTCCCATTCCCCGCAAAAGTGATTGAAAAGATCAGCAACACTCAACTCACCACCGCCCTAGAATCCAACAACTCACTCGACCCCTCACAGTTCGGTTTCAGAGCTGACCACAGCACCGAGACCACCCTCATCGCAGCCACAGACGACATCAGATCCCTGACAGACAAAGGAGAGACCGTGGCACTCATACTCCTGGACCTCTCCGCAGCCTTCGACACGGTATGCCACCATACTCTAATACGGCGCCTCAACAACGCCGGCATCCGAGGCAAGGCCCTGGAATGGATCACCTCCTTCCTCTCCGGAAGAACACAAAGCGTCCGTCTCCCCCCCCTTCAGATCTACAGCCACTGAAGTCATCTGCGGCATCCCACAAGGATCCTCCCTCAGCCCCACCCTCTTCAACATTTACATGACCCCCCTGACGAACATCGCACGCAAACACGGACTCAACATCATATCCTACGCCGACGACACTCAGCTCATCCTCTCCCTCACCAACAACCCCACCTCAGCAAGAACCAGACTACACAAAGGCATGAAGGAAGTAGCGGACTGGATGACAGACAGCCGGCTTAAACTCAACACCGATAAGACGGAGGTCCTAATCCTCGGCCCTACTCCCACCGCCTGGGACAAATCCTGGTGGCCCCCCGCCCTGGGCAGCACTCCCCAACCCACCGACCACGCTCGCAACCTCGGCTTCATCCTGGACTCGTCCCTCTCCATGAACAGACAGGTCAATGCGGTGACATCAGCATGCTTCAACACCCTCCGCATGCTCCGCAAAATCTTCCGCTGGATCCCCACCGACACCAGGAAGACCATCACCCACGCCCTCGTCACCAGCCGCATGGACTATGGGAGCACTCTGTACGCCGGCATCACTACCAAACTACAGAAGAAATTTCAACGAATCCAGAACGCAGCCGCACGACTCCTCCTGAACATCCCCCGCCACCACCACATCTCCGGACACCTGAAGAAACTTCACTGGCTCCCAGTCAGCAAGAGAATCATCTTCAGGCTCCTCACCCACGCACACAAAGCCCTTCACAACCTCGGACTAAAACTCATCAACCACCGCCTCTCCTTCTACTGCCCCCCTCGCACCCTACGCTCCACAGGACAAGCCCTAGCAGCTGTGCCCCGCATCCGCAGGGCCACCGCCGGGGGCAGGTCCTTCTCCTACCTGGCAGCAAAGACCTGGAACTCTCTCCCCAGCCACCTGCGCGCCACACAGGACCACCTCTCCTTCAGAAGGCAGCTCAAGACCTGGTTTTTTGAGCACTGACCTCCCCCCCCACCCCCCCAGCACCGTGGGACCCCCACGGGTGAGTAGCGCGCTTTACAAATGCAAATGATTGATTGATTGAAGGTTGGACTACAGGAACGTCTTATACTTAGGGGCAATAAAGATGTTATTCGTCGGTTGCAAGTGGTCCAAAATGCTGCAGCCAGACTTCTATTCCGTCTTCCTAGAATGACCCACATTACAAGCTACCTCCGCGATCTACACTGGCTAAAGATTGGAAACCGCTCTAAATTCAAAGCACTTTGCTTTATGCACAGAATCAATACTGGTAAGGCTTCCAGTTATTTCTGTGAGTTGGTTAAACAATACATCCCCACTCGCCATCTTCGCTCGTCGAAGCAGGCTAAATTTGTGATGTCAAGATTCAAACAAGCCCGGATGGGTGATCGTTCCTTTGCTCAGTTAGCTCCTGCATTGTGGAATTCGATACCACTCTCGCTTCGTCATGAACAGAATTATGTTAAATTTCGAAAAGGCATTAAGACATGGCTATTTAATCAATAATTTCCTAGACTTTTCCTTTTCTTAGCTGAGGTCCAGGGCGCCGGGAAACCTCCGGGTAGCTGTTGCGCCATACAAATTTAATAATAATAATAATAATAATAATACTCTCCTTGTGACGATAATGTTGAGGAAATCTTTTAGGAGAAGATATTGAAAGTATTTAGTGTTGGGAGATTGTTTTTTGTCTCTTTTGATAGTAATTCGGCTATGTGTTGTGGTGGTTTTATCTATGTTCTAGGTGATTTTCTCTCTCTGGTTTTCTGAACAATTTCATGCAGAGTTTTTCCCAGAAAATATAAGATTATGGTGTTTCTGAGTTTTGCTACTTTGAATTGCAAAAATCTGCTATAATCTTGTGGTATTACTTAGAGGGGCAATCTGCTTCAGTAATGCTTGTTGGATAGTGCAATATTTTTGTAGTTCTGATGGCTGTCCTTGGTACATACACAATCTGCCCCGCATAAAAACTGGCCCGTTCTCACACATGCATGAGGGCATTGAAGCATCACCCCATCTTACCCAGTATGGCAGGCCCTGGACATGGCTGGGTAAGTGATGGTCAGAGAAAGAGGTATCCTTGCCCGTGCGGAACTCAGAGGCGGGGCTGCACAACAACGCAGTTCGCGTTCGGTTTACAGACCCACAAACTACAACTCCCATTGGGCTCAGCGGAAGTGACTGCGTGTGCCGGAGATACGTGGGAACTGAACCGGAAAGGAAAGACCGGTTAAAGGAAGCCTCTGGGGAGCTTGAAGCTGCTGGTTATTCTGCCGCCGTGTAGCGCCCTCATGCTGCCGAGTTAGAATAGGGCAAGGGTGTACTTGCATGCACTGTCTTGATTTGGGCCCCCCCCACATTCGATATCGCTATTCCTTCTATACTTGCTGCTAATTGACCTATGGGGGCATTCATACTTGGTGAGACTATTGGGCCTGCAATCATGTACTAAGTTGGGTGATTACTGAAACCAAGTATCATGCTTACAGCTCCTTCATGTATGGAATACATTACGTTCCTTCAGGATTACAACCACTTGTTTTAGGTATATAGGCACCTTGGAAAAGGATGTGGATACACATATATATATATATGATATGACAATGATACAAGCAAACATCGTAAAGGGATCAAAAGAAGTATTTTAATGTTTATTATGTGGTTTATCTTTAACAGGGGGTTCAAGAGAACTGCCTTCTGCTCTTCCCCTGTGACGTGGAACCATTTATGTGTGCTGGTGTGTATGAATCTTTGGTAGCTATAAAAGTGAGAGTCCTTGTGGGCATGATTGTATTGGTGGACCACAGAATTCATATTCCCTTTATATCTCTATCCCTTTATTAGCGCAATACCTACCATTGCTGAGTTAGTTACAGAACTATTGATTTGTTGTCTATTTCTTATGGATGGAGGATTATTATTTGTTTTACAGGTATGAGCCGCTCACATGTATAGTTAAGAGAAACAGTATACCTATCTTTACTTATCAGTCAATATTTAGCTTTCCAGTTCTCCCTCTCTGATGACCCCTACCTTTCCTTCCCCCGCTTGATCATCCCATTTGCCTGTGCTATTATAGCATTCAGGGTTGGGACTGTTGAGAGGTGGACCCCTTTTGGCTTCGAACCGCTCCTGACGAATCGTCGAGCTGACAGTCCTCTAGGCTGTGCTATACAAGCGTAGTAACATTTCGTCTTTTTCATAAATTGTTTTTCCTAGAATTTCATTGTATTATGTTGAGTTATGTTTTCATTAGGTCTCGCCTGAGCCAGCACATGCACTGCTCTGACGAGACATTTAGTAAGCTGGTTTTTGAAGTGCTACCCACAGGCTTTTTTCGGCCACCAGTTTGGTGTACAGCCACAAGTGCGCGCGCATCCCTCGTGTGCTTAGCACAGAGCGTGTCATCACGATAACTTTCACTTTCACCGCGATGACTTTCGCTTTCACTGCCGCATGGCGTTACGTTTACGGCCGCACTACCAATGCTTGTTTTTAAAACTGGGTGACCTGCCCGCTGACATTTTAGGAGTGCTGGTGTAATAATTAGCGCTGTGCGCTGATTTTATTATTTAAAAAAAAAAATGTGCGATGGCTGAACCACCAGTAGCCACCAAACAGCTGCTGCATCTGCTGTTCTCTTGCTTGGTTTCGATCAGTTTTGTGTGCTCCCGTTCTTGTTCTCCTAGTGCACGGTTCTCCCTATGGGTTCCTCTTTCCGTTTTCCTGTTTGTCTGCTCCTCCTCTTACGTGTGGTTTGTTCTGGTGCTCCTCTCCCCTGTTCTCTTCTTGTACTCTTCACTGTGCTCTTCCTTTTCTACTGCTCGCACGTCCTGCTCTGCCCCTCTCCCCTCCCCCTCAGCGAAGCAGCGAGGCGCTCCGAGGCGAGGCTGTAGTGCTTACATTGCTTGGACTTACCTTCAAAAGGGTTCCAGAGCCATCAGCAGCTGAAGCATTTCACATCATTATCTCTCTGAGTAAGTTATTATGGAGAAGGCTCGCATGTTGGGACTCCAGTCCGCTTCCTACCCAATACAGAGGTATTCGTTATTTACCACCAACTAATAGTTGCTGGTAAATAACGAATCCTTAAAGCACAGAAGCACTCTTCAAAGTGCTTCCTACATGTCATTTACCGATTCGGTAAATACCGAATCGGTAAATGATGATTCGGTAAATACAGAATCGGTAAATCCTGATTCGGTATTTACCGAATCTCCCCTACATAGCAAATGCCTCAATACCGGTTGGTAAACCTGAAATTTACTGAATTTCGGTTTACCGACCAGTAATGGGCCACCTACATCTGGCCCGAGTGCGTATAATGGCCCAACAACTGCCTCCTGCCTGACGTGCATGGCGACTTTCACTGCTCGGTGAGCAGACTCAAAGCACGCTCTAATGTGAGGGTGTGCCTTGTCCCCTTCAGCACAAATTGCAGTCAGAACTCTACTCCATGAGCGGCCTGAAAGCTCCTAGCGCAGCACTGCTCCCCCTCCCATGCAGCGAGAGAGCACCTCAAAGCCGTTCTAGTGCATTTGGTATGCATGGAAATCAGCTGGAGGGCTGAAAATAGCATACTTGGCACTAACTTTGTGCAGTGAGTACTGCTGCAACTTCTTACAGCCTGTAAACTTCACGTGGGCAGCGTGAGCGGACAGCTGTGTAGGTTAAACATCCACTAGGTGAACAATGGCACATTCAGGGCCTTCTTTGGGGTTCACATATAGCTTTTTAGGTCTCGGCTCTAGAAAGCGCGAATGCGCGGTCTCGAACCGAGACATCCTGTATCTACATCTGGAGTTACAGCCTGCCCTTAGGCTTCCCATTACTTCGCACCACCGTATTTAGAGAGGTAAATGGGCTATTACAGTTCAAAAGTTGTAAGTCTTCTAATGTAGCACAGTGCTATATTTATTAGCATCAAGTAGCTGTAGCCAAACTGTAAGTAGTTAGTTTAAACACTTTGGGGCATATTATCAAGAACAGGCGATAACATTATCACCACTTTATCTGTAGGAAACACCAAAACCTGGGCTGCTAAGGGAATTCGCAAGGGCCTATTATCAAGTCCATTATCGCCGCTTTAGCGGCCGTTTCCTGCCGATAAAGCGGTGATAATTTTATCGCCTGTTCTTGATAATATGCCCCTTATTTTTTCTCAAACTGTTGTAATTCTATATCTGCAATGAAGACCTATTGACTGTGCCAGGCTTCAGTCCTGGGCTTTAAAATTATTCACTTCAGAGTAGGCGTTATAGTAGTCTAATAAGAGAAGTGCAGCACTAGGACTGATGCATTTTAGGAGCAGACTAATGGCTGGGTGTCTGTAAGGTCAGAGGGCTAGCACATATCTCCTTTCTAGAAGCATTCACTCAGTCTCACATTCACTCCTTCCTGGCCGCAGGTACATGTGTTACTGATGAATCCTTAGATGAACAGCTGTTTGTGTTCAGAAAGAAAGTCTTCCTAAAATACGCATTTTGCAATGCATTTTGAGAAGTAGAGACCAGCGTGGGAAAGAGCCAATTAAATATGTCATTTTCTTGCCACTGCGCCAAGAATGCTGACAAACAGAGAATCAGTGAGTTCTTCCAGGGGAGGCCTCACCAGGAATGTAAATAAATTCTTTTAACTCAAATGTCACTAATTTGGACAAGTGGATTATGGTAGTCGAGGGAAGCTACTGGGTATGGTAGTTTGCCCAGGACAAATAAACAATAAGCATGTGCTTATTTACTTATCTTTTTAATTAAGCACGCTACGACCCCAAGGAGTTTCTTGGTGGTAGTCAATAGCTGGCACCATGATACTCACTCTTGGGGATAACCTTGAGGTTAGAGCCACATATAAAACAAGGATTGGCATTGCCAATAGGTCTCGCTTTTGGGACCTTATAGTGTTTAGCCATGCAACAGTTGTTGTTGCACCAAGGATATTGTGCTGCATAACTAAATATTTATAAGGTCCCAAAAGAGAGACCTATTGGCTATGCCAATGCTTGTTTTTTATGTTGCCATTTATCTATGTGGTGTTCTTTCTGTGGGTAACCTAGGATGTGATCTTTATAGGTATCGAGCTGTCTATTGCATTGCAGACCCACTTGTTCTAAAAGAACCTTCATTATAAACATTAGTAAAGAAGTAACTATTTATGTTGTGTACACAAACAGTGAAATGTATGTGGGGGTCATGGCTTTACCTATTATTCAACTCAATTGTACTAATTGTATCAACTTCGAAGGGATGAAAGGCTTAGTGGAGTTGTGTCTTTGTGCTGGCATTCTGCATATTACATTATCTTTGTAGTTGGTAAACTGAACTTGAAATTAAAATAAGAGACCATGTGTACCTAGTTTTGCAATGACATATAATAAAATATGGCTCTATGCTACTCCTTGTGCGTGTTTTGTGGTTCCCCATCACAAAAACTATGAATTAATCCTAGAACCCTAAATAATTAGAGTTCAATCGGCATGGGAGTGTCTGGAGGACTCATGTTCAGCATCCATTGTTTAGGTCTTATTTCTAGCTTGCATTGCTGATAGGTCCTGTCTAATCCATTAATGGTTCATATTTGCTGCATTGAGGGTTCTTGCCTCGCATCTGAGAACTCAGGCATGTTTGCCATGCTGAGGGAATCTATACAACCTGTAGTTCTGAGAAGTCATGACCAGCCTGTATGACCGAAGTCCACTATCTTAGGGCTCATGTGAACTTGGCTATCAATTTTACCTTGTCTGAATTTTTTGCCTCATTAATTTCGGGGTACACATTTTTCTTAGCACTTCATCTGTGAATGCTTATCCTCA